>NC_092498.1:18948596-19556096 GCF_047511675.1 Marmota flaviventris | reverse complement strand
AGTGAATAAGGCATCTGGTAGCCACAGTTGATGCTATCTGCCTTGCTCTTTCCTTTTTACTTCTTACCTTTGACCTATTAATACTTGAAAGGAGCCCTCACTTCACACTGCTTATCACATCTCTCCAAGCCTATCAAAAGTGGCTCTGTAGAGCTGAGTCTACCAGGGGCAAGAGCAATGGGGCATCAGGGGAGAGTTTTGCTCTCCTCTGGAAGCTGATTTGCCTCTGGCATTCCTAACTAGACAGTTAGAATGCCTTTTCCCACAGAAATACAGCTTCAATTCTCCGTACTAGCTTCTGACATATCTTGGGTGGCTGGCCTGAGTTCCCAACTACCATGTGGAATGGTGTTTGAAGTTCCAAAAAACAATTTACAAATGAAAGTTTTGGAATAGGCTCTCCATAAATGTAGTGCTGCCTGGATTTATTTCCAAGCCTAATTGAATTTTTAAGAGGAGTCTTTAAAAAATCTGTAAACTTTGTTCATTTCCATCTATTCATTCAACAAATATTCATTGAGGGTTTCCTGTGCTGGTTAGTTCTGCTGTACTGGGAACTAAGAACAGAAAAGAATAAAGTACAGGCTCTGACCTCGAGGTTATCTCAGCTTCTAACCTCCCAGCCACTTCATAAGCCTTTCTTTGATCATCTGCATATACCTACCATCTAACACACACACCTAACACAGTCCATTTAGAGATGTGGCTTCAGTCAGAGCAGTACTGATCCATGATTAACATTATCTAATCCCCATTCTCAATTTTCTTTTTTTCCTGTGATCTTCTGAAATAAATACATTAGATAGAGATCAAAATATAATGTTTCTCAAAGCAGTGTTCACCCTTGCTATGTATGATGTCCTCTGATTTTTTTTTTTTAAACTGGGGTTTAAGCCATGGGTGCTTAACCACTGAGCCACATCCCTAGCCATTTTTTTATATTTTATTTAGAAACAGGATCTTGCTGAGTTTTTTAGGGCCTCGATAAGTTGTTGAGGCTGGCTTTAAACTCCTTCTGCCTCAGCCTCCTGAGCTGCTGGGATTACAGGTGTGAGCCACCAGGCCCAGCCTCCTCTGATATTTTGTACCATTCTATTTCATTTAAAATGCTGGTTATGACCCAGTAGATAGATGCCATAAGCTGTAAATGGGTCCCAAACTGAAGTTTGAAAAACACTGAACATATCACATGATCTTAGTTCTCTGGCTCCTCCCTTCAGAGCAGCTTAGGAAGCTCTGCTAGTCAGTGACCACCCAGGGTATGGGATACAGGGGTCCATCTGGAGGTTGAAGGAAAGGTTTATTTGGATGGAATCACAGGATCTAGATTGTGGTCTAGCCCTTTCTGTAATCAGAGCTGAGATCTCTTCAGAAAGTCACTTCAACTTGCAACAGAGCTGATCAAATGGACATGCTAATGCCTGCTCTGTTCAGATCCCAGGGTGATCAAGGACATCCAGCTCGATAACACCAGTTAAAGTGTACAGAAAAACATTGAGTGCAAATCCAGTGCAAGTTATTGTTAAATGACCTTACTTTTCCCAATTAAAATTTAATATTGAAGGGACAACTTAGGGAGACCATATGTTCTTAATAGAACTGGGCTGGGATCCTTAAACAGACTACGATATGATGCAACTTCATAAGTGAAAATCTCAGAGTGACATTTGTTTGTGATGTTGTAACTAGGTTTATATTTAAGAAATACAGCTGGGTCATCCTCTCTGCTCTGCCTTTAAATACTGTTTCTGGTTTTAAAATCAAGAAAGCAACTAGGTGGTCGATGGGTTCTTTTGCCTGATGTTATCTGCATGTCAATAGATTTATAAACACTAATTTCCACATTTTTAAGACTACTTCTTATTAAAAGCAACTAATGTTAAACAAAACTAACTGGCAAGGGAGATCACTTAATCAAGAAAGTTTTAAGACAATTTATAAATAAAATGTGATACTTTTCTCATCGATCTTTCACTTTTCCTTATAACTGTATTCTACACCTTATCTCACACAGCCATGGATCAGAATGAATGTTCCTTCCAAGTTCTGCTAAGTTCTTAGTTAGGGCCTGACCCATCCTGGGGCCTGGCCCTTCCAGGCGAGCTCTGCCTGCTATCTGGGCTCTCTGTGTCTTGTTTCTATTTCTCCACGACTGTTTGCTGACTGTTAGTCAACTTTCCATCACTGTGACAAAAAAACCTGAGATGACTTTTAAAAGGGAGAGGTGTGTTTGGCTCGTGGGTTCATTCAGTGATGGTCACTTGGACCTGTTGCTTTGGGCCTGGGGCAGCCCAGTACATCATGTCAGGTGGTGGAAGCATGTGGTAGAGGAGGCCTCTTCACATCATGGCCCCTTAGAAATAGAAAGACAGGAAGGGGCTAGGATCCAGCCCCCTCCTAGGGCAGGTCCCTGCCAACCTAACTTCCTCAATTAGGCCCCACCTCTTAAAGGTTCCACCACCTCCCAACAGTGCCACAGTCTAGAGACCAAGCCTGGAACACAGGGCCTCTGGGACACAATCCCAGATCCAAACTACAGCATTGATGTTTACAAAGAATTTTTTCACACCTCTTTTCGAGAATTTGATTCTCCAAATCACTCCCTTTTACTTTGTATGCTATCAGAGAGAAAATGAAATAATAATAAAATAAGGACGACATTCACTCCAAAGAAAAAATATATAAACTTCTTACTTTAGCGTTTCAAAAAGTGAAGCATCATTCAGCAATACCCCACCAAAGGCCTGTGTGGTTTCAGAGAAAACACATAAAAATGCATAAAATCTGAATAATTTTTGAAACCTAGTCTTAAGCCGACGTCATGACCATTGTAGTTTCTGTGTAGATAGTTTCCACAGCTATTTATGAAATGTGTATGATATGCCTAAAATTGATTGAAAAAGGCTGTGTTCACACAGCTTTTTAATGAGGGGGTTGAGGCCAAGGGGCTTTGGCATGCTGGACTCCTGCAGCAGAAGGGGTCATTTAGCGAGGACCCATTGCTCAGCTGTGCTCTCTAGCAGGTGGCCTCTGCAGGGTGAAGCCATCCTGCAGGTTGGGGGAAGTCTCAACACCTGTTGCACAGATCCAGCTCTCTCAGCACCAAATGTCCATGTTCTTGGCAGAAGAGAAACCGAGGCCAGATATTCGAACTCTTACATCTGTTAAGTCGCACCTCTTTACTAAGTGTGTGACCTTGAGCAGGTTGCTTAATTTCACTGTACCCTACTTTCTCCATCTGAAAAAAAGAAAGAAACTATCTGCCTTGCTGGTTTAGTGAAAGTTAAGGGAATGAGCCACGCAAATGGCATGATACACCCAGCCAGCAAAGTGACTAAGGCAGAGGCCAAAGGCAGCAGAATGTATGCATTCATTAAACCATTTTTCCTTGGGGGCTTGGGCTGTAGCTCAGCGGCAGAGCACTTGCCTAGCATGTGTGAGGCACTGGGTTCTATCCTCAGCACCACGTAAGAAAAAAAATAAACAAATAAAATAAAGGCATTGTGTCCATCTACAACTACAAAAAAAATTTAAACAAAAAATTCTCCTTTTCAGAAAATCAGAGCTCATCTCACATACTATATAAACTGAGAATCCAAACTGCTATAATTTGGCCAACTCTAATCTTAAAGGAAATTTGCTGAAAACTGACCTTTTTGGGGGAGAGGGCACGACAAAACAGAGTGACTGCTTTTCTTAGTTGGCCTAAACCAGTTACACTTGGAAGGAGGATATGGTAAGAGTCAGGGATTGGTTTGCCAGCAAATGGCACCAGTTTTAAGTGGTCTTGACAGGGGAGGAGAGTATCAATTAAGAATATTGATGTCAAAACCCAGAAAAGCTTGGGTTCATGTTCTAGTCCCATCATTTTATCACTGGCACACCCCTGAGCAATTTACTTAATCTACTCATCAACAAAAAGAGGAAAATATATGTCAAGTGGGTAGCACGGTGCCTGGTGTTGGTAGATGCTCCAAAAAAGGGAAATGGGTTGACTTGAGTAGCAATGATAAGAACTGGCGTGAATGGGGTGCCTAGGAGATGAGTCTGAGGGAGCTCTAGGTAATCACCAGTGACACTATGAATCAAATTAATTTCCTAGCACTTCGATAATAAAGTGCTGCAAAATGGGTGGCTTAGAACAACAGAAACTTATTGTCTCACAGGTCTCGAGCCTGGAAGACTGAATTCAAGGTGTCAGCAGGGCTGTGCTCCTCTGAGATCTGCAGGGGAAGGAACTTTGCTTGCCTTTTCCAGCTTTTGGTAGCCCCAGAAGTGTCCTGGGCCATGATCCCTATGTCTCATCCCACATTCTTCATTCTGTACATGTCTGTGATTGTGTTGAAGTCTTATTGGATTGGGTCCCACCCTAATGACCTCATCCTAATTTGATGACATCAGCAAAGACCCTGTTTCTAAATAAGATCACATCCTGAAGTACTGGGGTTAGGACTTCAACATGTATTTGTAGGGAACAGAGTTCAACCCGTAAATCCGTATGCAGGCTTCCTAGAATTAAATGCAACAAATCTGGCCATGACCTCTACATTTTGAAGTTTGCTGAGATCTCCACAAGTTGGGCAAACCTCTTGCTTCTTGGAGAGGCCCATTGTGAAAAAAACTGTATTCTGAGATTAACTTTCTGAGACGTAAACATTCCCTGATCACAAAATGGAAAAAGCTTCTAGACCCAAGCGTGGGCAGGGCCTTTGCTTTGAACCTCACTGCATGAAGGACATCCAGGAAGTATGTATAATCTCTATTCACCCAAGGGAAACAGCCTTGCAGTCAGAGATAGAACAATCCCAGGTCTATGTACAACGTTAGTACCATGGGAAATATTCTTTCCCACTTCCTCTCCCTTCCCTATATAAATGTGCAGATGTCTGACCTTACTTAAACATCCACTTTGACTCAGGGAAGCATTTTCTGTCTGTTTCTTCTGGATCTCAAGATTGGTGGGCTGGGAGGGAGACCATGTACAACATTCCTAAACTCCAGGAAATGTAATGGCTCCAGGACCCAGCTACTTCTGGGGACCTAAAACAGGCTAACATTTTATGAGACTAATCAGATCGACAGATAAATCTCCATCCAAGATTCCTAGATATCAGAGGACAGAAGGCACACAGCCAGAGTTAAACTGAGCACACAAGGAGACAACAGAGGTATCTTTTTTTAAAAAAATTTCTTTTTAGTTGTTGATGACCTTTATTTTGTTCATTTACTTATACACACGCTGCAAATCTAACCCAGTGCTTCACACATGCGAGGTAAGTGCTCTACCACTGAGCCACTACCCCAGCCCACAGCAGAGGTATCTTAACAGATCAGAATAGACTGCTGGTTCAGTGTAATGAGCCACTCACCTAAATAAATAGCAGAGGTGCTAGAAATTATTAAAAATACTTATTAACAAAATAAAACCATTCAATCCTTAAATTGAGTACTGTCTTAGTTTCCTTGAGCTCCCTTAACCAAGTCCCACATGCTGAGTGGCTTAAAACAACAGGCAGGTTGTCCTTCAATGGGTGTGTGGACAAATGTCCTTTAGTGGGTGAGTGGATAAACTGTGACACATCCAGACAATAGAATATTATTCGACACTGAAAAGTGGGCTGTCAAGTCATGAAAGGGATAGAGAAAACTTTCATCCACATGAAAGTCGCCATAAAAGACGCCACTGTACATTTCCAACTATAGGACATTCCGCAAAGGGCAAAACTATGGAGACAGCAAAGAGATCAGTGGTTGCCAAGGGTTGTGGGGAAGGAGGAAGAGAGGGGAGAAGGGGAGACGAATAGGCTGAGCACAGAGGATTTTTATGCAGTGAAAATAGTCCTCGTGATATAATGATTACGGATACATGTCCTGTACTTGTTCAAGCTCAGGATATGCGAGGCCAAGTGTGAACAATAGTGTAAACCACGGATTCTGGGTGATAATGACGTGTTGATGTAGGTTCACCTGTTGTCGTAAAAGCACCACCCGAGGGGCCGCCCAGAGTGGAGGAGGTTGTGAGACGGTAGGAACAGGGCTATGTGAGAATTCCCCTTGCCTTCTCCATGTTGAGTGGAACCTGAAACTGTTTTACAAAAGTTAAGTAAGTTACAGGCAACTTTGGTTCCTTCTGAGGGCTGTGAGGGAGAATCAGTTCCAAGCGTCTTTTCCAGCTGCTGGTGCTTGCCGGCAGTCTCTGGCATTCCGAGGCTTCTAGAAGCATCTTTGCAATCCTCTGACCCTTCTCTAGTCTCCTGTGCCTCTTCAGATAGTGCAAGTCTGACTCCATGTCTGGGTCCAAACACCCTCCCGCCTTTAAAGGACACCAATTATATTAGATTAGAATCCAACTTAATGACTTCATTTTAAGGCCAAATTTCCAAATAAGATCACATTCTGAGGTACTAGGGGTTAGGTCAGCACATTAGTTTTCAGAGGTCACACTGCATGACAAAAACTGAAAGAGTTTAAAGCTTTAACATTCCATTTGGTAGTTTAATTCATAAGCAGTAAGTGGAATCATCACTGAGACGTGTACAATGCCAGATGGCTGGAGGAAGTTGGGGCAGTGGGACAGCTGGGTCCTTCCCTGACTGTCCTCTGTCTAAACCAGTCCAGCAAGAGTCAGAACCAACCTCCCAGCATTGAGCTCCGATCATCGACCCTCCTCAAGGTCTGGAATCCTAAGCCAGCCCCACAGAAGAACAGACAGGCGGATTAGACTCTTCTGCCAGTGCACATGCCTTTTCTGGCATGGAAAGATAGAGCTCTCTGGTGATAAATTTTCATCTACATGTTAACAAGAAGTGACATGGATTTAAAAAGAGCTAGAGAAAATAAGGGATGAAAGGCATTTCATTCATTGGACATTTTTAGCCTGATTCTCCCCATCGACCCTCCAAAAAAGTAAAATGGGAGAGAATGAAATCAACAGAGGAGGAACAGGGGAATACAAATAATAATTTTCCCCTGTGTTTATTCTGCATTTCCCAGCTTTCTCGGGTGTTAATATTACCAATGAAAAGGAATTTGAGATCCTTGAATTAGAAAAATCTTCCTGGCCTCTTGCCCCCTTGTTTGGAAATAATAGCATGCCCCGGAAGACCTGTAAGCACAGGACCTCTTCCCATAGGACAGCCGTGACAATGATGATAACAATAATAATGGCATCATAAAAGTTGTTGGCACTTACTATATGCCAAGCGCTGTTCTAAGCACTTTGCATATATTGGTGTGGATCATATCCTTACCAGCACTCTGAGTACCTCCACTTACCATTACCTCCATGTGACACACAAGGAAAACAAGGCCACAAAGGTTAATTCACTTGCCCACTTCTTCCTGCCTGGGTGTGTGTAATGACAGGCTCCTGGTGGCCCCCCTGCTCTCTCCAGCTTAACACTGAGGGAATGTTAGTCCCTGTGTGTGCGTTCAAAGCTCTAACCTCTGGTCTTTGAGTGGGTGAATCTGGCAGCAATTGTATTATTACATCAGATCCTACCCGATGAGCAAGTTTCTCCTCCTTGAGGAGCAGAGCTAGAGGGGATGGAGAAAAGGGTTTCAAGGAAGGTCTTTGATCTGCAAGATTCTACCTTAAATAAATAGTCCAAAGGACTAAATACTGCTTTGGGCCCCTCAAAAGAGGTCACGATGTACCTCTTCCCCCAGTAGGAGACCCAGACTCCCATGAAATGTATGCCAATTAAAAGAAAATAAAATCTTTCCATAATTTTGAATTTCTCTATACCTTAACTTCTAAACTCTGCCCTGACAAAGTCAGAGAACTGATATCTGGAAAGAAATGAATGGAGTAAAATTTAGCAATTGGTTGTTTACCAGCCACAGTCCAATCTCAGGGGCTGATGTGATTCCTGGGGTCTCCTTGAGTCTGCTGGGGATCCTGATACCCTTTGTTAGAGGCCCCAAAGGGAACTTGAGGACTTAAGTCTTCTCTGGTCAGTTTCAGCGCTCCTTATTTGAGCAGAGCATGGTACTTTGACATCTTTGAGGCAGAAAACAGTACCAGGCAGCAAAGTCCAAAAATTTAGTGATGTCCTGGCTCTGAATGCAAGTCACCCAGCCCCTCTGAGCCTAGCTCCTCCACTGGGCAGAAGAAATGGGAATCCTGCCCGACTCACCAAGATTGTGAAGATCAAATTAGATCTCGTATGTGATGAATGTGCTTTGTAAAGAGTTGCAAGCTGTTATTTCTTGAATGGATCTGAGTTCATGAGTTGGCTCTGAAAACAGCTTAGCCACCAAACAGGATGGGATTAACAGGACAGCCCTGCTGACACTGATTCTAACAGCAGGATGTCTTATTTGGACCTGAAAGCTACTTCTAGTTGCACCAACAGCATGTAGAAAAACAGCCTGGCTTGGATTGTGGTCCATTGTGAGAAAAGGAAGAAAGACCAATCCAGGACTAGGGCCAGAGCATAGGGAAGGTAACCCTGTATGCGGATGAGAAGCAGGAGGAGAGACAGAGCTTTTATTTTACTCCAGGAAAGAAAGAGAGAGAGAGAGAGAGAAAGAAAGAAAAGGAAGGGAGGAAGAGAGAGAGAGACTCCTCTACATTCAGGTGCATGTACAAAGTCTTAGAACTAAGACAAACCAATGTAGACAGCCCAAGCAAAGACTGGGTGTTTGTTGATTATATATTCAACTCCCTACAAGCATTCAAATTGCAATTTCCTTAATTGCATTTCTATGCTTCAAAAACACCCTTCCTAAAAGTGCATTTTCTTAGGGAAAAAAAAAAAATTAGGATGGTGTTTTTTTGGTTTGGCCTTTAAAAAAAAAAAATTCTTTTCCAGCAAAACCATAATTGTGGCCTACCCAGAGTGGATTCTCCTCCATAAGCGAGGATTTAATTTTTCCAGCCGCCCTCCCCCACCCATGCATATTACTCTCGTTTTGATGAACTGCACATGTTGTGGAAGCCACTCCTGGGCCCTCAGACAGGAGCGGTCTCTGCCTCTGCCAGTGTCCTAATAAGGGAACGAGGGAGCTCCTGTGGGTGAGGTAAGGGAGTCAGGCGGTGGATGATATTTTTGCTGATTGAGGAGGATAAGGTGTGGTTTGGCAGGTACATTGTTGGTTTGGCTGACTCCCGACCTGGTTTTTCTCTTTTTACAGTTCAGATTATGTAAAACAGGCTGTAGGAATTGTTTTTTCACAGCTCCTTAGCTGAGCTTTAGGACTGTCTTCCTGACAGTTGATCCATGATGGGAAAACACAGGGCTGGGGTTATATGATGTTTGCCTCATTCAGGAGGCTGAGGTCATAGGTTAAGTCCTCTTGGTCCCCAGGAGAGGAGATGAAGGTGGGCCTGGACTTGGTCTAATTTGGCCATGTAGAGAACAAGGGATATACCACTTCATGTAGTTCACCAACATTTAGTAAGTTTTAAGAATGTGTCTGTGTAATGACATTAACACCTACTTTTGCTTTTTTTTTTTTTTTTTTTTTAAGATAGAGTGAGAGAGGGAGGGAGAGAGAGAGAAAGAGAGAGAGAGAATTTCTAATATTTATTTTTTAGTTTTCGGCGGATACAACATCTTTGTTTGTATGTGGTGCTGAGGATCGAACCCGGGCCGCACGCATGCCAGGCGAGCACGCTACCGCTTGAGCCACATCCCCAGCCCCTACTTTTGCTTATAAATATTGATACACCTTGACTCTTTTAAAAAAGGAAAAAACAAAACAAAACGTCTGGCATTAAGATAAGGACGATTTGCTCACCTGTTCCCCTCTCATCTCCGAGTGCTTGCCTGTGACTTCTTCTCTCTGGTTCTGATTTCTGAATGACCCTACCTGGCTTTTCTCGTAACCACATCTGGCCTGAACTCTTCCTAAGTCATCTTTATGAATCAGTATTTCTTAACCAGGCTGAGGAAAGTTCTCATGCCTGGCTCATACCCCATACAGTTCTTTATTTAATTGATCTGGGGCCCAGCTTAGGCATCCAGGACTTTTAAAGAGTTCCCCTAGGTGATTCTAATCTCAGCCAAGGCTGATAACCTTGATATCTGCCACTCTGAATGCATTCTCTCTATCATCCAGCTCCCTACAGGGCTGGGTCCTTTTTCTTTCCGATGTTTTGAAATGTTAAAGAAAATACAGTGTATATATGAAACGAGTTAGACAGGTTTCTTCTTAGGTTTGGAGGTTCAGTCCAGCTGTTTTAAACTTAACAGTAGGGAATTGTGCTTTCAACTAAAATCAACTTCCAGACACATGAGTATTGTTTGAATGTTATTTCCCATGTACGTAAGGAGTACACGACTCTGCCAAGCAGTTGAAAGCAGTTTATTCATTTCAAAGTCATAAGAAATGAAGTTATATTTTTAATGTTGTCTCTGTGTCCCTGCAAATTCCCTTGACATTTAATTTACTTAATAAATACCATTTTATTTGATTTTTCCTTTAATATTAAGCCAAATTCACATCCTGAAATTGTGTAATTGTTGTATCTAGCAAGATGGGATGATCTGACCAAAGAATTGAAAAGAAAAAAAAAAAAGTTTAAAGACAACTTGTGGATATGATTGCAATACCTACTAGGGAGGAGGTTCAAATTTTGGAAGCATTGCAGATTAGTTAGATATCTACAAGAACTCATTACCATCCACTTCCTTACTGGCTATTACATTATTAAGGAAGAAAGGTGTCAGCTTTTCATTGCTGTGAATGAAATACCCAACAAGAACAACATAGAGAAGGAAAAGGGTTTTTTTTTTTTTTTTTTTTTTGGCTCATGGTTCCAGGAGTTTAGTCCATTTTGGGATAACTGCACTCCTCTGGTCCCCAGGTAAGGCAGGATATCATGGCAGGATAGTGTGGTGGTGGAGTACTGGTCTGTTCATGGTGGTCAGGAAGCAGAGACAGAGAGAGCGAGAGGGAAAGGGACACAGGGAAGGCGGTCCTTTCCAGGTTACACCATCTCCAGCTATGCTCCACCTGTTAGTCCATTCAAACTAGGATGGACTGATTCATTTCCAGCTCTCATAATCCAATCATTCACCTCTGAATATTCCTGTATTAGCACAGGAGCTCTGGTCACACAGCTCTGGTCATAGTCAGTTTAAACTGACTTAAGAACCTTACTCTGAAATTAAGTGTGAAAGTGACAAGACATCCCGTGATGCACTCAGATTAGCTGTTTTGGTCTATGTTAATGACTTCTATGGGATTACAGAACCAGTTTTGTCAAGAGCACATGAAAATATTTCTAAAGGACTAGCTAAATCAAATGTGCTTAGTTTACTTACTGATACTGAATTGTTTGGGCTTAATCAGATATCTCATAAAATCCAAAAGCAACAGTAGGCTTGATGGTGAGAAGAGAGAGAGAATGTAGAGAGAAATATAAGAAATTTGCAAGGGAAGATGATGGAGGAAGAGTTATAGAGGGAAGAGACATGCCCCAGAGTAGCAGTCAAACAGAGAACTTCTGCCTTGTTCATGAGCCAAGTCAAGGCCAGACACATGACAATGAAAGAGTCCACAGTCTGGAAAGCACTCATTTACTCAGTTTGACTTTAGCTCTGCTTATTCACTAGATTCAAAAGCCAAATGTCTTCTGTCCGTAACCATTTAGTTCTTCCTTATAAGGAAAACATATTTTCCAGCTCCAAACTCAAAAAGATTTTCTGTATATCTTGCCACCTTCTACCATCTATAGAAAAGTAACATAAGAATGAGGGACATCTTTACAATAAAGACATTTAAAATTTTGCATTCTAGACCAACAAGCAAAAAGCACCAACTACCTAGGCAAACACAGGCAAGGAAGTTCCTGGCCAATCATAGCTTCCAGCTTATGGAGAGAAAAAATTGAGAGAAATGTGAAGTGTTGGGGCTCCCTCTGCTATGATTTTGTCCAATATCTCTTCTGTCTCCAAGCCTCGCTATCACTCCTAGGTTGGTTTAATATGGTTCTGTCTCTTCATAGTAATGAGGTTGGGTCCAGAGAGAGCATTTCTTCCCATGACGAAATCCCCCGTGTTCAGGGGCACATTCACCTTCCTCAGTGTCATTGTTGGTGTTCTAATGCCATGTGCCTTTTTTGAATGCAGTTGCTAAAACACTTCTTTGATGCCTCTGCACGCAAGGCACACAGAGAGAGCTAAAAATGTTCAAAACATGACTCTTGCTTTCAAGAAAAATGATATCACATGGGAGATAAGGTAATAATGCCCAAATAATGACAATAAAGCAAGATGTGATAAATACCTGGAACAACCACAGAGATTTCACAGGAGGGAAGGAGCTTCCTCTGGTTGCCTTCCATTTGGAAGAGTATGGAATGTGAGCTGGCCTTGAGGGACAGATGAGATCACCCTGGGTGGATGCGGAGAGGAGGGGAAAGCATCGCAAGTAGAACTGTGCTCAAAGAAAAGAAGGCAAGACAGTGGCAGGTAAAGTCAAAAGACAGAGGAACTAAGGTTTACGGGTGTTTGTCATGCTTTGGGGTGCCAGAGTCTTGCCCCAGTCTGTATTTCCAACCACATGTGGCAGGTCCTGAGGGAAGAGTGGGAGCAGAGTGAGCAGTGCCCGTGACTCACCACAGTTTACTCATAGTGGGGTCAGTGATTGACAGCTGATGAGGCTTATCTAGTTTAAACTAAACTGACCTTCATGATTAGACTTGTGGTCAGGAAGATTTCTGACGAAGCTGCAGGCAGAAAGTACCCAAGCCCCACCAAAGGGCGACAACTTCGCGTTGTGAGGTGAGCAACTAGGAACTCTTCCTCTGCCACACACTGGGCCTGTTCCCTCCAGCCACTGTGGGTGCCCCCAGACAAGGCATGTAACCGTGTTTCTTTTTTAAAAAATCAGTCTTATTGAGATACAATTCACATACAATTCACCCATTTAAACTGTCCAGTCCAGTGATTCACCCATGTGACCACCACCATAGCCAATTTTAGAACATTTTCATCTGCAGAAGAAACTTGTGTAGTGGAGAAATCATTTGGAAAACGGCCCCCTTTTTTTGTGATTTTGTTGTCAAAAATGATGTCAATATGTCATCTACCAAGACTGTCACATCTCCACACTTCACCTCAGACACATTTTCTAGTCTATTTAAACATCTCCCCAGCCAAACATTTCAGTAGAGTTTGAAGCAATTCATTAAAAAATGTAAAACTGAGACATCTTTGCATGACTTTGAACAAACAACTGGTTGACATCAGTATAGACATGAATTTTCTAGACAAGTTGGTGCCTGGTGGGTAGGAGGAGATTTAGTCAGCTGGTGTCATGCGTCCTTCAACATGTGAGGCCAATGGTGTGTTTCTTCTATTTGTGCTCACATATCTCTGAGGGGCTTCTTAAAAAAAAAGTGAAGACTTGACTAAAAGTGAAGTGAATGACTATTAAAAAGTGAAGCCATGACTATTATTTAAAACTAAGTGCCAAAATAAACTGAACTTGAATCCAGACCTTCAAATTACTGGTCACAATGTGTTAAACCAAGATTTTTCAAAAATAACTAAAGTTTTATGAACTTTAATAAATTAGACATTCCTTTAAATATAGTTCTCATTGTCATTTTAGCCTTTTACATTACTGTGTTTTATAATACCTAGAAACATTTAAATACCATTTTGTATATATGATTTATAAATAAATGAATACAGATATTTATCTATATACCCATGTATACATGATAGAAGTACATGCTTAATTTTTTTTTAATTTATAGAAATATACTATTTAAAAAAACTGGCTAAAAACTATTGGTGTAGATCAGGGATCAGCAAAAATTTTTGCATATGCCCAATTAGTATATACTTTTTAATTTGAATGCCATGCAGCATGTATAGCATCTGTTGTAATTATTTAGATCTGATACAGAAGTACGAAGACAACATAAGCATGGATGCTTTTCCATAAAACTTTATTTACAGGAGGAACAGGGCTGTATTTGGCCTGCAAGTCCTAATCTGCCAGTTCCTGGCTTAGATGACTAAAGCTCTTAGTTGGTTTGCAGAATAAATCTAGGAAAGCGCCTATGTTTGAAAGACAATGGGTATGGGAACTTAAAGATCTGGTTCCGTCCTAATTCTGTAATTACGGTATGAATGAATCACTTCACTTCTTAGATCCCAGGTTATCATGAGTAAAATGTGGAGCTTGAATTGAAAATCACCACCCAAATTCCTTATGGTCATATTAACCTATGGTCCTAAGATCTTGCCACTTTGCCACAACAGTAGGTTTCAGTTGGATCTGATTTAGAAGTAGAGTAAGTGAAAACCTTAATTAATTCTCGGTGGGCAGAATAAATGCAAGGCAGGGTGATAAATGGTATGAGTAAGAAGGGCAGAAATTCCATTCTGAAAAATTGAAAGTCCTGGCTTGTTGCTCATGAGGCACCCTCCACAGTGCTACTGTTGTAAATGATTGTAGGGTTTGCTGAACAGCAATCTCCGCTTGCAGCTAAGATTTATGGAACCCTTGATATGGAGTAGCTGGCCCTAATTTCTTTTATTTCTTGGGGAAAGTTGCAGAGTGAGATGGAACACCTGGAGTGGAGACAGAAGCTAAAAAATTTTCTGTGTGTGCCCTTTAGGCCTCCTTTCAGTAGGGCTAGCTTTAGAAGGAAGCTCTTCTTAATCTTCACAAAATGCATGGTCTGCTCTTCCCAGTTATTAGAAGCTGTGCTTCTGTTTGTGCCATGCACAACTGGAGCTTCACTAATGCCCTTCCTGCCTTCCAAACCCCAGCCAGACTGGATTGTTTGCTTTTCCATGTCCATATTTCCTGACTGTGCAACCTTGCCTTTTGAGCTCTGTATCATAGAAATGGCCTCTTCCCTCCTGCCAGCCTCCCAATCCTAGCCATCCTAAAAAGTCCAGCTCAAATGCCACTTTTTCCACGAAGCCTTCTCTGATCCTTAGCTTAAATTGTCTTCTTCCTCTAAACTTTATTTGTAAGTCTCCTATACTATTTATCACATTTGACTACCCTCATCCTTACGCATGTCTTAGGTTCCCTACCAGATTATAAACTCTTTTCAGAGGGTGTGTTTATCTTGGCTTTCTCCCTCGGGGGCTTGAACAGAGTAAATGCTTCATCCATGTCTGTTGAATGGATGGACTAATTCCAGCCGCCTGGGTGTCAGTTTGCACATTACAGCAGCAAGAATTACCAGCCAGCATCCTGCCACAAGTCAAGACTGTGCCGATAGCTGCCACACTGCCACCTCCTCCTCCATATCTTGGGCTCCAAGCAGCCCCTTTGCTGCCAAGGGCTCTTGATGTCCCACCAGAATTAAGCTCTCCTCCCTCAAAGTCTAGGTCCCATGTGGATCAGTGGTTTGGTCAGAAAGGAACATACACTAGATTAGAAATCCATAAGCTAATACCAGTGCTGTAACTTTGTCATTTACGATTAGACATTTCTAGAGTCAAGTTGGCTATCTCTATTCCTGAAGCTATTCTTCCTCTATTAGGTAACAATTTTTAGAAATTAATGATTGCAGTTATGATCAATGGTCAGAATATAGCTTAAGCCTTAGAGGTTAATAATGTATTATTGAAATAGAAATCTGCTCAAGTCACTTAAGCTCTGTACAAAAATGTCCTTAATGCCCACACTTCTCTCTCAAAGACTGGGGTCTCAGAATCTTAAGCTGTTGGTGATTATAATGTACTTAACATGCACAAATGTGGGAGGTTACTTAATGTTACCCTGTCAGTTAAAATATTTGCATTTTTTATGCGGATAAGGATTTGGGAGAAAAGGTACCCTCATACATTGTGGGTGGGACTGCAAATTAGTACAAGCACGCTGAAAAGCAATATGGAGATTCCTCAAAAATCAAGGAATGGAAGTGCCACATGACCCAGCTATACCATTCCTCAGTAATTGTCCAAAAGAACTAAAATCAGGATACTATAGTGATATAGCCACATCAGTGCTTATAGTGTTGCAATTCACAATAGCCAAGTTATATGGAACCAGCCCAGGTGCCCTTCAATAGATGAATGGATTAAGAAAGTGTGGAATATGTACACAATAGAGTCTTACTCAGCCATAAAGAACAAAATTATGACATTTTCTGGTAAACGCATGGAAATGCTAAGTGAATACGCTAGACTCAGAAACTCAAGGGTCAAATGTTTTCTCTCAAATGTAGGAGCTAGAGCAAAACAAGGGAAAGAAGGCAGCGGGTGGAGGGACGGATATCATAAAGATATAGAGGAAATCCAAAGAGTAGAAAAAGGAGATAGGGAGGGAAGCGGAGGGACTGAAAAGGGGAGGAAATGTGGAATGAATTTAACAAAGTTATGCGATGTGCATGAATAAATATACCACAGCAAATTCCACATTTATGTACAGCTATAAAGCACCAATTAAAAATAAATAGATAAATAAATAGAAGGAAGACCAGTAGACTAGAGGAAAGGGAATAAGGGGGGCTGAAGGGAGGGAAAGAGGAGGCACTGGGAACTGAAATGGATCAAATTAAATTTCACACATGTATGATCATGTCAAAATGAACCCGACTGTTAGATATAACTATAATACACTAATAAATGCATTTTAAAAGTTTGCATTTCTATAGGGATCTCCAAAGGAGTCTTCAGCATGGAGGCAGGTTCATTTGGTTGGTTGGCTGGCTTCTTCAAATCACAACTAAGCATCTGTTTTTCTCCCTCCACCTTGAGCAGGCCCTGTCCCAGGTAAGGTTTCCATGGATGGGACAGTAACCCCTCAAGAACAGAGCAGATTCCTTGGCTTCCTTTCCCAACAGTAGGGAGGCTGGACCCATTTGCAGTGACTGGCTGCCGGGTCGCCTATAAGTGTTCTTTCCAAAAGGCCAAACATCCAGGATGTGGCCCTTCATTTTCCATTTCCTGTCTGAAAGTTTGTCCTTCACTTATAAACAAAGTTGCAATTCTAGCACATGGAGGGTCGCAATGAGCCAACTGGATGCTGGACGAGTTTGGGCATTACTCTGGTGTCGGGGAGGTAGTAATCCCTCTGAATATGCTTTCTCGTTAGAATGACACAAATGTCTCCTTTTACTATTTGTCCTAAAAATAATGCCTCAGCATCTTATCTATCAGTACTTTAGAGTTTTCTGTTTCTGGAGGAGAGATGAGAGATGCAAGTGGGGAGAAAGAGATGGGAGGCTGTGCCACCCGAATGGAAAGGAGAGGTGGCGGGAAGGAGGAAATGAATAGTAAATCTTTTTCCAATTAAGAAAAATGAGAGTGGAAGAAGAAAAGCTCCAGAGGGCACTTTTTGGGGAGGGAAAGATCATAAAAGGCCTGTTATAAAAATCCATTACCCATAAATTTCCTTGCATTAAGCACTGCAAGTCTGGAGAGGTACTGAGAAGTCACTCAGCAGAATCTCCAAATCACAGGATATGTGACTCGGCTTAGCATTATCCGAAAGCTGTGTAACATTTCCGTAGGCATGTCTGCAATGCCACTTTCCCTTACAGGGATTCCTTTTAATTAGTCACAGGCTTATAATCTCCATTTAAGGACATCTTGTTTTCATTTCTCCACTTACTTCATTTCATTTGTCAGACTGTTTACCAAAGTGATAGCAGTACTATAATTTGAAGCTCAACCACGTGAAATTATGGACTTGTGGACTGTATCACACAAATATTTCAGTTTTGAGAGGAAGACTAAAGTTTTTAGATCACTCATATAAGACTCGTCTAAAATGAGTTTATAATTTTTACATTTGAAGATGGAAATGGAAATGGAAATTCCTGTTTCTAGAAGATTGTCTTTGGGAATGAAAAAAATTTGTTGATACACTTGTGGTCCAATGCAGTTGTATTTAAATCAGCCAGTGGGAATGTGGAACTTTCCCTACACCCTGCTCTGGAGCAGGTATTGGTCACTTATATGACCAGATCTAAACATTTATGCAGGAGAAAGAATTGGCAAAATGTAGCATTACCAGTTGTGTTAGTCAGCTTTTCATTACTGTGACCAAAGACCTGACAAGAACAACTTAGAGGAGAAAAAGTTTATTTGGGGTTTATGGTTTCAGAGGTTCAGTCCATGGTTGGCCAACTCCATGGCTTTGGCTTTGAGGTGAGGCAGAACATCAAGGGGAAAGGGCATAGTGAAGGACAGCTGGTCAGCGCATGGCATGGCAGTTAAGAAGCAGAATGGGTGAGAGAAGAATCAGGACAAGATGAGTCCAAGGCCACGCCCCCAGTGACTCACTTTCTCCAACCATACCTTACCTGCCTACAGTTACCACCTAGTAGTTCATTCAAATTATTAATTCATCAAATAGATTAATTTCCTGATGAGGGTATAGGCCCTGTGATTTAACGACTACCTAAAAGCCCCACCTCTGAACCTTACTGTATTGGGGACCATTCTTTCAAACATGAGATTTTCAGGGGACATTAAATATCTAAACCATCACTCCATTGATGGGCACCTGGATCTGAAATGTTCTCTCATGTTTGACTTTTAAAAAATTGACTAAGCCCCGTGCTTATTTTCCACATACTATGTACATTAAAGCAAGATTGTCCTTTAACAGAGACAATGGCCAGAGACTGTCTCCAATTAGATTTGATTTTTGATTGACAACAACTTTTTAAAAAGACTAAGATAATTAAGATTTATATTTTCATATTTCATATGTTCAAGTTTATTTGAGATTCCTATTCACAATTTAAGATTCTTTTTTAGACAGAGAATCCTAGATTGGGCATGAAGAGAAGATGAATTCTTATGACAACACAGGTAGTAACTGAGCTTATCTGCATTAGCCACATTTATACCTGTTGAATCATAGATAAGGGTGGAAAATGAGGAAGGAGTTTGGTCGATTTGATTTTTAACTAGCTTCCTGGCCACTTAAACATTTCTCTTTCTCCTTTTAATTAATTTTGACCAAAGTTTAACTCTAGTGACCACGTGAGCAGCAACACACATATCTTCCACCATCAGCCCTCTCTTTCCATACCTACCCTTTGTAAACATTTGTACATTAAAAAGTGAATGTTTGTATCTGATTATACTTATTGTTTTAATAGGGTGGGGTGGTAGGTGGGCTGGTGCAAATTCAGTCCTGTTTTTGACAAAATGAATAGATTTTAGTTTATCTCAGGAAACTGTCATGAAATTACTCCACCAAAATCTGTATTTAATGAGATGCATTCTTTCTTTTAAAAAGAAATATGAGAAAAATAACAATTCAATAAGAAAGCAAATCCAAATTCTGTTCATATTGTTTCTACTGAATATTATAAACCACTTGTGGACTTTTTTTTTTTTTAAAGAAAATGTGAGTTGTTGAATAAGTTATTCATTTACTCTATCAAACTATCATATCAAGAATGTTTGGAAGCCATGCATGGTGGTACATGCCTGTAATCCTGCAGCTCAGGAGGCTGAAACAGGAGGGTCACAAGTTCAAAGCCAGCCTCAGCAAAAGCAAGGTGCTAAGCAACTCAGTGAGACTCTGTCTCTAAATAAAATACAAAATAGGGCTGGGGATGTGGCTCAGTGGTCAAGTGCCCCTGAATTCAAGTCCTAGTACCAAAGAAGAAAGAAAGAAGGAAGAAGAAGAAGAAGAAGAAGAAGAAGAAGAAGAAGAAGAAGAAGAAGAGGAGGAGGAGGAGGAGGAGGAGGAGGAGGAGGAGGAGGAGGAGGAGGAGGAGGAGGAGGAGGGGGAGGAGGAGAGGGAGGGGGAGAGGAGGAGGGAGAGGAGGGGGAGGAGGGGAGGAGGAGGGGGAAGAAGAAGAAGAATGATGTTTGGAAAACTCTGTGCCTCCTCTACTACATCTATTCATATAAATAGATGAATCTCTATAACATAATGTTGTAAAAGATACTAATCGCACAATGCATACATTAGTATCATGTGAAGGTTTTGAAAGGCAATACTTAAAATGTATTATTTGAGGAGTCATAGTAACCTGATAAAACTACAAAGAAAAACAAGAGAATCATACAAATATTCCAAAATTCAGAATAGTGGTTGTTTGGTTAAAAAGAGAGAGGAATGGGATTGAAAGGAGCAAATTAAGTCTCCTAGTGTTCTATTCAAATTGGATAGTTGGTGCATGGGTATGTTTTATCTTTATAGTGGTCTTACACCATAAACTTATTTTTAGGTACAATGCAATTCATGATAAAAGTCTTTTTAATTTAAAATAATTAACCCATCTAGAATCTATCATTTAAAAATTTTCTATGGCTATGTGTATCAATTCAGAAATGAGCCTCTTGGCTTAAGGATCTGCTTTCTCTGAGGCAGGATGATTCTAGAACATTCTAGAATCTTCTGTAACTCAGTCAGAAACTCTAAGCACTTCCCAGATCTCTTCTATAACCATACAGAATCAGACCCAATCTGGTGGCTGGACAAGATGCTTAAGTCATAATGGGCTAAGAACCAGCCTATTATACATATAGATACACAAAAGTTTTCTTCCATTTGGTCTGAGGCTCTACAACACGTTTCCCCATCACTGTCTGCGGTTAGAGGAACTTGTGTGATTTGGGGATGTCGTCATCATAGGAAGCAAATGCTCTGCTGATGCCTTGTGAGGACATCCATAAGAACACCAGAGTTTGCCAGCACACAATGTTTTATCAAGAATCCAAATTTATGGTTGGTATACAAACTTTAGTGACTCCAATGTGTTTAGGTATGGGGAGAGGGGTGGGAGAAGGGCAGATGGATGAAGTGAG
Organism: Marmota flaviventris; assembly: GCF_047511675.1. Taxonomy (NCBI): domain Eukaryota; kingdom Metazoa; phylum Chordata; class Mammalia; order Rodentia; family Sciuridae; genus Marmota; species Marmota flaviventris. The sequence continues at coordinate 19,535,391 of NC_092498.1, read as the reverse complement.
ATGTACTTAAGTACTTCTCTTCCTAGGAAATTTTCTTCAAACTCCAGTAAAGGCACAGCAATGATATACCACAAATAATATGGCACATTTTTACCTGTCTTCCCCACCAAAAAAAGTCCTCCTCTAGATCAAAGAGGCTTTGTTTCTATATTCTGTATTAATTACTAACAAACCAATTATCAGCTATTAGTCATTCCTAAACATATTCTGATCTGAAAATACTTCTATTTAAAATTTTTTCTCTATTATAATTTTTCATTGCCTTTCTTTTAAAGACGCCAAGGAAAAAATTTAGAGTTGGACTTTATGTGCATTAAATGAAACCACAACATTTGCAGACACCACATATAAACAAAATCATATTCAAGAGCCTGGAATGTTTCTATAAACTTCTTTTAACTTTCAAATATACAGCAAGTCTGCTGGGCAAATATGACTCACTTCAGTAGCTCAGGATTGTCTCTCCTGATCACAGCGTGGCCTGAGATTTTGCTAAGAGTGTTTGAGCAATTTATGGAGTTGATTGGATATGTTTGGAGAATCTGCTTGCGTTTCACATTATAAAAGAAAATCCCTGGGGGTTTTGGTACATGAGAAAGAATAATGAAAATATATATGAGTCATTTTTCTTCTAAATAGTTGATGAGCATATTTTCAACCCACATGAGGTTTTAACCCTTGAAGTTGGATTCCTTATTCCCAGTTAAGACAGTGACCTTGGAAGAACCAATAGGAATGGCAATCAAATGAAAATAATAATAATAATAATAATAATAATAATAATAATAATAATAATAATAATAATAATAATAAAGCTATCCTTCTTTGAAGTTCTGGGCCCCTGGCTTTCTTCCTTCTGGGTGTGGACTACATGGGAATTATGTAGCTGCAGAAAGCTGGGGGCTGAACTGTGCCTCAATTAAAACCTGAAATCTCCTTTAGCCAACACCACTTTCTCTTAAAGAACTTGTCACATGAAAGTGGATGTCACATACAGTGGGATGCAGACCTATCAGAAGCTGATTTGGGGGTCCAGGCAACTGTCTACTGGTCTATAAGTTATTATGCATTCACATTCATTCTTTTAGTAGTGAAATGATTCAATCTGTTGGTATTTAAGATTCAACACTTTTTTTTAATGTAGGAGTGTGGCAGAAAAAATTAAGGAAAACAGAAAGACTTAGAAACTTTGATCTAAGTAGGGTATTTTGTGACTCGGCCTCATTGTAGTGTATGAAGCCTTATTTTCCCTGAAACTTTTCTCACTGAACCTGTGGATCTGTTTATCTGTATACACATGTGTGCTTACCAAGTCCAGGAATGTGGAAGGACACAAAATGGTTTGAAGATGACAATTCCAGATCTGTTCAGGGGCACTCTTGTAAATTTCTTCAAGTTCAGCAGTGGTTCTCCAGCAATGAAATCTTAGTAAGAGAGTTCCGAGTTCATATCCATACCAAGTATTTTCCCTAGTCTGATAAATAACTGTCTCATATTTAAAAAACACTGTTTTTCAAAAAAATAGGTAGATAGATAGATAGAGATATGGTTTATAAGCTATGGATTCCTTTCATGCATCATAGAATTCATATTTTATTAATAAATAACAAAAGTATAAGCAATTGTGATATCATAACCTTTTCCTAATATTTTAAAAGAATCTTTGGGCTTAACATGTTGGAATCCACAGAGGAGATTAAATCTATCCTCTGAGCCTAGCAGGTTAGCAGTGGACTGTCTTAATATATGCTGATTCTATTTGGTTATAGAAGTGACCGGGCATGGGGATGTGAATTGGAATAACTACTGTGAAAGGAAATCTTACAAATTCTTTTAAATCTACGTGAATGCATACTATTCCACTTCTCACCATCTACCTCAGCCATAGGGAAGAAATGGAAGAAAACCCCAAATGTCTGTGTATAAAACAATAATCAAATAAATTATGAACTCCTACTATGTAGATGATAAAAATAAAGTATGACTCAGGGAACTAATTTTGCCAAGTCTTTAAGTATGTTATTAAATTGTTTAATTTTCAAGATACAGTTATGAAATATACAATGTGTGTAAAAATATACAGTAGCAAGGTTGCAGATCCAAACTTAATTTTACTATTTGATTATTCAGTTAATTACCCAGAACAGCACTGTAGACTATCAACATAAAATCAGTAAATCGGTGCCTGCTATAGACTTAACTTTATGTTTTCACTCTTTCTGAGTATTTAGTGCTCCTAAACATGTAATCAAATCAGCCCCTGCCTCAGTAAAAATAGCTATTCTTTTTTCTTATTCTGTTTTTAAGCATGATTTCCTGTTAAGAGATATTGTTGTGTTAATAAAAACACTATTGCCAGAATTTTACTTGGAAACATCAAGGAGGTTGTCTTGTAGTCTCCAATCATAAAATTAGCAAAATGGAAAAAAGACAGTAGAAGGAAATAAGAGCAATATTCTTCACACCAGGGAGGACTTAGAGTAGAAACAAAACAAAACAGCCTATACTGTAGATGATGTAATCACAAGAACTTTGTCAGGGTTGCTCAAGTCGTGAGAACTACTTGATGGGAGTGTGGGATGAGGGGAACACTAAGGCCTGGAGACAACTAACGCATTGCTCGAGGAACTTCTGCCTGTCAGTCCCTGCTCTTGTCATCTGGTACACAGTTAGACCTCACCCACCCTAAGGTGAAGACACTGAGTCCTCAGCGATTCCCTTATTTGCTGGGTTTGCACTACTTTTGCTTATTTGAACTTTCCATCTAAAATACCCTGAATATAACATGATCATCCTGTGGCTTGAATATATCGAGGCAGCAGAGTGCTAGTCTTAAAAATTGTTGTGTTGTAAAAGCCACAGCATTGCAAGAAAGTTTTCCTGTTGCATAGATCCGTTTTTTTGTTGTTGTTGTTGTTTTCTTATCACATAACACCAAGGCATTTTAGCAATGTTTCTGGAAATGGAAGAAAAGACAATTTTCTCAACTGACACAATCGAATAGCATCATATAATTACAATGGACTTTGGGGATTTTTTGCACTTATTCACAGGTGTACATATGTGCACATGAGCATACATACCATAGACAGTCTCCCTTTCTTTTGAATATCCAATGAGTGATTTTGCTGTTAGCAACACTGGTCTTCCTGCAGACCTTGCTGTGCCCTTCTCCAAGCATTTGTGGCAAGAAATCATCCAAAGCAGTTACCAAGAAACAAAGCAGAACACTCTGTAGTAAACCCTTTTTCAGCCAGTGTGGATAGAAAGCTCATGGGTTCTGATCAACGCAGCATTTTATTTCATAGAGAGTTGCTCAGTTTATTTGTGGATTTTCAAAAAGTAGATCACAAATAAGATGCATTTGATGAGAACCCTGTTAAACATAATTCAGTCTTTCTCAAGATGATTCAGAGGAATTTCAGGATCCCACGCTGCTTCTGAATCATCTGGGAACATCTGTTGTCTTTGTACTGTAGAATATGGGTGGACTGGTTAATATTGGCATCTGCTGAATTTTCACAGAAGGAACACATGGGTCGTTATGCTTTTATTACAATCCAGTGGCTGGTTAGGTATGTGTTTTACTAGCCAACAGCATTTCATATAGGTTTAAATCTGGTGTGTGGAAAATCAGAAATGTTAACATTTTGACTTCAACCAGAACATAGAGCAAAGCTTGTAGTATCATTTAGATAGGATCCTGTATACTTATCTTTTTGGACAAATTTTGCTTATGGTAAAATTAGCACTCTCCTGCATTACTGGTGTTATAGACCTTTTGGAGAGCATACTAAAAGCCTGTAAAACAAACATACTTTTATTTAACTCAGAAATTCTAATCTCTGAGAAATTTTCTTAAGTAAATAATTGCACAAATGGTAAAAATGTATCAATATTGATATCCTTTGCAGCATCATTTATAAGAACATATAATGTTAAAAAAAATAAATAAGAACATAATGTTGAAAAAAATCTTAAATATCAAGCAGTAGAAAAAATGATCAAATAGATTATAGTACATACATATAATTATATTTGGGTGGATTTATAAAATTTTATTATGTATATGTTATTTATACATAAGATGTATAACATATACACATAATATACACATATAGAAAATACTGTTTCTGTTGACAAACTATTAATGTGTTAAAATTAGTCATAAATAAGGTAAATTAAAGAAACTTTATGAAATCATATGTACAAGTGATCCCACTTTATAAAAAAATGTAAATATGTACAATAGGAAAATATTTTATAGAATATATCAAATGAGTACCATGTTTGTACCTGGGTGGTATGATCTTAGGAAGATGATTTTTACTTTTGCCTTTATACATTTTGTATTATCTTGTTTTTAAAGTAATAATTCTATGCTACTTTTAGAATAAAACAAATTGAGTTTTTCCAATGTTGAATGAAGAAAAAAAATAAAAAGAGAATCTGTGATGAAGTATGAAATACAGGTTGTTTTGGAGCATGCCTAAAAGCTAAGGAGTTACAATTTGCTTTGCATTCTGAGGGCTAATGTAGGGAGTCTCACAGTTGAAGGATTTCCACACCTAGCAAGTTATTTGGTACAGACACAATTTCACTTATAAGTATAAAGTCAACTGATAGGTTCTCGAGTCAGCAACCAGGCATTTTATAATTGAAAAATAACATGAAATCATTTTGACTCTTTTTGCTGCTGTCGTTCTTAATTTTGTAAACAATTTTGACTTTTTCCTTTTTTAGTAGTAGTAAAAGATCCCTTCAAACCTAGCTCTGATGACTGTAGAAAAGGGCCTACCAATGGAGAATGGTTGTCCATAAGTTTTAAGCTTCAAAATGTGAAGAATTAGAAGAGACAGCGGGGATGATTGGATTGTTCAGGTCACTCCACCCATGAGAAATCCAAGAGGAGAAAAGGTGGCAAATCTAGTTCGTGTCAGAGCTAAAAGCCAACAACATCCAGCCATGAAGGTCACCGAGTATGTAGAAGGAGAAAAATGGCAACATCTCAGATTTTTCCAATATAGTGGGAAATGAGGGTTTAAAGCTAGATTTCATTAGGAAAGGGAGGACATTTGCTTTTAGCATAGGATATCTCACATGGAGCTCTTGCTTGTCTTGGAAGAGGAAGGTCCCTGTAATAGCCATGGTCTCATGACTGCTCCAGAGATGAAAAAGAGCAAATTAAGACTTTCTGTTTGATTAGTTTGGGAAGCAGTCATGAAGGACTCATTCTCCCTGCTGTGGTTAAAGCTGTCTAGGGAGAAATAAGCCAAGGGAATATCAGACCAAAAATCTGAAGGTTGAAGCCAAACCACTGGGAAGGGCTTTCGACTGCAAACTACAATGTGATTGAACTAGAAAGGAACATTCAACTCATGTCATGTTGACACCTCAAACTCAACAAGTCTGAAATTGAACTCATCTTTCCTCCAAAGCAGCTCCTTAACTGACCTTTTCTAACAACAACAACAAAAAAAAAAATACTGCACTTTAGAATGCTTTGTCATAGCATATCCATTATTTCATGTAATTGCCACACGCCTACAGACAAGGAAATTTAGCTCAGGTTAATCAAAGGCCTACAAGTACCTAAGAGATCAATTCTGAAAAACAAGTTTTCTGAATCCTAATCTAGTCACCCATTGACTTTACCACACTGCCCCTTCTCTTCATATTTGTGGAAAATTACCAGTTAGTTTTATAGAATTAGTAAGTGACACTTTATTTATATTGGCATTTGAGCGTTGCACACTAGCAGATTTTAGTAAGTATGAAGTCAGGAAAGTATGAAGTCTAAAGTGGCAAGGAGCAAACCAACCAGCCCTTGAATTGCTAATCTTGTTTTTCATAAGATACCTAGATGAAAAAAAGTCAGAAGATAATACAGATAAAATGAGGTACTAGAATTGGCCCAAAATGACCAATTTGTAAATTTAACATGAGCAAATCATCATCGTTCACATTAGATAACTGATTGCTGATACAAATTGTATGCTTCCAATGTCATTTTTTTTTAATTTAAAAAGTATTTGGGTTTTATAGTTTTAAGAATCTTGAGTGTGTTCTAGAAGCTGCCATGGAACATGTTGTTAACAATATTGTATTATACACTTAAACATTTATTAAGAGAGTAGATCTCATGTTAAGTATTTTTACCATGATTAAAAAAATTAATTTCTAACATGAAACATGTATGTATTTGGATTTCTTTTTGTAGCTATGTAAGTAACAAAAAACAAAACAAAACAAAAACACTATAACTTTCCACAGTAAAAAGCAGCCCTCTATAATTCAGCCTCATCCACATCCCCCATCAATCCACCAGGCCCTGGGCGGGGCAGCACTCCCCTGGTCTTCTGGAGCTCTGTATCTCAGTGTACATTACACCTTCAGAAGAAGCCAAGTTAACCATCCAGGCCATTTCCTCTTGACTTTGGGCATCTGTAGTTGCACAACCTCAATTCTTCACTTGGAAATAAATATGAGAGGAAATATACCTAGCACAGTGATATTGATTGTAATTTCTCCAAATAGGCATTTGCTTCCAGTGAAACTGTAACTAAGTAACATACACAAGTGGGGAGTCTCCTGTGCGTTTTCAACCTGCCTCACCTCTTAGGCTTCTGTCTAAATATACACCTGTGGGCCACTATGAGGTAGAAGACACTGCTGCAGCATGGTTCAGAGCATAGGAGGGTCCTTAGAGCCACCTCTTCAAAATGCACTGACTTTGAAGCTTCCTAACGCTAATCAATAACACCTCCCCTCGTCAGTAAAAAGAACCTGAAAGGCAAAACAAAATCTAACCAAAAGACCCCTGATTTCAATTCTCTTGAGCAATTTTGGCTTATTATACCAAAGTCTTGGTTTGCTAATGTAACTTGATTCTTTTCTTATCTTGGTGACAGTGCCTATACAAGTATTTCACACAACATACTGAATCCTTTTTAATAGGTCTTTGATTATTTTTGGTTCAATACTTTGGATTTCTGCTTCTAAATTTCATGTGTGATAACTGGCTTAAATCAAGAAATCAAAATATGCTAACCCAACAGTCTCCAAAGGCAGTCTACTTTTACATAGATTTTTTTTTAGGTTACCTGATCATTGTAGATTATCCTCTGTAGTTTTTGTATAATGCTTTTCAAGTTTGAAAACTAACTGGGTGCAGTGGTGCATGCCTGTAACCCCAATGGTTCAGGAGGCTGAGGCAAGAGGATCACAAATTCAAAGCCAGCCTCAGCAAAACCAAGGTTCTAAGCAAATCAGTAAGACCCTATCTCTACATAAAACAAAAAATAGGGCTGAGGTTATGGCTTAGTGGTTGAATGCCCCTGAGTTTAATCCCCAGTACACCCCCCCAAAAAAAAAAAAAAATTATTGAAAACTAGTCAGTTGGTCCTCCAAGTTTAGGAACAGAACCGTCCTGTAAGAACCCTGTGGTGAGGTTCCGCAAAGGGACCAGGGCTGTTCCTGCTAAGAAGTCGATGAACACATTTTTGCAGCTGGCCTTGCTCAAGAGCTTGTCTTTGTGATGTTCCAGAATTGCCTATCAGAGGAACGACGATGACGAAGAAGAGGCAGCGCGGGAACGTCGCCGGCGAGCGCGACAGGAAAGGCTGCGGCAGAAGCAAGAGGAAGAATCCTTGGGACAGGTGACCGACCAGGTGGAGGTTCACGCCCAGAACAGGTACTGCCCTCTTTGGAATGGAGAATTTCTCTTTGCATCTTAGTCTGTTTGTTGAACTAAAATGACCTGAGAAAGGAAAGCAAGGCATTCCTTTCTCAGCCCAGCTCAACGCTTTTTCAATCTCTCTTGATTTGGCCAAAGATCAGGTTGGACAGTCAGTCTGATTTAGACATTAGGACACCTTCATTCCCTACACACACACACACACACACACACACACACACACACACATATCATTCCCATCCCTAAACGTACCCCCAGTGAAGGCTTTTATTTTGTTTCATAATCTGGTATTTTAAAAATTTACTAAATACAATGGATTATACTTTTAAATAAGAAAAATGCTTTATATTCCTTTGTAGCATATTGCTATCTGTTTTGAACTGAAGATTAACTAGTTTTAATAGAGACTATGTGCCTACCAATAATAGATGACTCTTGAATTTTAAAAGTAGGTATGAATTGCAGATGTCTTCCTTTTCTTAGCATAAAGCCCAAGTCAATATTTTCTGTAGTATTTGGAGAGATGATTAATTTATTGTGAGTGTTTAAACATGTTTAATAAGTTTACTATTAGAATTTTTTTCCTACTCAGGCCCTGGTGGAAATTAGAGTTGAAAATACCTAATAGCTTCAACTTCTTCAAACAGGGCTTTTATGAAGCTGGGGTTGGGGCTCAGTGGTAAGAGCCCTTGCCTAGCACATGTGAGACACTGGGTTTGAGCCTCAGGACCACATAAAAATAAATAAATAAAATAAAGATACTGTGTCTATCTACAAATAAAAAAAATTAAAAATAGGGCTTTTATAACAGAAATAGGATCACATGGTTCATTATGTTAATGGTTATTATATGTCATTTATTTGCACCAAGGTCTAGAAAATATAAAGGATATTTGGAGAAAAAAATAATTTTAATTTAAAACTGGGGACTGCTTAAATAAATGAAACCATATTATAAGGTCTTGCATGTGGTTTTGTTTCGCATGCATGTTTTATTTTGTCCATGTTTAGAGAGACCTGTTGATAGTTCCTTTAATTCAGCCTATTCAGATGATTATGAAGGGAAAGGGTCATGACTTCTGGGGCTTAAATTCGAGTAGTTCCATCAGATTTCTAAGGTTGTCTTGCAAATGCTCGTAGGTGGAGTCAATTCAACAAGGAAACTTATTGGCAAGGTAGAAAAGTAGAAACCTTGACCCTTGGTGAGCAACTCCAATGTAATTAGGGAGGAAGTCCAGCAAAGGGGACACAGGTATGATGTCCAGGGCTCACTAACTGCTTTTGAATCCCAAATAGATGCTTTGCAAACTGTTCTTCACCTGAATAGAAATAGAAATAGAAGTTATACCTTTCCCCTAAGAATAATGTTAAACTTTGTTTTTCGGTACTGGGGATTGAACTCAGGGGTGCTCTACTTCTGAGTCACGTGCCCAGCTCTTTTTATTTTTATTTTGAGACAATTTCTCACTAAATTGCTGAGGCTGGCCTTCAACTTGTGACCGTCCTGTCTCAGCCTCCTGGGTAGCTGTTATTACAGGGACCACCATGCCTAGTCTTTGTTTCTTTCTTTTTTAAAGGGAAAGCATATTCAGGTCTGAGAATATGTGACTTATCTCTAACATATTCATTAACCTCAAGAAAAATAAGTCTTCTTGGAAATAAATGGCTCTGTCACTTGACATCTACTGATGATCACTGTCATGACTTGTACAAAGACAAAGATAAGTTTTAACAGTCTGTTGGTTTCTTAACTTCTTATTTTCATCTGGTTAACATTTTGGAATTTGGGGTAGCTTCTTAAATTATTAGAATTCAGTTGATTCAAATGCCTTATATTAAGTGTTTCCCCGTAAGTTCTGAATTCTTTGTATTTCCTTATATATCTAATTCATGTGGACATTGTCCTGCAGCAACAGCAAAGGCCAAGAAAGTTTGAAATCTAGGGTTTACTCTGCCATATTTTGTTGTTAAATATGAAATATGTTTTTCCAAAATTAAGTGAACTTGAACATCAAAAGGGCCAAGTTTCCTATGAACCATGAAATTTGATGGAGTTTCTAAACATTGTAAGGCATTCGCTTCCAACTCTGGTCACAGTTCTGGTATCACATGACTGATTGTCTCCTGCCAGTGGAGACCAACACCCTTGGATTGGGCAGTGACCAGCATGTTCCAAGAGTGAGTGAACGTTGTACAGTTTGGGTTTTAGAGATTTTTTTCCTTTAAAAAAAAATTAACTATAACTGCCTTTTATTCACTGTAGAGAAGAAGGACAAGAAACCCTTTTTTCTTGGAAATCTTATCAAAGAAGGTAGATAGTCTATATGTTAGTCGGGGTAATGTTGCTGCTGTGACAATGAGCCCCCACATTTTAGAAGTTTAATACAATACATAAGTCCAGTTTGGGTATTTCTGTCCAGTAGGCAGAACTGGTCACCATCTTCCTTCCTTTTATGACTCTGTCAATCCCTAGGGATTTGGAGTCTTCTGACCCAGCCAACAGTCAGAGATAGAAAGGACAGAGAATGGACCTTGCTTCTTTCTTAATTGCTTTAGTTTGGACATATCACTTTTGCTCATATTTCATTGGCAACTATGGGACACATGGGCCTGCCTAGGCATAAGAGGAGAGAGTAAGAAATCCAAACCTTGATTGGCAATCACCCAAAGCACTTTTAGCATGGTGAGTAGACTCCACTGACCTGAGCAAAGAATTACACATGCTGTCAGTTGAAAATCAGGCAGGTGTGTATGTACTGAAGTGGTGACATCCAGGGGCATATGACACGGTACTACTTACCTCCGCTCTAATCCTGGGGGGCACTGGCTATATGAATGCAGCTCACAGATTAATCAGAGCAAGTTGCCTTTGGTGTTGTTCTCTCTGTTGTACAGTGTCCCCGACGAGGAGTCCAAGCCAACCACCACCAACACTCAGGTGGAGGGTGATGATGAGGCTGCCCTCCTGGAGCGTCTGGCCCGGAGAGAAGAGAGACGCCAGAAACGCCTTCAGGAAGCCCTGGAGCGGCAGAAGGAGTTGGACCCAACCATAGCAGATGCCAGCCTGTCCCTCCCCAGCGGAAGAATGCAAAATGACACAGCTGAAAACGAGACTGCGGACACGGAAGGAAAAAGAGAAAGTCGCCAAGAGAGATACGAGATAGAGGAGACGGAAATAGTCACCAAGTCCTACCAGAAGAATGACTGGAGGGATGCCGAGGACAAGAAGAAAGACGAAAAGGAAAAGGAGGAGGAGGAGGAAGAGAAGCCAAAGCAAGGGAGCGGTGGAGAAAATCAGGTAGAGGCGCGGGTGGAAGAGAGCACGGCAGAAACCCAGGAGGAGACGGTGGTAACGGCCCTGAAAAACGGGGACCTGGATGCAGAAGAGTCTAAAGTGGAGGAGAGGGAAGGAGGCTCAGAGGAGGCTTCTCATAATGAAAAGATGGAAGAGGAAGAAAGGCAAAGAGCCGAGGCAGAGAGGCTGAGGGTGGAAGCAGAAGAAAGAGAAAGAATTAAAGCCGAGCAAGAAAGACAGATAGCGGAGGAGCAAGCAAGAATAGCAGCAGAAGAAAGAGAGAGGAGGGAGGCGGAGGAGAGGGAGAGGGTAAAGGAGGAGGAGAGAAGGGCGGCCGAGGAGAGAAGGGCGGCCGAGGAGAGAAGGGCGGCCGAGGAGAGGCAGAGGGCCCAGGCAGAGGAGGAGGCGAAGGCTAGGATAGAAGAGCAAAAGCGAAAAAAGCAGCTAGAGGAGAAGAGGAATGAAATGCAAGAGACAAAGATGAGAGGGGAGAAAGCAGAAGAGAAAAGAGAAGGGAAGAGGGTCAATGAAAAGAAAGTGCCCGAAGATAAACCTCAGACAGCTGTCCTAAAGAAACAGGTACAGTGAGCATTTTGCACCCGGTGTGTGATGCCTGTGACTTACGAGAAATGTAATGCACATCAAATTTGGGACTGAGGCCACACGCACACACAGCCCCACGTGCTCAATCAGTTGGCAAGCTAGTCATTTTTTTTTTTTTTCAGGTCATAGCAATGCACAAGCATGAAGCAAATGATTGCAAGCTAAATGTGCAGTCCTTGGGACAGTCAGAGAGAAATCAATTGCTCTGTGCTTGGTTGTTATGAATACCGAAAAAAAAAAAAAATGAAGGAACCCAAGGATGATGAATGTGGTGGTGCTGTGTTGACTGCTGTTTCAGCACCTGCATCTGAACTCATTCCTTTTGAATCTTTCCTATATTGGTAGGTCTACATGAGGCAAGAGACCCAAAACTCCTCATCTCACATGTAGTTTCGATATTAAATGATTATAAACTTAAGGGTGGGGAATTCACATGAAGCATTATGGTCAGACATTTCATCCTAAGAAGGCAAACATAAAGCCTAAGGGAGCCATTTGGAACCTTTTGTGGGAAAAAAAAATACACCTCAAAACTCTGATTTGCCATCATGTAGACCTGAGCTTAATGTGAGCTTGCAGAAAGCAAGGTAGTATCAGTAACTGGTGGGAAATTAAGAGCACACATTTTGCTCCTTTGACCTTCTAGGTGACACGAATTCATGTGAACCTGAGGAAGGATGGGAATAATGGAGGTGGGAAGAATGTTTGTAAACTGCAAAAACTTTTTGCTTTCTGCAAGGCTGCATTCAAATACTGTCCCTAAGCACCACCACTGTTCCCCAAACCACAGGGAAAAAAGAGATGCTTGCATGTGCACCTTTCCAGAGCGACCTCTCTGTCACCAACTCCGCACTGCCTGCAGTTGTCTTTTCACTCCTGCTTCTCTACAAGGGGCTCATGCACATGGCTATAATTGAGAAGATCATAAACCAAGCGCACCCAGCCACACACACAAGGTTTGTAAACACACACGAGGAGAGCACCATGTCACGCTAGATTCCAGTGAGCACAATTAGAAGGCACACAAGAGAAATTGAGTGGGAAGAAAGTATCCCACATTGCTGTATAGAATCACTGACACCAAGGGGTGTAAGTACCCACTAAGACAGCCAAGGAAGCTGTCCCACAGCACCTGCTGAGTGATGTGTGCACCCTCTCACCCTTGCAAGCTAGAAAGGGGCTTCTTTTACACGAGTGACCTTAACCATTCTTGAAAATGAAAAGGAAGAAGAAAAGGGAACAAAAGGGCAAGCTCAAAGGCAAAAGTCCCAAGAAGACAAGCCTACCTTCAAAAAAGGAGAGGTAAATATTATTGAGAAATGATCTGCTCATAATGCAACAGAGAGCAGTGTTCCAGGGTCTCTCAGTTCCCATGATTCTCAGGATTCTAACCTCTAACCTGGTGTTTTTCAAGCCACAGCTCGTGATCCATGAGATCAGCTTAGAACATCTCAAAATTAGTTAATCAGCATTTTAAAAAACGAAAAGGATAGAAGGTATCAGAAGGCATCATGGGTAGTAAGTATTGCATTGTTTTAGAAATTGTCTTTCTTACTGTGGGTCATAGCCAAAAAGGCTTGGAAAACACTGCCTCAATCAGTCTTTCCTGCTTTCTACCCTTCTAAGTGCTAATTTTCCCCCCTTGATCCATTCTACTTGCATTTCAGTCATGAGATATTCCCAACTCGCCTTGATTAATGCTTTGACTTTTCCAAGGGAAAACACCTCCCCACACACATCTCAGTAGAAAATTTGGTGAACTGAGGATGGTAATTTTGTTTTCAAAAGAAAAGTTTGGCAAAATGTTCTGCATTGCATTTCTGAGGCACACACCAGAGCAGGTGCTGGGTGTCGGTCGGAAGGTAGGTAAGTAACGAGCCTGAGGCAGACAGAATGTCACAGGGCCCATCAATCAGTGTGCCACCATGGAAAGCCTGACCTCATTTTAACCACTGAGCTTAGGTTAGACCCAAATAACCCTATAAACTGTGACTATAAGTAATAGTTAAAAATACTTGAATGGGGTAAAACTGAATCATTCAAGGCAGAAAGAACCGAATGGCTTTGTCCGTGAGACTGATAAAGTGATTTGTAGCCATTGAGTGCCAACCCAAGTGTTCTCTCACTCCTTTCTCTACCTGTTATGGAATCTGTTAAGAAAACTCAAACAGAAGGGAAATTCAAATTAAGAAAATAGATGACCAGAATAAATAAATAGGGGATGGGTTATTAAATACGTTTTGTAAGATTCATATAAAATATAAGAGTCCTTAGTTGATATCACATATTATATTTACTTGAAGATCTACGTTCCCCTGTGTTTCTAACAGATGTTGTGATGGTTTGCAGGAGTGAACACTGAACATGAGCTCTGCCCATCTAAAGGAAGGAGAGAGTGTAATTGCTAATAGGGAAACTGAATTTAGCTCTAAAAAGGCAGCTCAGAAAGCAGTTTAACATGAAGGGAAAAGATTTCTCATTTAGTGACAACACCTATAAATTCATCTACAAAAAACAAAACAAAACAAAACAAAAACCTCAGCAATAAACTCAAATAGAAATGTCCCACAGGGGATCTTCTGCAGAGCTGGGGTTTTGTGGTAAATACTTTTAACTCACAGAAGCAAGTGGGTCTGAGTCATTAACCTGTTAATTGACTCAACACAAAGGGGGAAGGGAGGCGCAGAAACCACCATTGGGATCCTATATGTAAAGTCTGAATTCAGTGCACCATGATGTGATTTGTTTTTAATGACCAAATCATTCTGGGCCTACATAGGATGTCCCTGAGCTAGAAAAGGCTCATCAGAGGTGAATAAAATCATCTTTTTCTGTCCTTCCTATAAGGTCCCAGTTCGGCAATGTCTGCAGTATCAGTAAGATACTCCAGGGAATAGTTTCAGGCCGCCTCTTTCCCAGTCTTCCCCACAGCACATTCCAGTGTCTTGAAGCTTTGGCTTCTTTTTTGTATAAAGTCAGATAAGCTCCTCAACCCAGCTTTTTAAAAACAACAACAACAACAACAATTGTACTCATGTTTTAACACTATAAAGAGAAACTGCTGGTTAAGTGACAGGTTTTTCCTTTCTAGCTCATTTTGTAGCTGTTTTACAGAGGCGACTTGAAATCATTTTACCTGATCCAGCCATTGAAATAATCTCTTCCTATTCCTTTTTTTTTTTTTTTTTGTGGTGCTGGGGATTGAATCCAGAGCCTTGTGCATGGGAGGCAAGCATCTACCAAATGAGCTATGTCCCCAGCCCCTATTCTTTTTAATTAAAAAAAAAAAAAAATCGCACAAAGACAAGCTGAACCCTTTGGTGACAGGCATCTAGGTGGCCTACACAGGATGGATCAGCCACAAGTAAACACAAACATCACAGGAGCGTTCCCAGCGAAGACATTTCCAGAAGTCACTCCAGTGCCCTACAAAACAAAGCAAACAACAAAAACCCCTGTCTGCCTCCGCTGCAGTTTAACTCTGCTTGTGGTGGCAGTGGGGTGCAGATGATGGACAACCCTACAACTTGATGTAGCTCTTTCTCTCCAATTACAAGGAGCTAATTCCTCACTAATGAGCTAGTTGTTTCTGGGCTCCAACCTAGAAACAAAGTTTCTAGCAGTAGCAGACATCCAAACATCCGGGCCCACACTTCCCAGTGTGCAGACAGATCCATCACCCAGGAATCTTGTTAAATGCAGAATCAATTTAGGGGCTCTGGGGTGGAGTCTAAGCTCCCTGGAGGGACCATGTTGTCTTTGGACCAAACTTGCAGTAACTAGGAGTCCAGAGGACATCCATAGGATAGAAAAGGTCTTGGGGCTTCTAAAACTAACAAAAACATATTAAACCTGAACTGAAAAATTCTAACTTGCCTTCAGCTCTTGGGGCTACTCTGATATCAAATCATTCAAAGCAATATGTTATAATCCTTTTCTGCTTGCTCCTTGGATCTTTTGAGTATCTCTCTGGCACAAGGGCATGCCACTCAAATTCCCCAACCCTGCACACCCGTGTTTTATCCCACTGGTTGGATATCCCAAAGATTCAGAGTTTTGTCCCCATGATCACATTTGGTCAGAGCCTTTCTTCCAAGTACACTAATGTTATCTGTGTACAAAGCACACTATCTCCTTCAGGACACTAGGTGACCCAGCAATCCCTTCAGCCCAGAGGTTTTTCATGGTAACATTCCAACCTAGAAAATCTAATTATCTTACCAAGGGGCTCAGAATCCCCTGGGCTAGTGCCACAACTGTCATAGAATCCAATTCACTGTATTCCTAAAAATAAGATTTACAGGATTTTTAGAGTTACTTTATTCATTTGGAAAATAATGTCCAAAATCAAATGATTATTATTACATTGAGAATGTTTCTTAAAAAGTTTTCGAAGGAGAATATAAGCATAACATAATCTTTGCCAATAAAGGCAGAGCTTGAAAAAATGGAGGAAGGCCTTTTTCTTGTCTTTGATGTCAATTGTTTTACAAATTTATTTTAAACACCTTTTTGGTCAGTAAATCTGATAAATATATTTTGAGAGAATGGAAATATTTCTCACTGAAAAATAGGAGAAATGAATTTAAAGAAATTTCTCCATAGTGCTCCACAAACCATGAGATTTGACTCACGGGGTATCCCTGAAGAGTACCCCTAAATTCTAAATCTGTTCCCCTAGATACTTTTGTTTGTTTGTTTATTTTTGGTACCAGGGATTGAACTCAGGGGCACTTGACCACTGAGTCACATCCCCAGCCCTATTTTGTATTTTATTTAGAGACAAGGTCTCATTGAGTTGCTTTGTGCCTCACTTTTGCTGAGGCTGGCTTTGAGCTTGGGATCCTTTTGCCTTAGCCTCTGGAGCCGCAGGGATTGTAGGCGTGTCCCCTAGATACTTCTTAACCAGGGTCTAAGCTTTAGTCCCTGCTCTCTGGGGCTCTAAACAATGGTAGGCCAGGATGAGAAAATGTTCTGCCTACTCCTGCCTGTTCAGTGAACACTGATTTATTGTTTGGCAAGGACAGCCACCAAACAGCCATCATCAAGTAGTGTCCTTCTCCTGCTGTAGCCTCTCATGACCAATCAGGAGCCAAGAGGAAAAAGATAGGGTGAAAGATTAGGAAGATTTAATACAACCCTCTCTTTTCACATACCTGGGACCAGCATCCCAGAGCCTTGTTCAAGTAATACAATTAGGTTGTTAGCAGCACTGGGACCCAAATCAGGTCCCTTGAATTGCACAGAAATCTCCCAAGAGTGCTCAACGCCCCAGTTCCCCTCTTTGGCATTGCCAAGGGACATCCTATTACATCCCTCTTGGAGAAAGATTAAAGTCTTAGCTAATTAGGGCAATCTCATAGTGAATAGTCCACCCCTGGCAATTTAAGAAATCACACTCAAAGAAGATAATCCAACAAAGGTCTGTTGAAATTCAGAGCAGGAAAAAAAATGTACTCTGCTTTGCAAAACGAGTCTTTTAGGAGTAGATGTTCAGAGGGTGTTGAAGAATAGTTGGAAACAGGTGTGGGAGGCCAGGTGTGAACAGCAGAAGCACAAGTTCCCATGGTCTCCCCTTCCTCTGGAGGATTCGTTAAAGCGTTAGAGCTCTGTGACTCTTCACTTGTAAAAAACAATAATGAACTTCACCTGGCTTCACGCTTATATTTTAAGAATGAGTGAGGTAATGTAGCCTTAGTTTGAGTTCTTTTGCCCCCTACCTAATAAAAGCTATGTAAATTCAGTTTACTTTGAAATAATGTCTCCCACAACCATCACAAAATGAATTCCAGAGGACTAAATTTTTTTTAGCAACAGAAGTCAAGGTGAATCCTGGGATTATTCTCATTCCATCTCTAACTTTAGTGGTTTCCACAACTACAAACATGGTGTCATATGTCTCTTATGTCCTCACACTCAAGGTGAGTTCCTATGTGTTCCATCCTTGGTACCCAGTTACTCGATAGAATAAATTACAAGGGTGGTGTTCTCCAGAATTGGCTTGGTAGATCTTCTCTTCTTTCCTCCTCATCTGTGTCCTTGTCAAAGATTCACTGTCCATCTCAGAAGAAACCTAGCCAAGCAACCTGACCATTCTTCCATCAAAACCACACCAACCTCCCAGTGGGAACCACAGACAACTACTCTTACGTGGAGTTCCCAGAACTTAATGGTTTCCAAACAGCATATCCCCACTGGTCTCCAAAATAAAAACCCCAGTGAGATCAGGGATGATATTTACTTCCTTATGGTCAAGGTCTTTGCCTACAGGCTAAAAGACCACAGCTCACTCTCCAAAAATGTCCTCTGACCTCAATTCTACCACACCATTCCCCAGGTGGTGGTTCTGCTTCTGAGTTTGCTGGCTTCCTAAAAATGTTGGCTCTTATTTGGTAATAACAACCAAAACCTAGTAAGATTCTCATTGTTATGTTTCTTCCTAATATGTACTTTTTGTTAGATCAAAGATGAGAAGATTAAAAAAGACAAAGAGCCCAAAGAAGAAGTTAAGAGCTTCTTGGATCGAAAGAAGGGATTTACAGAAGTGAAGTCACAGAATGGAGAATTCATGACCCACAAACTTAAACATACTGAGAATACTTTCAGGTAAGAGGTAGTGACTAAGTTAACAATGACTGTGTTCACGTGTGGGGGAAAAAAAAACCCAGTCTCCCTGTCCTGTGCCTCCAGACAGAAACGTGCTAAACAGGCAACATTCTTTGGTTGCAAAGTCATTGACCATTGTCTTAGAGATACACAGTCAGCAGGTCTGTCTCTCGAGTCACCAATGGGAGACCAGCAGTCATTGCTCAACCAGGCTTAGTCTGCTTTTCCTTTTTTTTTTTTTTTTTGCAAGGCAGATCATGCTTGGTAACCATGTTCCTGTTCACTGACCTAAAATGCTCACGTGACATCAGTCTGTTAAAAAATATTGTGACCGGGGTTAATATCATTGGTCCATTCTCTATGTGTTCTGGCTAACTTCATAAAAGACCCTTCTCAGTACCATTTTCATGAATTCATTTTTTAAGGGTTTAAATGTTACACAAAGCTCAGATTGTTTTATAGACAAATACTTGGGAAACTAAGTCACATTGTCAAATCCCTGAATGTTCATTTGCTTTGGGAATCTCTAAGAGGGCGAGGGCATGGAACTGCTGCTCCATTTCAAACAGTCTGGAAAAGTCCGGTATAGCTTCCCTCTCCTCACACATTGCCTCCCTATCATATTGAAAATCCAGGCAACTGAATTATAGGACAGAACAGACCCGTATATGCAGGTGAACCCTCACTTCTTGGTACAGGTAAACACAGATCCGTCCATCAGTTTTGTAGAAGAACTCAGGTGCAGAGATTCTCTGCTGCATCACACACACATTCCTCCAATCACTTGTGCCAAATCCCAACCTCTGTTATATCCCTGGCTGCCAGGCCAGATGTGCTGCAAAAGAGTTTGGGGTTTCTATGGTGTGGATTTCCATGTGGCTGGTCTTTGGCAGCAGCCTACCTGTAGACCTTGCTTTTCTGAGCACTTCAAATAAGAAAATCAACAAGGAGGTATTATATACAAGTTAGACTTGCTTCTTACATCAAAGTCTTTGTAACATTCAGAAGGGTTAGACTACTAGCAATGGACATTCCAGGCTCAGCTAAGAGGCTAAGGTGTGTAAACCTAAGTGCCCCCAGAACATTTTTTTTCTATTTAACAGTCTGAGTAGAAACCTCGTTACATTTATGAGCCTAGAATACTCAGGATAAAGGTATGCATAAGAGACCTAAAGACAACTAGGAGGAAAAAAGAAAGATAAACTTTATAGACACTACTTGGAACTTGGGAAGGGAGTCAATATGATAATTAAGTTATTGGAAATTCATAGAAAACCTGGTAAACTGAATCCAAAACTTGCTGCACTAGCTGTAGTTTAATGGTTTAAAGTGCTACTGGAGTGTCACACTCATGAAAAGCCATGACTATGACTTAATATCATTATATTTTTATTACTTGATTGTCAAATATGTTTTGTAAGTAAAAGTTTTTTCTTTGGACTTTTGTCTTTTTTCTCTTGACTTTTGTCAAGAGAAACAATGTTCAAAAAAAAAATCTGTGTCTAGAAAGAAGTTTGGTTAACCTTTAGCAAACTTGCCCAGGGGCTTCAGTCAAAGCCCAAATTAATAATTAGCATGCCCATTGTGTGGAGATCTAAAGAGCTGGATAATTCCAAGAGAAGAAAAGTCACAAGAGATGGCAACAAGCGTTAAGAATGCTTGAATGTGACTCAGACCTTAGATTTTCCTTCTTTGGGCAGACAAAAAAAAAAAAAATTAAGGGAACAGATTGTCCTCATGTTATTCTTGTTTGCTCATCTACCATTGTCCACAAACTTTCATGCCAGCTAGGAGGTGATGCTAACAGAAGCAGAGAAGCCTGGTTTTGCTCCACATTGTATAAAATGAGAAGCAAGGAAGGTAGTAAAAGCTTCATCTCTCCTCGCTTAAATGAAAACAAGCTGTGTTCCCAGTGGCCAAAGGCCTCATGTTCATGCTGAGTTAAACCTAAAGAAGCCAAAGATAGGAGAGAGAACGTTATGGAAGACGTTTCCATGCCGAGAGCCTACAGCACACATAGGTAGAGATGAAGTGGCCAAAGTCTTGCTCTTCTTTTGACCAGGGTTTGTTTTGGTTTTCTTTTTTTAAGGTGAGAATTAAAGGTTTTTTTCCTGATTATCAGTAGCATTTTTCCAGATATTTTTTACAGCACTCAAGATAGACACACATATGTACAGACACACATATGTCTACATGTGAATATAATTATAAAGATATGTTTTAAATGAGTCTTGCACCTTGCAAAACAATGTAGTATAGCTAGCTTCCTATACCAAAAAGTATGAACCTACATTCGTGGTGTTAGAGTTCACTGGATGAGGCATTATGATTTTACTTAATTAGTCCCCAATGATGGACCTTTTGATTGTCCAAAATGAAGACTGAGCGCCACCTAGTGGTACCCAGAGATGTTTCCATTAGGCACGTTGCCTAGTCCAGCCCCTGCACAGTAATATGGTTAGGAGAGAGTTTCTAAGCAAAGATGGAAAGACCTTAATGAACTGAGAGAGGCGTCGCAGGCCTGTGAATCTGTAAGACTCTGAAAGAGCAACGTTAAGTTTAAAAGACCCTCTAAACTTGTTTGAATTCAAAATAAAAGAGTTTATCTTTAACAGTCAAGAAACTAGAATAACATTTTTAAACTTTTTCACCTCGATCCATAGAAAAGAACAAATTTTGTAGCATGACCCACTACACACGTGAATATTTATAACTGAAACAAGTCTGTCAGGAAATGGTGCTTTTTTTCTCCATGCCATGTACTCTGATATTTTCTCTTCCATTTTTAAAATGCCAGTTACAAAATACTAAATTGATCTTTTGGTCTGCAGATAGGAAAACATTCTGAGGCCATGATAGAGTCAGAACTACCTCAGTGTTTAAAAACATGAGGTGCACAAAATAAGATCAGTATTGTATAATGTGTACCTTTAACCCATTTGTTTTTTATTTATCCTCTTGCTCCATAGCTAGAAATACTGTGCCACTCTTTTTATTCTTTTTTATTTGTTCTTTTTAGATACATATGACAGTAGTGTATATTTTTACATATTATACATACATTGAGAATAACTTATTCTAATTAGGATCCCATTCTTGTAGTTGTTCACGATGTGGAATTACACTAGCTGCGTATTCATATATGAACACAGGAAAGTTATGTCTGATTCATTCTACTGTCTTTCTTATTCCCATCCCCTCTCCCTTCCCTTCATTTGTGCCACCCTTTACACAGAATAAATGATATTATATAGTGGTGATTCTTTCGTTCCTAGACCAAGTTATCAGGGATGGGCTACCTAGGTATAGATCTTCTTAATATTTGTTAATTAGAGTTTAAATAGTAGACATGCAACATCCTTGTCTTTCAATTAAGAGTACCTGTAACAAGCCCCTTCAAGCTCACTGCTAAATTCTCCTAAATAAAGTCCCAACAGAATCCAATCTATGTGGATTCTGCTTTAGTGAAAACAGAGTGTTTCATGGAAGTTCTCCTGTGAGTACTAACATGTGCCAAAGTCAGCAGTAGTCCAACTCGGTTACAGAGCAAATTTATATAAAGGAGCTCAGAGTCAGTAGTTGCCCATGATGTTGTTCCATCTTTTCCTGTGATCCTTGTAAAATATTAAGAATGCTAGTTCTGGGGCTGGGGTTGTGGCTCAGCGGCAGAGCATTTGCCTAGCATGTGTGACGCCCGGGGTTTGATTCTCAGCACCACATACAAATAGGTTAAAACAAAAATTCATCAACAACTAATAAAAATATTTTTTTTAAAAAAAGAATGCTAGTTCTGAATTAAACTTTCACACAGGATTCAGGATAGCATTCTATCTTTAGCCTTAACATGTTTCCAGTTCTGTCATGAAATTCCTGTGGGTCCTCCTTAATTCCAAAGGAAAATTCAAGTTTCAATTTCAGTCCCATCTTCTTCCTGTTTTATAAGCTGTGCTGTCTGATAAAGCATTGTGTGACTCAGGTATGGAAGGTGGGTAGGTTTGGACTAGAAATTCTAGAGACTCTGAGATAGGACACATCACTTACAGACTGCCCCCAAAGTGCCAAGTG
This sequence comes from Marmota flaviventris, assembly GCF_047511675.1. Taxonomy (NCBI): domain Eukaryota; kingdom Metazoa; phylum Chordata; class Mammalia; order Rodentia; family Sciuridae; genus Marmota; species Marmota flaviventris. Next base: position 19,513,126 of record NC_092498.1, on the reverse strand, counting down.
AGAGGTAGAGGAGACGAACTTGTTCTATTTCAGCTGATTCATCATTTTATAACAGATCAAATTTAACCTCAGATATAATTATAGTATAGTGAAAAATAGAGTATAATTGGTAGAGAAACATTATAATTCAGTCATAGCTTAACAAATTTTAGCTACCAAACCTTTGGGTGGGTAAATCATTTTCTCCTTCATCTATGATGCACTTATTCATAGATTAGGGATAATAAACCTAACCTGCCAACTTTCCATTTATTGTGACTGTTAAATAAGATAATGAACAAGAAAAGGGTTTATAAATTTGTTATAAATGACATTTAAGAAACCACTCTAACCATTTCATATCAGAGCTAAATCCTGTTAAGGAATATTACAGTTGTATTGGGGTCAAAGAGGGTAGAAAATACACAAATTGAAGCCACGGGGAAATGTATGCCATTAAGAATTTTCTTGGAGCAGCTCTGTAAAAATAGACATGTATTATTATATTTAGCTCAATCAAGAGACAATGGGTCAATTCATCTGCCAGAAAGCCGCTTTAGCATGCTCCAGGCAGAGCTGTACATAGGTGGATGTATTTGCTTCAGTGCCAACCCTGAGTTCAACCATTTTTTCCTGTCTCTGGTTCCTGAACTCTTCTGTCCTCTCTCTTGATCTGTGATTCCAGGCAGATCCAAGGTTACCGGGAATTTATTTAAGCCACTCCTAAATTTCAAACTTATTCTAATAGTCATGGAGTACAGGCCTTCCTTTCTAGGAACAACTAGTATTTACAACAGTGGATAAATCAACATTTAAATAGTAAATAATCCCATGGGACCCAAAGAGTAACCCACTGAGGCAACAGAATCAATGTATTTCCCCATTTTTTTCATGCTATAGAATAGGTCATGTATTTTTTTTTTTTTGAGAGAGAGAGAGAGAGAATTTTTAATATTTATTTTTTAGTTTTCTGCGGACACAACATCTTTGTTTGCATCTGATGCTGAGGATCGAACCCAGGCCGCACGCATGCCAGGCGAGCGTGCACTGCTTGAGCCACATCCCCAGCCCTGGGTCGTGTATTTTTAATTGTAGTAAAAATTTTTTGCCATTTTATTAGCCCCTGTTAAGTGTGCAATCTGATACTTAACATTCAGTATATTCTCAATATAGATCTCCAAAATTATTTCCTCTTGCTGAACCTAAACTCTACACCCTTTAAACACCTCCTCTTTCCCCTTTCCTCCTAGTCCCAGGTAACCACTCTTCTTTTTTCTATTTCTATTAATTTGCTTATTTTAGATCCTTTATAGAAGTAAAACCATATGGTATTTATAACTGGCATATTTCATTTCGCAAAATGTCCTCAAGTTCATCCAGTTGAAAAGTGTATCAGAATTTTCTTTCCTTTTAAAGGCTGAATAATATTCCACCAAATAGATAGACCACATTTTGCTTCTCCATTGAGTTGCTTCCCTTTCTTGGCTCTTGTGAATAATGCTGCTCTGAGTAGGGATGTACCATCTCAAGTCCCTGCTGTCAGTTCCTCTGAATATATACATAGGGTATCCTATTTTTAATATTTTGAGGAACTCCTGTACTGCATTCCATAGCAACTGCACCACTTTACACTCCCACCAACAATACATATTTGCTCCCACTCTGCAGCTGAGGAAGTCAAGGAGAAGTGGCGCATTAGGGGCCCTGGCTCAGCCCTCGCCGTTCCTGGCAGACCCCTACTACACTCTGGAGTGGGGATCCAGGGTCTAAAATGATGGGCATGGAGATCTGGCCTGGGGTGCAGAGCCTGCAGACGCCCGCTCCTTCCGCGGAGGCTGCAGGGCTGAAGCCTTAACCCCCCTCCGTCCCCTGCAGCCCCAGCCGCCCCGGAGCGCGGGCCGTCGGGGAGGCCGAGGGCGCCCCGCAGGTGGAAGCCGGCAAGAGGCTGGAGGAGCTCCGCCGCCGGCGCGGGGAGACGGAGAGCGAAGAGTTCGAAAAGCTCAAACAGAAGCAGCAGGAGGCGGCCTTGGAGCTGGAGGAGCTGAAGAAAAAGAGAGAGGAGCGAAGGAAGGTCCTGGAGGAGGAAGAGCAGAAGAGGAAGCAGGAGGAAGCCGACCGCAAGGCCAGAGAGGAGGTAGGAGGCGCCGAGCGGCCCCGGGTTCAAGTGCGCAGTCAGCCTCGCTGTGCTGTGCGCCGGGCGAGGGTCTCTAACCTGTAGACTGTGAGTTTAGCCAGTTCGCATTAGAACTCTATCATGTGGGTACCAATCCCCACTTATCAGATCAGGAAACTGAGGCACAATTTTTGTAATTTTTCTCCAAGTCCCATGTGCCTTCTAATTAGCCCCTGTCCTATTTTGCTTCTCAATAAAGAACGGGGAGAAAACTCAGATGCAAACTAGGTACAAGAATTAAGTTACTCGTTAGTTGTTTCCTAATACTTGAAAAGTTTTTGTAGAGAAGATTTCTTAAAGTAGATTAGAAAATAGTAAATAGGCAGGGTCAGTATCTAATCTACTCACTGCTGTGTACCCAGGACCCAGTACAGTGCCTGATACTACTACAAGAGCCCTGTCATTATGAACAGATGAATTTGTTCCATCCTTTAGACAGAAATAACAGTTAAAGTTGCAATGAAGAAAACTTTAGCCCAACATATGAAAAAATGCTTACCCAGCTACAATTATATTATTATATTGCTACATATACATATATTATATATAATTATATTGCTACAGTTTACAAAATACATTCTTTCTTTTGATCCTGGGGTATGTTCCCATTTTATGAACAAAGAAATCAGGAACCAAATAGTTTGAGTGACTTCTTTGAAGATTCTTGACTGATAAGTGGTAGAATCAGTAGTAGCTGGGATCCCACTTTTTCAACTCTTAAGCCTAAAACTTTTTGAGATAATGATCTCTCATCCTTCAAAATATGCAGAAAATATTTCAATGACTTTCTGACATGAATTCTATTCACATAGTTTTCCTAAACTATGTGAAAAGTTTGGATAAAACATTCCAAGGTCAACTTTGAATAAGTAAAGAAACTTTGATTGGAAAGTATTTGTGATGGTAGAGTTTTATAATCAGACATACCTGAACTTGTATCCTAACTCTGCCACTTAACAAGCTGGGACCTTGGGAGAATTGCTAGATGACTCTGTCTTGTTTTATCTGTGAAATAATATCTACTTGGAAAGATTTTCCTGATGACTAAATAGATCATTGTCTTCACAGTGCCTGGCCGGCCCCAAATAGGAACCCAAAAAGTGGTAGTTATCATTATTCTTACCATTATTACTATGTTGCTTAGAAGAGGAGAGTATCAGGAAAACAAAGGGAAATCATGACCTCTTAGAACTGGATTACACTTGGAGGGTTATTTTAGTCTAAATTTCTACCAAAGCAAAGCATTGGATCCTTCTGTAACATCCTCTGCTAGACAGACATCAGTCTTTGCTTGAGAATACCAGTGATAATGATTTCATGGTTTGAAAACGACAAAAGACTGCCTAAATCCCTCAAGAAATCATTCACACAAGACAGGCAACTTGATCAGAGCTCTGAATTTTTTGCCTAATAAAGGACAGAACTGAGTGTTCTCAGCCAGGAATAGAGGCATAGAGGGGTTCATGAGTCAGGTTGTAAACATCTGTAATTTCACCACTAAGTCTCAATATGGACATCATTTCAGTTTTGTCAAACCATCTAAAATAATGCATAATCAATAACTAAACAGAGGGCTAAAATGTAAATGTATTCAGTTGAGACCAGGGGCAACCCTAAAACCAACTCTTGTGCAATTTGGTTAACATAGTACCATGGATTTATTAAATTTTTTGCATAAATGTTCTCGTTTTTAACAAATCTTCTAGGAAATAGATGGGAAGGATATTTGTGTTTGTTGTACTTATACAGAAATGAAGAGTCAGTATTAAATGACTTACAGGATAGTAAGGCTAATGCATCCCATTAAGGGAATCGACCATACTGAGCATTAATGTCTGCATTTTAAGTAGCAGATGTTTAGTGTCTACTAGGAATCCTCTCTATTTTTCAGATGAAGAAACTGAAACATACAACAGATAAATAACATGGCAAAGGACATACAGTTGCTGGAGGGGGAGTCTGTTGCCTTGGCTGGTGTTCTTTCTCCCAGAACACTCTTCCCCTTCCCCTGAAGCCGGCCATGAAGTCCTTGTTATTTGTTCTTTCTTTCTTAGGAAGAGAAGAGGAGGCTAAAGGAGGAGATTGAGAGGCGAAGGGCAGAAGCTGCTGAGAAACGCCAGAAGATGCCGGAAGATGGCTTGTCAGACGACAAGAAGCCGTTCAAGTGCTTCACTCCTAAAGGCTCATCTCTCAAGGTATTTCTCTCCCCTAGAAAACCTTCGTAGAGTATTCCTCTTCCAACAGAAGCCTGGCTCTAGGCCCCCGTTTAGTCATGGACCATGAAAGCCTTCCCTTGCTTCATTTCTCTCTTTGCCATCCTCTGTTCAGGCTGCTGTAAGAGGAGGCCTTGGACTGGGTAATTTAGGAACAACAGAAATGTCTGGCTCGCAGTTCTGGAAACTGGCAAGTCCAAGTCAAGGTGCCAGTAGATTCAGCAGCTGGCGAAGGCCTGGGCCTCCCAGATGGCGACTCCTCATTGCCTTCTCACTGGGTGGAACAGATGGAGGGCCAGTGGTGCCCCCTCCATCTCTTGTGAGCACTAATCCCATTCATGAGGGCTCATCCTCATGACCTGGCCACTTCCCTGCCTTGCAACACCAGCACACTGGGGATTAGAGCTCAACATATGAAATTTGGAGGATCTTGAACACAGCCCCCCGCCCCTTTCAGCTATTTCCCAGCTTCTCTTGTTTATAACATTTGGAAAGGAAAGAAAGAGGTGAGATTTGTATCTGTTGTTAATGTGGCACTTTGATATACATTAAGGTAACATTTGATGATTCTCAATTTCATTGATCCATTCTCTGTGTACCTCATTGCTTTGAGCGATTGAAAATGGAACATTTGAACTTTATAAAATGAGCTTTTAGAGCATCTGAAGTTTGAAAAGGGCTTATGCTGCTTTGCACGCTAGCTTCATCATCTTTAAAAGAAGGGCTACCAGAAATGGCACCTTTCACATTTCAGAGCTGTTATCATGGGAAGAGATGAAATGCGACTTGGATAGGGTCCTTTGCCAGGACGAGTTTGGTCCTACTCTTGCCCTCATGGAGCGGAGTTTCTGTATGACAGAAGTGCTTCCTAGAGAAGGGAAGGGGCTGAGCCAGAGAGATGATGGAATGGTTGATGTAGGGAAAAGGACAGCAGACTCAGGAAAGCACTGTCTGTTGCTTATAATCAATGTCATGTATCTTTTGCTTTGAGGGTTAACATTTAATTGAGCACCTAGCACAGTGCCTTGCATAATGAAGATACTAATAAATATTTGTTAAAGGAATAGATCAAAGAATGAATGAATCTTGGGTGAAAATTTTACATTTTTATTCTATCCTCATTTTCCATCAGCCTAGCTAGGTTACAAAGTATCAATAAGAAGCAAAGACAGCATACAATTATAGCCAGGCTCCAGTGGTTGAGGGTGTTCGATGAGATCATGTGATGTAGCACTCAAAAACGATGAAAACCAGTTACTTACATTTTATAGTTATTACTTCTTCAGATGAAAATCAGAATATTTTATCTTCAAATAACTTCGCTTAGTCTTTATGATGGTCTGGTTCCTTGTCCATCTGGGTCCCAAATTGACCATAATCATGCAACATACCATGACATTTTGGCCAATAATAGACTGGATGTTCAGTGGTGGTCCCATAAAATTATATCACCTACTTACATCATAGCTGTCTTGTTTTTGTAAGTATACTCTATTATGTTCACATAATAATGAAATCACCTAATGACAGCACATTTCTCAGATGTATCCCTTACTTTAAGAAATACATAACAATATTTGTATTGGAACTCTCATCTTGAGGTCTGTTTCAGGGAAAAATCCTAATTAAGCCACAGAGGAATTTTGTATTTAGTACTTGGTATTTGTCATATACCTCATGTGTGCTGTACACCATTGAAAAAGAGCAGTATGAAGCAAGTTGCAGGCCCTGTGATGCTAACGTGACTGACTGACTCACAGGAAACAATTCAAGAATTGCAGAGGGAACCAAATGCTAATCATTGAGACCTCAGCAAAGCAGAAGGAGTAGAGAGAGGCTTCGTGTGGTAGACAGCTTTATTTATCAGCACTGAAATTTGAATTTCATAGTTTTCTTATGGTAAAAAATATCATTCTTCTTTGGATTTTTTCCATTTAACAATGTAAAAAATTATTCTTATCTTGGGAGCTAGGCAAAAAACACAGATTGCATTATTCCCACTGGGCAAATGGGCCATGGATTGCAGGCCAGGCTCTAGGAGAAAAAGGAGAAAGTAAACAACTTCGTCATTTCTGCCTATCTCTGTCTGTACAGTCCCCGGAGTCCAACCTGCTCCCAGTCTGGGTCTTTTGTTCCTGGCTCAACCAAGGAGGAAAACTATACTCTGTCTTTCTACCTTCTTTAAGATCCCACTCCAGCTGAGCTTTCCCTGAATAGTCTTGATAACGTGAAGAAACCAGTGGTTCTGTAGGCTTCCAGATCCTGCTCTGTTTTCCAGAGAAACTACAACTCTTGTTTCTCTTCTGTGATTAGCTCCTGTTGGCCAAATGCCTCGACTTCCTTATTCCTGGTCTTTCCCTCAACCCCACACCTGGCTTTCCATTTCATCTAGCCCTCTCCGGAATCCCTTTATCAACTCCCTCTGGTAAAGAAGCATGTGTAAGCAATCAACTAGAGAAGATGTTAAAAAAAAAAAAAAAGACATTTTTTAATTTCTTCATACAGGGACAGGCACATTGCTATTTGATATTATCAAATAATATAAAATATTTGATATTATTAAATATTATCAAAAAATGTATTTTGTTAATTTCTCATGACTTCTGTTGTCTGAGAAGCTCGGAAACTGGTCTCTCATTGTTAAATTATATTATCAGTGAGTAATTTTTATAGGTAAAACAAGCAAAGAATAAACTTTAAATTAATTTAATTTAAAGGTTTGTATAATTATTACTGTTTTCATGTATTGATAGTGAAGCATGGAATAGTATCAATTTTCTAAACCTTGATTGTCTATTTATAATCTCTTCTCAAGACAACACTGCCACCTCGTGGTCTTCAGAGAAATTTCCCTGGTTAACTGGTCAGACATTCAATAGAACATTTAATTTACAAATTCCATACACATTGTTTCATTCCTTTCAGCCATTAAGTTAGGGCATTTTCCCAAAAAGAGGGCATCCATAGGATGGTAAGTCCCAACAAAATGCAATGAGTCAAGCTGGATGAGCTATTCCAGAAACAGGAGGTGGGATTCTGAGCACCTTGGATGTGAATAACTATGATGGCCAAAGTGAGAAGGATGCTCCCTAAGCTGGAAGGATCCTTCAGTCTCAGCTCTGCCACCACCATGAGTTCTTCAGTTCCACCTCCCTGCCTACCCCAACTCCTTGAACATGAATTTGCTTTGTTAAAACTGTCCTTTCCCCTCGAACCTGCACTTCCATTCTCACTTTCATAGATTCAGTCATGAAACTGTGAAAACTACTGAGAAGCCTTCTGCAACTCCCCCCAGATACTTGCTTGCCTTAGACATACCATTTTGTTCTTATCTTTAATAGGGTACCTACCATTGGTTTTTTGACTTTATATTCTTCCCTATTAAATTTGTATGCTTCTTAAAAGAATGAGTCCTTGTCTCTTAGTCTGCTCAGATTGCCATAACAAAACCCCATAAACTGGTTTATATATGCTAAATGGGCTGTTCAATGGTCTGTCTTTCTTTCTTTTTAAGCTACAAACTTCTTTTTGCTACTAAATCAACATTGTACGTCATTGAAACTTTATCACTTAAATTCATACATTCTTTATAAATCAATAAATATTTGTTGACTCCATGTGGTACCCAACTCCAGACTAGAGATATTCTCTGCTACCAATTGTCCATCAATATTAGCAAGTAGTGCAAATCTCTTGATGTATGACTGCCTGTTCCAAAGCACACATGTGCTGAAAAGTTTTGTGTTCTACCCTGTCCAGGTCAGCCTCAGAACCATCTGGACGATAGTTACCTACCCTAGGCTGATGTGGTTGAATGTCCCTCATCTCAATCAGTTTAGACTAGAAAATTACTATAGAGTGGGTGGCTTAAACAACAAACATTTATTTCTCAGTTTCGAGACTGGGATTTTTGAGTTCGATGCCAGCATTGTTGGGTTCTGGTGAGGCTCCTTCCTTCTTCAAGATGGCCAAAGAACAGACAGAGTAAGCAAGCTCTCATGTCTTCCCTTATAAGGGCACTGATCCCATTCCTTAGGGCTCCAACTTCATGACCTAATGACTTCCAAAGAGCCTCACTTCCAAATGCAAATCCAAACATGAGAGTTTGGATTTTAACGTATGAGTAATTAATTTGACAGTCATTATAATATTTTAGAAGCATTTTTATCATCTGATTTTTAACTTGCTTCCCACACTTTGTATTTCTCTACTTATTTTCACTATCCTTTGCCGATCCTACCTTCACCTCCCAAATCTCCATCAAATGCCTTATTTGTATTTTCCCCCAGCTGAGCTGCTGCAATATTGTCCTAATACCTTTATACATTCTTTGGTATTTTTATTCACCAGGCTCAAGAACAATAGTAGCATGGGTTAAAAATATTAACAGGATTTATTTTCTTTTTCAATTCCTAGATAGAAGAACGAGCAGAATTTTTGAACAAGTCTGTGCAGAAAAGGTAAATATGGTTCAATTGAGAATAACTAGCTATTATATACATGGAAATATTCTTCTATCCCATGAATGAAGATTGGTGGATCTAATTAGATAAATCAAATCCATCTATATCCATATCTATATCTATATCTATATCTATATATATATATATATATATATATATATATATATATATATATATAGTGTGTGTGTGTGTGAGAGAGAGAGAGAGAGAGAGAGAGATTAGGGATTGAATCCAGGAGTGCTTTACCACTGAGCTACATCCCCAGTCCTTCTTATTTTTTGTTTTTGTTTTGGGACATAGTGGCACTAAGTAGCTGAGGGTCTTGCTACATTGCTGAGGCTGGCCTTGAACTTGCAATCTTCCTGTCGAGGCCTCCTGAATCACTGGCATTACAGGTGTACACCATCACATTTATATTCTCTCATATTTTTATTTATTTAGCAGTGGTGTCAAAACAGCTCATCAAGCTGCAGTAGTCTCCAAGATAGACAGCAGGCTGGAGCAATACACAAGTGCAATTGAGGTGAGAATTGGCCTTCAATATTAACAGGAGGTATTGATAGTTTTGTTGTGGTGCTGTTGAACAGAAATAGGCTCTGATGCCCTAGAAGATCACAGAAACACTCAGGAGAATAAAGAAGTCCAGGATCCACTGAGGTGTTAATGATGCTTTACTCTACTTTGCACAAGTTATGGAGAAATACAGTAATAAAGATAAATATAAAATATAAATAAAGTTATAAAATATAATAGTTACAGAAGAGTTTTAAATAGATTACTGCTCACTACTTTCAGCCTGAATGTTCTGAGTATTATTCTTTTAATGAGTGAGTTTATTGGTAATTAATATATTATGTAGATGTTCACAGGTGTTCTTCACTATCCTTAATTCTTTATGCAATATGTTCCTTGTATTTGATTTAACTAGGTCCCTTACAATTTTGCTTAATCCTCTTTTGTTTATAAAATGTCTTACTATTAAATAAAGTAATAGTATAAGATAATGTAAAGATTATAGCCAGCTCAAGTTTGAAGGACAATAGTTTTGTAGGTTCTATCTTACTTGAATCTGATTGACCTGGAGGTTTTACTGTATTTGGAAATAATGTGTATTTCTCATTGACTAAGGTACGTCTCTAGTTTGTTCTCTTTATGTAGACTTCAGTCAATGCTTTTAGCCTCCTTCTGAATCAGAGTGTCTGCAATGAAGTAATTACATTAGTTTGTTTTTTCTCATCTTCTTTGTACCCTTGAATGGAGATGCCTATAAGATAGTTTGCAAACAAATGATAAGAGGAAATAAGAAATGGAGAGCTCTGGTTTGTCAAATGAATAATCAAGTCCTAACACTTGAGATGTGATTTTTACTCATAAGATTAATGTCCACTAAATATAAGACAAATTGCAGACAGCAATTTTCTGTGGTTCAGTTGGTCTTGGCACTAATAAGTCTAATGAAATCGAGACAGACTTCAGACTTTGCAGAGACTGGCAAAAATCATTTTTTAAGACATGGCCCCTAGGGGCGCCACTCATTATAATTGACCATCTTGACCACAAGTCACAGAGCAAGACCAGAGGAAAAGTATCTCAAATGCATATCTCCCTTACTCACAACCATTCTTTCCTCCTTCCAGTGTATTCATCATGCTATAATATCTCAGTCTTTCAGTCTTGAAGCACTTCCCTGCTCCAGAATATATGCACATGCTGTTACCTTGGCATAGAATAGAATTTGTTCCTCTTGTTCCCTTTACTACTTCTGAGTCATTTGCCAGGTCAGAGTAGTCTGTTTATGCCCCCAAACAAACCATGTTCAGTATTCTGTCCCCTTTTGCCAGGCTTTATAGTACTTATTATTTCTCATTGCACTTTCCACAATGTGAAAGAAACACTTGTAACTAGTTACCATCTTTCTATTGAAACCTAAGCCCGCTGAAGCTTACAGAGAGACTTTTGCCCACCTTTCAAGCATACTTGAATACCCTCTTTTACTCAGAACTTAGCAAAGTTGCCTGCCCATAGTAAAGATTTAAAATATATCTATTGAATTTAAAAAGTTAGATATTACCTTAAAAATAAATAATACCCCATTAGAAAGCATATTTCATTTTTGAAAGCTCTTACAGTTTATTTTGGGGGCTATTATGTCTTCAGAGTACAGTTTTGTTTTTGTTTTAATTTTTTTAAGCCAGTCAAATTTAGCAGTGGGGGGTTGTATATCAACTTTAGTAACACTAATGTTAATAAGTTCTGATAATCCACTACCATGGAATCAGCCCAGAGTACACTTTTACAACAGAAATCATGACTTATTTTTGGTGAAGGTGTATACACAATGAAATTTTTAAATGATCCTGTTGAGAAAGATCAGCTTTCTGTAATTTTACAAGGACAAGCTTCTCAGCACCAATCCTAAAGATAATTCAACCATTTCAGGGAACAAAAACTGCAAAACCTATCAAGCCAGCAGCCTCTGATCTTCCTGTTCCTGCTGAAGGGGTACGCAATATCAAGAGCATGTGGGAGAAAGGGAATGTGTTCTCGTCCCCGACTGCATCAGGCACACCAAATAAGGTAAGTGTGTGATTTTTGTCTTTTAAGTTTAGAGGAGTGGATTTTTTCCCCTCATTTTGTTTTAGAAGTCACACTAGTTGGTAATAAAAGCACTGGTAAAGGTGCAATTTTTACTTTGTTTTGCAATGACCATAAAAGCAAGTTTAGGGCAAATGTACTCAGGAAACGATCCTGTGTACAAGACCTGGCCATAGACCTCTAAGTAAAATGCTTGAGGTTACTTGCTAACTCTTTGGGTTGGGATGGCGTGAGGTACACAAGAAAGAAAAGCAGATATTCCTTTAGTATCAATATCATTTAGGTTTATGGTTCTGTAAAATAATACTTAATGGTACTTAGGGGTTGCTTCAAGATCCCTTCCCAGGTTAAGTTTATTTTTTTATTTAATGTTTTGGATGATTGACTCTAGGAAACTGCTGGCCTGAAGGTGGGAGTTTCCAGCCGCATCAACGAATGGCTAACTAAAACCCCGGATGGGAACAAGTCACCTGCTCCCAAACCTTCTGTAAGTAGCTGCAGGTTTTTCTGAGTTTCTGTGATCTTGGCTTCCAGCAGCAGCAGGAAACAGGCAGTTGGTCTGTTGATTTAGGAAAGAAGGCGCTTCTGCTGTTTGCTGAGTGTCAAGCAAGGAGGTGTGCACCTGGAGGACAATCCCGGGCAGCCTTACCGTGATCACCCAGGGGGTCAATGGAGCCAGATCATCACCTCTCCACTCCGAGAGGAGGACTTAGCCAGAATGTAGAGCAGTTCAAACTTAGACCCTTCACTGGTCTATTGTTTAGCTTCTATTCTATAAACTACAGATAGGAATTTGAAAATAAAATGTCAAATTACTTTGGCTGCTTCTCTGTTATGAAGAATTCTACCCTTATTCCCAAAAGAGTGTATATTGGCCATTTTGAACCCATATTTTCTAATTTACCCAGTTTCTATAACTTGGCATAAAAATGCAGTTCTTGGGTAGTTGTTGAAATAATTGCTATCATTTTATTATCAGTACCTGCAAAGGAAAACCATAAAAAATTGGAAATTAGATAACTTGGGGCCATTTTTTCCTATAACCAGTAAATTTAGCAACTAGAAAAACTGATTATGAGTGTTATTTTTAAAAATCTAAAATTTTCTCATTTATCAAGTGTAGCTATATTATTAAAAAATTTTTATTTTAACCTTCATTGAGTGTGTATGGTAAGTGCCTTACATATAAATACCCTATTGTATATTGCTGAGCATTCTGTTAGGTTGGCTGTATACCTTTGTTGGTACCCAAGAAAGCAGAGTTAATCACCATAAACCCTACTTTCTAGAAGGAGAAGAGAAACTTTCTAAATACCAGGTCTCTGGTGTTGAGCCACAATAGCATTTAATTTTATCTGTCCACTCCACATATAATCTCTAAAGTCACTAAATTTAAATTCTATATTTTTCCAATTAAAAAAAAAGGACATGTTTGTTTTTTTATTTTATTATTATTATTATTATTTTGTACTGGAGATTGAACCTAGGGGAACTACATCCCCAAAGCTTTAATTTTTTTTTTTTTTTTTTTTTTACATTTAGAGACAGGGTCTCACTAAGTTGCTTAGGGCCTCACTAAGTTGCTGAGGCTGGCCTTGAACTCACAATCCTCCTGCCTCAGCGTCCCAAGCTGCTGGGATTGCAGGCTTGTGCCACCACGCCCAGCTGCATATCCTTCTTAGTACAATTCCTTGAGGCTATTAATTACTATTCAACCCAAGACACTTTGCCTAAAGGTTCACAAGAAGCATAAACAGTGTAAACCCAATTTGCAATTGGAAAATCTTTACATATTGACCAACACAGCTAGATATAGGAGAGGAGGTCCTGTAAAAGGATACAGTGGACACAAGAAAACATATCTCAAAAGTATTTGCTCTTTAGTGCCTTAAGTTTCCCAGTACCCATGATAACTTACAGAGTATAAATTATTCCAAAAAACAAACCATGACAATTTGTACAAAGCTTCTGATTCCAGGCCAATGACTAGTGAACTTTTTCAATTATGGACCCATTTGAAAGCCTAATAAAATGTAAGGAAGCTCTCCCACACAACATCTACAAGTTCAAGAAGCTCATAGACCCCCTGGAGAACTCTCAAGATAGAAAAGGAATGAGGAGGGAAAGATAATGTTTTCCTCTTTGAGTATGGCACATTAATAGAGGAAGTGGTAATTTTTTTCAGGTTTATAGCGTTTATGATCTATTTCCTTCCTATGCCAACTTGTTCTCAGAAATTTGATCCCTACTTGTTTATCAGCAATTTAACTACAGTCTTATCATAATCTGTATGTCATTCTAATGGAAAGATTTAAAAGATTAAATTCAGTTATTATTATAATTGGCATAACTATGCCAAAGTTCCCACATACTAAATAATAACAACAACATTTTCTAGGATTATTGTTGGCTAATGGCTTCCTAATAAAAGGCAGAATGGGGAAATTATGGAATCAATGTCTGCTTTACCTACAATTTAGCAAGTGATTTGCTAGACCACCTCCTGAAAGGTAGAGGTTAAAAAAACAAATATGGCAGTTCTTATGATTTTAGAGATCTCTTTCTTCACATTTGATTCTGTGGACCAAGGTGGCTTCCTGAATAAGGACCATATTGGAAGAAATCAAAATGTAATTCATGTTGTAAATAAAATACTAGGTCTTATGTACTTATTAAGCCACTTTAAGCTTTATGCATGCTCCAGTAGTAGTAATAGTGACCCATATTTTAGACCTAGCCTCCCAGCAACATGTCAGAGAATGGATAGCAACAGGGCATTCTCACTGGGAGAGAAAATGACTTGGAGTTCAGTACAGTAGACATGTGTTTCCCAGACACTATTGTTCCAACAGAAGGGTGAAGTTTTGGCAGTGTGGGAAGCGTTGGAAGAATCCTACAGATGCCTAAACGTAGGCAGGCAAAAAAAAAAAAATCCAAGAAAGGTGGTTTAGAAAAACAGCTCAATCAAGGATCTTGGTCTCATCCACAGGATCTCACACTGTTGGCCTGCGGCTAAGATCTGTGTGGCTTGACCCACACCATTGTGCTGTATTTTCATTTTTAAGAGTATACTTTATCCTAAAGTATACTCTTAAAGTATACTTTGAAGCATAGAAAGCTGAACTCTTGAGGTTGTTGATTCCCTCTTTTCCTTAATTTCTTACTGCCAAAGCCTCTTTGGCCATTGGGTGTTTCCACCTTGGTCCTTCATGGAAAACTTGTGAGTATGACACCATTCTAACTCAGGCCAGACTGATCCTGAGCCCAGAATGTCAAAAGATTCCTAAAAACAAGGACAATTAGGAGAGTCATAAAGCTGTCTTCTGATTTGGGAGAGGGGACAGTTTACAGCCAGCTCATTGCTTCTATTCTTTGATGTAGGATGGAGGGAGGAGAAAGTTAGGTTTGTGCTTGCATAGAGATATGTGGCCATTAGGACTAAACCAACGAGAAATTAATGGAACCAAATGGTCCTCATCCAGGGAAATGCCAAGAGGAAGGAAAACAGTAAATCGTAGGATTAAAGTGTTGACTTCTAAGCTCACTGCAGAGAAAAACATCGTCTACCAGTAGAAAAGTAATAATTTTCATAGATGTTAAGAATTACATGTTCTCAGAACAGTTTGCCAACTCAATAGTATTTGGAATTCCTGAAAATTAATTTATATAAAATTAAACATTGACCTATAGCAGATTTCTTACTGGGACATTTAAGCTGTTTGTGCATAGAATTTAGAGGATTTCCGTGTCATTTTGTAACTGGAATTCAATTCTAAGTGTCTGTTTTGGCTGGTTTGTCTTATTCTTTGTGTCTGAACTGCATGTTATACAGTAATTAAAAAGCTAATTTGTCTTTCTTTTTGTTTAAAAAAACCCACAACCACCAACAGTGTCTTTCTCAGCTGGCTTCTCTTCTTCCCTCTTTGGTCTGGTTGATTGGAAACCTGCCTCTCCTGCCTTCATTTCTCCCTCTTCTTCCGGAGTGTGTCTTTCTCTAAAATGTAGTCTGGTCAGGTAATTCCATTTATATTTCCCCTTTGATCTAAGGATGCTAATATTTTCTTAAAACTGACTCTTTAAACTCTTTAAGTAATCTCCAAAGATTCACTGGCAGAATTTAAGGAAAACGCAATCCATTTTCTCAGGTAGAAGAAGCTTCATGTGAAAGAAAAATATTTGTTCCGCACAAATCAAATAAATAATGTGATAACAGCCACTTTTCCGAGCTTCCATCAGCATGTTCCTAATTATACTTTGCAAAATTTCAAAACAGTCTTCCAGACAATTTGGCAACTTTTACCTACATTGGCAAATGTAGTGAAATTCTTAAAAAAAAAAAAAGTCCTGATTTGTTGCTTAATGTTTCCAAGTTAAATAAGTATAACTCTAATAGAATATCAGGAATTTATGCCACAGCAGAAATCCAGAAATTCAATAAGATTAAGGCAAATCTGAAATGCTTCACATGGTACCATTTAATAGTGCATTTTCAGTGTTGAGATCTCAATGCTATGTATTAGAAATATGTTCAGTTAGACCGGTGTCCAAGGATAAATGCAATTGCTGTGAGCTTTGCCTTCTTAAATTAGAAAAGAGTTTGCCAAAATAAGCAGTACTATTTCAGTAAAACACATTTATTTTCTACAAACTACCTTTTGCCAAGTACTAATATAAGCAGATGCTGGAAGAAAAGTAAATGGAAACAGAATTTTGGATCCTCATCCAAACAAAATTAGTTATGAGGCAGTAAATAAAGGCTCAAAGCTCTATAACTGTTATAGATCATATTTTAGTGTTTCCTTCCCAAGATCCCCACATGTACTTACATATGTCATTGACTCTCAACTTCCCTTATGGGTACAATTTGCGATAGACATTTATTTTTGTGGGGCTAGGTTCTTCTGAATTACCCACTTGCCCCTAGGAAACACAAAAGGGTTTTTGGTGGGAGGAAAGTACAGTTAGAAAAAGGTTTTATCTGGGCTATTAGACTCCAAGACAGTGATCCTAGTGCAAGGGGTTTATTTTGGAGGTGAAGAAAATACTACAAGGATTGAGATGGGGAGAAGAAAGCAGACAGTAGGGACTGTGTTACTAAGCAAGTCACTGAATGGGCTGTTGGTGGAAGCCCTGGAACCCTGGAGAACACATGCTTCTAAGACTTCCTACCCCAGAGCATGAGGAGGTCTGAGAAGCATTCTTGTGCCTGTGCTCACTGGTCAGTGGTTGAGAGATGCTCCTGGGATATGAACTATGCAGGCAGTGGGCATCTACAGCCAGAGAAAGGCCTGAGGCAAAGAAGTGCAGTGTTGGCAACCAGAAGTCACGCACTAAAGCAGTAAGGGCTGGGGATGTGGTGGGGTACAAAGAAAGAAAGTTAATCTACAAGGGGGAAAATGCTGATTAAACCCCAAATAAGTTATTTTTAAATAACCCATGCTCTATTCACTTTTCATAGAAAGTTAGAAGTAGGCTACGTTATTTTAAATATGCTTATATTCTAATTTCACTGTTTGATAAACAGTAAATCTTTGGTAAAGGACAAGGACCCAGATGTTGTATGTCATTCCAGCCCATTCTCATGCCATCAATCAGGTTGAGGTCTGTATAAAATCAAATAACAGTGAGTGATCCTTTTAATTCCATCCACTTGAGTTCACTGGGGTCAAGTGTACTAAACAACAAATTAATCCAAACAAGACAATGGATATGGTGATTGATTTAGACCTGGTCAGAAAATATAAATGGCTACCTATCAAAGGCTTCTGCTTTCTCTTCTTTCTGCATTAGGACTTGAGGCCAGGAGACGTAACTGGCAAACGGAACCTCTGGGAAAAGCAATCTGTGGATAAGGTCACTTCCCCCACTAAGGTAAATTCTCAGAGGACTGGTATTTTAGAGGTTTCTTTTCTTTCTTTTTTTTAAATTGATTTTATTTTTTAACTACATGGCTGAAGAATGCATCACAATTCTTATTACACATATAGAGCACAATTTTTCATATCTCTGTATGAAAATATATATATAAAGTATGTTCACACCAATTCATGTCTTCATACATGTTCTTTGGATAATGATGTCCATCACATTCCACCATCATTGCTAACCCCCTGCCCCCTCTCTTCCCCTCCATCCCTCTAGAGGTTTATTTTCTTAATGAACCCTGCCATATAACATTTTGTCAAAGGAGAAATATCATTGACCCACAGTTCCATTGCTGTACTTAGGAAGATTAGCAGAGATGGGCACATGGGATAACAGGGGTCTACATATCTTTGCAAGGACCCAGTGCAATGCCACAGTCATTTGGGGAAAGCAGATCCTTAGAGGGAAGTGCCTCTTTTCCTGAGTAGATAGATCCAGACCTGTTTTTTGGAGCCATTCTAGGAAACACTGCCAGCAGCCTCAGGCCCAAGGTTGCCATGGCAATGAATTGAAATAATATTCACAAGTAAGGCAAAATGTGCTACCGTGTGAAAATTAATGGCTAGGAATGCTTAGAAAAGCCTCTTTTACTTTTGACATCCTCTGGGTAAAGGGAACGCTCATTCTTCAGAAAAGGGGCTCTGGACAGTATCTAAAGGACGCTCAGACTACAAATAGGGCCCCGTGTTATACAAGGAGCTAATTCAACTCCTAACTGAAGCCCTTCTCCATTTCAAAAAACAGATCCAGTCTTCTCCTTTAATAGAGGAAAAATTAAAGAGAGACCAACAGGGAGTAAGATTAGGCTGCTTCTCAGTGGATGTAGAACTCTAGGGACAGAAGCACTTTTTAAGCAAACTCAGGCCAAAGAACACATCAAAGGCAACTAGAGAACCACTAGGATTCACTGAAATGAGAGAATTACTTTCCCTTTCCTATTTTCCGCACCCTCTTAAGTCTGGTGCAGCTGCCTGAGTATGTTACTTTATCTTCTCTATCGGTTATATATTGCTCCTTCATTCCAATAAATCCCACTAGCCCAGCCTCTCTACTTAAAATGATTTAAATAAGTTCAGATTTCCAAATGATTGCTAAATATATAAAAAGCACCTGGTAGGAATGATCACCACTACACACCACTGTGAGGGAGCATCCACCCTACACCAGGTGCTGTTATTATCCCATTTGATCCTCCAGCCAGCATGTGAGGTAAGTGGTATTATCATTCCCATTGTACATCTGAGGAAAATGAGGCACTGAGAATTTAAGTAACTTTCCTAAAGGCACACAAGAAATAAGCAGCAAAACCTGGATCGCTAGTGAAGCTGACCTGAGCCTGTATTCTTAATCAGCAGGAAATGTATAGTTTTAAATTTTCTTACATTAGTTCCTTTTTTTATTGATTTTTTTAAAAAATAAATGACAGCGGAATGCATTACAATGCTTATTACACATATACAGCACAATTTTTCATATCTCTGGTTGTATATAAAGTATATTGACACCAATTTGTGTCTTCATACATGTACTTTGGATAATGATGTCTATCACATTCCACCATCCTTCTTAACCTCTGCCCGCTCCCTTCCCCTCCCACCCCTCTGCCCTATCTAGAATTCATCTATTCCTCCCATGCTCCCCCTCCCTCCCCCACTATGAGTCAGCCTCCTTATTTCAGAGAAAACATTTGGCATTTGTTTTTTTGGAATTGGCTAACTTCTCTAGCATTATCTTCTCCAACGCCATCCATTTACCTGCAAATGCCATGATTTTATTCTCTTTTATTGCTGAGTAAAATACCATAGTTTTATTGGTGGCAGGAGACAGGAAGAATCATGTTTGTTTTTTTAAACAAAGGATGAACTTATTGGCCTAAGACTTTGTGATCCTTCTAGCGTAGATAACTGACCTTTCAGAAGTGACAGTCCAAGTGTTTATACATCCTCCTCTCTGAGCTGTCCATAGTCTGTCATCACAGGTACAATGGAATCCCTCTGGACATACTTCTCTTAGCCATAGCTCTAGGAAGTGGAATTAAGATGACCTGGAATGTCAGGACTCAGAGAACACCACTCATATACAATCCAGCCTGAATGGCACTCCCTGGAACTGTGCCTCATGGTGGGACCAGGTAGGAGGGTGACAGTTTTCACACACCACCCCCTCATCCCTGGTCTATGCTGCTGAACTCCTTCTACAGCAATAATATGAATAGGCTCACCAGACCCAGAGCTGAGATAAGGAACCAGTAGATTAGGTTGTTCTGCTCCAAAATGCCAAACTCACTACCTGTCATGCCACCCTCCTTTGTCCATGAAAATGCACAACACATCGAAAATGCAAATTCACCACACCTTAATATCTTTTAGGACCTCAGTAAGGGTTTTTAGCAGCTAGATAAGAGGGAAGGGAAATAGAATAGGAATAGAACTGTGGGTCAAGCACAAGGGTGTGGGTATAAGAATAGCAGGGAGAATATAGAGATTGCTAGTGGAGGGAAATGGGAGAAAGCCAAAGATGAATGTACCCTGCTTCTCCATTGTATATTGCTGGGGCCCGACTGACTGCCCGGTCATGTGTGTCTATCCTGGATGTAAACCTCCCTTCTCCTCCCACCCCTCTGCACCCCTAGAATTTCCTGGCCTTTCAGTGAAGCTTAAAACAACCTCCTGGACTCTTAATGACACAAGCAAAGCCAAAGTTCAAGACAGAAAAAGGGAACATACAGGAGAAAGCTAGGAAGAGTGAAAAAAAAATCAACAGAAGAAAAGGGTAGCCTAAAAGACATATTTGAATAGAATGTAAATAGTAATTCTCCCTTTCATAAATTTTTTGTTTAGACTTTTAGTTGTAAATGGGACACAATACCTTTATTTTATTAATTTATTTTTATGTGATGCTGAGAATTGAACCCAGTGCCTCACACATGCTAGGGAAGCGCTCTACCACTGAGCCACATCCCCAGCCCCCATTTATAAATATTTATTCCTGCCACACTATGTTTTTTTTCTTCTGCCATAAGCCATCTGGGTGAAATACTCTGGGCTGTCGATTTAAAGTTCTCTTCTCTTAGCAGGTTTGAGACAGTTCGAGAAAGAACCCAAGAGCTCAAGACGCCGGACCACCTCAGTTGTAGAGGGCTACTTGCTCTGTTTTATATTTATGTCAATTTACAAAATTGGGTTCATTTTCTTTTGTTTTTCAATATCCCAGTAAACCAATGTATATGATCACTATATTTAATAATCACATCTAGAGATGTTCATGGTAAAAGTACCGCCTTTGCACAGGAGCCTGTTTCTAAAGAAACCCATGCTGTGAAATAGACTTTCCTACTGCTCGTGTCTGAACAGCGATACCAACCACATTGGAGTCACCAACAGGAGGTTAAGGTTGCCTGAGGAATGTGTGCAGTATCTAGGAAAAGGAACCATAGTTGTCGTTGTTGTTAATACAGAGGTCATGTTGTTTCTGCACTTTAGAATAAAGCATGGAAGAAATTATCTACATAGGCCATGGTAACTGTTTCTGAAAGTAACCCGTTTCGGATTTAAAATTCTGCAATGATGATGTCTTTTTTAAAAAAGAAGATGTACTGTTAAGGTATTACTTTTTTTTGTGCTGATTCATATCTAAATTGGATTATTATTTTAGCTGACAGTGGTACTGATTTTTTTAGGTTGGTTGCTTTTGTGGATTTCTTTGATAGTGTAGTAGCCTGACCCACATTTTAGATTACCCGATTATGTATGTATGTATATGCATACACATATACAAACACACTAACAGTAGAGTGCTTTTCATGTGCTAGACTATTATTTTTAGTAGTATGTCTTTGTAACTAGCCAATATCACAGCTCTTTAAAAATTAAAAAACACAATATTATATTAATATTTCATATTTGCCAACAGAAACATGACAGGTAGGTATGGAAATGTTTTCAATGCCCGATGACTTATAAAAAAGAAAGTATTGAAAAGAAAGAGAGATTAGAAGTGTCAAAAGGAGTTGAAATTTTCTATAATACATAGTATTTAGTCTATAATTCAAGACAATCTTGAAGCCCAGTGTGAATTTTACAAAATCTACTGTCTGAATCAAATTCTACCTGTAACATTAAAGTTCATGGTAAGTTGGCCAACATGATAGCTAAGGTCTCTTCCTTGGCTAAGATTTAAAGACAAGAATTTCAATGACAATACTGCACAGATTGGAATTCCAGACAGAGATATAAACAAAGACCAACTTTGGCTCATGTCTGGAAGGGAAGCAGAGAAGTAAAGTGAGTAAAATCTAGCATTTAGGAGTGACACCTTCATATACTAGTACCTCCACCTTCATATACTTTGAAATATTTTTCAAGTTAAATTTTTCTACTTTATTAGTCATTGGTACTTGTCATAAGTTGATAATGTTCTAAAGTTTCAAAAATATATGTGAATTTTACTAGTATTATTTTTTCCCCTGAGTCCTTATTGACTTACCATTTTTACACACACAATCCAGATATCTGATCTTATTTTAGCATGTAAGTCTTTATTCTTCATAATAGATGATGGAAGATACACCGGTATCTTGGCAAAATGTCCTAGTATAGACATATACATACAGCTTCACCAGGTTAATTTCATACCTCAGTTGACAGCCAAAATTGTCTTAGGCTCCATTCCTGCCATACTGAGAGAGCATCCCAAATAACTATGTTATAAGCCACTTCTCCAGAAAGGCTAGCCAGGGAGGGCTGGCTTGCTGAGTAAGCACTGCCTTCCAAAGCCTATCTTCCTCCTAAATCAGGAAGGTTAGTTGGATTCCCTAGTTTTTAGCAAACCTGGACCAAAGGAAGGAAAGCCACCAATATTGCACAAGCCATCCACCCATGACAGAGTAGACACAAGTCTACAATAAAATGAACTAGAATTCCCATGAGACTCCCCTGTAGAGGATTCCCATCATTGGAGTGAAATGGTTCAACATCTAAATTAAGGCCAGTGGTGAGGGAACATTGTTTTGCTGAACTTTTGAACAAGAGCTTCTCCTGATCACTATTCTATGTATTTTCTAGAAAATCTAAAGTTGAGAAAAGAATGTACTGATCCTGACTTTTATTCCAATGTTTGGAAGGAATAAGTTTTAAGGTAGAATTTTTGTTCAGTTTAAATTTAATCTTTGGTAAAACAAATTTCTCGTTGACTTGTTTAATTACAGTTCTCTGTTATCTTTAAGAGATAAAACTGCAAGCTGACTAGCATGTTCTGTGAATCTGCCATTCTTTAAAATGTTATAAACACTTGATATTTTTCACTGATAATTGATCGCTGCAATAAAAATATATTGTGAAAATGCATCCACAATAAATGGAATTCCTCCAAATGTTTTTGCCTCACGTAATTTTATATACTATATTGATTGCAAGAGGTGTGCCTGTTAAAATAAAGATGATGGCGTGGCAAATCCTGTCTTTCACCTTGACTGTTGGTTTCACTCTTTTAAGAAAAAAAAAAAAGCATTTTCATATTTTTTAATGCTGTGTGTGTGTGTGTGTGTGTGTGTGTGTGTGTTGCTGGGGATTGAACCCAGGGCCTTGCGTATGTGAGGCAAGTATTCTACCAACTAAGGTATATCTCCAGCCCCTTACATGCTTTTTATTAGAGATAATTTTCTAATAAAATATTCAATATTGTTCTAATGTGAACAACTGACCAAACATGTATGGAAAAGGTTGAAAGAGGGATTATTTATTTCTTCTTAAAAATAAATCTATCAGACTTCATCCTCCTCCTTATTCCCAGTATAGTCACATACCATTCCTCCTGATTCTAAGAGGGGCATAGAAACATACCATTCATTTAATGAATTCTTACCACTTGCAGGGCTATGGTAATTACATTGGACTCCAAATATATTTTTCCATATCAATTTTGCCTAGTAATGTAGCAGTAATTGATCCAAAATCTGAGGTTCTCACAAAAGTTCTAAATTGTGGGTCCAGAGCCTCTGAACAGTTCCCTAAATTCTATCAATAAGATTGGCAAATTAAGTTACCATAAAAACATACACTAATATTTTTATTGCCATGTCCTAACAAGAAGGATAAGTCTGGATAAGATATTTGTCATCAAGATCAATTTACAAAATTAAGCAGTGAAAGAATCAATCTGTAGTACTAGTATAAATTGATAATATTAGGGGCAAATGAAAATTAACTTTATAATATATATATCCAGGATATGACTTTAAATACATATTACTGTCGTTCCTTGTTTGATATGAAAACCAGTAGATATTGTAGGTTTTTCCTACTCTTGCTTGCACATGTGCTCCAACTAGAAGAAGAAATAAGAAAAAAGATCTCATGATCCTAAGCATATGTTCTTCCGTGGGAGTTAGAATACAAACTAACAAGGTCTGGATCCACGTATAATGTCTATTTGTGTCACATTTATTAATTATGTTGTCCAAACATTCTATGTCCTCTCTGATTTTTCCTTTGTTCTATTATTGAGAAAAGAATGTGAAAAATATCTCCCATTATGATTATGAATTTGTCTATTTCCCCATATAATCCTGTTAATTTTACTTCCTGTACTTTAAGCAAATTTAGGTACATTAAAATCTAGAATCATTATATCTTCCTAGTGGATTTAATATTTTATCATTATGAAGTGATCTCTTTGTAGCAAAGATGTTTGCCTTAAAGCTTATTTTTTATTCTGAATATTGCTACTGTATCTTTTTTTCCCCCATAGCACTTGCATCATATAAATTCGTCCATTTCCTTTCAACTTTTGTATATCCTTTAGTTTTAGATGAGTGGCTAAAAATCATGTATTTGGGGTTTGGGTTTTAATTCAATATGATCATCTTTGACTTCCTGCTAGAGTATTTCCTCCTTTCATCTTTAGTGTAATTACTGATACTTTTTCATTTAAATAGCTTCCTAGCCATGTGCCACCTGTACTGTTACTTTTCTTTCTTAATTATGCCAGGGCTGCTCCTGCTTCCGAGCACCTGCAGATCTACAACAGGCAGCTTGAGAGGCTAAGCTCTCCTTTTGGCAATGGGATTTAGCTAAAGGGGAATAAAAAATCTTCTAATTGCCAAATATGAGGGCTTTCCAGCTGATTTAGGAAACAAAGAGCTGTTTCCTAAAAGTAAGAGTGAACTTCAAGTCATCTGGTCTTCACACAGATTTCCACCTGCCTTGATTCTGGGGAACAACTATATCATTATAGCAAGGAGATAAAGGATAAAGATAAGAAAAGTTATAAAACATTGAGTAGTGATTCAAGAATTCTAAGAGATAAAATATTACAAAGCTGTAACACATGATTGTCAAAGAATATGTAGTAAATAATAATCAGCAGTCAAAGGGAGGACAGGAATACTTCAGTCTGAAGTAACTGAAGAAAAAATATTTCCTTATAGGTTTTTACATGCTCACAAAAACCCAGTGTACCCAGTGCCAGTACACATGAACAGGCTGCATTAGTGATAAGAGGAGGTTACATGAGGAATTCAATTTATAAACTCTAATTAGATGTACTGTCGATTTTTGTAGTAAAATTCCTAGAGTTCTGAGAGGTTAATTTGTTTTATGACATTTTGTGATCCCAGATTCATCGTTCTTTTATCAACCCATCCCTGTATCTCAGCTCCACAAATAATGACTTCTTGCTTCACTATAATGCAGTTTCAGTAGCAGAATTTTGCCAAGCCATGTTTTCAAAAAGAATGCTTCATCAAGATAAGATTTTAGAGGGCTGGGGATGTGGCTCAAGCGGTAGCACACTCGCCTGGCATGCGTGCGGCCTGGGTTTGATCCTCAGCACCACATACAAACAAAGATGTTGTGTCCGCCGAAAAAACTAAAAAATAAATATTAAAAAAAAATTCTCTCTGTCTCTCACCTCTCTCTTTAAAAAAAAAAAAAAAAAAGATAAGATGTTAGAAGTTTCAACTGGTCATTTCTACCCACATAGGAACCTTCACAGAATATTCTAGGATTTTGCAAAAGGACTACAATCATATAGAACACAAGATTAGTGTAATTGGTTTCCAACCTGATTCAGCACTCTTCTATATAAAACCTGCCATCTTTTGTCTTGTGCCTGTCAACATTTGTAACATAGGTGCTTGGAGTTTTTGTCAAATGTTGGAAATCAGTTGTCCTGAGTTCAGCAGGGCTTCTGCATCCTTGGTGAACATCGGCATCAATAATGGACCTTTTTAGTTATATAGGTTCCACTCCCAGCAGATTCTTAGTAGATTTAGAGTTGAATTGTCAACTCTTTGCTACCCAAAGAAAAATAGTAGGTCTGGGTGAGGCCTGAGGTTTTGCATTTCTAATGGGTTTCCAGATGATGCTGCAGTGGTGGCTGCTGCTTTGGAGACTACATTTTAAGAAGCAAGTTCTGTCTCTCAGCCTGCCCTCTTTCTAAGAATGTATGCTTAAAAGATTCCCACTGAAAACAATAGAATGAGAGCACTTAAAATGACTTAACACTTTATGTATGTTAACAACATAATCTTCATAACAACACTATCATGTAAGTGTCATTATATCCTCATTTTACAAGGAAACCAAGGCACAGAGATGTTAAATAACCTGCCAAAAGTCACAAAGCTAAATATTCTGGTTCCCCAGTAAACACCTTTAATTCTCTGTTTCAGTAGTTCTCAAAACTTAGGGTGCATCAAAATCACCTGGAGAACTTGTTAAAACATCCATTGTTCCACCCCAAAGTTTCTGATTCCATAGGTCTGGGAATGGGCTTTAGAATTTGCATCCTAACAAATTTTCACATGATGCTAACTAAGGCTGCTCGTCTCAGAGAACACACTTTGGAAACCACTACAGATGCCATGAGGAAATTGGTGGCTCTGACCACCCCTTTCACATGTTATGAATAAATATGTAAGTGCTTTGAATTTTACATGTTTTTCACTCATTTAATCTTCTCAACCCAACAAGATGAGTACTACTCAGTTCCCGATTATCTCCACTGTTGTGGTTTGGATATGTGGTGTCCCCCAAAAACTCACATGTGAGACAATGCAGGAAGTTTCAGAGGAGAAATGATTCGATTATGAGAGTCTTAACGGATCAGTGGATTAATCTCTGATAGGATTAACTGGGTGGTAACTAGAGGCAAGTGGGGTGTGGCTGGA
This sequence comes from Marmota flaviventris, assembly GCF_047511675.1. Taxonomy (NCBI): domain Eukaryota; kingdom Metazoa; phylum Chordata; class Mammalia; order Rodentia; family Sciuridae; genus Marmota; species Marmota flaviventris. The sequence continues at coordinate 19,486,609 of NC_092498.1, read as the reverse complement.
GGAAGTGGTTAATTGGGGAGCGTGGCTATAGGATGTATATTTTGCATCTGGAGCTGGAGTCTCTCTCTCTCTGCTTCTTGATCACCGTGATGTGAGGTGCTTTCCTCGGCCACCCTCTCCCACCATGATGTTCAGCCTCACCTGGAGCCCCAAGGAACGGAGCCAGCCTTCTCTGGACTAAGACCTCTAAAACCGTGAGCCCTCCAATAAACTCTTCCTCCCCTACAGTTGTGCTGGTCAGATCCTTTAATCACAGCAGCGAAAAAGCTGTCTAAAACACCCCACTTTACGGTAACTAAATGGAAGCACAAAGAACTTCAAAAACTTCCCTGTACTCATACAACTGTTTAGTGGTAGAATATTTGACCCCCAGCTGTCAGCTACTGAGCTCCTGCTCTTAAGGACCCTGTCCCCTACCCCCCTTTATCTCCCCACCGGTCTGTCACAAGGGATCATTGCCTAGGGGCAAGCCTTGAAGACAGTGTCAAGTCAGAGCCACTGCTTTCCTGGTGAAGCTAACAGATAGGACAGGATGTGAGTCCAACCATGCAGCCAGTAACTTGGCCAATTAAGGATACCTCGCCCCTTGGGCTCCCCAGCCTATCCTCATCCTAACACAGCGAAGAGCTAGAAACTAGAAGGAAGACAGGATGGATGGAAACAGCAAAGCACCAACCTCCCTCCCATTTCCTGCGCCACCAGAGCAGGGACACACCTAGGCTGCTCTGAGAAGTTGGGAGAAGGGGAACTTTGAATTAAGTTTGAAACTGGATGTTCAAAACGAACTAAATACTGAATCTAAATACAAAATACCAGAATAAAATTGTTTTAGGAGTTGAAAGAGGCTGAAACATTATTAAATTTGGCCAACATATCCTTGGTAGAAAAAATATCACCACTGCACAGTTCAGGGACAGTTACTGAGGAGGGAAGACTTTTTTTTTTTTTTTGCCATGAGATTTCATACTGAGCCTGAGAACCATTTGTTCTCTTTTGAATTAATTTAGCCTGATGTTTGTTGAGCAGGTAGGGGACATTCCAAGTGCTAAGGGGAATTGCTGCTTCTTTGTAGTCTCCAAATAAAATGAATTCTATTAATGATAGAGAGATTAGGAAAAGTGTCTTTATGGGAATTACTCTTGAACTGAGTTTTGGTTAGTTGCTGGCTAGATTTGAACTTGGAGACAGTTTGAGAGGTTTGGCCTGATACTGTCATCCAACACCCAGATGGTCTGAGGAAGATTCAGAATGGTACCGGACTACTCCTGGGTTCCCAAGCCCTAGTATGACTTCATCAACCAAATTGTGGTAAGACCTCAAGGGCCCCATGACCACTAACTTCTATGATGTCATAAATAACTAATTGCCCTTTAGGACTTTATTCTAGTTGAAGTCTGTTCAATAAACTCAAATTGATATAATTACACAAAGTATATTCCCAACATAACTTATATTTGAACATATTGCTAAGATGAATTCTCCTGATTCCCACACCAGTGATTAGGCCTTTGGGGTATGGTTTTGGTTGTCTGCTCCTTTGTTTTCTTATTCCACTTTAAAAAAAAAAATATTGCCTTTTAGATTGCAGTCTTGTAGTAGTCTCACCAAAAAAGCAGAAGAGGGAAAGCTGCTGCAGAAGTAAATCTGCCTTCCAAAAAGGCAGATGAGGCTATACAAGGAGTCTGACCAGTAACTTTCTCAGATCACAGGGAACTAGAAGGAAAACTCAGACTGATAGAAAGTCCTTGGTGGAAGTTGACTCTAGTCCACCTTAACTTATAAGGAAAAAAATCATTTCTTTAAAGTGATACCAACTCCAGCTAAGCTTTGGCTGAACTGTACTACCCTGTGTAATTCACAACACTTCTCTCCCATTAGAATGCATCCCTGGGGAGAATGCTTTGTTCCCTGCAGTAGCCTTACATTGGGCACAGTCCCTGACATGCAGGGAGCATTCAATAAAGATTTGTGGAATTCATGAAATATGAAGGTGTATGATTTTCAAAGTTTTGTTGAATTCCTAAGCATTTTTATTAGGCACTAAGATAATTTTCCTTTATAAGGATTACTTAACATATTTGGACCTACAAATATTTGAACTCAAAATAATGAGACTTGAATCCTAGCTTTGCCATTTATTTCTTGTATAACCTGATTAGATCTTTCTCAGGAGCTTTATCTTGTGCATCCAACATCCTATACCTTGTAACCATTAGTAAAATCCAACAGAAGAAACACTTAAAGGTTGTTTTAATCTGTTCTCTGTTGCCACTAGCACAATACCAGACTGGGTACATTGAAAGCAAACAGGTTTATTTGGGGTCCTGGTTCTGTAGGCACAAGGTCAAAGGACCACACCTGGTGATGGTCTTCTTGCTGACAACATCCCGAGGGGATATGCGGCATCACATATGTGTGTGTGTGTGTGTGTGTGTGTGTGTGCGCGCGCGCACACACACACACACACACACACACACACTTCTGTACTGGTTCTCACCCCTCTCCTTACAAAGCCACTAGTGTTCAATCATGGAGATTCCACCCAGATAACTATCTAATCCTAATCACCTTCCAAAGGCCCCTCCTCTAAACATCATAGATTGTTTTTACCCTTTTAAAACTTCACAACAGAGATTAAATTACAATATATGGAGCTTTTCAGGACACATTCAAACTATATCCAAACCATAGCAAAGATTCTCTGTGCAAGTCACCTTCAGTGATGTTTGCATGGCATAAAATTAGGTATGATGAAGACTTATTTTCAAAAGAGCTTATCTATTTTCTCAAGCCTGGGCCTAATGTGGAACGTTCAAATTTCTAAGTTGCTTATCTAAAAAAACCTTACTTTCAAAAACTTACAAAATCTATAATGTTAGCCTATTTCCATGCTTAAACCATAGTGCTTTGCTTTTATTCTACTTTCAAACTGCTATAATCCATTATCTCCATTAAGACTCCAAATATTTGTAATTCTTTTATTTTTTTAAGCTATACTTGGAAAACTGTTCCGAATACATTTAAATTATCCACTGGAGCTAAAGATAAGGGGAAAATCAAAATGATATGTACACAAATAATATTAAGCCTGTTATGGAAAGGTCATATGTAATTAATTGAGATAATACACACAGAGTGATTTGCCATGCCCCAGAAGACAGTAAATTTGTTATCTAATGATTATTATATTTAAAGAATATCAAAGCTAATAAGAATTTTGAGAGTTCATCCTAATACGTTCATGACTCCTCCAAATCAACCCTTAAATTTGTAAATTTGTTAGCTAATGATTATTATATTTAAAGAATATCAAAGCTAATAAGAATTTTGAGAGTTCATCCTAATATGTTCATGACTCCTCCAAATCAACCCTTATGGAGAAAATTTTCATTTTTCAGAATAAAATTGTGCAGAATGGAACTCACCGTGCATACAAAGACCAACATTCGATTTAGTCTTCTAACAACTCCAAGTAGTAGTTGCAATTATTGCATCTATTCAAAGGATGAGAAAGTTTAGTCCAGAAAAATCAACTTGTCCACGGTCATGCTGTTAAGATCAGATGAGCTCCAAAATACAAATCTTAACAAGTATGCTTTACCGCCTTCTCTGAGTAAAGGCCTGACAACCAGTTGGCATGCAGAACAGGAGGGACTAAAACCTTCCTAAATGCTCCCACAGATCCCAGCGTCCTAACCTACCCCCAACTTCTCTGGCCGCCCAGCAACTTTGTCCTGAGGCCCCATCAAACCCCGCGGCTCCATCTCTCCGCTAAAGCCCGGGCGCAGCTCACCGCTGATGCGCTGGTTGCTAAGTGATTCCGCAGGATGCACGTGGTCTCGCGAGAGCGGGCCGTTGCCTAGGTAACGAGTGGCCTGGGAGTGCCTGAGGCTGCTAAAAGACAGTGGAGCTCCTGCTAGCTCTAGACCCGGGTGCTTTAAGGAGTTCTCGAAATAGTCTCCCAGCACGAGTGGGACGAAAGACCTGGGAGTGAGGGGCCGCCCGAGGCGGGACGAAGTGCAGAGAAGGAAGGAAGGTTGGAGGCGGACGCCCCTGCGGAAGCACGGACGGAAAATGAGCTCCCCCGCGCTGTGCAGCGTCCTGCGGGAGTGAGCTGGGGAGACTGCCACCCTGTAGACTGCCACCCTGTATTGTGGCGGACTTGGGCCCGCAGGCTCCTGCTGCACACGTGGGAGCGCCCCTTACACCTCTGCTGGGGCTTTGCTGACGCCAAGGTTTTACCCCACTGCGGGTCAGCACGTGGTGAGCCTCCTTTGCACGTGTAAGGAAACGGACTCGAGAGGTGGCCTGTCCGGTTTTGTAAATTGGCAGTCTCGACACTAGAGGAGTCGCCGATGCGCAATTTTCTCAATTGCATTTGTAGTTCTTTGCGATGGACCTTGGACCTTATTCTGGGCAGCCCACGTTCCAGAGCAAAAGCCAATAGACTTGAAATTGGTAAATTCCTCTCCCAATCTATAGAATCTTGGCAAGGAATTTCGATTATTTCATTGTCTTAATGATAACTACGTGGGAGAATACTTGGACAGGCACATAATGGTCGTCATCAATACAACCTTCTGGTAGCTATTGAGGTTTCAGTAATAATATAATTGAATATTAGAACAGTGACGGTGTCTACAGAATAGTATTGAATTATACAAAGAAAAGTATTGTCATTTGAACTTGAATTTTCACTTGAACTGAAAATTAAGGAGGAAAAAAACCTTTTAAAACTGTATTGCTCCATATCACTGCCTGAAGAAGCAACTGTAATTTTTATTTATTTTAATGCCTCCAGGATCATTCTGAACCTATTTTCACTATGTAACATTTAATTATAAATATAGAATGTTAATGAATTTCCTGTGTACTCTGGATTTTTTAAATTAAATTATTAACCTGATTTGTCTTTTATTGTGATTTTTGTGTTTCTCATAGTAATAGAAAGTTTCTTCAAATCTTTGAAGTTAAAGGCTTAATTAGCATCTTGTCACTGTTAACTAAATACAATTGAATGCATTTTTAGTACTTATTTAATGTAAAAAAAAAAAAAAACCCTTCAGCTTAAAAAAAATCTGTCAAATAAGTTTCTTAGAAATTGTTTTACAGCCTATCCACGTAATAAATTTCAAGCCTAACACTGGAAGAGATGTCAGAAGATTCAGAAAAGGAGGACTATTCAGACAGAACAGTCAGTGATGAAGATGAATTAGTATGTTTTTCTCAAATTTTATTTTACTTAATTTGAGATAAAATGTTACAAAATATATATTCCCAATTAAAATATTACAAAGTCATTTGTATGTTTAAATCATTGTCATGGAAGATGGGACATAATTCAATAGAAAAACTAAGCTATTACTCTGTGCAGTCTGCCCTATTTAGAAAGCAAAACTATATGTCTTCTTAAGAAAATAATTGTTATTATTATCCTGGGTTTTGTTATCTATTAAATCATTGGGTTTTATTTTTGTAATTCTTTTCCACTTATTTTCTTTTGTGTACTAATTCTGTAGTGTTACATCATAGAATATGGTGCTAGAACCCTGATAGGTTTAATATGTCTATGATATCACAAAAGAAAGAATATGGAAGAAGGAAATGGGAGAGAAATGTAGTGTTTAAAAACATTTTGTCTGATCCTTGTACACATTTCTGAGATATTCCTTTTAACTTTTATTATAGTAAAAAATTATGTAAAAGTAAGCTCCCCCAAATAAAGTATAACCTCTTAGTCTATGGTTTTCTGTTTCTTTTTATTGTTGTTAATCTTAATTTAAATTGTGTTTCCAAGTTTACTAAGTACCTTTGAACTTCAGCCTTTATTCTTTCCCTGTGGTTATTGTTGCCATTCCCAGGGGAAGAGGAGGAATAAAGATGCAAACTTTATATTTCCAGGGTATTTGAGATACTGCTTTGAGACCAGTAACCCATAATAAATCTTTAATTTCCTTATTATTAAACATTAAAGGCATGTACTCAATCCCAGGGACTAAGATAGATGTAAAAAAAAATCTGGATTTAGAAATTTTTTTTTAATTTAAAAATTCTCTTGTTTTAGGATGAAGAAACATTTATGAAATTTGTAAGTGAAGATATTCGTCAGTGTACACTATTAACAGGTTTGGACTTATCCATATATTTTTCCTCCCTTTTATCATAAGACATTGAGTAGATAAAAAGTGAAGAAACTAAGAAAGTCAGATTGGGTAAAATAGAGAATTTTTATTCTGGTGAGTAGGAGACAGAAATGAGAACTGTTGTATACACTTTTATAAGCATCTTTTGGAGATTAAGCTTTTTGGGATCATTTTAGGTAAACCTGGTTTATATTAGAAAATAGTAAAAGAAATTAAATGAAAGCTATGATTCATTTATAAAGGACTTAAGATTGGCCGTTTTGTTCCAATTTGGGTGAAACCTATTGTTAAAAGATAAAATTTGCCACATTAAATTTTTAAAAATAATTCATTTGAACAAACAGCAATTCACAAAAAAATCAGGCAGCTGAACACTGGAAGTGGTTTGGGGCTCCACCTAAGGGGTGTGAGGGTAAGGCTTTCACAGGGTGAATGCAGAAGCAAGGCAAAGAAAACACTTGATTGGTTAGAGTGGAGAGGGGGCCTTATTTGGGTCATTTCACTGGCAAGTTCCTAGTTAGAGACTAGTTGTCAGTTTCTGTAGTATCATTAAGGAAGGAAATGGCTTAAGGGGAGCTTCTCAGCAAATCGATGCCACACAGTTAGAGACAGGGCCACTGCACTGCCTGCTAGGAGTGGCCCCACTGTGTTCAGGGGGCTTGCCACATGGGGACCCTAGAATGAAAACTGGGGCGGAGGGCGGGGGGGATTGTGACTGAGAGATCACTAGCAACCTTTGAGAACATAATTGCAGGAAGCAGTGAGGAGTTGTAGTCCCAGAATGTATTTAACCCATGGACAAGGAGTGTGATAAATGGTTGATTAAGTGCTAGGAGAGCTGCAAGAACCAGATGTATGGAGAGTAGTGGCGAGAATAAATTGATAGCATACAAATTGACAATATTTTTTTGGCCTCTGTGAAGATCAGTTGTCACAAAATTTAATTAGTGCTTTTATTTAAAAATGTCATAATTGTTAGTACTAATGATATCCACAAATATTCATAAATTGAATAGTGTTGGAAAGAAAAAAGGAACTATGTAAAACATCGTAAGAATTGGTGTTTTCCTTCTTGTCACTCCTGGTTGTGTTTGAATCTTTTTCTCAGCCAATTCTTTTGGTGACCCATTCGTCCCTCGGACCACACAAATACTCTTGGAATATCAGCTGGGGAGATGGGTGCCACGCCTTCGTGAACCACGGGATTTATATGGTGTCTCTTCTTCTGGCCCCCTGAGCCCAACACGGTGGCCTTACCACTGTGAGGTCATTGATGAAAAAGTCCAGCATATTGGTATGTTTTTAGCAGCTTGGGGGATTCAGACATTAGCAAGCCTACTTCATCAGCCTTGATTAAAATCATTAAAATGTGACAATGTTGGAACAGTGCATTCCAACAGAAATGTAATATGAGCCCTAGATGTAATTTTAAACTTTCTAGTTGCTATGTTTATAAGGGTAAAAAAGTAAAATTAATTTTTAAAATACATTATACTTAGCCTAAATATATCCAAAATATTTCACTTTCTTTCTTTTTATACAAAGACTTCCAAATCTGGTGTGCATTTATACTTACAGACATCTCAGTTCGGTTTAGTCACATTTCAAGTGTTTCACACCACATGTGCTTAAATAGAGGGGCTTAAAATATGTGCCACAGCTTTAGTCATTCTAAACAATTCTAAACAGCATGACTGTCTCATCACAGCCAGCTCCCAGGGAGTCCACCAGAATGGCTGGGAGCTACAGTCCTGCTCCTTTTTGTTCCCTTTCTCTTTCCCCCTCTGGATGTCCTTTCTTCTTAGTTTATCTTCTTTTGCCTCTTCCTGTCTTTTTATCTTTCCCCATTTCTGTTCCTCTTTCATTTTCTATTTTGTTGTTCCCCTTTGTCTCTTTCTCTTTCCTTTCCTACTTTCTTCTCTCCTTTAGTGGATGTTTATGGAACTGAAGAGTACATACTTCAGGGTGAATTTGTGTTCCTGTAGTATGTGTTCCCAAATTGATTTTTCACTCTTAGAAAGAGCCAGAACCTTATGTCCCATAACCACAGAGAGATGTGAAAAACATCTTGGAAAAGGGACAGATCCTTTGTCCCCAATCCACAGAGGTGTGATCGGAACATTCCCATTGTGCTGCGCCTTCCCACTGCCGCTGTGTTTCTCCTTTCGTTGTTTATTGCATGCTCATAAGGACATTCATTGGTGTATAAAATTTAAAACTGCTTTTGGTGCCTACTTAAATTTTTTTAGGAGTCCTTAAAAACTAGTTTTCCCCTTTTATTTTCTGGTTGGTAGGTAGGTGGATGGATGGATGGGTAGATAGATGGATAGATGGAAAAAGGGACAAAGAAGGAAAAAGAACAATAATTTTTGTTCAGAGAGGACAAAGTTAATTTCTAAGAATTCCAAAAGATAAAAATATATTAAAGAATTTGTGCTTATTAGTACTTACATGCATCACTTATTTACAGTGATCTTGTAGCTAGCTGTAGGTGGGTATATATTTCCTCTTCTGGAGTGTGAACATTGCTCTCTTTTTCTCCTTTCAGCCCCAGTATTCCCACCCCTCCTCCAATAGCCCGTTCTTCCTTTTTGCTCCCGAACCAGGGAGATAAATTCTTAAAAACCCAGCAGAGAAAATGCTGCCGTGCCACTTTGGACCTTCCCACAAGCCCTTCTTTTTACACCTCACTTTTATCTCACAGCCTCCACATTACATATCTGTGGCAGTAGAAATGAAAAAGGATCAGGAAAAGAAAATCCCTCCTGCTTCTAGTGTGACTTCTGTCTAATTTCTCTTCTGTAGCTGTGACGAGAAAACAAAAGCAGAAGAGACCCAACAGGAAAAGAGAAGCAAGACCCCATCATGCCATGTTCTAAGCATCCCCAGCCCCTGTGCCCATTCCACTCAGTTGTTTTCTCCCCATCTAACTACGAGCTCCACTTTGGCATCCTCAGCGCACCCGTCTGTCCCTTACATTTCCTGGCCCTCATTTTCAGCCTTCATTTTGCCCACAGTTAGGAGAGTCACTATCTGTGGTTCAGGACAGAGAAAGTGTCTACTCTCCTGGTACGTAAGAGATTGCCACTCCTTCAAATTAGAGCAGTCTAATTTCTGGCCTCTTCTGTTAATCCCAAATACATTTCCTTACCAAAATATTATTTTAAGAGTGATAGATTCTATGGTGCTGTATTTTGGATATCTTAGACTCTGGGCTCTAGGAGCCCAGTCTTCACCCTGAGTGAAGGCGTAGTACTACACAGGCAGGTGCTGGTATAGCCTCTCACACCATCAGTTTCCCAAGATCCTCAGAGGCAGGTTTGAGGTCACAGATACTGGTGATACTGTCTGTGTAAGACAGAGTCAAGCTTCACTTGGAGCTGTGCCACTGCCCTTGGTTTTGTTTTCGTTTTTTTTTTTTTTTTTTTTTTTAATATTTATTTTTTAGTGTAGTTGGACACAATACCTTTATTTTTATTTATTTATTTTTATGTGGTGCTGAGGATCGAACCCAGGGCCTCACACCTGCTAGGCAAGCGCTCTGCCACTAAGCTATAATCCCAGCCCTTGTTTTCGTTTTTTAATAGACAACATTTTAAAATTTATTCCAAATATTTTTGTGGGTACATTACAGTCATACATAATGGTGGGATTCATTGTACCCATCAGTACATGCACACAGTATAACAATGTAATTTGGCCAGTGTCATCCCCAGCACTTCCCTACTCCTCCCCCTCCTCCCCCACCCTTGTCCCTTTCTTTCCTCCGTTCTCTGATCTCCCTTTGCTTTTCATGAGATCCCCCCGACCTTGAGTTTTTCCTCTCTAGCTTCCACATATGAGAGAAAACACAACCCTTGACCTTCCGGGTTTGTGTGACGCTGCTCTTTCCTCACAGTGTGTGTCCTGAAATATTTGCAAGATCCACTGGTTCTCAAGCCAGCTGCAACAGCCACTGCATCCTCATCTAGGAGGAATCAGAATTTGCTCCTGGGTGCCCTTCACAGCTTTCTCCACTTGACTTGCTACCATTTCAGAAAGTACATTCCCCACAGTCCTGCCTATTACTTTGGACCTTGCTATTTTCATTTCACTTCTGTGAAGATTTCACAAATTTGGATATTTGAAAGGACAACAGAGGACTCTACATAGAGTTCCACTCAAATATACCTTTTATTTAAAGGTAGAGGATATGGTGCAGCAAGATAAGAGGCTTCTGGCAAATGTTGGGGTCCAAAGGATAGCCTGAGGCATGCTCCACAGGGTCATTACACACACACACACACACACACACACACTCACACACACACACACTGATTGGAAATTGAAATAGCAGCATCTTTGTGATAAGATCTCAAAGCAAAAGTTCCCAGCTGGGTTTTTGTGCCTCTGTAATCATGTCATCAAGCCAAGCTGTCTAACTAGTTCTGCCAAATGAAAACCATCAGTAAGCAAACTTGCTGTGTAGGATTACCAGAGGAGTTGCAACTTGAAACAGCTTGTCATGAATCTTACTGTCCTTATCTTGGCCAAAAGTTAAAGCTAGACATCCAGACTTCCCCAGGGATAAAAATGGATCTTTTCCAGCCCAGCTACAAATTAATGTCCTACACAGTCACCCTTCTTGACAGTCTTTTCCTATCAGTTAATATATACTAGTCTCTCTTTTATAATTGGTATGTTAGATTTCATTAAATTCATCTAATCATAATTTCTTTAACTGGTACCTTATTAATCAATTTTAGATGTTTTCAGTCTTTGGCAATTAAACCACAGGAACATCATTTTATGTGTGTCCTAATGCAGACATATAAAAATGCATTTTGTGAGTGAATTTCTGATCAAAGGATACTGTCTCAAAATATGTGCCCTGTTGTCTTCCAGTATTTTCATATTTCTTTTGAGCTGATTTCTATATGTGGTAAGAGACAAGGATCTAGTCTCATACTTCGCCATATATATGTTGAGTTTCCCAAGCACCTTTTATTGAAGAAATTTTTCTTTCTCCAGTGTATGTTCTCAGTACCTTTAACAACATTCAGTTGACTATAAATAGGTAGGTTAATTTCTGGATTTTCTAATCTCTTCCATTGGTCCCTGTTTTTATTCGTGTTATACGATTTTGATTATTGTCACTTTGTAGCATGTTTTGAAGTATTGTGATGTCTCCAGCTTTCTTATTTTCACTAAGGATTGCTTCAGCTTTTAGGGTTCTTTTGTGGTTCTACATGAATTTTGTGATTTTTTTTTCTAGTTCTCTAAAGAATGACATTGGTATTTTGATGGAGATTGCATTGAATCTGTAGATCACTTTGGGAAACAGGGACATTTTAACAATATTCTTATCAATGAGTATGGGTTGTCTTTATTTTATATGTCCTCTCTAATTTCTTATATCAATGTTTGATAATTTCGTAGAGATCTTTTACTTTCTTAAACTTATTTCTAGATAATTAAATTTTTTGCAAAAAAACTTTTGAATGGGATGCTTTCTTGATTTTTAAAAACACTATTTTTTTCTATATTGATTTTGTTTCCTGCAGCATTACTAAATTTCTTTATCGGTTCCAACAGTTTTTTGGTGGTCCTTAGGGTTTTCTATATATAAGATCATGTCATCGGCAAACAGAGAGATCATTTAACTTCCTCCTTTCCACTTTAGATGCCCCTTCCTTCCTACCTGCCTTCCTTTCTTTCTCTTTTTCCTCTTCCCTAACTAAGACTTCCAGCATAGTGTTAATGGGAGTGCAAACATTGGCATTGCTTTGTTCCAAATTTTAGGGAGGCTTTCAGCTTTCCCCTATTTAGCATAATGTTGCCTGTGAGTTTGTCATGTGTCCTCTGTCCTGTCGAAGTGTGTGCCTTCTGAGAGTTTTTATCATGAAGGGATATTGAAATTTATCAAACGGATTTTCTATGTCTATTGAGGTGATCACGTGGTCTTTGTCCTCCAGACTTACTGATGAGCTGAATTATGTTTATTGATTTGCATATATCGAACCACTCTTATATCTCTGGAATAAATCTCATTTGAACATGGTATTGGATTCATTTTCTCTAATATTTTGTTGAGGCTTTCTGCATCTGTGCTCGTCAGCGATATATTGGTCTCTAGTTTTTGTTGTTGTCATGGTGTTTTTGACTGGTTTTAATGTCAGGATAGTGCTGGCCTTATAGAAGGAGTTTGTTGAGGTTTCCTCCTTTTTGGTTTTTTTGAAGTAGGTTGAGAAGAATTGGTATTAGTTCTTCTTTAAATGTTTTATAGAATTTGACAGTAAAGCCATGATGAGGGTCCTGACTTTTCTTCTTGGGAGACGTTTTTTTTTTCCTTTCCACTGACTTATTCTCATAGCTCATTATTGGTTAATTCAGGTTTTCTGTATATTCAAGTTGTAATTTTAGTTTGCTATATTTCCAGAAAATTTTCCGTTTCCTCTAGGTTTTCCATTTTGATGGTGTGCAGCTGTTCATAAATATCCTCTAATGATCCTTTGTAACCTAACATGTGGTCTATGCTGGAGGATGCTCCCTATGTTGATGAAAAGAATTGAATTCTGTAGCTCTTGAACGACATGTTCTGTAAATACCTGTTGGGTCCATGTTCTATAGTATACTTTAAGTCTGATGTTTCTTTGCTGAGTTTTCATTTGGATGACCTGTCCATTGTTGAAAACTAGGGGATGAAGTCCCCAAATATTATTACATTGTAGTCTATCTTTCCCTTTAGGTCTAATAATGTTTTCTTTACATAATAATTGTGTGCTCTAGCATTGGATGCATATATGTTTGTAATTATTGTTCCCTCTTGTTTAATTGAATACTTAATCATTATATGGTAACCTTCTTTGTCTTTTTAAAAAGTTTTTGACTTAAAGTCTGTTTTATCTGATGTAAGCATAGCTATTCCTGCTCTCTTTTGGTTTCCATATGCATGTATTTTTTTTTTTTCCTTTTAGAAGGGTCACTTCTATAGTGTAGCTTTACTAATAAAGTGAATTTCTTTTTCTTTTAGGCAGCATATCATTATGTCTTGTTTTTCCTATTCATCCAGTCTATATCTTTAGGTTTTGTTGTTGTTGTTGTTCTGTTTAGATATAAATGACAGTAGAGTATATTTTGACATATTATTCATGTACAGAGTATATCTTTTAATTGGGGAATTTGTTCATTGTTTTCTGATAGTTTTTATTATCATAATTTATTCCTTTCTGCATACGCGAGCACCTCTCCCCCCCCCTTCTTTATGACTTGATGGTTTTCTGTACAGTTTTGGTTCTCTTTTTTACTTGTGTATCTGCTTCACCTGTGAATTTTATTCTTTTTTTGTGTTTTCATGATGGTAATACAGTCTTTTGGCTTCTGGATATAGGAGTCCTTGAAAGATGTTTTATAAAGCTGGTCTAGTGATGACAAATCCCTTCAGTTTTTGCATGTTTTAGAAAGTATTATTTTTTCCTTTATTTTTGAGAAACAGCTTTTCATTTTTGTTTTGCTTTTTCTTTTTTAAATTTGAGTATGCCATCCTATTTCCTCCTGGCCTATGAGGCTGAGAAATCTGCTGTTAGTCTAATAGAGGTTCTCTTAAATGTGACTTGCCTCTTTCCTCTTGCTGATTTTAGAATTAGCAATTTATGTACTTTTGACAGAGAAGACTCTTTTTTTGGTCAAATCTATTTGGTATTCTTTGGGTCTTCTGTGATTAATTTTCCTTTCTTTCCCAAGATCTAGCAAGTTTTCAGCTATGATTTTGTTATTAAGGCAAATAGTTTATTAAACCTATTAAGCTTTTTTCTTCCTCTTTTCCTTTGGAAATATTGATAATTCAAAAATTCAATCATTGATGGTGTCCCATAAATCTCATAGGCTTTCTTCATTCTGTTTTTGTCTAAGTTATTTCAAATGACTCATCTTCATGTTCAGAAATTCTTTCTTCTACTTGATCTAATCTATTGTTGAGGTATTTTTAAAATGTATTTTTTAATTTAATTTATTGAGTTCTTTAGTTCTAAGATTTCTGTTTGACTTTTTATTTTATTTTTGTTGATTTTCTCATCCTGATCCTGAATTGTTTGGCTTATTTCATTGAATTGTGTGTTTGTATTCTCTTGTATCTCACCAAGTTTCCTTAGGATCATTATTTTAAATTCCTTTTTAGGCATTTGATAGATACCCTTTACTGGAGAGTCTTTTTCTGAGGAATTATTATGTTCCTTCAGGAGTATCATGTTTCTTTGCTTTTCCATGCTTCTTGTGTGTTTAGATTGTTCTCTACACATCTGTTACATCAGTTGTCTGAACTAAATTTGCAGATTAGCTTTCATAGGGAAAAGCTTTTTCCTACAGACAGTCATTGGGTGTTGGTTGGTATGGTACACTGGTTTTGGTTCTGAGTGGGCACAGTGGTGCAATCTCCATGTGGATTCTTTAGCTATAATCAATGTTAGCAGTATCTGCAGGTGTCTCAGTGGTTTAGTGTACAGGTATTTATGAAATAGTTCAAGTTTGTAGTTTGTAGTGTTGATGGCCGGTAGCATATGACTTTAGGACCCAGAGGAGTAAGCACTGTTCACCAGTCACAGCCAGAAGTCTGCTGGTAGCAGGGGCAGTGCTGGAGGACACAGAATGTGGGTGAGGTATGCAGAGGCCCTGCAGGGGCAGGCGTTATTGGCAGTGGGGACCTTTGGCAATCAGAGTAGTGACACCAGGGGTGTGGAGCACAAGTGATGTGTCTGAAGGCAGGCTCCATTGTTGGCAGTATCCACAGAGTCAAGCACGACTAGAAGAGGCTCTAGCTACAGCACTGGAGGCACTGGAATTGTGGATCACAGGGGGACATGACCCCTGGCCTGTGTGGATAAGCACCACTGGCAGGGAGCCCAGCAGGAAGCACATCAGGCCTTGCAGGACTTGTTGAGTTCAGCAGCAGCAGGTGCGCTATGGGCTATGAGCCATGGGACATGGTTGGATATAGAGAATCCTAAAGAATTCACTAAACAAAATTTATTTCGAACTAATGAGTTCAGCCAGGTTGCAAAACACAAGGTTGATAAGCAAAATTCGATTATTTTTCTATACTCTTATAATGAACAGCCCTAAAATGAACTTAAAACAATTCTACTTTAAAGAAAATCAAAGAATAAAATAGCTAGAATTAAAGAAAAGAGTGCAAAACTTATATTCTAAAAACTAAAGATCATTGCTGAAAGAAATAAAGATCTAAAAATCTAATAAATACATGGATCAATATTCCATATTCATGGGTCAGAAGACTTCCTAGGTTACAGTGGTAGTCCTTACCAAATTGATCTACAGATTAAATGAAATTCCCATTAGATACCAACTGGCTGTCTTGTAGAATAGCCATGTGAATCCTAAAACTTATATGGAAAATTTAAAAACCCTGAATAGCTCTGAAAAAATAAAAACTTGAAAAAAAATTTAAGGAATCATACCTCCATGATTTCAGAACTTACTAAAAACCTACTGGTAATTTAAACAGTGTGATACTGTCATGAGGGTAGACATATAGACCACTGAATAACTTGGGAGGCTGAGGCAAGAGGATTACAAGTTCAAGGTCATCCTAGGCAACTTAGCAAGACTTTGTCTCAAAACTAAAAAAATAATGTAAAGGGCAAGGGGACTTGGGATGTAGCTCAGTGGCAGAGTGCTTGCCTAGCATGTATAAGACCCCAGGTTTGATTCCCTGTACCTATAAAATTACATTAAACATCCAGAAATAAATCCATGTGTCTGTGGACAAATGATTGTTGACAAGCATGACAAGATTATTCAATAAGAAAGTCTTTTCAACAGCTGGTTCTGGGACAAGTTGATATATAGTCACATGCAAAGGAAAGAAAATGAAGTTCAACCCTTATTAACTAACACATATGCAGAAATTAATTCAAAGTGGATCAAAACCTAAATGTGTAAGAATCAAAACTATAAAACTTATAGAAGGAAACAGCAAAATCTTCCTGACTCCGAATTTGGTAGTGAGTTTTTAAGTAAAACATCAAAACAAGAACAGGACAAAAAAAAAAAAACAGATAAATTAGACTTCATTAAAACTGAAAGTGTTTATGCTTCCAAGGAAATTATCAAGCAAATGAAAATATAACCCATAGAATTAAAAACTGTGAATTATGTATCTAACAAAGGACTTGCATCTACAATATATTAAAGACACTTCCAACTCAAAAATCAAAAGACAAACAATTCAACTTAAAAATGTGCAAAGCGGGCTGGGGTTGTAGCTCAGTGGTAGAATGCGTGCCTAGCTTTCATGAGACACTGGGTTCAATCCTTGGCACCACATAATAATAAATAAAATAAAGGTATTGTGTTTATCTACAACTTAAAAGTTTTAAACGTGCAGAGGTTCCGATAAAACATTTCTCCAGAGAAGATAAACAAATGGCCAATAAACACATGAAAACATGTTCAACATCTTTAGTCATCAGAGAAATACAAATTAATACAACATTAAGATACAACTTTAAATCAGCTAAGTGACTAGAATCAAAAAGCCAGATAACAAATGTTGGTAAGGATGTAGAGAAACTGGAAGAGGTTGGCATTGCCTCAGAAAGTCAGAGCTAAAGTCAGAGACTCAGCATTTCTATTACTAGGTCTACCCAAGAGAAGTGAAAACATATGCCCAAAGAAAAAACTGCATACAAATGTTAATAGCATTATTTGTAATAGCCAAAACATGGAAAAATCCAAATTTCCATCAACACATGAATGAATAAACAAATGTGGTTTGTCACATGATGGAATATTAACTGGCCATAAAAAGAAATGAAGTACTGATACATGCTACAAGACAAGAGAACCTTGAAAACACCATGCTAAGATAAGCCAGACACAAAGGTACAAATGTAATTCCATCTGTATGAAATGTCAAGAATAGGCAAACATAGAAACAGAAAATGGCACCTATGCCAGCCCCTCACTCAATGGTAGTACTTTTTTTCCCATTGTTTCCCTTCCCCAATGAAATTATTTTTATCAGTGTCCTATTAAAGATTAAGCCTCTCATTCCAAAGGAAGAGTGGGTGGATTGTCTGGGTAGAGTTTTGGTGGAGGTTGCTGTTACTCTCCCCAAGCCAGCACCACAAAAACTTTCCCAGTATGTATAATTATAAGGGAATTTCTTAGACTGGATCATGATCAGAGGCTGAATCATGGCCACAGTGGCCACCTGCAGACAGGAGAGTGGAAACCAGTAGCTACTCAGTCCAGGAAACTGGAAGCCTCAGACAAGAGAGCTCAGTGATACAGCTCCAATCCAAGACTCAAGGCCCAGAATGCCCTGGAGAGTCACTGATGCCCTAAGAAATCTGGAGTGTGATGTCCATGATTGAGGGGGTAGCTGCAATAAAAGCAGCACTTAAGAAGAGTCAGCTGCAGGCCAGAACAAGCTTCCCCATTCTGCTTCTGTTCTATCCAGGCCCCCTGCCTACTGCACAGTGCCACCCACATTTGGGTGAGTCTTCCCACCCAGTTTGCTGACTTACATGCTGATCATCTGTGAAGCACCCTCACAGGCACACCAAAAGTGTGCCTTACCATTCTCTAGGATCTCTCAATCCGGTCACATTGACAACCAAAATTACACCTGGGCAAAAAGGTCATTTCTAGGATATAGAAAGTATTTCCACAAGGAATAAGTAAAAGGCAACCCTTCAGGAAATTGGGCAAGAGAGTCTAATAGGCACATAATAAAAATGATATCCAAATGTCCAATAAACATGAAACAGTGGTACTCAATCTTATTATGAAGTGGTGTCTCATTGTGTTTTTAATTTACATTTACCTGATTGTTAGTAAGGCGGAGTATTGTTCCATAGGCATATTAGAATTAAATTTCACATATACTAAGCAATAGTGATTATGTAGAGCAAATAGAACTTTCATCATCTGATGGCAGATGTATAAATTAAGATGAACAATTTGGATGACAGCTTAGCATTATTTGCTGAAGTTGAAGATATACATACTTCTACTTAGAATTTTTACTCCCAAGTATATACGCCAAAGAATTATGAGCACAGGTACTCCAAGGAATATATATATAAAAAGCTGTTCATAGCACCACTGTTCATTAGCCCTAACTGAAACAACCCAGTCAAGTAAAAATGATAATATTATAGCATACTTAGACAATAACATATAGCAAAGAAAATGGACAATATATAGCAAATTGCCACAATGTGGATAGATTTCATAAATATCATCATGGAAGAAGGCACAGAAGAATAGTATGGGGTTTGACTTATGTTAAGTTCAAAAGTAGAAAAAACTATAGTTTTATATCTAAACTACATTGCACACTTGAATATATATGAACACTTGGGTGGTAAAACTATAAAGGAAAATAAGGAAGTAAATGCATTATTGAAAAGCTAAAAGGGGACAGAAAGACAAGTGGTAGGAAGGGGACATGAGTGAGACACCTGCATACTGGCAATGCAATATTTCTTAACCAATATGTTATTTCCTTTGTGATAAATCAGTGAGCGGTATTTCTTTGTTTTGCTTTTCATAAATGTAATTCCTAGTAAATGTTTCGTTTACATATTTGAGTTCTTTCTCACCATGTAAGCAATGAATAGAAGTATATTTTGGTAGATTTTTTAAATAGGCACAAATAATTGGCAAAAATGTTAATATATCATTGGAACAGAATAAAAAGTTTAGAAATAGACCAACACAATTTTGATTAAATGGTTTTTAATAAAAGCACCAAAGCAATCTAATGGGGTCAAGAAACGTCTTTTCAAGAATTGGTGCCATAACCCAAAGTCAAAGAGACTACAAGAACTCTACAGGCCAATAATAATATTGATGCAAAATCCTTGGAAAAATACTAACAAATTAGTCAACAACACATCAAAAAAGATTATATACCATGACAGTATTTTCCCAAAAGATCTAAAATCAGCATACTACAGCGACACAACCACATCAATGTTTATAGCAGTACAATTCATAATAGCTAAATTATGGAATCAACCCAGATGTCCAGATTAATGGATTAAGAAGCTGTAGTATATATATAAAATGGAATTCTACTCAGCCATAAAAAGGAATTGAATTATGGAATTTGTCAGTAAATGGATAGAAATGGAAGAATATCATGCTAAACGAAATTAGCCATACTCAGAAACTCAAAGATCAAATATTTTCTCTCATAGGAAGAAGCTAGAGTAAAAGAAGGCAGGATAGGATAACATATAGGACTAATCAATACAAATTATAGACAAGTAAAAGGAAGTCTAGTAGAGTAGAAGAAAGAGAATAGGAGAGGGGAGAGGACAAGAGGGAAAAGGAGGATCATGAATTGAAATTGACTTCCATGCATGTATGAGTTTGTCAGGATGAACTCACTACTATGTATAATTGAAAAGCTCTAATAAAAAATAAAAAGATTATATACTAAAAAAACAGAATTGGTTCTATAACAACTTAATATCCATGTAGAAAAAAATCCTGACCCAAATTTACTTAATGTACAAAAAAAAATCTGTAATATGTTCATAAGCTTAGAGGACACCATTATCAATCAAGAGGCTTAGAGTGCAGGGACAGGAAGAATAAGAGGTGGAACAAGACTCTTAGAGGGGAATAGAATGGTATCAAGGGCTCAAGATAAACAGAAATTGTAGTATAAAATCCATAACAAGTACAAAATAATCCTGATCTACTCAATAATTTAGAACAAGGTATAAATAAAATGTCATGAGTTTTGTTATAGTGTTACAATGTTTATTGTTACCTCCTTTGAACCCTTGGTAATATCTACCCCTTAATAAAATGCTTCATTTTAGCCTATATGTATATATATATATCAATTAATAATCTGAAAATATAATTTGCCCACTTTATTTTGAAGTAATATTCAAAGAGTGCCCTCTCTTTCTTCCAGATTGGACTCCTTTTTATCCTGAGCCAGTATATATCCCAACAGGTCTAGAAATGGAACCCCTTTATTCAAGCTCCAAGGAAGACACTGTGGTTTATCTGGCTGAAGATGGTAAGTGCATAATGAAACACATTGCTGTGATATATAATTGGACACCTTGGTTAATGTCTTAGTTATATTTGTTCTGCTGTTAATAGTAGAAATTTCAGATTGCTATAAAGTCCCTGTCCCCATAATATTGGTTGAAATATTTGATTCAATTATCAATTTAAACTAATTATATTTTTGAAGAAGTGCTAGTTTATGCAGCTACTTTAAAATAAGGCTTCATGATAGTAGAGGGAACTGGGACCGAAGACAGAGCAGGCCCAGCGGCCTGCTGAGGGGCAGAGCCGCCCCCCACCCCCCTCGCCTGCCAGGTAGGGGAAGGGTGACCACCGACAGAAAAGGCCCAGTGGCCCGCGTCGGGACAGAGCTTCCAATCACTCCTGCAAGGTAGGCGGGCCTGCGACCCACTGGCAGAAGAGGAGCAGCCGCCTGCTGAGAGGCTGAGCCGCCCCCTCCCCCTGCGCCAGCATAGTAGAGGGAACTGGGACCAAAGACAGAGCAGGCCCAGCGGCCTGCTGAGGGGCAGAGCCGCCCCCCACCCCCCTCGCCTGCCAGGTAGGGGAAGGTTGACCACCGACAGAAAAGGCCCAGTGGCCCAGGGCGGGACAGAGCTTCCAATCACTCCTGCAAGGTAGGCGGGCCTGCGACCCACCGGCAGAAGAGGAGCAGTCGCCTGCTGAGAGGCTGAGCCGCCCCCTCCCCCTGCGCCGGCATAGTAGAGGGAACTGGGAACAAAGACAGAGCAGGCCCAGCGGCCTGCTGAGGGGCAGAGCCGCCCCCCACCCCCCTCGCCTGCCAGGTAGGGGAAGGGTGACCACCGACAGAAAAGGCCCAGTGGCCCAGGGCGGGACAGAGCTTCCAATCACTCCTGCAAGGTAGGCGGGCCTGCGACCCACCGGCAGAAAAGGAGCAGTCGCCTGCTGAGAGGTTGAGCCGCCCCCTCCCCCTGCGCCGGCATAGTAGAGGGAACTGGGACCAAAGACAGAGCAGGCCCAGCGACCTGCTGAGAGGCAGAGCCGCCCCCCACCCCCCTCGCCTGCCAGGTAGGGGAAGGGTGACCACCGACAGAAAAGGCCCAGTGGCCCAGGGCGGGACAGAGCTTCCAATCACGCCTGCAAGGTAGGCGGGCCTGCGACCCACTGGCAGAAGAGGAGCAGCCGCCTGCTGAGAGGCTGAGCCGCCCCCTCCCCCTGCGCCGGCATAGTAGAGGGAACTGGGACCAAACACAGAGCAGGCCCAGCGGCCTGCTGAGGGGCAGAGCCGCCCCCCACCCCCCTCGCCTGCCAGGTAGGGGAAGGGTGACCACCGACAGAAAAGGCCCAGTGGCCCGCGGCGGGACAGAGCTTCCAATCACTCCTGCAAGGTAGGCGGGCCTGCGACCCACCGGCAGAAGAGGAGCAGCGGCCTGCTGGGAGGCAGAGCCGCCCCCTCCCCCCCGCGCCTGCAAGGTAGTCGGAACTGAGACCACCATCAGAACACGTCAGACCTGCAACCGAGAGACAGAACAGGCCCAGTGGCCTGAGGAAGGGTAGAGCCGCCCCCCCCCCACACGCCTGCAAAGTAGGCGGACCTGCGACCCACTGGCAGTACAGCCCCAGAGGCCTGCAGAGGGGCAGTGCCGCTGCCTGCGCCTGCAAAGTAGGCAGAACTGCGACCACCGACAGAACAAGCCTAGCGGCCCGCAGAGGGACAGAGCCGCCGCCCGCGCCTGCAAGGACGGCGGACCTGCTACCGACTGGCAGAGCAGGCCCAGCGGCCTGCCGGCGTGGTAGGCACATTGCCCCAATTGGCGGAGGGGCAGAGCCGCCGCCCGTGCCTGCGAGGGAGACTTTGCAACTATACAAGACCAATATAAATATATAGGGGGAAAATTCAATAGCACAACAGTTTCACCAAGAAGAAAGGAACGCGAACAGTATGAAGAGACAAGGAAAGAAAGGACCACAAGCATTGCAGGTCAACTCAACTTTAGAAGAGGTAATAGCTGCAGCTGATGGAATGTCAGATAAAGAATTCAGGATATACATGCTTCAGATGATCTGGAGTCTCAAGGAAGACATCAGACAGCAAAATCAGACAATGAAAGATCACTTCAACAATGAATTACATAAACAAATCCAAGAAGCAAAAGATCAACTATACAGGGAAATAGAGGTTATAAAAAACAAACAAACAGAAATCCTAGAAATGCAGGAAGCAATAAGCCAACTTAAAAACTCAATTGAGAATACTACCAGCAGAGTAGAACACTTAGAAGACAGAACATCAGACAATGAAGATAAAGTATATCAACTTGAAAAGAACATAGACAGCTCAGCAAGACTGTTAAGAAACCATGAGCAGAACATCCAAGAAATATGGGATAACATCAAGAGACCAAATTTAAGAGTCATTGGGATACAGGAAGGAACAGAGTTTCAAACCAAAGGAATGAGCAATCTATTCAATGAAATAATTCGAGAAAACTTCCCAGATTTGAAGAATGAGACAGAACCCCAAATCCTAGAAGCCTACAGGACGCCGAATGTGCAAAATCATAAGAGACCCACACCTAGACACATTATAATGAAGATGCCCAACATACAGAACAAGGAGAGAATTTTAAAAGCTACAAGAGAAAGGAAGCAGATCACATTTAGGGGTAAGCCAATCAGGATAACAGCTGATCTTTCAACACAGACTCTGAAAGCTAGAAGATCCTGGAATAACATATTTCAAACACTGAAAGAAAATGGGTTCCAACCAAGAATTGTGTTTCCAGCGAAATTAAGCTTCAGGATGGAAGATGAAATTAAAACCTTCCACGATAAACAAAAGTTAAAAGAATTTGCAGCTAGAAAACCATCTCTTCAAAACATCCTTGGCAAAACATTACAGGAAGAGGAAATGGAAAATAACAATGAAAACCAACAGTGGGAGGTAGGACACTAAAGGGGGGAAAATAATCAAAGTGGAAAACAAACCATGTTTAGTAACATAAATAAACAAATATGGCTGGAAGAACAACACATATCTCAATAATAACCCTAAATGTTAATGGCTTAAACTCACCAATTAAGAGACACAGGCTAGTAGAATGGATCACAAAACAAGACCCAACAATATGCTGCCTACAGGAGACGCATTTGATAGGAAAAGACATACATAGGCTGAAGGTGAAAGGTTGGGAAAAATCATATCACTCATATGGACTTCGGAAACAAGCAGGAGTATCCATACTCATATCAAATAAAATAGATTTTAAGCCAAAGTTAATCAAAAGGGATAAAGAGGGACACTACATACTGCTCAAGGGAACCATACACCAACAAGACATAACAATCATAAATATATATGCCCCAAACAATGGTGCAGCTATGTTCATCAAACAAACTCTTCTCAAGTTCAAGAGTCTAATAGACCACCATACAATAATCATGGGAGACTTCAACACACCTCTCTCACCACTGGACAGATCTTCCAAACAAAAGTTGAATAAGGAAACTATAGAACTCAATAACACAATTAATAACCTAGATTTAATTGACATATATAGAATATACCACCCAACATCAAACAGTTACACTTTTTTCTCAGCAGCACATGGATCCTTCTCAAAAATAGATCATATATTATGTCACAGGGAAACTCTTAGACAATACAAAGGAGTAGAGATAATACCATGCATCCTATCTGATCATAATGGAATGGAACTGAAAATCAACGATAAAAGAAGGAAGGAAAAAGAATATATCACTTGGAGAATGAACAATAGGTTACTGAATGATCAATGGGTTATAGAAGACATCAAGGAGGAAATTAAAAAATTCTTAGAGATTAATGAAAACACAGACACAACATATCGGAATCTATGGGACACATTGAAAGCAGTTCTAAGAGGAAAATTCATTGCTTGGAGTTCATTCCTTAAAAAAAGAAAAAACCAACAAATAAATGATCTCATACTTCATCTCAAAATCCTAGAAAAAGAAGAGCAAAACAACAGCAAAAGAAGTAGAAGGCAAGAAATAATTAAAATCAGAGCTGAAATCAATGAAATCGAAACAAAAGAAACAATTGAAAAAATTGACAAAACTAAAAGTTGGTTCTTTGAAAAAATAAACAAAATCGACAGACCCTTAGCCATGCTAGCGAAGAGAAGAAGAGAGAGAACTCAAATCACTAACATACGAGATGAAAGAGGCAATATCACAACAGACACTTCAGAAATACAGAAGATAATCAAAAATTATTTTGAATCCTTATACTCCAATAAATTAGAAGATAGTGAAGGCATAGATAAATTTCTTAAGTCATATGATCTGCCCAGATTGAGTCAGGAGGATATAGACAACCTAAACAGACCAATATCAATTGAGGAAATAGAAGAAACCATCAAAAGACTACCAACTAAGAAAAGCCCAGGACCGGATGGGTATACAGCAGAGTTTTACAAAACCTTTAAAGAGGAACTAATACCAATACTTTTCAAGCTACTTCGGGAAATAGAAAAAGAGGGAGAACTTCCAAATTCATTCTACGAGGCCAACATCACCCTGATACCTAAACCAGACAAAGACACTTCAAAGAAAGAAAACTACAGACCAATATCCCTAATGAACCTAGATGCAAAAATCCTCAATAAAATTCTGGCCACTCGGATACAAAGGCACATCAAAAAAATTGTGCACCATGATCAAGTAGGATTCATCCCTGGGATGCAAGGCTGGTTCAATATAAGGAAATCAATAAATGTTATTCACCACATCAATAGACTTAAAAATAAGAACCATATGATCATCTCGATAGATGCGGAAAAAGCATTCGACAAAGTACAGCATCCCTTTATGTTCAAAACTCTAGAAAAACTAGGGATAACAGGAACATACCTCAATATTGTAAAAGCAATCTATGCTAAGCCTCAGGCTAGCATCATTCTCAATGGAGAAAAACTGAAGGCATTCCCTCTAAAATCTGGAACAAGACAGGGATGCCCTCTCTCACCACTTCTGTTCAACATAGTTCTCGAAACACTGGCCAGAGCAATTAGACAGACGAAAGAAATTAAAGGCATCAAAATAGGAAAAGAAGAACTTAAATTATCACTATTTGCAGATGACATGATTCTATACCTAGCAGACCCAAAAGGGTCTACAAAGAAACTATTAGAGCTAATAAATGAATTCAGCAAAGTGGCAGGATATAAAATCAACACGCATAAATCAAAGGCATTCCTGTATATCAGCAACAAATCCTCTGAAATGGAAATGAGGACAACCACTCCATTCACAATATCTTCAAAAAAAATAAAATACTTGGGAATCAACCTAACAAAAGAGGTGAAAGACTTATACAATGAAAACTACAGAACCCTAAAGAGAGAAATAGAAGAAGATCTTAGAAGATGGAAAAATATACCCTGTTCATGGATAGGCAGAACTAACATCATCAAAATGGCGATATTACCAAAAGTTCTCTATAGGTTTAATGCAATGCCAATCAAAATCCCAACGGCATTTCTTGTAGAAATAGAGAAAGCAATCATGAAATTCATATGGAAAAATAAAAGACCCAGAATAGCAAAAACAATGCTAAGCAGGAAGTGTGAATCAGGCGGTATAGCGATACCAGACTTCAAACTATATTACAGAGCAATAGTAACAAAAACAGCATGGTACTGGTACCAAAACAGGCGGGTGGACCAATGGTACAGAATAGAGGACACAGAAACCAATCCACAAAACTACAACTACCTTATATTTGATAAAGGGTCTAAAAGCATGCATTGGAGGAAGGATAGCATCTTCAACAAATGGTGCTGGGAAAACTGGAAATCCATATGCAACAAAATGAAACTGAATCCCTTTCTCTCGCCATGCACAAAAGTTAATTCAAAATGGATCAAGGAGCTTGATATCAAATCAGAGACGCGCCGTCTGATAGAAGAAAAAGTTGGCTACGATCTACAGTCGGTGGGGTCGGGCTCCAAATTCCTCAATAGGACACCCATAGCACAAAAGTTAATAACTAGAATCAACAAATGGGACTTACTCAAACTAAAAAGTTTTTTCTCAGCAAAAGATACAATAAGAGAGGTAAATAGAGAGCCTACATCCTGGGAACAAATCTTTACTCCTCACACTTCAGATAGAGCCCTAATATCCAGAGTATACAAAGAGCTCAAAAAATTAGACAATAAGAGAACAAACAACCCAATCAACAAATGGGCCAAGGACCTGAACAGACACTTCTCAGAGGAGGACATACAGTCAATCAACAAGTACATGAAAAAATGCTCACCATCTCTAGCAGTCAGAGAAATGCAAATCAAAACCACCCTAAGATACCATCTCACTCCAGTTAGATTGGCAGCCATTATGAAGTCAAACAACAACAAGTGCTGGCGAGGATGTGGGGAAAAGGGTACACTTGTACATTGCTGGTGGGACTGCAAATTGGTGCAGCCAATTTGGAAAGCAGTATGGAGATTTCTTGGAAAGCTGGGAATGGAGCCACCATTTGACCCAGCTATTCCCCTTCTCGGTCTATTCCCTAAAGACCTAAAAAGAGCATGCTACAGGGACACTGCTACATCGATGTTCATAGCAGCACAATTCACAATAGCTAGACTGTGGAACCAACCTAGATGCCCTTCAATGGATGAATGGATAAAAAAAATGTGGCATTTATACACAATGGAGTATTACTCTGCATTAAAAAATGACAAAATCATAGAATTTACAGGGAAATGGATGGCATTAGAGCAGATTATGCTAAGTGAAGCTAGCCAATCCCTAAAAAACAAATGTCAAATGTCTTCTTTGATATAAGGAGAGTAGCTAAGAACAGAGTAGGGTCGAAGAGCATGAGAAGAAGATTAACATTAAACAGGGATGAGAGGTGGGAGGGAAAGGGAGAGAGAAGGGAAAATGCATGGAAATGGAAGGAGACCCTCAGAGGTATACAAAAGTACATACAAGAGGAAGTGAGGGGAAGGGGAAAAATAATACAAGGGGGACAAACGAATGTCAGTAAAGGGGGCAGAGAGAGAAGAGGGGAGGGGAGGGGAGGGGAGGGGAGGGGGGATAGTAGAGGATAGGAAAGACAGCAGAATACAACAGACACTAGTATGGCAAGATGTAAATCAATGGATGTGTAACTGACGTGATTCTGCAATCTGTATATGGGGTAAAAAGGGGAGCTCATAACCCACTTGAATCAAATTGTGAAATATGATATATCAAGAACTATGTAATGTTTTGAACAGCCAACAATAAAAAATTAAAAAAAAAAAAAATAAAATAAAATAAAATAAGGCTTCATGTTGAACATTAGAACAGAAAGTTATATTTAGAATGAATTCTGCCTCATGTAAGTTTTCAAAGATAAATCTAGTGTGCTCTGCAACTATTGTTCACTGGCCATCTATGGCTCACATTCATGCAATCATTCAGATGGGTTTCTTTTAATTGCACACCTGTTCAATGCATTTCTTAGTGTTATCATATTTGAAAAAGAAGAAAACACCCCATATTGCAAATAATATCCACGACTATATCTCAGGATATCATTCACAATCAATATTTACACTTTGAGATCTATCAGTGCAAAATCCGTCTGCTTTTATGATAAGAGAGTGTTAATAATCAAACACAGAAGTCTCATCCCATATTCTAAACTGTACTGTTCCTGAAGCACTAAAGTGAGGAATGATGGGGTTCCTAAACAATTTCACCATTGCTGTTTGATATCTTAGTGATGTATTTTTAAAATATTAACAAGATGAAGAGAAATTCACAGGGGCCATTTCCTATATAGTAAGTAAATCTAGAAATCATGATTACATTCATATTTTTAAATAACTAGAATGAGAGAAGTACTTCAGATTTTTAAAAATTTGATTTCAAATATTAACATGGCTAACCTGCCTTAGAAACAGAAATTGTAGTATAAAATCCATAACAAGTACAAAATACTCCTGATCTACTCAATAATTTAGAACAAGGTATAAATAAAATGTCATGAGTCTTGTTATAGTGTTAACAATGTTCATTGTTATCTCCTTTGAACCCTTGGTAATATCCATACATAACTGAAATAAGATCCAATAGGCAAGTCAGTGAAGGGTATCTCCAGGAATTAGATGGCACATATAGGGTAATGTAAGATAGTTTACTGAAATTTAATGAATTTACAAAAGGGTGGTCAGAATTAAGGGAGATTAAAGGGGGATGGTGAAGCAAGATAGGACTGTCAACAGAGTAGCATCAAAACATCTCCTGGGTCTGAGCACAGAATGGGTAAGAGCACAGAACGGTTTCCAGACCCGTAGAAACCCTTAGCTGTTAGGAGAGGCAGTCCCCAACAACTGTGGCTTGTGCGTGTGTGTGTGCGCGCACGCGTGCATGCACGCTTTATAAGGGCATGCACCTATAATCCTAGGCCGAGGCAGGAGGATCATAATTTTGAGGACAGCCTTAGCAATTTAGGGAGACCTTGCCTCAAATTAGAAAATAAAAAGGGCTCAGAATACAGCTCAGTGGTAGAACACCCAGGCAGACTAATTTTTATCTTAATCTTATCCTACCCTTACTTTTGATCATGGTGCTTATACCTAGGGTACAGGCTTTCTGGAGTTACAATTGAATGCCCAGGGTGTTCTAGGAAATATTTCCATCATGAATACATTGGAATTCCAGGGTATTCCTAAACTGTATGCCCCCAGTGGTGCTTCTTCCTTTCTTTCTAAGTCTCACCCTTCCTGTAGCTACACCCTTAGTGAAGGACTGGGGAACCTCTAGACTGCTGAGGCTCTTCCTCTATGTAGCTTTCTTCTCTCTGCCTTACAAATTTCAGCAGCTTCAAAAAAAAAAAAAAAAAAAAAAGCAATCTTACCTCAACGCAACAAAGCTGTCATGTTATTAAGTGCAACCTCCCCCAACTTTGGTCCAGAAAGTACCCCTGTGCATAAAATCAGGGCTAAATATGGGTTCACTCCATATATTTTATTTCTTTTCAGTAACTGTAGTTAGTTCTATTATATGTGTTGTCCAAAGTAATGGAAGGAACTCATATTTCACAGTCATTTACAGTAAAAGTTTCGTAAAGTTCAGGACTAGTTACTCTATCATGAGCAGAAGTGGAATGAATATTTTAATATGATTAATATGTAAATTTAATTTAGGTATTGCTTTTCTATTCTAAGTACTCTTAGAGTCTCTTAACTTCAATCCAAATCTATATAAATTGGTAACAAATAACTTTAGATTTACAATCTTCATATTAGTAGAGGTGTAGTTCCAAACTCTATGTGGAATAGTCGGCATACTTTAGATGTCTCTACTTTTGTCATGTCTTGACATCTCCATGGTCTTCTCTCTTATCAGCTTACAAAGAGCCCTGTTTTGTGTATTCCCGAGTTGGGGGCAATCGAACACCCTTGAAGCCACCTGTTGACACCTGTGACAATACTTTGATGTTCGAAGCAAGGTTTGAGAGTGGTAATCTACAGAAGGTAGTCAAAGTGTAGGTTTTAATAATTTTTATTTGAGGGACCAGACCATCAACTATTTATTTTTTGTATTAGGTATACAAAAAAAAGTCCCAACTAACCATGCGATATAAACAATATCCCAGTGAAACATTTTTGTCCTTATTTGACACTTTTCTATAATTGTATTTTATTCTTTAATAATAAAAAGCATTGACTACATAATAGAAATCCCATATTCTCAGAGTAACACATCCCAATAACATTTGCTTGTAATAAAAGCAGCTTGTTTATACTAAAGGTCAGAATAGAGATTTTTCTTTATTATTTCTACTTTAAAAAATTAATATTCAGTATACTTCCAACATGAAGATTAATCAAAATATAAATAATTAAATTATAATACAAATAAGCATTAAAATTTTGGAAATTTAGAATATAATTTTATATCTTTTTTCCAGAGTATGTTATTTATAAATACTTATTGAATAAACTGTATTTCATTATGAAACAAATAAAATACTTGCAATCTTACTATTTTAAAAAATAGTTCATATTTTCAAACAAAAAAATAAAATTATACAGTTGTTACATTAAATGTAGAATACTATTTTGGTAAAATTAAACATCTCTTAACAATAACATTTTCTAGGCTGGTGGTGTAGTTCAGTGCTTGCCTAACTTGAGAAAGGACCTGGGTTTGATCCTTAGCAAGTTCTGGAGCCTGAGAAATCCAAAGTCAAAGTGCCTGCAGATTCAGAATCTGATGAAGGCCCACTTCTTCATAGACCATGCCTTCTCCCTGGGCCCTTGTGTAGATACAAGGGCAATTCTCTACCTCCAACTTGGTCCATTCTTCCTGTCTCCAGATTTCAGAGGTTCAGTTCATGGTCCGGCAGCTCCATTGCCCTGGGCTCAAGTGAGGCAGAACATCAAGCCCATGAGTTTGCTGGAAGAGCCTTATTTCACATCATCTTCAGTGACTTAGTTGGGATTCACATAGTTATGAAATGTAGTCCTTGTACTAAAGAAGTTATTGTACTGAAGGAATTCAAATTTTATAACTTACATATGATCAATGAATCTATGTGATATAGTCAGTCTCAATGAAAACCATTTCATATCCCTAGAATTGAAATGTGTCTTACGAACTGGTGTGAACATACTTTATATACAACCAGAAACATGAAAAACTGTGCTCTGTGTAATAAGAATTATAATGCATTCCCCTGTCATTTATCTTTTTAAAAAATCAATTAAAAATAGAAATGTGCCTAAAACAAAGAAGGACATATGGATTTTTCTTATTATCAATACTTCATTAATCATTTATTTTCTAGAAAACAATTACTTGGAAATATATAATTTTTCAAAAGCCTGTGTTTTTATTGTGCTCTCTTGAACACAAAGAAATACAAAGGACTTAGAATTAGCACAGAAGCAGGTTTTCAGCCAATGAAAGAGAAAATTTCAGAATTTTATCTTTTGAAGTTACTCGCTATTGAATACAGCCTAAGTAAACATTGTATCCCGCAAAAAAAAAAAAAAAAAAAAAAAAAAAAATTCTGTGGATATGTAAAACAGATAAAAATAAAATAATTTTCTTCATTTAACTTAAACTCAGATTTAATTTTTACCTTCTAATGTGCTTTCCCCCTTCCTTTCTCATGTATTAGGGCAGAATACGAGTACCAGTTGACTGTGCGCCCTGACCTCTTCACAAACAAGCACACCCAGTGGTATTATTTCCAAGTCTCTAACACCCAAGCAGAAACTGTCTACAGATTCACCATTGTCAACTTCACCAAGCCCACTAGCCTTTACAATCGGGGCATGCGCCCAC
This sequence comes from Marmota flaviventris, assembly GCF_047511675.1. NCBI lineage: Eukaryota > Metazoa > Chordata > Mammalia > Rodentia > Sciuridae > Marmota > Marmota flaviventris. The sequence goes on along the minus strand of NC_092498.1, from coordinate 19,455,113 downwards.
TCTTCTATTCTGAAAAAGAGGCCAAGGCTCACAACGTTGGCTGGCAGAGAATAGGAGACCAGATCAGGTACTACAAGAATAACCTGGGCCAGGAAGGCCGCCACTTCTTCTCCCTCACGTGGACATTCCAGTTTCCACACAACAAGGACACCTGCTACTTTGCGCACTGCTACCCATACACTTACACCAACCTGCAAGAATACCTTTCTGGCATCAATAATGACCCAGTACGGTCCAAGTTCTGCAAAACCCGTGTCCTGTGCCACACGCTCGCCAGGAACATGGTGTACGTGTTGACCATCACCACGCCCCTGAAGAACTCGGACTCCAGGAAGAGGAAGGCCGTGATTCTGACCGCAAGGGTCCATCCGGGTGAGACCAACAGCTCCTGGATCATGAAAGGCTTCCTAGATTACATTTTAGGAGACTCAAGTGACGCCCAGTTGCTTCGGGACACTTTCATCTTCAAGGTGGTACCCATGCTGAATCCAGATGGTGTCATTGTGGGGAACTACCGGTGCTCCTTAGCTGGGCGCGACCTCAACCGCAATTACACCTCCCTCCTGAAGGACTCTTTTCCTTCTGTTTGGTACACACGGAACATGATCCACAGGTAAAAGAAGCCTCAGATTATCTCTGCTTAATTAGTAAACTTGGTAGCAAGAATTTTGCTCCCACAATCCCATTAATTTTACTTTAATTTTCTTAAGAGACTTTGAAACTATTTTATTTCATCCCCATTCTTCCCAACTGATTTTATAATTTTCTGGCATTATGCCACTGGATTCAAAATCTTTCCCTTAAATTAATGAAATAGAGCCCAGAATGTTTTGATGACTCTGTGAAAATAATAGCTAAATTTGCATATCCCAAATATGGTTGCTTGCTAAAGCTAACAGTAGTAGTGATGTTTACAGTGGGATCCTTGAATCCCTTATAAGTGAATAGTAACTACATTTCACAGAGCTGATACTGTGTTGATCATACATTGCTGAATGAGTCTAACTATGAGATTCATAGTTATTTAAACTTTCATGAACGTCATCTTTATTGCCCCTAGGAAAATTGATCAGCTTTAAATTTTCCAAAGAGTCTAGAAGAGTAAAATGTACACAACATTTAATTATTTATTATTTGGGTGAATTCTTTGATGGATTATGGTAACAACAATGAGGAATAGACATGTGCTACAGTAGAGAGATTTATTGGAGTAAGAGAACACCCATTCCTAGTTCAAAGTCTCTTAACTTTTTTGTTTAAGAGCAGGGATTTCAGAATAAGCATATCACATTGAAATCTCTGTTATATCATTTACTAACTATGCAATTTAAAAAAACTAAGTCTCAGTTTTGTCATCTATGAAACAAGAGTGACTACCTCAAAGTTGAGAGAACTAAATGAGAAGATTATTACTAATATGCTCAGAATAGGGACTAGAACATTGAGAGTTCTAATTGCATTCAATGTGATTTGTCAAGTGCAAAAAGAAAAAAGTTAATTGAATGTCCTGGCCTGACACATGATGGATTACATACCATAAACTCTTGGCTTGTCTCTATGGACAAATGTGTCAGTTGTTAGATTGCCTTTGAGGAAGGTTAACAGGCAGAAGTCTATTCAGTGAATTTCGGAAAGATTTCTAAGAAAGAGAAATACCTCAGTGCAATTAATCAAAGGCAGGTAAATAAAATAAGAAATTGGTCCTATATGTGTGCAAAGGTGAACCAGTTGTAAGTAGATCTAAGAGTAAGTATATTTAAAGCATATTAGAATAAGAGAGAGTAGATCTGAGTAAAATATAAAATACAGTATCTTAGTTACCTGTGGATAAGAAGAAAATCTAAATTATTCTCTAAAATTATTTTAATTAATATAAGTTAAGATATCTTAATATCCTGTTTTACTTTTGAAGTAATAATATTTCTTTAGGAATAGATTATTTAGAAGTACAGGGGTTTTTTGACTCATGTATAAAAAGCTAAAGAGTCATTAAAATGAGGAATTTGGGGTTTAAAATTGCACAGCATACTTCATATTTAAGTTATTCACTTGATATTTATGCTTATCTAGTTAGTATTCTAAAAACTTATAATGATCTTTCAGTGGCTTTTTGTCAAAGTATGTTATCAATTAGAATTTATTTGGCAACAAATGAGATAAAGGGTAGTTAATATAACAGATTTCAGTTTAAAATTTTATTATAGTTTAAAGAATTGTTTTTATTAAAAGTAATGCTTTAAATAATTTATTTTAGATTTTAATAGTTTTGTTACAAATATATAATTATAATACTACTGCTAACATTTTAGTATTCTTCCATATATAACAACAAATGGTTTAATTTTTATTAATATAATAGTGCTATATAAGATCTGAAAATATGAAAAAGAGACAAAAGTGCTCATAACACCACGTTTTTATATTTTTCAAAAGCTTTCTCTGTTAGTCATTTTCATTAGTCAGTTTGAGAGTCTTATTTTTTTAAATATTTATTTTGTAGTTGTAGTTGGACATAATACCTTTATTTTATTTATTTTTATGTGGTGCTGAGGATCAAACTCAGGGCCTCAAACTTGCTAGGCTAGTGCTCTACCACTCAGTCACAACCCCCGCCCAAGAGTCTTATTTTTTATTGTTTTAAAATCATTGAGTGCTAAGTTATGATTGTAGCCTTACAGAATGTATAATAATTTCTTTAAAATATTTATTAGAAATTTATTACCAAATTTTCAATTCAAGGTTGGTACCATTTTTCTCAGAATGATATTTAGCCACCACATTAATTAAGAATTAACTATTATTTGGCTTCAACACCAGGTTCTCAGGCATTCAATTTTTAAGAAATGTTTGGGTATTTATTATGTGCTGTTCTAGAAGATTAAAAGCATTTTCCATCCCTGATGAGTTTAAATATCAAAAATATGGAAACCTTTCTAGACAAGTGCCAAGGAAATGCTACCAATAAAGCACTATAGGAGTTTGAAAAGACAAAAATAGATGGTCTCTGCTAGTCAGGCAGGAAGTGAAACGTGAGAAGGGTTTCTAAGGATGGGGTGGGTAGCAATTACATTTATAAAGATGAAGGGTGAAGACATTCCAGTCTTCCAGAATCAATGTGAAAAGTAATGAGCAAAAACAGGAGTGATCTGTTTTCTGAGTATAACAGAAAACCAGAACAATAGACTAGAACTTGCTGGGAGAAAGTCTTGAGAGTAAGGTTCTTATGAGAGGAGGTCTGCAGCATTCAGATTTTATATATAATAAACAGGAACTTATTACATTTTTAAAAAATGTATATTAATAATAATATGTGGCATAGGTAAGAAAAGAGAAAAATTGAAAGCTTAGGATATAAGAAACTGTATTTATTTGGATTTTACATTTATAAATACAGAATTGTACCCACAGAAGAAAATTCAGAGGTAATATTTAGTAATTTGTTCTTTTTCTTTTTGGTAGGTTGATGGAGAAGCGAGAGGTTATTTTATATTGTGATCTCCATGGACATAGTAGGAAAGAGAACATCTTCATGTATGGCTGTGATGGTAGTGACAGAACTAAAGCATTATACTTACAGCAACGAATCTTCCCATTTATGCTGAGTAAAAATTGTCCAGATAAAGTAAGTATCTTTAAGATTTAAATTTTTATTTTACTAAATATTGCCTGTGTAGGACAATCAAATGAAAAATCCTATTCAGTAACCTGCTTTTCGTTAGTCATTTGACTGATTTATATAGCTGACCATTCGAATAACTATGTGGAATTGTTCATGACCAACAGTTTGAAAATATGAGAAGTCAAAAATTCCCATAGTCCCACCCTCTTAATACCCCATGTTTGGCCTTTACAAAGCTTCCTCTGTTGACCATTTTCATCAGTTTGGGGATCTTTATTTATTGTTTTAGTATATATTCAGTTCCTAATTGTATAGGCTAAAAGATGTGCTTTTAGCCTACAAAATATTATCTTTTATATATTATATAGTATTTATTAGAATTTTACCAGGAAAAAAATCAATGATCAGTATTTCAAAAATACAGAGAAATTAGAATGAGAAAAGAATAGAGTGCATTTTCAGACTATAAAAATGTTGAAACTACTCAGTTACAAAAGATATGAAAATTTTTTAATCATTATTTAAAGATTTTAGATTAACAACAACAACAAAAAAGTTCCTGTTGACTTCCTCTTAGGTTGTCAACCAACCAATTCAACTATAAAGAACTTATTGGGAAGTACTCTTTATTTTCTGGAGACAATTAGTACCCAAAGATATAAAAAGGAAAGGATGATCTGGTAGAAGAGCTATTTACAGAAAGCATAGGTTTACTACCCAAAGGGTATTTGTTCCTTCAGAAAGATCAGCGAAATCAACCCCAGTACCTGAAACTGTCCCTATATAAAGTTATGTCAGTACTCATAGGTATATTTTATTACTCCTATAAAATGATCCCATTTTGTTAAGATATTTTAATATTTAAATATTAATAATATTTTAATATTTGTCTATTGACATATTTTCTGACACAAAATGGATCAGTTTCTTGAACAACCAGTCTACAGTTTAAAGAGGTCTTCCACGTAATATACATTTTGTTTAAAATATAGAGGTTTTCCAGGTATCATGGCACATGCCCGTGATTCTAGCAACTCAGGAGATTGAGGCAGAAGGACAGCAAGTTCCAGGCCATGCTCAGCAACTCAGAGAGACCCTGTCTCAAAATAAACAATAAAAAGGACAGGGGCGACGTTGCTCATTGGTAAAGTTCCCTGGGTTCAATCCCCAGTATAAATATTACTGAGGATATATAAAAATATATATGAATAAATATATATATTTATACATATATATTTATATATAATATTATATATAGATATAGATATAGATATAGATATATGCAGGGGGAGTGTTCCATTCTAGGTTTTCTCTTAAATGTTCTCCTTAAAATCTCTCTGTGAAAATCCACAATTATAGTTATATGATTATAGTTAATTCCTCTCTCAATAACTGGTAGACAGACAATAGACAAAGATATATAAGAACTGAAAACACCATTGTTTGTGTCAGCTTTTTTTCACTGTGACCCAAATACCTGCTAGAACAATTTACAGGAGTAAAAGTTTATTTTGGGCTCATGGTTCCAGAGGTTCAGTCCATACTCAGGTGACTCCATCACTCTGGGCCTGAAGTGAGACAGAACATCATGGTGGCAGGGCATGGCAGAGGAAAACTGCTCAGCTCATGACATCCAGGAAGCAGAGACAAGACACAACCCCAAGGTCATGCCCCTAGTAACCTGCTTCCTACCTCCTTATACCTACCACCTAATAGTCCACTCACTTCTCATAATCTAATCATTTCATCTTGGAACACTCCTGCACTGCACAACACATGAACTTTTGCGGGGGACACCTTATATCCAAACTATAAAAACCATCAAACAGCTGATTTTAATGAACATTTACAGAACATTCTGAACAGCAAAATACACATTATGTACAAATATACATAGAACATTTACTAAAGTACAGATTATATCCTGTTTTAAAACAAACCTTAACAAATTTGAAATAATTGAAATTATATAAAATATGTTATCTGAAATAATGGAATTAATTTAGAAATCAATACAAGAAAAAAAGATTTCCAAACAATAGAAATTAAACCACATTCTAAATAATCCTTAGTCCAAAGAGGGAGGTCTCAAGGAAAATTAAATACATATTTTAAACTGAAGGAAAATGAAAATATATGATGTTACATTTTGTGAAATTTAGTTAAAATTCCAGTGCTTAAAAAGGAATAAAGATTCCAAGTCAATAATCTAAGTTTCTACAAAAAGAAACTGGAAAAGAAAATAAGCCCTAAACAAGTAGATAATTAATATAAGAGCATGTTAGTGAAATTGGAAACAAAAAAACAGTGCAGAAGAACATTAAAACAGAAAGCTTGTGCTTGGTGAAGAGCAATAAAACTGAGGAACCTGACGAGGAAGAGGAGGAGATGACTCAAATGAAAGAGGGTGTCACTTATTAAGACAATAAGGGGCAACTCAACTCTCTACACATAAATTTAACAACTTAGATGAAATGAGCCAACTCCTTGAAAAATAACAAACTACCAAAACTCACACAATGTGAAATGGATAATCTGAATGGTCCTCAACCACCAACCCCCACCCCGTCCCCCAAAAAATCTTTACAAAAAATGAAATCTCAGATCCAAATGGATTCAATAAAGAATTCTACCAAATATTTAAAGAAAATTTCTTCTAGGATTACTGTGATACCAACACAAGACAAAGCTATACAATAAAAGAAAAATACAGACTCTTATACTTCTTGAACATAGATGCAAAAATCTTTAACAAAATTTTAGCATATTAAATCCAGCAATTTATAAAATGCATAATACATCCTGACCAAATGGGATTTATCATAAGAATATCAAACTAGTTCTATATTTGAAAACTAACCAATGTAATCCATTATGCTAAGAGTCTACAGAAGAAAAAAATGTGTGGACATATCATATGCTTATCACACATTGCTATATAAAAAGCTTTTAACAAACGCAGCATCTATTCATGATAAATACTTTCAGCAAATAAAGAATAAAAGTGTATTTTTATTAACTTAATAAAAAGACACCTACAAAAATCCTATAGCCAGCATCATACTTGGTGAAAAATAATATTGTTCTCTTAAGGATAAGAGAATATCCACTCTCAACCCTCCCATACAACTTGCACTGAAAGTTCTAACCACTATGTAAGGCAAGAGATAGAAAGGAAGAAAAAGCAGACAATCTGGGATGGAGAAGTAATGAAAACAACATGTGTATCTATGCAGATTTTGCAGTTAGTTTTTCATTTTAACCCTTCTTCCTAAGAAATATATGTGTCTTCTTTTTTCTTTCTTTCTTTTTTTTTTTTTTTTTTTGCTGCTTGTCAGTTTTCATTCCCAGCTTGCAAGTTCAATATTCAGAAGAGCAAGGAAGGAACAGGAAGGGTGGTAATGTGGAAAATGGGAATCCGGAACAGCTTTACCATGGAGGCCACCTTTTGTGGATCTACTTTGGGTAAGGCCAAGTGTTCTCACTCACAGCTCCCAGAGCATTAAACCAAAGATATATATTTTCAACATAAAATTAATAGTAGTGGAGTTGATCTAGTAGTGAGCACATTCTTCCTATTTAAATGTATGCTGATGTCGATCTATAAGTGGAATGAATAAACTTCCACTATATGGTATTTCTATTTCATTCCCTTTGTTTAGAAAGGAATGTTTGACATGTTGTGCATAGAATAATTGGTTGTTTTGTAAACGAATCTTCAAATGCTTGTTTTTTTTAAAGAATATTTCTATATATTTTTTAAAAGGGGGGGTTCTGATTATTTGAAGACAAAGCAATAAACATACTTAAAAATTATAGAAATATTTTTATTGAATTTGCCCTTTGAAAGGCAAAAATAGACTACTGTGGTGTGTGTGTGTGTGTGTGTGTGTGTGTATTTATATTTAAAAGGAAACACTTGGGTCCCTGAACTAAAAATTAAAATGTGCTTTGTAGTCTCATTTAATAAATCTTTTAGTCACATCTAGCATAAGGTGTGTTCAAAATATTCTAGATTAAGATAATTTTTCACACTATTAGACAATATATCCACTCAAAGGAAAGTACTAGACATCCACATATGTGATTTCTGGATAATTTTTAAAATACCTTGAAACTGATAGAACATTATTCATGATGATGAAAACATTCTCTCATAAAATCTTGACCCAAGTTTTTCCAGAATGACTACTGATACTGTTTATAACTGGTAACCAATATTACGTAAGTGTGTAACTGAACTTTCTTCTGCCTTGCAACATAAACTAATTTATGTTAAAATAAGGAAAAGTAACAGTTTAGTTTTTTTTTTCCTTTCAGCATTGGAGTAGATTGTTTTCTCTTATTTTTAACTTTAATGTGGTAGGCTGTTAAATGACCTGTCCCAGAGAGGAAAATCCAAAAGACAGAATATGGAATCAAATCAATGTTTGTTCATACCCTTACATTTTAGACCTGCTTGCTAAAGAAAAAAATGATTTACTCATCCTCAAGGGTAGATAAACTTATTGATGTTTTAGGTAATAAACGAGGCACTCATTTCAGCACAAAAGACTTGGAGTCAATGGGCTACCATTTTTGTGATTCTCTCTTGGACTATTGTGATCCCGATCGGAGCAAGGTAAGCCAAGAGCGCTTGATAAAGCATCAGATTCTAGCCTATCAGATAACACATCGCCTGTCAACCTACAGCAGTTTTTTCCTTTTAATGTCCTAAACCCATGGTCTGGGAGTTTTGTTATAGTTTGTTTGTTTGTCTGTCAGATTTAATGTCCCAGTAACTATTATTCCAGGTGTCTATAAATACTCAATTAGTTTGATTAGGAAGAAAAAAAAATGGTTTTTGGCATTAGGGATTGAACCCAGTACATGCGAGGCAAGTGCTCTACCACTGAGCTACATCCCCAGCCCTTTCTTAATATTTTATTTTATATTAAGGCAAAGTTTGGCTAAGTTGCCCAGGCTGGCCTCAAACTTAACAATTCTCCTTCCTCAGCCTCCCAAGTATCCAGGATTATAGGCATGTACCACTGCACCCAGCATGAAGCAAAATTATTTCATAGTGAACTCATTTATAATTTTTCTCTAGTATTATCAGTGCCTGAAAGAATTAGAAGAAATGGAAAAACGCATGAGTTTGGAAAAAGTCTGTGATGATTCAGATACTTCTCTAATAGAAATTACATTGGATCTAGAGTCGAGGTAAGTCAATATTTTTGAACTAATGTAATTTGTTGTATCGTTTTACCATTTTCTTTATAATAATACTAGGATATTATTGTCAATTCCACATTGAAAATTTCAACTATAAGCAGGGGGCAAATTTTTCAGTGCACCTGATTTTGACCAGACCACATCAAGACTTCAGTTGAATTATTCTTTTATTCCAGTGAGCATTGCTATGCACAGTGTACTTTATGTGAAAGACATACCAAATTGTTTTGTTTGCTTTCTCTCTTTTAGACTTTGTTAAAGCATTTTATGTTCACAGCAAAATTGAGTAGGAAGTACAGATTTTCAAAATATCCTCTACCCCTACACAAGCATAGCCTTCCCCATCACCAACATCCCCCACCAAAGTGGTATATATGTTATCAATGATGAGTTTACGTTGATACATCCTTATTGCCCAAAGTCCATAGTTAACGATGGTTCACTTTGGGTGTTATATATTCTATATGTTTGGACAAATTTATAGCAACACATATCCATCATTAAAGTATCATACAGAGTATTTTCACTGCACGGGTTCACTCCAGAATTCACCTACCCTTTCCTGCTCTCACCCCTAACTCCTGGAAACCTCAGATCTTTTAAATTCTCTCTATAATTTTGTCTTTTTTAGAATGTCCTTTAGTTGGAATTATACAGTATACAGTCTTTTCACTGGCTTCTTTCAATTTGTAATATGCATTTAAGTTTCATTCATATCTTTTCATGGCATAATAGCTCATTAGCACTTGAAATATATTATTATCTGAATATACCACACTTTACCCACTCACCTACTGAAGAACATCTTGTTTGCTTCCCAGTTTGGGCAATTATGAATAAAGCAGCTATAAACATCCATGTGCAGGTTTTTCTGTGTATGTAAGTTTTTATATCCTTTGGGTGGATAACAGAGAGCATGAATGTCAATGTAAGAGTATGTTTAGGGTTTTTTCCTTTCAGAATTGGAGTAGATTGCTTTCTTTTTATTTTTATCTTTAATGTGGTAAAAACAATTAAAAAGAGATCTACCCTTATAACTTTAAGCATATGCTAAATGACTATTAGTAAATGCTGTACAGCAGAGCTCTGCAGTTTATTCAACTTTCTTAACTTTTATATCAGTTGGTAATTCCCATTTCTCCTACTTCAGCTCCTGGTAACCATCATTCCATTCTTTAATTATATTAATTTGACTATTTTACATATTCCACAGTAGTGGAATCATTCAGATTTGTGTTTCTGTGACTGACATTTCACTTAGCATAATGTCCACAGGGTTCATTCATATTGTAACCTATTGGAGTATTTCCTTCTTTTTTAAAGCTGGGCAGAATTCCACTGTATTACATACCACATTTTGCTTGTCCATTCATCTTTTGATAAATATTTGAGTTGTTTCCACATCTTGGTTATTATGAATAGTACTGCACTAAACATGGGAGTGCTGATCTCTCTTCAGGCTCTGGATTTCAATTCTTTCAGATAAGTATCCAGAAGTAGTTTTTAAATCATATGATAATTCTATTTCTAGTTAGGTGAGGAATCTCCATACTATTTTCACTAGCAGCTGAACCATTTTGCGTTCCCACTAACAGAGTGCGAGGGTTCTGATTTCTCTACATCTCCAACAGTTGTTGTCTTTTGTTTCTTTAATAATGGCCATCCTAACAGGTAGGAGGTAAAATTTCTTTGTGGTCTTTATTTTCATTTCCCTGAATACCTAAGTACTTTTCATATGCTTGTTGGCCATTTCTCTTTTTTTAATACTTATTTTTTAGTTGTAGTTGGACACAATGCCTTTATTTTATTTATTTATTTTTTATGTGATGCTGAGGATCGAACCCAGGGCCTTGGGCGTGCTAGGCTAGTGCTCTACCGCTGAGTCACAACCCCAGCCCCCTTGTTGGCTATTTCTGTGTCTTCCTTGTTGAAATGTTTATTCAAGTATTTTGCCCATTTTGGTGATTGGATTTTTTTTAAAACCCCTCTTAGGGCTGGCAAAAGGGAAAGGCCACTACAATTGGATCCAGTTAAGGCTGAATACTATCTTTTGAAAATGGAAGGGTCAGTCTCCTTTCATTCTTCTGCATGAGATTATCCAGTTTTCCCAGCATTATTTGTTAAAGAAACTATTCTTTCTCCCTTGTATATCCTTGATGCCCTCGATGACTATCAGTTTACCATATATGGGCAAATTTATTTTGGATCTCTAGATTCTATTCCAGTGGTCTACATGTCTGCAGCTTTATTATAATATAATTTGAAATCAGGAAGAATGATGCCTCCATCTTTGATCTTTTACTAGACAGTAAATGGGTTAAATGTAAAGTTAGGTTGTTTAATTGAGATCATTATTATGATTGTTTGTCACAATAATTTCCCCCAGTACTGCTTTTGCTATATCCCGTAAATATTGGTATGTTGTGTTTTTAATTTTGCTTTTCTTTAGGTATGTTTTTAATTCCTTTTTGACTTTTCCTTTGAACCAATGATCATCCAAGGGTGTACCATTTAATTTCTATTTATTTGTGAATATTTCAGTTTTTCTTCTGCTGTTGATTAATATTCCATTCCATTGTGATCAGCATGACACTTGGTATGATTTCAGTCTTCTTAAATTTGTTAAAACTTGTTTTGTGACCTAATATGATCTATTATGGAGAAAGTTCTTGTGCACTTGAGAAGATGTGTATTCTACTGTTATTGAGTGGAACGTTCTGTGTATATCTATTATATCCATTTGGTCTGTACTATCATGCACATCCTCTGTTTCCTTATTGATCTTCTGTTTGGCTGTTCTATCCATTATTAAAAGTGAGATATTAAAGCCTCCTACTATTATTATATTGCTATATATTTCTCCCCCTAGTTATGTCGTGTTGCTTTTATATATTTATATTTTATATTATATATTATTTATATATTTAAGTACTCTGATATTGAGTGTGTTTGTTTATACCACAAGTTATGAAGGATATCTGTGTATCCATCATATCTTCCTGATAGATTAATCCTTTTATAATTACATAATGTTCTTTGTTTTTTGTGTTAGTTTTTAGGTATTTTAAAATTTTAATGTCTTTACAATAAAATAGTATAATGTTAATAGGCTAGACAGAAATTAAAAGAATGTGTGTGTGTGTGTGTATATATATATATATATATAAATAAACAAGAAATGATTGCTACATACACAAAGTAAAAGATAAACAATAAATGGAAAACTACAAAATAGATGAACTGATAATTCACAAAGGAGAAAAATTAAAAAAATTAATATATTAAAAGATACTCAACCTCACTATTAACCAGGGAAATGAAATAAAACAACAAAATATCATTTCAATTGTCTCGTGATAGTTTTTGATCTAAAGTCTATTTTGTCTGATGTAAGTACAGCTACCCCCATTCCATTTGGTTACTATTTGTATAGGATATCTCTTTTCTATGTCTTTACTTTCAGCCTATGTGCATCCTTAAATCTAAAGGGAATTTTTGTAGACAGCATGTAGTTGGGTATTATTTTTAAATCCATTCAGTCACTCTGTGTCCTTTGACTGGGGGAGTTTAACCCATTTACATTTAAAGTAATTATTGTTAGGGAAGGATTTACTGTTGAAATTTTGTTCATTGTTTTCTATTAGTCTTGTAGTGTGGTCTTTCCTCTCTCCAGATTCTTTTTAGTGCTATTATTACCCATGGAGAACTGACACTGTTATAGAGATGACATAAAAGGGCTATAATATTAGTGAATAAAAAAGTACAATATTCAAAGCTAAGGAATATTGTTGGAAGAAGGAAGGCATTAATTTTAGAACAGTTTCTTTAGGAAAGATAAAACAATTGTTTTTATTTCTTTGTATTTATTTCTTCGTATTTCTACATTTTCAAATTCTGAAACTTCTACTGGTAACCAATACATTTGTTTGCAGATATTATCATTTTGAACTCATGGATTTGTTTATATTTGACAGGTTCTAATCATTTTCAGTCATTATCATTCTAATGTCAAATTTCCCCAAATTTGGTCAATAGAAGATCCTTTAAGTTGACCTGTGTCTTTTTGACATGACTGATAGTCATCATAAGATATTTAGGCTCATTCTCTGCCCTACAACTGGTATGTACCATTTCTCCAAGAAATTTTGATTCCTTTTAGTAATAAATATTATTTAGATAACATACATAGATAGTAGTTATTATTGCTATAGGTATTTTTCAAAGGTTTGAGTTAGGAAATAGTTTTTGGTTTATTTATTTATTTATTTTTTGCACCAGGGATTGAACCCAGGGGTGCTTAACCACTGAATCATATCCCCAGCAATTTTTATTTTTATTTTGAGTCAGGGTCTCCCTAAGTTGCTTAGCGCCTCACTAAATTGCTGAGGCTGGCTTTGAACTTGCAATCCTCCTGCCTCAGCCTCCCAAGCCCCTGGGATTACAGATGTGCACCACCACACCTTGTGGAAATGGTTATTTTTAAGAGAGAAAAAATCATGAGCTTGTAGTTATATTTCTAGCAAGAAATTTAGGATTGTAAGATTTAGTCTTCCTTGATTTTATGCTTGTATCTCATTTCTCTAATGCTAAAATTTTTCTATTAGTGCAGATATTTTTTTACTTTATCCTACAATATACCAATAAAATACCCAGTAAAATTAATATGATCTAGTTTTAGATTTCTTTGTAATTCTTTTTAGACTTAATGTATATATACTATATAAACTATATATTATATAGTATTAGTATATCATATACATAGCACTTGGGATATGCAGCCAAAATACTATTTTAAATCATTAAAAAAGAAAAATGGCCAGGCACAGTGGTACATGCCTATAATCCCAATGGCTCAGGAGGCTGAGGCAGGAGGATGGCAAGTTTAAATCCATTCTAAGCAACTTAGCAAGGCACTAAGCAACTCAGTGAGACTCTGTCTATAAATAAAATATATTGGCTGGGGATATAACTCAGTTGGTAGTGTGATTGCCTCACATGAACAAGGCTCTGGGTTCAATCCCCAGCACCACGAAGAAAAAAAAAAAAAAAAAAAAAAAAAAAAAAAAAAAAAAAATATATATATATATATATATATATATATATATATATGAAAAAGGCTGGGGATGTGGTTCAGTGGTTAAGTACCTCTGGGTTCAATTCTGGTACCAAAAAAAAAAAAAAAAAGGAAAAATATATTTTTTTCTCTATGTGATTATGCCACCAATTTGACATATAGTTAAGTGCCTTTTTAAAAAAATTTTTAGAAATGCTTTTTCTCCTTTTGATTAAGTTTTTATTTCATAATTATATAATATTTACATAAGACAATCCAGTTTTCCTAAGTTTGTTTTACTTATCCTTTCATTGTTTTATTTTGAAAATATGAATAAATATCTATGTATTTTTCCTATCCCTATACCTTTATATAAAAGATAACATACTACCTATACAAGCTTTTTCCTGTACCTTGATTTTTACGCTTATTATATCCTAGAAATCAGGATATTTATTCCTGATGCATGGGACTTCACAGTATAGCTCTACTGTAATTTACTCTGTCCTCTATTGATGGGACATTTGAAAACTGCCTACTTTTAAATTGCTTCTAAATAAGGATAAGAGATAAGAGGTGAGATCAAATAAGATAATGTATAAAAAATTTTATAGCATAATACTATAAAATACCATATAAGTAATATGTTTTAGCATGTGTTATCTGTCTAGAATAGCTTTTTTAAGAGATTCAGGACTTTGGGAAGTTGAGAATTACCTTGCTTTTCTAGTGTAATTTTCATTCTACAGGAGTCTATAGAATGGTTTTTGAGTTTATAGAATTATTCTATGCTAATTATTTCTTTTTATAAACTTTGTAAAATCTGACAATAAAGAAAGCTTAGCCAGTTTGTAGTGGCACACACCTATAATCCCAGTGACTCGGGAGGCTGAGGCAGGAGGATTATAAATTTAAAGCCAGCTTCAGCAACTTATGAGGCACTTAGCAATTCAGTGAGACCCTGTCTGGTAATAAAATATAAAGAAGGGTTGGAGATGTTGTCCAGTGGTTAAGCATCCGTGGGTGGGTTCAATCCCATTACCAAAAAAAGGAAAAAAGAAAGTTTCATTCTTGCATGTCCAGAAATACGACATGTGCTACTTATGAATGTATCCCCCTTTTAAAAGGGAACATGAAAAATTCAACATAATTTTTCTGGAGAAATGAAAATATTTTAAAAGAAAACTGAATTATTTAGCATATAGAAAGCATAAATCCAATCTGTGTTTAAGGAAGCAAGACCATAACAGTAGTAGTAGGCAAAAACATGTGAAGCAGACCTTACTACAATAAAAAGAATAATTGAATATTTTTAAAAAAGAGAAAATAAACATAAGTACCTGAAGAAAGTTTATAACTGGACCTGAGAAGCAAAGTAAAATAAATAAAATCTATTGAGGCTTAAGTTGCAAGTGCAGATACGCAGTTTTTCAAAAAAAAAACAAACAAACAAACAAATTCTTTTTATAACTGCTAGGGAAAAAATGTGTTTCAAAAACCTAATAGAGAAAATTCTTTTATTTAAAAGTATTGATACTCTGGGTGTGGTGGCACATGCCTGTAATCCCAGTGACTCAGGAGGCTGAGGTTGGAGGATTGTGAGTTCTGAGCCAGCCTCAGCAATTTAGCAAGGCCCTAAGCAACTAGTGAGATCCTGTCTCTGAATAAAATACAAAAAAGGGCTGGGGATGTGTCTCAGTAGTTAAGCGCCCCTGGGTTCAATCCCCGGTACCAAAAAAATATATTGATGCATTTGATTTGTAATGGAAATTATTTCTTTATAAAGTACAATATTCAGTGGTACTAGAACAAATAATATTTTATAATTAGGTTATGAAATAGTAAAGCAAAGATAAAACAGCTTTGAAAGTTATCCTGCTTAATGACAAAATATTTTCTAGTGCACATTCATTCAGATACTGCTGTAAATATGATAAACTAGCTATGCAATTTCTTAGCCAGAAAGGGCAAATTTAAATAATTAGTAATAACAACATGTTTTAAAACATAAGTATGTATTTACCTTACTATATATATATATATGAAAAGATATGTACATATATATCTATTTCTAAGATGCAATCCAGAAAGTTCTGCTTCTTATTTACCAATCTAACTATTTATCTACTTCTCTTGTCTTACTGCATTAGCTAGGACTTTAGTTTAGTATTGAATAGAAGTGCTGAGAGGGGCCCTGCCTGTTATCTTCTCAGTCTTTACACAAAAGCATCTAGTTTCTCACCACTATCAAGCACTCAATCACTGAGATACATCCCCAGTCCCCCCAACCCCCCACATTTTTTTTAACAAGTCTTGGTAAGTTACCCAGGCTGGCCTTGAACTTGGAATTCCCCAACCTCAGCCTCTCTTGTATCTGGGACTACAAGCATGTATTACTGCATCCAGAAACAACGGAAATTTTAAAATGTCACCAAAATATTCTATAAACTAAAATTATTATTTTTGTAGTAGCCGAGGCTCTGACAGTTCGGAATCCAATGACTCTCAGACATATCTTCTGAAGGTAACCTCTCAGGTATAATTAAAATTTTTTGCTTAAAATACAGATATGCTATTTAGGTTACTCTTCTTATTGTGGCTAACAGGAAAAATGTTTGCAGTTATATAGTTATTACATAATAACATTTTTTTCTGATTATGTGCATATCTTTAAATAATAGAAAAATTTAAAAGGATGGACATAATATCTTTGTTTATTTTTATGTGGTGCTGAGAATTAAACTCAGTGCCTTACATGTGCAAGGCAAGCGCTCTACTGCTGAGCTATATATAATGGAGACTTAAATTGCAAGTGCAAATATGCAGTTTTTCAAATAAAACAAATTGTTTTTATAACTGCTAGGGAAAAAAATATGTTCCAAAAACCTAAATAGAGAAAATTCTTTTATCTATCTAGTCCAATAATAGAATTTTTTAACTTCAGAGTTCTTTTCCTCATGCCCTTCATAGATAATAATGGTTAAGATCTAGAGAGATTAAATTACTTCTCAAAAACCACACCACTTTTAAGTTAAAGAGGTGACAGCCTGCATATATCACCTGATTATGAGCCAAATATTTATTTATACATTGATTACTCAACTGCATGTTATGCTCCAACTACAGAGTTGTAGCACCAGGCACTGTCTATGTGTGGGGATAAAGCAGGGAACAAATGAGACAAAAATCTTTCCCTTTGTTATTTTATATTCAGGTTTGAAGAGACACACAATAAACAAGATAAATAAGTAAAATATATGACATGTTATATGGGGATTGGTCCCTGAGGTGGAAATTACAGCAAGAAGAGGAATAAGGAGTTTAGGTGAAGATTGCAGTTGTGGAGGGGGTTACCTCCAAAAGAAGTGATTAAGGAAGTGAGAGAGCAAACCAAGCAGATAGTATGTAAATTAGCCACTTTCTGCATGGCAAACAACTTCAAAACTTCAGTAACTTAAAATAAACTTACTTTTAACTGATGGGTCTGTAGGTTGGCTCCACTAGACTTGGATAGGGCCAACTGGTCTTAGCTTCAGGTTGAGTCCAGTGACATTTCACGTTTCTCATTTTCCTTTGATCAGAGATTATGCAAGGAAAAATCCATTGGTGAAAACCCAGTAAGTGGGACAACTAATCAATATAAGCCTGTTTATAACTACATTTTCTCCTGGCAACCATGTATCATATTACAACCACACCTGATAGCATATTCACTAACATTCTATTAACCATTATGTCGTATAACGAGGCCCAACATCAACAGATTAGTGAAGTATACTCCATTTATAGTGGGAGACGCCACAAACTTACATGGTAAAGATTGGGGAATATGTATTCCTATTATAGAGGAGTAAAAAATTGGAAATAACAATCAACATTCCAGAGTTCACCTTTTGGATATCTAGGGTAGTTAGTTGTACTTTGTAGGATGAAAAGGGACAGGACTTCTCCTTCTTCTAGGAAGTAAGTCTTAAGATAGTTTTATGTCTGTATGTATATGGTTGTTGATGTGTTGATTATATATTGATTTTAATATGAATATTTTTCTTAGATAAAAACCAAGAAAAAATGTCTGAAAACAAAGAAGGAAAGGAATTCTACCATGGCAAGCTACCAGAGTGCCAGAGAAGAGGTAAGACTTTATTAATGTAGTTGTTAAGAAGTTTTTGGTTTTTTTTAAATGAATGCAAGAGAATGGCAAGTTATTTTTTCTTATGCTTCTTATACCACAATTTTCCCCAGGAAAGGTTGATGATTAAAATTTTGCTCATCCTTGGCAGATGAAAGACAGGAATTATTAAAGTGCCATATTTAACTTTTGTATATATTTACCTTACTCTAAAAATATTTGAGGAAGTTTGGAAGATGCATCCATGACAGCAAGAAGAAAAAATTAAAACTAAGAAAAACTAAATGGAAATATAAGGGGAAAAAATAGTGCTAAAATATTGATTTCTATGTGACAGTATAAGGAACTCAACAAATCCATTTACCAGCAAAATTCTCAAATACTACATAAGAAAGAATGAACAAGTATCTGGAATGGTTCAACGAATGCAAAAACAAAAAACTATTTAAGGAAATTATTAAAATCCATTGAAAACAGCAAAAGCCTCCCATATTTTAATTCAGAGTCCTTCCTTCCACATCTCTCAGCTTAATAAGACAGATTAGCTCAGCCAAGGAAATTGCACCCTTTTTTCCCACAGCCATCAGAAGGCTACTTTCCCAAGACAGGCAGGACGTCAGTATTTTTATCCTGCCTCCAGCTACCTATTGCTGAGCTAAGTTCCAGGTAATTACTTTTTTTTTTTTTTTATTGAGCATCAAGTTTTATTAACTCTTAACAACTAACTTGGTAGGTTACTTGAAATTACTCTTATCCATTTGAAAAACTGGAGTCTTTGAAACAAACTTTTATGAACCAAAAGACCACCCTTAGTTTTCAAACACCTCTAAGGTGAACAGTAGGAGACCAAACTGGAAAACAGTACATAATTATTCTTCCTGTAAGTCTTAGATAACAAACTAGAGAGGAAACTGGACAGGGAATGTCCCTTCGTGCTTAAGATGAAGAGCCATGAGGAAGGCTTAAATGGTGAGATGAAATAGAATTTCAAATTTTGATTATCTAGAGATAATCCCATTCACCATGTAGACCATTGTAAATTAATTTGTTTACTTGGGGACACCTTGGTTTGAACTTTTAATTTTTCATTTTATCTACAAATATTTTTAAATGTATCTCTAGAAAAGAAGGAACAATATATTATTATAATACCCTACACAATTAACAATTGTCGCAACCTAATCTAGGTATTAAGAGTTACCCCGCCAGAGAAATCAAATGTGGTCATGATGTGATTTACATGCTGTGTTTTCTGAAAATTCCCTAGAAATATGACAACAAATGTTCCAAAGAATAATGTGGGAACCGCTGACTCACAGGAATATAAAGTCTTCATAGGTGATCTATTCAAATAATTGAATATTTGAATATTTCAATCCCATCTTTTCAATACCACCTAGAATTTTCTAGTCAAATTTCCCCAATTCTTTCATTAGTTCTCATAATAGGATTTTTTAGCCTCTTCACACTTTAGTCCTTCAGAATATTTCTCTTCTATAAAAAAAATAAATAAAATAAAATAAAATAAAGATCTATTAACAACTAAAAAATAAATAAATAAATAAATTTGGGATTTATACATGAATAAGTCAACAGTATAGGTCATAGAGAATAAACTCCATGAGAACAGAGAATTTTATTTGTTCTTGAATCAGGCCTTTAACCAATTTTTGTTGAATGAATAAATGTGGCAATTGAAACAGACAAACAATAGATTGATATATAATATTAATAATATAATAGTGTCTATCTTAATCAAAGCATAATATTGAGAATAAGGAAAATGTTGGTTTGATTATTCTGCCATGGGGAGATTCCATTCAGATTATTGCTTTTGTATTTATAATATAGTTCCAGGTAATTACAAACAAAAGGTAGGAGCTCCCTTCTACCCAGACCACCCTATTCAGGGGATGGAGGTTTTACCTTGAGTGCTACACCACTAAGAATACTTAGACCCTGATCACCTTGCCTTGGCTTATAAAGTGGTGGTACCATATTAGAGAAAAACAAGTGGAGAGGCCTGTCTCCTACTGTGCAGCTCCTAAAGCAGTGGTAGTAGTCAGAAGACTGCCATTGTCTCTATCCTCAGTCTCATATCCAAGGCTTGAACATTTTTTCTTAGGTAGAAGAACCAGGCCAAAAAACAGATAGCTTCCTAATCTCTTCCCAAAAGAATTGACTTCAAATGCAACACAGCTTAGGGTTCAAACTTAAGGACATTCTGAAAACCAGCAGAAGTATGGTAGAAAGCAATTGAGAGAAGATTGGTGGATTCATTGCAGTTGTAAGCTAAACTGACTTGGAGAATAGACAGCTGGGAAGAACAACACCGCCTTCTGCAGCCATGCCCCCGCTCCCTGCAGTTACCACCTGTCAGTCTATTCCAACCAGGATGCACCTATTAGGTTACAGCTCTTGTAATCCAATCATTCCACCTCCAAATATTCCTGCATTAACAGGTGCTTTGGGGGAACACCTCATATCCAAACCTTAACATTTTTCCTCACCCAGTGTTAGCATCTGCCGTAAATCTACTGGACACCATGAAACTGACACTGGTACAGTCCACAAATCTTATTTAGATTATGAGTATGTGAGCATTCGTTTGTGCACCAATGCATGTCCATGTGTGTACATATGCATACAGTTTTATGTAATTTTATCACATTTATGCTGCAACTATAACCACATTCAAGATACAGAATTTCTCATCACCACAAGGCACCCTCATGCCACTACTTTATAGCCATCCTGTTCCCTTTCTATATAATTTTAACTCCCAGTGTGTTAGCTTTTTGACATTGGGGCCAAAATACCTAACAGAAACAACATATAAAATAGGAAAAATTTCTTCCAGCTCACAGTTTCAGAGGTTTCAGTCCATGGTCAGCTGGCGCCTTGCTCTGGGCCTGAGGTAAGACACCATTGGCAGAGGACATGGTGGAAGAAAGCTGGGACATGGTGGTGGGAGGACAAAATAAACCTTTCCAGGGCCCACCCTGAGTAACTTGCTTACTCCAACTAGGTCCCACTTCCCAATAGTCCATTCAGCTATTAAATGGATTAATCTACTGATGAGGTCAGAACCAATCATTGCCTCTAAGCCCCACTTCTGAACCTTGCTGTGTTGAGAACCATGCTTCCAACATGAGACTTTGTGGAACATTCCAAATCCAAAACAAAACACCTGGAGACCATCAATCTATTCTAAATTCTAGAATTACATTATTTCAAGAATGCTGTTTGAGTAAAATTTTAAAAGTCTTTGGTAAACAAACCCTGTAATTGTTCTGTGTTATTTGCAGGTATGTGTAATATCCCAAGGACATATTTATTTAGTTCTCATAAACACAGCCACATAGTGGTTTTTCTCATTTATCCAAGTTATATTTAATGCAAAATATGATATACTGCTTTATATTGAATGCGCATGTATTTGATTTATTTTTTGATTGGAGCTTTTAAAAACTATTTTGAAATCATAATCTATATTTAATGTTGAATATTTTCAGATGGAAAATAATTATCATTTGGCCAAATACTTTTAGAAAGTTGCAGACCATTCTAAATTTGCCCATGATATAATAGGAGTTCATAGTCACTACCTGGAATTTCTTTTCTAGTTATCATTGACAAAAAGAGTGAACAATCTTTAACTGAGGTAAATGACTGGAAGACAATGTAATCCATGATTCTGAGCTTACTATTTCTTAATTGTTTGCTCATAAGACATCAATATATTCCTAAAATAATATTAGTAAGGTATTTTTTAAATACTGTAGTTAACTTTATTTTCTACCAAGATACTTTCAGTCATTGATTTTGAAAAGTTTCAGCAAAAATCATTATAAATGACTATGGTTAAGAATCAAAGGTTATGTTTCAAGGATCACTGGCCTAGTGATATTTTTCTGTGGGATGAGTATAATAGTTTATTATGGCTTGCACCATCATTTCTCTAAAGAGATGAGATTTAGGGCTGGAGCTGTGGCTCAGTGGTAGAGTGTTTGCCTGGCATGTATGAGGCCCTGGATTTGATCCTCAGCACCACATATAAATAAATAAACAGATCCATTGACAACTAAAAAATTATTTTAAAAAAAGAGAAAGATGAGGTTTAAAAATGACACCAAGAGTTCACTGAATGAAATCTTATTACAAGTGAATTCTCATTAGCCAGACTTTACCACTTGTTTCACCAAATTCTAACAATTACATAATATTGCTAATTTTTGAGTGATTTTCTCTAGAATATATAATTCTTTCCCCTTTTAATAATTAGGTTTTGATTTTTACATTTTCACTCATTTCTACTTAGTGTCAATTTTTGGTTTTGCTGGCAGTCAATTATATCAACAAAGAAGTTGACTTTAGATTTTAACTCTATTTTATGTTTTTGTTTGTTTTGTGGGGTTTTTGCTTGTGCTTTTGATCTTTGATACGGGGTTTTGCTATGTTGCTCAGGCTGGGCTCCATCTCCTGGACTCCAGTGATCATTCTTCCTCAGCCTCCCAATAGCTGGGACATGTTGGGCTTCAACTCTATGTCATGGTCTGTTTTGACTGACTAGTTGATATGCATTACATGTTGGCAAAATGTTTTCAGTTCCTTCTTTCTTCCTCAAACACTTTTCGAAAATTTTTTATAACATCCAAACATACAGATAAAGAAAAAACTTTGGAAACATTTAAAATATTTTCATGGTCTCATAATGATATGTAGACTCAATATTACAGTCACAATTTCAGTATAAGTCTCTTTGAGTACACGTGGGTCATACTGGCACCTCCTTTCAAGATAGAAAGCAGTATCATATCTTCATGCTCTTCTTTTCTCTGGACTTCTTTATGAGATTCAAAAAACTATTCTTTATCTGTTGTATATAAGCACAGTTTAGCAATGTTTATAGATTTTCATATAATTTTGTTTACTTTAATCCATTTCAGTGTTTCTAATTTTAATTTAAATAAGCGATGTTATAACCACACTTTTATGTCTCTTTCTCACTATATATGTTCTATATAGAGTGAAAATTTTCTAAACTCCCTTTAGCACTAAAAAAAAAGATTTTATTTTATTCATTGATGTAAAAGAAGAGTCATGTTGTAAAAGATATTGAAGGTTCAGATTTCTGACATATTTCTGGCCATTTTAAACCTAAAAAATAAAATGAGAAATGTTTTTTAAAAACCCATCATATCATAAATCATATAGGAAATAAATATACCTCACTTTCATGTTTATAATATAGTATTGTTTTCCTTCTGATTCTCTATTCCATTAGGTTTATGGTAGAGAACATGTACTGCAAAAACACAAAGAATCAAATTCTGATGTGAAAGGTAATGTTCTGCTTCACCTATAAGTGATTGATTCATTTACTCAACACAGTACTTTTGTGCCACAACTTTGAGGTTGTGACCGTGTTTGGTGCTAGAGGTATTAAGAAGGATAGGGTGCCATTTCTTTCCTGCAGGAGTTGTCTTTTAATCAGAGAAGAAAAGCAAGTAAACAAGCACCAGGTTACAGGTGCAATGGCAGGAATTTGTACAGGTCCCTAGGGAGCAGACAGAGCAGTGGTCAGTTACATGAGAAGACAGAGATTTTTGAGGGATATCCCAAGGTTTTGAAAGGTTTTCCCCAAAGAAGATATAGGGATTTCATGTTTTAAAAACCATATTCTTCCTGAGATCATAGAGGTTAATCTCAGGAGAGAAATTAAATTAATAGACTGTTTATTTGCTTCTGCTACAAACCACTGTCTGATGTGAATCATTAACTATTAATCTAGCATCTCTGGTATTTTTTTCTTAATTTCTATTGTATTACCTTTAATTGTGGTCCTTTGGGGAAAAATATAAGTAATACTTAATTTTATCCAAAACAATTGCTTAATTGTATGTGTATATCTATTAATATATTATAAATATATACACCACACCTATTTCCAAAAAGGATTTGAGGTAACCTAATTAAAATATGCATTGCATATATGTATATATAATACTCATATAATATCTATATTCCATATCCATATATCCATTGGAAATAGCAAATTAATTTAAAAGTAGAATTGGAGATAAAAACCACACCAAGGACACCAAGGAGAGAATTAAGTCTATTATAATTAATATAGTTAATTCACTTCAACTTTGTTCTTTCTAGTATTGAGCAGTCACGCAATTCAGCTTTTTATGTGTAACTTTTATATATGCTTTTAAAAAAATGTGATATCAAAAAGTAGAACACTTGCCTAGCAGGGATGAGGCACTGGTTTCAATCCTCAGCACAGCATAAAAACAAATAAATAAATAAATAAGGTATTAAAAATATTTTTTTAAAGTAAAAATAAAGATAAGTGAAAGAGCCAGGCGCAATGGCACACACCCAGCAGCTATGGAGGCTGAGACCAGGAGGATTGTGAGTTCAAAGCCAGCCTCAGGAATAGTGAGGCGCTAAGCAACTCAGTGAGACCCTGTCTCTAAAGAAAATACAAAATAGGGCTGGGGATGTGTCTCAGTGGTTGAGTTCCCCTGAGTTCATTCCCTGATACCTGCCCCTCCCCACCCCCTGCAAAAAAAAAAAAAAAAAATAGATATGTGAAAGAAAGTAAAAAATCACATTTTAGGATATTTATTTGAGACCTTTTTCTGTATTTATATGCATAAACTTCGTGTAAATGATCCCTGGCATGTTAGGATTTAAGTCAATGCTTCAACATAGGGGAATATGAAATAGTCTTTTTGTTGGTATCCTTTACAATTGTTACCTGATTAACTTTCTTTATCTCTCCCCTACCGCATCCTGAATCCTTTGCAATTAAATTAGAACATCTCGATTTTTTTTAATCAAATTATATTAAAAATATAAGCAAATGATAAGATACCTCAGTGTTCATGGATAAGAAAATTTAATACTATTAAGGTGACAGTATTCCCCAATTGACAAATAATGTGCAATCCCTATCAAAATCTTAGTTACACAGAACACTAAAGAAAGGATTGAAGAAAACCTCAGAAGATGGAAAGATCTCCCGTGCTCCTGGATAGGCAGAATTAATATTGTCAAAATGGCCATACTACTAAAAGTTTTCCTGCAGCTCTCAGCAGCTAGCTGTCCTCAGCATTACCAACTCTGGCTACTGGCAGATTTTGGTACTAGTAAAATTTTAATGCAACCAACTTAGCCCACTCTATTTGAGATAAAAATCATGGATAGGCAAAACAAAATCATTCAAAAGAGACTTTATTAGGACCTTTACTACAGCATAAGGAAAGTAGTACATAGACCTATCCTATAATGGGAAAGAGAAGGCTGCTTATACAGACAAAAACTGTGGGCTCATGAATGCACATAGCATTCTGCTGGTGAATCCCAGAATTTCTGGTTTGTTTTAGATAGGGAAGGGCCTTCTCACAGAATAGAGTGGGGACACTTGAACCAGCTGCAGAGGGGTGCAGTCATTTAGAGAGGCTGTGGGGGCATAGTCATCTGGGATGGACTCACTATTAAAACTTGCATGACTAAGGAAAAAGTCTTCAGAACAAGTTGTGGAAGTTTCATGTAACTGCATCTGCTACAAGGTATTTGGAGCAGCCATAGTTGTCAAAATGAAAGAAAAGGCAAAAGTATTTCTTGGAAAACATCAAGTCCTTCTGTCTCAAATGTACTTCAGGGTGTCTAAAAATAATGGACATTTTAGATACAGACATCTGTGTGGTAGACAGACACAAAGTGCCTGAACAACAAACAGCTAATCTGCAAAAGCACATCTGAAGATACTAAACAGATTGACATTGAAATTCCTGCTGTAAGTAATAAGTAAGATCCTAAGTACTGCATGATCAAAACATTGTTGTTTACACTATATCTAACTTGATGTCATTACCATGGACTGGCCAGTATCAGTCTAGTATGGACTGGATAAGAGCAGGACTACAAGCCAAAAGGAATTTGATAACCAGGTGCAATGGCACGTGCCTAAAATCCCAGCAGCTCCGGAGGCTGAGGCAAAAGGATCACAAGTTCAAAGCCAGCCCTGGCAATTGAGCAAGGCCCTAAAAGCAACTAAGCAAGACCCTGTCTCAAAATAAATTTTTTGGGGGGGACTAAGCCACATCTGTATTTTATTTAGATAGGATCTCATTGAGTTGCTTAGCACCTCACTTTTGCGAAGGCTGGCTTTGTACTCACGATCTTCCTGCCTCAGCCTCCCAAGCCCCTGGGATTACAATTGTATGCCACTGTGACCAGCTCAAAATAAATTTTTTTAAAGGGCTGGTGATATTGCTTAGTGGTTAAGCACCCCAGGTTCATGTACCAAAAACAAAAAGCAAAATAAATAAATAAATTGATTAATTAAGGAATTTGATGTTTGTGTGAATTCCATTTTACCAATACATAAAAGAAAGAAATGATATTCTAAAGGCTATATGCAGCTAAGAGAGGTATTCTTGGAAAATGAAACAGCAAAAACATTCTGCTGTATCATGGGAAAGAAAAAAAATGTCATTGTTAATTTTTATTCAATATAGATGATATCTATTTAATTAGTCTCCATAGATTTACATTCAACTTTTTAAAGACTATATACAATTCTGTGGCCTATAAAATTTAAATATCTGATAGAGTTAAATTCTATAGCAAAGGAAAGGAGAGAAACTTTGTAAAATATTCTACTTTCTCATACATACTATTTGTTTAATTGTGTTAATAACAACTAACTGCCTTTTACCTATTATATTGTTTTGCTTAGTGTGTATTATTAGCAAAGCAAATGATATAGAATGATATATAAATTTGAATACCTATTTTATCTTAAAATAATAAAGTACTGTGTATAGTTATTTATTACATTAATGTACTAAATTGTGGGAGGTCTGGTATGTCTATGTCCTGAATTGGCTCTCTAAAAGGTTGGCCTCATTAGTGAACATGTAGATAATCTTCTTAGATCCAAGCATACTCAATTCTGCATTGTTAGACAGTTATTAGTTAGGTATTTGTACTGTTTGCTATTCTCTGGAAACAGTTTAATCAAAAGGCTTCCAGAGGAAATATGTACTTTTATCTTTTATATACCTGAATGAAACAATAGTGGATTAATTGAAAATAATCTCAATTAAGCAAGCATTAACCATGTAAATGAATTGACAAAAAAACTATTATATTTTGTTGATCTTAATACCTAAGCAGATATTTTATGGTATATTCTCTTTTACAGTGAAAATACCTGGACAAGCTCCTTCTTGGCTTCTAAAAAAATATTTAAGGTAGGAAAACTTATACTTGATTTCTTCTACCTAACTATCTTACTCATTTTCTTCTTTCTTATAAGATTTTGGTTTTGAATTAAAGCAACAGGTTAAAGTGACTTTCCGATAACCATTGCTAATTGAATATCTCCTTATATTCAACACAGTACCTATGACTAGGTCACTTTCACATATATATGCATATATATATATATACACATATATATACACACACACATATATACACACACACCCCCATAAGATGGGTACTTTGAAGGTTTCTAAGATTTCAATATTGCCAAGCTGTCCCCAGTAGTTGCCTTAAATTCTATAGACATTTATTTTTATGCACTCATTATTTAAAAGAGAAACTGAGTTTCTCTTTTAAAACCAATATCTCTGTCATAAGTTAATTATTTAGAGTTTTAGAAAGAATGAATAATAATCAAATGTTTTACTCTGTATAGTGGCAATTGGAGCATTGGTCACTGAGGCAAAAACTAGTACCTAAAAACTGAAAGAGGAATAGAAAGGGAATTCAGAGATTACATAAACCAACTATGTAGTTTTGTGTGTACCAGCAATTATTCTATCTCTATCACCCTTGGCAAGTTTCCCTATCCTTTAGAATAATGATATAAACAAATATCTAGATAGTGAAATAGGTAGTCATAGGTAAGCATTTGAAAATCGCCTGAATTTTCACAACAGAGTGACCATGACCATGGTATGTTCTTTCTCCTTTCCTTGGTTTCTCCCCTAAGAACTTGGTTTCTGCTAAATAAAATAGGTTTTAAGGAAAAACAGAGACTTGACAAAAAATGCCTTACATATTCTAAGACCAATATATGAGGCACCTTTTGGCATATCCATAATTGTATATAAAATTAATTCTTTTACACTAAGATTTAATTTTTAAAAATATCATTTATCATATCTTTATTATACTCTATGAAATAAATTGAATGATACATTAAGATACGAGAAAAAGTACTGTAGATAGAAGGTATGACTTCTAGATTTGCCTCTGCCTCCTATTAGCTGGGTGATCTTGAGCAAATAGTTTAACCCTTTTGATCTCCCTTATGTAAGATTAGATATACACACATGTCCATATATTTATGTATATATACACACACTTTGCATACTCTGGGGTACAATATACCAATAGAACAAGGCAGTACATTACTCTTGAGTGGGTAGTTTGCTGTTTGAAATTGAGATCACAGAACCCAATTTCTTTCAGCTCCCAAAATATGATTCAGAGTTTTAGCAGAGACAATCGAAGATATTTTCTAGAAACCTGTGAGAGGCCAATCCAGGAAATAATTCAGCCCCTGGGAAATCGTTTATATGAAAACTGTTTCAGAGTGACGTCCTTGAAGTTTCCTAGGAGCCAACAAACATCAAGTTGGATTGAAAAGACAAGGATACGAACAGGTTTTTAAAAAATTATTATTTAGTATTTTAATCAATATAAAGATGACTTATACTATATTTTCATTAGTAAATTTATGAAACCTGGATTATGGAAACTGCTTTGGTAAACAGAATGGATTAATAACCATTTTTGTCCTGTCCCTGAAAATACTTGCCTTATTTAATCTTCATATGAGTTAAATTTAGAAGAAAAATATTTCAGTTTAATACAGCCTTGAAAAAAAATTTAATTATCTTATTTGCAATAACTCCCTGCTATTGATACCTTTCATCCTCACTTTTCCCCCATAGGGATTTTTTTTTAATGCCACCACCATATTCTGGTAGCTTTTGCTTTCCAGACCTGGAATTTTTCATTGGAAATCACCTTTATTCATGTCTCTTTAGAGTATCCCTACACTAATTGAAGACCATTGTAGTTCACAGTCTCTGTCTTGAGATGTGTCTATTCTAAAGCACCCCTATAAAGGGACAGAGAAGATTGGCCTTGTCCTGATTCTATCATGGTAATTCATGCTAGTTTAAGTAAGTAAAGCTAAAGTCAAATTCACCTACATTATTCATCCAGGTGAATCTAAAAATTATTATGCTGAATAAAAAGTCCAGATACATAATGGAAAAATGCTATATGATTTCATTATATGTAAGCAAGTTAACCTATAGAGAAAAAAAAAACAGATAAAAGTTTCCTGGAGTAGAGAATGAATGGGAAATTTGATGCACAAGGAACCTTTTAGGGACAATCTATACTAGATCCTGGCTGTGATGATGGTTTCACAGGTGTTTATGAATTGAAACCTCATGTTTTTGAGCCACAGCAGCTAGCAGGATTGAGTTATTATCTGCTGATTCAGGGGGGAAAAAACTAAGAATGGAGCAGCAATTCAATTTGGACATGTTGCATTTGAAATGTCTATTAGATATTCAGTTGCACTATTGAGTAGGCAGAAGGATATGAGTCTGAAGTTCAGAGAGAGACCTAGAATGGGGATACATTTGGGAATTTTCAGCATATAGATACTATTTTAGGATAGATGCTGGATGGAATTCATAAGGGAATAGGTATAGAGATAGAAAAGGGTTAAGGACCAAGTCCCCAGGGAGCCCCTACATTAATGGGTCAGGAGAAGAACAGGAACCAACAAAGACTACTTTGGGGTGTGAGGTAGGATTTGAGGAATTCATAGAATGTGTTGTTCTAGAAGCCAAATCTGAGTCTGAGGCTTCTGACTGGTCAACTGCAATGGATTGACTATTGAATTTACAGCACTGAGGTTCTTGGGGATTTTAATCAGAGAAATTTCAGTACAATGATGGAGGTACCAATTCTAATTAAAGCATATTTTAGAACAGGAAGAGAGGAACTGGATGGAGACTAGTGGTATTTGTATGATTCTGCTAAAAAAGGAAAGTTATTTGTCCACTTTGGAAGGGTTTTTGCTGCTGTTGTTCCCTATTGCCTCTACCACTGTGCCTAATTAGCCTTATCCAGTCTTTCCTGAAATTAGCATCTCATCTTTTCTTGACTATTTTATGGACACATGTCTAATAAAATTCTACAATACTCTTTAACATTAAGTCAATTTCATGGAGAGCTATCTTCTCTTTGTATTGCCTCCCACTTTTCTAATAATATATGCATATAAGACTGTGTATTTTCCTCTAAAATGTTATGTCTTCATTATCACTCTGTTTCTTACAGAAGGATGTTTGTCTTTTCCCATTATTGAACTTATTAAGGAGGAAATGTCATGGATTGCTGTCAGAGATTAACGAAGAACCCAGTTAGACTTTAGTTCTGGAAGAGTTTATATTTAGTGATAAGATATAATACAAAAACAGAATTTCAGCTGCCAGGAGAGCATGGAGGAGGAGTAAATTCATGACAAATCCTGCAGATAGTTTTAGACCTAAGTCATTTCTCTTTGAACTTGGGAAACACAAATGTGACACCCTTGCAGTAGCCACTTTTCTACTCAACCAGACCCCAGAAGCTGGCAGGAAGTCACGGCACTCCAAGAATCTTGTCTGTTTTTTGGAACGTGCTTCACCTACACAGACTTTCTTGTTATTTTAGCTGTCTGTAACCATGTCCCTAGTGCCATCAATGAATTCTAAATGTTGATCAATCCTAACAAGAAAACACATTATTGAAGCTAAGTAATGGATTTAAAGAGAGATACCTATATATACTATTCTGCGTAGGGGGAGGACATTGAAATTTTTAAAAAAAGAAGTCCACAGTATATTTCCATAGTTTTCCATGACCTGTTCTCACCTTAACCCTCTGTCTATATTTTAGAGTATGTCTGTAGATTGTTTCTGTGGTCCCTTTGTTTACTTAGTAGGAATACTGCTTTTTCTTAGGAAAGATTTTTTTTAAATCAACCCATAGGAGTTTTACCTGATCCATATGCACTGAATTTAACAGAAATGTCTTCAAGTTTATAACATATGGAAACCCATCCCGACTGTTTTCTCATGGTAGACTGTTCCCTCTTTTTCATATTCTATCTCAATGGGAGACTGAGACAGGAATAATCAGATACCTGTGGTCACATATCTCTCAGAAAGTTAAAATCTGGACATGTGTGAATACGCAGAGCTGCGCAGATAGGGGAGCTATATTGACCCAATTCCAAATGTAGGAATATAATTTACATTCCAGCTCTTGAAACCTCATCCACATCTCTAGCATATTTTCTCCATTCTTTTGGTCTAATTTCCTTCACTCCAACCATGCTCTTATCAGTGTCTTTAAAATTTTTGTTTGCCTTTAATAAGTAATAAGTAATAATTGAATAATTTAATAAGTAATTATTGAATAAATACAACTCATATATCTATTCATATTTTTCTGGTTGATCCCCAGATCTGCATCACAACTTAAAAAGCAAAGGTAAAGAATGTACGCCTGTCCAAAGTAAGAAGAGTGGCATAAACTGGACAGATGATGAAAAAAGAATCTACAGGGATAAAAGAATAGCTCAAACTCAAGAAATATTGCATTATTTGCTCCCTATCATGGAAACCCAAAAACCCATGGAAAACAGTCAGATAAAACAGTTATTCAATTCAAGAAGCAACTTCCAAATCCAACATCAGTAAGTCCATACAGTATTATCATTTGTAGCTTTTTTTTTTTTTAGGTGGTGTTAGGAATCAAACCAAGGGCCTTGTGTATGCTAAGCAAGTGCTATACCCCAGAGCCACATCCTGTTCCTAAATATTTAATACATTCATTTATAAGCAAGCAAGGCAGATTAGTTCATTATTCTAAGCAACAATCCTGGATAAATAAATAGTCTTTGGAAAATGATATCAGCTACACCACATTTGACAAAGGGACAAAGAAAACACCAGGTATGTGAAGTTCTAAGTTATCAGGTCTTATTTGACTGGTTATTTGTATGAAATTACTCATTAATTTGCATCTGTGAATAAAGTATGCATAAATTATATGTAATCATATCCTGACTTGAAATTTTTCAGGTGTTTTTAAATAATTCTTATTCATTATAGTTCTTGAAACTCTAACCAGACC
This sequence comes from Marmota flaviventris, assembly GCF_047511675.1. Lineage (NCBI taxonomy): Eukaryota > Metazoa > Chordata > Mammalia > Rodentia > Sciuridae > Marmota > Marmota flaviventris. The sequence continues at coordinate 19,422,857 of NC_092498.1, read as the reverse complement.
AATCAGACAAGAGAAAGAGATTGAAAATGATACAAATAGGAAAAGTCAAATTATCTGTTTGCTGATGACATGATCTGACATCTAGAAGACCCCAAAAAACTCCACCAGAGGACTTATAGAGATGATAAGTAAATTCAGCAAAGTATCACACAAGATAATAGGTAGCAAAATCTGAATTCAAACCCAGGCAGACATTCTGATTCCAGAGTCCTTCTGAACTTCATCATTATGCTTTGTCTTTTCTCTTTAAACATAAGTGAAAATCAGGACCAATATACCAAATACACAAAGAATGCCTATAAGTCATTTAGAAAATAATGGGTATTTTAATGTGAAAAGGGGCAAAGGCTCTGAATGAGGAATTCACAAGAGATAAAACACAGAAAATGAACATTTAGAAATGTTTGATCTCACTAAAATCTAAAGAGTGCAGATTAATACAATGATGAAATACCATTTTTACTTCTCAGCGGACAAATTTATTCATTGATTTCGTGAATATAAACAGAGTTTCTGGAAGGCAATCCAACAATATAAGTGGAAAATCCTTAGTTTCATTTCCTTTTCAATCCTTCACATTCCTTTCTTTCTTTCTTTTTTTTTCCTTTATGTGGTGCTGAGGATTAAACCTAGGGCCTCACACATGCTAACCACATGCTGTTCAACTCAGTTCCCATACATCCATTTTGACTAAAAAAATTCACTTTTAGAAATTGTAGCCTGCAGAAAAAGCCTGAATATGGTGTGATGCATGTGTTCAGTGTTGTTAAGAGAAGTCAAAAATAGAGATATGAAATAAATGCCCAAGAATAGAAAATTGCTTAAATAAATTATGGTACATTCATAAAATGAAATATTATATAGCTATTTAGTATCATGCAGAATATTTAATTAATTAGCATGGAATGATGTTCCCAATAAGTAAGTGAATGAAATAGGATATATAAATCAGATAAACAGATTTGGTATGATTGCATTTATATGTATGTGCACATTCAAACACATACACACCTACAAAAAGGCTCTGGGATCACATATTCCCATCAATGATTATCTCCTGATAACTAAAGTGTTTTTAGGGGATGGTAATCCTCTTTCGGTTGTTTTTCCCTAAATGTTTATTAATGGGTATTTTTTATGTAATCAATAAGATTATTAAACTGGGAAATTGAGGGGAGTTTCTAGTGTAATGGGTAGCAATCATCTTGGGGAAGGATGCCTGACAGGAATAGAGTCCAATAGGTCAGCTAATATGAGGTAAGCAAATTGTAGTGTTGGCCCAGGCAAACAAGGAATCCAACATGATAATATCAGCAAAATCACAAATTAGGAAACTAATAACAAAAATACAACACATTTGAGCAAAGAGGCTAAGAAGCTGAGAATCTAGAGGTGGGCAAGGGGTCTGGGTGACAATTAGAACATAACTTGATTTTTAGCTGTATCTTTCATAAGAGATTCCTTATGTACTTTGAACCCAGATAGGCACTCAGTGTGTATTAGCCTGAGCCTGAAGGTATAGACATATATGAGGATGTATTAAGACCTCTCCATTTATACATATCAGAAACCAATTCAAACTAGCTTAATTAAAAAACATAAAGGAAGGGTGAAAGGGAAGAATTCCAAGAATTTACTAGGCTATTCATGGGAAGAAAAGGAGAGGGAATTCATCCAGGTTTCAGAATGTGGGTAGAACTGGGAGAGGAAAACTACCAGGGCTCTTTATCTATCTACAGTCTAGTTTTCCCTCTCTAGAAGAAGGGGGTACACAACGGTCAGCTCACAAATTTATATCCCGTAGCAATTTGACTTATAAGATTAACTCACTATCGTTCATTCCCACTTCTAAATTATAAGGAGAGAGAATCTGATTGGCAACCATGTCAGTGAATAGAGATCACATAATTACATACGTGGTTGTTGGAAGCCCTACCCTTGTGGACCTAGAGAGAGTCCCCTGAGAAGGGGAAATTGTGTCTGGGCTGGACATCCCCAAAAGTATCTACTTTAGGTTTACATGGAAATATAAAAAGCAGGAAAGCTGCAAATAAGACCATACTTAGCAAAGAGACTCTCAGTGTATATTTAAACATTATCAAACTGATAATCTTTGCTTTTATAATTTATGGGGTTTGTTCTCTGGTCTATATATTCTCTATTTAACTTGCTCATCATTTTTACATAGTATTATCTACAGAAAATGATTACAAGATAAAGAAAGGATAAGTAAAGAATGAAAAGATCACACCTTTACTAAATTATCTTGGACATGAATCTAAGTTTGGACTAGATAGAGACTAGTTAATGTGTTGCTACAGCTTGCAAAATTATCATACTGAAGCATTTGACATCTGGGTGTAATTATAGAACTTGAACATAAATTGTTCTGCTCTTCAGCCAAAATAAATAAGGTCTAGGTGGATTACTAATCAACAGCATGTTAGCAAGATGATTTATATCCCTTAAATTTATGTAGAGTCAAATACTGATCAGAATTCAGATATGGAAGAATAAATTTCATGTTTTGCATTCCATTTGGCAATAATGAAAATTCTTGAGAAAGATTCTGATTTATATAAATCAGAAGGTAGTTGGAGAGATTTCACTCCAGATGAAGTAGACACATTATTCCAGTTCTTCTTACTAAAAACAATTAAAACCCTCAGATAATACATCTAAAACAAATATAAGACAACTCTGAATGGTTGAAAAAAAGGAAGGAGACTTGCTGGGGACTTCAGGAACCAAGTAATAACCCTGTGATCTGGGTTTCCTTTTTGCCTCATGAATTCAAGGTTTGAAGCTGAATAAGACCCCAATCTGGAAACACCAACAGGCACAGACACATGCACAAAACTCCCACAGAAGCCTAAACTGTATAACTAAAGAGCCAAGAAAGTGACAGCTAACTCAATAGAAAACTCTTAAGACAATAAGTTTTTCTACTCCAGACAAACACCACTGATAAACAGTGGTTGCACTGCCATCTATGTAAGTAGAAGCCATGTGAGAGGTGTAGACTCCTACTCTTATGAGGTATAACACCCCACTTAGGGTAGGATTTAAAAAGGACAAGTAGAAGCCAAAAACTTTACTCCACTGGCCTATAAAGAGCCTCTTCTCAGAAGGTATCACTGGAAACCACTAAGGAGCCTAGACTTCCACACCCACTGGACAGAAATGAGGTGCTCTTCTGCTCCCCATTGGGCTAGTATCAGAAGGGGCCTTTGTACAAAGACCCAGCAGCAATGAAGCAACCCCTGTCACTGGCAGCACAGGCAGCACAGGCAGCACAGAGGTTGGAACTGTTCAACAGAAATTAGGAACCTCTTCACTCTGACATCAGCAGAGCCCAAGTGGGGACCTGGACTTCTACTTCCATCTAGTGGTAATGAGGTCTTATCACCCCACTTCTCTTGCTGGCACAGAGTCAAAAATCTAGCTAAAACAAAGTTTAAATAAGATCCAGAGTCTTATGATATGAAAATGTCCATGTTTTAATCAGGAATAAACCATCATTTTAAGTACCAGGACGATCCAACACTAATTTTAAGAAGACAATTAATCTTAAGAATACAATTAGCTGATATACCAATGTTTTAGTCAGCTTTTTTGTTGCTGTGACTAAAGGACCCAACCAGAACAATTTTAGAGGAGGAAAAGTTTATTTGGGGACTCACAGTTTTAGAGATCTTAGTTCATAGAAGGCCAGCTCCATTCCTCCAGGTTCGAGGTGAGGTGGAACATGATGAAGAGTGTGGCAGAGGTTTACATGGTGATCATGAAGTAGAGAGTCCACTCGCCAGATACAAATATATACTCAAAGCCACGCCCCAATTCCCACCTTCTCCAACCACACCCTACCACTTCAATTACCACACAGTTAATCCCAAATCACTGATTGGGTTAAGACTCTCGCAATCCAATCATTTCTCCTCTGAACCTTCTTGCACTGTCTCACACAGGAGCTTTTGGGGGATACCTCACATCCAAACCATACCAGTCTGCCCCAAAACCTCACAACCATCTCACAAAGCAAAATATATTTTTTCCATTTCTAAGAATCCCCATAGTCATCAGTTCCAAGATTTGCTCAAAGTTCAAGTCCAAAGGCTTCGCATTGTGAACTCCTGTAAAATAAAAAGCAATTTACAAGTATCCAATATTTAATGGTACATAGTAAACATTTCTATACACAAAATTAGGGGCATAGAAAGAAAGGATAGGACCAAACCAAGACCGAAATGCAGCTGGGCAAACAAGTCCTGTAGCTTCATGTCCTGCATGTGGGCATATGGCATCTTGATGTTTTCTCCAAAGGGCATGTGTAGCTCCACCCTTTGTTGCAGCCCAAGTGGCCTTTTGTTGGCTTGTTTCTGCTCAATTCCTGTAGCTGTCCTACTATGATGTCCAATGTTACTGGCATTTCTTAATCTCAGTAGTCTCCACTGCAGCTTCAGCTTTCTCCACACATCTCCACACTTTAACGTCTCAGGGGATGCCCACAGGGACTCCAGCCCTGCTGTACTTTTCCTGGACTTCCAGGCCTTCTTTTGAAATCTTGGTGGAAGCCTTCATGACCTCCTAACTCCAGCATCCTGCATTCCTGCAGAACCAGCATCACATGATTGACGTCAAGTTCTGCCGCCATCTTGAGCAGTAGCAAAGCCTCCAGAGACCCTTACTATGGCAGCCTCTGAGTGCCTGGATGGCTGAGCACATTGAAAAAACTTCCTAGGCCCTTTTTGGAAGAAGGGTACCCTACTCATCTCTTCTCAAGAGAATTTTCACCTTTACTCCCTTGAGCTTGAGATATGGGTGTGGTCTTGCCAGCTCCTGAGATGCCAGTAAGCCATCTTTCTTATTGTCTCTAGGAAAAATTTTTAGCATTTCTGTAATGTTAGTATTGTCTTTAACAACTGCAACTTCCTTAGTTCTAGTTTTATTCTGGCCTTTCAAATTCACTTTTTCCAAATCTTTCTGCTGTGCTTGCTGCTCCTGATTATCACCATAAATTCGTATAAAAGCCACCAGCAATATCCATGCCACCACCTGAATGCTATGCTACCTAGACATTTCTTCTGCCAGATTAAGAAGTCCATTGCTTCTAAAATCAGCCTCACAGAAAGTCTTTGGACATGGGCAAAATGAAGACAACTTCTCAGCCAGAACATAGCACTAATGGTCTCTACTGCAAGTTCCAATAGAGTCATCCTCTGAACCCTCTTGAGCCCTGTCTTCATTGTCCCTGATTCTATTGGCATTCTGGTCTTTTGAGCTCCCACCAGAACTGGCCATTAAGTTTTGCATATAACAATCTAAAGCATTTCCAGCTTGCACTTTTAAACATCTCAAAATTCCTCCCACCAATTCCAAAAAGCTCAAAAATCTTCTGAACCACATGGTCAGGTTAGGCACAGCAATGACCCCACTTCTCAGTATCAATTTCTGTTTTAGTCATCTTTTTCACTGCTGTGAATAAATGACCCAACCAGTGCAACTGTAGAGGAGGAAGAATTTATTTGAGGGCTCATAGTTTCAGAGATCTCAATCCACAGATAGTGGCTCCATTCTTCAGGGCTCCAGGTGAGATAGGAACATAATGGTGATAGAGTGTGGCAGAGGCTTACATGGTGATCAGAAAGCAGAAAGTTCACTCACCAGATATAAATATATATCCAAAGCCATGCCCCAATCCCCACCTCCTCCAGCCACACCCTACCACTTTAGTGGTAAATCACTTATTGGGTTAAGACTCTCACAACACAATAATTTCTCCTCTGAACCTTCTTGCACTGTCTCACCAGGAGCTTTGGGGGGGGGGGGGATATGTTAGATTTTTCTAAGATTTTTTAAAGTCATGATAAAAATGGTTTAACATACACAGTTGAAACAAATGGGAAAAAAATTAAGAATATTAGCAGAATAGAGATGGAGAGAAAAGGAGAAAGAGAATATTAAAAAGAACCAAATTTCAAAATTTTAACTGAAAAGTACAATAACTGAAATAAAAAGTTAGTAGATGAGCACAATAGCATAAGTGAGGTGGTGGAGTAAAGGAAAGAGTCAGTGAACAAAGAAAGAGAAAAATAGAAATTATCTAATATCAGAGATAAAATAGAGTAAAAATAAAATGATCAGAGCCTAGGAGGCTATAAAATAAAATTTTTTATTCATATTATCCGAGTTTCAGAAGGAGAGGTGAAATAAGATAGGGACGCCAGTGAACTCAAAGAAATAATGCCTGAAAAGTTTGTAAATTTGGCAAGAGACATAAACGTGCAATCAAAAGCTGAGCAATAATTCAAAGGACCAAGGCATTAGACCAGAGACACTGTGCCTACTAGAAGAAAATGTAGGCCCAAATCTCCATTATGTCAGATTAGGAACTGACTTCCTCAACAAGACTCCAGAAGCACAACAAATAAAATCAAGAATCACTAAATGGGATGATATCAAACAAAAAAGCTTCTTCGCAGCAAAGGAAACAATCAAGAACTTGAAGAGAGAGCCTACAGAGTGGGAGAAAATCTTTGCCACATGCACCTCAGATAGAGCATTAATCTCCAGGATATATAAAGAACTCAAAAACAAACTTAGCACCATAAAAAAAAACCAAGTAACCCAGTCAATAATGGGCAAAGGAACTGGACAGACACTTCACAGAAGAAGAGATACAAATGGTGAACAAATATATGAAAAAAAATGTTCATCTCTATCAATTAGAAAAATGCAAATTAAAGCTATATTGAGATTTCATCTTACTCTAGTCAGAATAGCAATTATCAAGAATACAAGTAACAATAAATGTTGGTGAGGATGTGGGGGAAAAAGTACATTTATACATTGCTGGTGGGACTAAAATTGGTGCAACTACTAGGAAAAGCAGTATTGAGATTCTTCAGAAAACTTGGAATGGAATCACTGTTTGGCCTAGTTATTCCACTCCTTGATCTATATCCAAAGGGCTTAAGAATCAGCATACTACAGTGATGCAACCATATCAATGTCTATGGCAGCTCAATTCACAATAGCTAAGCTATGGAACCAAACTAGGTGCCCTTCAACAGATGAATGGTTAAATAAAATGTGATGTGTGTAGATACACAATGGAATATTACTCAGCCTTTTAAGGCTGCTTCTTTAGAAGAATGAAATTATGGCATTTGCTGGTAAATGAATGGAACTGGAGACTATCATTCTCAATGAAATAAGCCAATCCCAAAAAAAAAAAACAAAGGCTGAATGTTCTCCCTGATATGTGGAAGCTAACACACACTAAGATGGGGTAGGTGAAAGGAAAGTGGTGCAGGACTAATCACACACACACCTGGGATAAGAAGTGGGTTTATTATCAGGAGCCTGACAAGGCTGCTCGGCACAGAGAGGGACAGAAGCAGCAAGTGAGGGAGAACAGCAGCAACTCCCCCTCAAATGATACCTTTTGTAGGCTAGAATCATGGCTGGGCACTAGGGGCAGGTTTAGTCTTGACTGACACAGTAAGTATCTCCTGATCTTTGTGGAAGGCAAGCTTGTTTCTTGGGAACAGAGATAGGCAGTTTTCCTAACTCTCAGAGGGGGAACAGGGATACCTGCATGTCCCTTTATCTTCTCAAGGAGAGAACAGGGAAACCAGTATGTCCCCATCTCAGGAGCCCGTAAGTTGTCTTCTATCTCTCAATGAGAGAACAGGGCAAGACCAGCACATCTCCAGGACGGTAAGTTTATCTCGGGCTACTTTCTATTTCTTGGGAATAAAAACAGTATTCATAAAGTGGAGGTGAAGGAAAGGAATATGGCTGCAATTATGCTAACATCAGGGAAGATTAGAAGTTCATTGGATTAAATAAAGGGGAATGGAGGGAAGAGTGGGGCCGGGAATGGGAAAGACAGCAGAATGTTTTGGACATAACTTTACCATGTTAACATATGAATACATGACCAATGTAACTCCCCATCATGTACAAACACAAGAATGGGATCCTAATTAGAATACATTATACTCAATGTGTGTATAATATATCAAAATACACTTTACTGTCATGTATATCTAAAAGAACACATTTTTAAAAGTGAAAAAAATGTTTTTCTGCATCTGTTGATGTGATCGTGTGCTTTTGTCTTTTACTTGATTAACCTGATGAATTACATTCGAAATAAACATAGTCATGATGTTTCCAAAAAATCATCAACTGAAACTGCCAAAGACACATTAAGTGCCCAGCGAGAAAAGCAATCTTTAGCATTTGACCTACAATTTCATACTCAGTGAGACTATTTCCCAAGAATGATAATAAAATAAAAACATTTTCAGGTAAAATGAGTTTTCATGAAAACATATTAAGACAAAATCTAAAGCATGTAATTCATAGTAAGAAAATCAACCCATAAGTAAGTTCTGATAAATAAAAGAGAATTGTGAATAAATAAAATAGTAAACATGTGGATTAATTTAAATAATTATCAATACAAATAATTGATATTAACAAACATGAAAAAAAAAAAGCTAAGCAAGCAACTAACAGGACACACCCAAAGAAATTCATACCAATTTACCAAAATTTAACTTCTGAAAACTAAATAAAAAGACAAAATCTTGAAAGGCATCAGAGAAGAATAACACCTTTCCTACAGGGAAAAATAACTTGAATGACAGTGGAGGCCAGAAGAAGTGCACAATAGTTGAAAGGAAATATTGAACTAAAATTCTATACCCAGTGAAAATAAAGGTGGACCCAAGAGATGTTCACATGAAGTAAAACTTAAGAGAGTCTTTGACCAATATTAATTAATATTCTAAAAGAATGGCTAAAGGTTTTCTCTAAACAAAAAGAAAACAACAAAAGAAAGACTACCAGGAAAAAAATATGGTAAGCAAAAATACAGGTCAGAATAATGGGTTTTCTAAATTATGTTTGTTGAAGTAAAAGTTATAACACTAATATTGTTCTAAATGTATGGAAATGAAATATTAAGGCAATTATAAATGTGAGAAGGTAAAGACACACAAAGGAAGGTAGTTTCCATGTCCAAACTAGTAACACAACACCACCTTTAGATTTTGATGTTGTGCATATGTAATATAATGTGTAGAGCAGTCTCTCAAAAAGCTATTTGAAGTGATACACTCAAAAGCACTACAAATTAAATCAAAGTGGAATTCTCAGTTCACATCATCCATAGTAAGGCAGAAAAAAGATAGAAACAAAAAACAGTGAACACACAGAAACAATGTCAATGCTTGAAATAAAACCAGCAAAGATAGATGGGCAGAATAGATCTAAAAACATTACTCAATGATACATAGTTCACTTGAAACTCATTTCAAGTATGACAATGTAGACAAAATTTTTAAAAGATGGAAAAAGACATATCATGCAAACATTAATAAATGAAAGGAGTGACTATATTAGTATTCAATAAAGCAGATCTCGAAAGAAAATTATCAGAGACAGGCACATTATATAATGAGTAACAATTCACTAAGAACACACAGCAATCTTAAATGTGTTTGCTTAAAACTACAAAACTGATTACAAAATATGTAAAGCAAAAACTGGAAGGAGACATAGGCAAATCCACTATTTATTCAACAAGTAAATGGCAAATAAGGATATTAAGGAATTCAACAAAAAAAAATACTTAATTGGTAATTAGAGAGCATTCCACCCAACAACAGCATAATACACATTCTTTTCAAGTGTACATAGAGATTATACCAAGATAGACCAAAACTGGTCATAAAACAAACTTCAAAAAATTGAAGATAATTTAAACAATACAAAGTATAATCTGTGACCACAATGGAATCAAACTAGAAATCAATATCAAACAGAACACAGACAAGACACCCAAATATTTGAAAAATGAACAACACACTTCTGAATAATTCATGATATGAAGACAGCCTCAAAAGGAATAAAAGTAAATATTGAAATGCATGAAAATGAAACCTCAATATATCAAAACTTGTGGGATATAACTAAAGCAGTACTGAAATGGAAATTTATAGAAATAAATGCATATGCAAAATAGAAGAAAAATTTCAAATCAATAATCTAAGCTCCCCACCTCAAGAACTTTTTTTAAAAAAAAAGATCAAATAAAAAGAAAGGTAATAATAAAAATAGGACCAAAAATCAAAAACAGAAAAATGACAGAGTATCAGTGAAATAACTAGTTCTTTAAAAGATAGGTAAAATTAACAACCTTCTATCAAGACTGTCAAATAAGGAAAAAACAAATTACTAAGTAAGAATGAAACAAGGGATATCACTAAAGATCAAAAGATAGTTGAAAACAATACAGATACAAATTTAACAATTTACAGAAAATAGATCAACTCCTTAATACACTCTTTCCCTCCCTTCCTCTCTCCCCCACCTCACAACTCACTCAATATGGAATAGAATATTTGAATGCCTTTTAACTATTACAGAAATTGAATTCATAATTTTAAACTCCTAAAAAAAAGAATCTCCTGGCCCATATGGTTTCACAAGAAAATTTCATCAAGTACTTAAAGAAGAATTAATACCAATTTTACAAAAATTTTTTCCAGAAAATAGAAAAGTAAGTCTCTGTTCATTTCATGAAGCTACCCAATGGCCTGATACCAAAACCAAAGACAGTAAAAATAAAGAAAGATATTGAATGAGGTCACTCATAGATGTATATTAGAAAATATTTAACAAAAAAATCAGTAAATAGAATACAGTGTTAAATTTAAAAAAGAATTATACACACCTTGGTAGTGTGATCCACTTCAGGAATTCAAGGATGGTTCAATATTTTTAAAAATCAAGTACACATCTGTAATGCCAATTACTCAGGAAGCTGAGATAAAGTGATTGCAAGTTCAAGGCCAGCCTGGGAAACTAAGCAAGATCATGTCTCAAAATAAAATTAAAAGGGCTGGGGATATAGCTCAGTAGTGAAATGCTTGCCTAGCAGACGCAAGGGCCTCAGTACCAACCACACACACACACACACACACACACACACACACAATCAAGGTAATCTTCCATATTAGCAGGCTGACGATCAAAACCCACATGATCATGTTAATTGGCACAGAAAAAAATTGACAAAATGACAAAAAAAAGATAAAAATTCTCAGGAAAAAAATAGGAATAGAGAACTTGTCATAGTCCATTTTCACCATTCTTATCCAACAATGTACTAGATGTTCTATCCATTGTAAAAGAAACAAAGCATACAGATCAAAATAAAAGGAAGAACATGGTCCCTTTTTAATTATGCTATTCTCTAAAAACAAGTCTCAAGAAGTCTATTGCAAAACAAAACTCCTGGAACTAATAAAAAGCAAGTTCTTCTAGACTTCAGAATATAAGATAAACATACAAAACATATATTTCTATATGTAAGAAATGAACTTGTGTACATCAAAATTATAAATATTATACAATTTTCAATATCTCATAAAAATGAAATACATAGTTGAAAATTTACTAAATAAGTGTAAGACTTGTATGTTGAAAACTACACAACATGAATAGGAGAAATCAAAGATCTAAGAGAATGGGAAAAAAAACACAGCATGTTCCTGGATTGAAAGTCTTGATGAGTAAAGATGTCAGCTCTTCCCACATTGATATCCATGTTTTACACAATTCTTTTCAAAATCCCAACATGATTTTTTCACAAAGGCATTAAAATAGCAAAAACGATTTTGACAAAGGGTAAGTGGGAGGAATCAGTCTGATTTCAAGATCTTTTATATAGCTACAGTAATACAATGTACTATTGGAGGATGAATAGATATATACATCAATAGAACAGGGTAGAGAACCTAGAAATAAGCCTATAACCGATTTTATAAAAATGCCAAAGTCAGAAGGCTGAGACAGAAGGATCACAAGTTCAAAGCCAGCCTCAGCAAAAGCAAGGCCCTGAAGCAACTCAGCAAGACCCTCTTTCTAAATAAAATATAAAAAGGGATGGGAATGTGACTCAGTGATTAAGTGCCCCTGGGTTAAATCCCTGGTACCAAAAAAAAAGAAAGAAAGAAAAAACAATTCAACGGAGGCAGAAGGTCTTTTCAAAAAACAATATTGAGATAATTGGACTTCAATAGGTCAAAAAGTGAAACTTAAGTTCATAGTGTATACAAAGATTAATTCAAAATAGATTATGACCTTAAGTGTACAACATAGGACTACAAAACTTTTAGGAAAAAAATAGAAAATCTTCAGGAACTAAGGTTGAGCAGAGTTCTTAGACTTGACACCAAAAACATGATTCATAAAATGAAATATCAGTAAATTGGGCTTTATCAAAATAAAATGTTCTGTAAAAGACCATGTTGAAAGTATAAAAAGACAGGCTATAAAGATATGGCAAACCATGTGATCAAAATACTTCTCTCTGGATTAAAGAATTTTCAAAATTTCAAAATTAAAGCATTTTCTAAGTATTAAAATAAACTTTTCATTTAGAAAAAGGAAAAAGACATGAATAGACATTTCACCATACAAAATATACAGGTGACACGTAACCACATGAAAAGATGTTCAACTAGCCATTAAAAATGCAAATTAAATACATAATGAGCTAGCACTGCACATCTTTGAAATAAACAAAAACAACAGGGCAGGGAATGCTCAGTGTCACAGCGCTTGCCTAACATGTATGAGGCCGAGGCCCTGTATGGGTTCACTCCCCAGCACCCCTGCTCCTGCCCCCCCAAAAAGCACCATACCAAATGCAGAGAAATTGGATTACTCATATATTGCTGGTGGGAACATAAAATGGGCAACCACTCTGGAAAACAGTTTGGCAGTTTCTTTAAAAATTAAATATATAACTACCATTTTACCCAGCAATTACTCTTCTGGAAATTAACCCCAGTGAAACAAAGACTTAAATTCACACAAAAACCTGTACACAAATGTTTATGCAGCTTTATTTGTAACAGCCATAAATTGGAAATAATCCACATGTTCTTCAATGATGAATCATTAAGCTGTAGTACATCTGTGCCATGGACAACTACTCAGTAGTAACAAGGAATAAACTAATGATGTGCAGGGTAACCTGGATGGATAACCAAAGAGAACTACACAAACTAAAGCTAATTCCAGAAGGTTGCATACATTGTGATTCCATTTATATAACATTCTTGAAATAAGACTAGATAATTGGGATGATAGATTAACGGCTGCCAGGAGTTAAGGAGGGGATGGGCAAGGAGGGAAGTCAGCACTAAACACAGCAATGTGAGGCCACAGTTTTGTATCTTGACCACAACAATGTCAATATCCAGGCTATGGTATTGTACTATGGTTTTGCAAAATGTTACGTTTAGAGGAAACTGGGTGAAGAGTACGTAGAATCTTTATTATTTCTCCCAAATGCATATTAGTATACAATTACTCAAAATTAAAAAGTTTAGGAGCTGAGATTATAGCTCAGTGGTAGAGTGCTTACCTACCATGTATAAGGCCCTGGGTTCAATCCCCGGCACTACCAAAACAAATTAGAACGTTTAAGTAAAATGTAGTTAAAAGTTTGTGGTTAGAAAACCTGAGAGAAATGACATGGCTACCATGAATAATTTATAAGATCTCCCTCTCTCGAAAAAAAATTTCCCTCTTGCAATATGAGGATCTCTACCTTGATTTTGTAGTCTATAAAGTGGGTACATGTCCAGCAAACATTCACATATTTAATTTCTTTTCTAGACCAAAGCCAGCTACTTGCATAAATATAAAGAAATACAACTCATCTTGGACACCACCCAGAAACCCTCCTTTTGTAACTCAAAGGAATCTTAGGACAGATGCCTCAGAATGGTTCCAGTCTGTGCCCCAAAGGTCACTTGAAAGTTTGACACCTCTCAAAGGCACCAAGAAGAGGAAAAAACATGTTCTCTGGGCCACAAAGACTGAAGACATGAACCTTCTAAGCAGCAAATGGGAGACTGCTCCCTCAAGCTTTGAAGTGGTTGCAAATATAAAAGATAAGAGTCTTCAAGATGAAGAGTCCAAACTGCAGAGCTCTAAGCAGATAGTTCCTCATCTCCCCAAAACCAAGAAGGAGCAACCACATCAGAATGACAGACAACTCACCTTCCACCTGAGGTTCCAAAGGGACAATTAATCTCACTGTTTTCTTGCTCTGAAAACTGGATGAAAGATGACATTGCTGACATAGTAAAAAGAAAACAAGACAAGCCTTCCTTCACTATACCTCCCTCTTTACAGGCATATGCAGATGCTAAACTACAAATTCAAGATATCCCATATTATTTAATGGAAACATCTACCAGATATTTTTAAAAATCTAGAGAAAATATAGAAAATTTAAAAACACTAAAGATATTTATATTTAATTTTTGTCAGCATGAAAAAACAAAATTCTGAACTTTTGATTTCTTCCAGAATTACTTATGCATACAGCACCAAATAACTAAGAATTCAAGGGAGAAATGATATGTGCTATCACTAATTTTAACCTCCCTTTTAGGCACTTTAATGAACCAGTCAACATCATTTCCTGAATTTATTTCTGTTATGTGATTGGTATACTTGGAATCACTGATGACATAAAAGACATTTCTCCCCACCAGAAGAATATCATATAATTGTCCACATAAGACATACATGACTTAAAATGATTACAGATAAGTGCATATATTATATGTTGCTATGTCATAAAGAAAATACCAGGTATTACAAGGTGATAGAGTGGCACAAAATGGCACTGAAATGTATATATTATAGTTTAAAAGACATTTTACTTATCAAAGTTAAGCAAAGATGTAAAATATTAAAAGCACAATTTTTCTTATAACTGATGAGTACATCCATTCTAGAGCTGTACATCTCTAGCTATTTATTCATATGGACACTGTGGAACAAATTCAGCACCTCACATTCTGTTATGCATAAGGCAGCAAGCACTGGGAGAGATTCCTTTAAGACAATGCAGAGAAACAGATCAAGCAGGTAAGTCAGGATGGATGTAGCAAATGAGAAAAGAGTCGATTAGTCCTGGGTCAACAATGGCATCCTGTACAGGATGAGACTAAGTGGAATGAAAGTTAAATAAATTAGGTACATGAAAGGTGAAGGCCACAAGCCTAATTAGGGTTGAGTATAACCAGGAAGATCCAAAGTTGGTGATCTGTTCTCAACAATATTTCCAGTAGCTGAAGAAGATTTTAAGAGTCTGTTATAATATTTAAAGTAAATATTGTGTTTTAAAAGAGTCTTGACAATAGATTTCTTGAGATTTCTTCGACGACCAATCCAGTTATCTTCTGGATAAAATAGATTGTTGGGGCTGGGGATGTGGCTCAAGCAGTAGCGCGCTCGCCTGGCATGCGTGCGGCCCAGGTTCGATCCTCAGCACCACATCCAAACAAAGATGTTGTGTCCGCCGAAAACTGAAAAATAAATATTTTTAAAAAATTCTCTCTCTCTAAAAAAAAAAAAATTTAAAAAAAGATAAAATAGATTGTGCTTTGGGGGTGAGTATTCTATCCCCCAGGGGCCCCTACTTTTCACCCCAAAATTCTTATTCTTACTGACTGGGGTAAGAGCAGAGGTCTGCTCCTCCAAGATGCCTTCTGCAAGGTAAGTGCTCCAGCTTGGTAAAGTGAGGATAATGTTCTGAACCATAGCATTTATTGTAGCTGACATCAGGATGAGTAAGAGCTCTCAAAATTCAATTTTGCTCTTATTCTCAAAGATGGGGTGGGTGGTAAGTAAGCTATGGGAAAATCTTGATTTATTTTTTTATTCAGTGAAATATCTATCACTTGAACCTTCAATTGTCTTCAGGGTTTAAGATTATAAATTATGGAGTTGAGTACCTCTGTGAATAATACAATAATAAACCAGTTCCTCAGAACATAGAAGTATACGGATATTTCCTTAACAATTTTACCGTGGTCCTCACCCATAATTGTTCTTCTAATAATCTTATTATTTTATACAAATACTTGATATGATGCTCTCCCTAGGAGAATATGTAGGTTCACTTTTCCACTCTGCCCTTTAACTTTCAGTTTTCTGAGTATGCCACTCTCTTTCTTAAAGGCTATTCATTTTCTCTGCTTGGTATACTCTTCACCCTAGTAGTTTACTGGAAAACCTCTACTTCTTTAAGATTAAATTTAATCACTATAAACCTCAGATACCCCCAGGAATTTTAAACAGATATAATTAATAGGCTGAGAGTTCTAATTGGATTCATAGATAGCATGCAAGAACAGATGGGTAATATGAGAGATGTAAACTCTAAAAAATAAAAAGAGATGTAGAAATTTTAAAAAATACAGTAGTAGAATGAATGAATTTTCCATAAATAATGACAACAAACCATGGATCCAGAAAACTTACAGAACCCAAATGCCAAAAATTCTACATGTTATACTCAAACTCAAGAAAATCAAAGACCTAGTAAAATCTTGAAAGAAGACAGAGGAAAAAATAACACCTATCATATATAGATGAGAAAGATGATAATTGCTTTAGAGTTTTCTTCAGAATCTGTGTAAGCAAGAAAGCAAGTGAAATATTTATAGTGTTAAAGAATAACTCCTTAGTTCAGGCTTCTGTAACAAAACACCATGGAGTGAATTGCTTAAATAGCAGGAACTTATCTCTCACAGTTCCAAGGTGGGAGTTCTAAGATCAAGATGCTAAGAGATTCAGTGCCTGGCAAGGGTGCAGGCAGTGGCCATCTTGTGGCCATCATGACTTTTTTTTATAACAGCACTAATTTATGAGGATTCCATCCTCATGACCTAATTACAATTATCTTCCAGAGGCCCCACCTCCTAACACCATCACATTGGGGGTGAGCTTTTCAACATATATATCATGGGAGACACATAACAACCATCAACCTAGAAATCTCTATCCAGTGAAATTGTCTTTGGAAAGTGTAGAAAGATGCTTTCTTAGGTAGAAATCAAGGGAATTTTTCACCACTAGACTTAAGAGAAAATGTTGAAAGTTCTTCAGAGGAAGGAAAATTGTACAACTCAGAAACTCTGATATACATAAAGGAAGAGCAATAGAGAGAAAATAAAAGTAAACTATTTTTTCTTAATTGATAAAAGATAACAGTGTTTTAAAGATAATAAGAGTGGGCTGGGGATGTGGTTCATCAGTAGGACACTTGCCTAGCATGCATTAGCCCCAGATTCAATCACCATGACCAGAAAAAAAAAACATGAAAATAGTAACAATAAGTTCAGAAATTATAGCTTGTATATAAATGAAACAAATACCAGCAATTGAGTAGGAACGAGAGTACTCTGCTAAAAAGAACTTGCATTATCCAGGAAGTGATTGGAATAGTATTATTTGAAAGAGGATTTGGTTTTGATGTAAATTTGATGCACTGTACAAAGGTGAAAAAACTATACTTGATATAATAAAAGGAAAAAAAGTGATGAAAACAAGAAGAGGTACAAAAAGAATGGAAGACAAGAAGCAACAAAAGCAGCAGATAGAAAACAGTAACAAATATGGTAGATACTAATCCAATCACTTTTTAAAGGCAATGGCCTAAATATAGCAATTATAAGATAGGACACTGTCAGAGTGAATAAAAAGAGAAGTATTTTCTTGATATATCACTTTAATATAAAGATTCACTTTAATAGAAAGACACGGGTTTAAAGGGATGAAGAAAGATATGCCCTGTTAACCCTAACTGAAAGAAAGTTGGAGTAGCTATGTTAATTTTTGGCAATGAGCTCTCAAGAAATTTTTTTAAATACTCCAAACCACATGAAAATGGAAACATAACAATAAAATGGAATACAATGAAAGCAAAGCTTTTACTGGGAAATTTATAGCATGTAATGCATTTATAAGAATAGATTGTCTAATGAATCTAGGCTTCTACCTTGGAAAATTATTAAAAAGAAAAATTAAGCCTGAAGTATGAAGAAAAATAAAAATTAGAGCAGAAATTAATGAAATTGAAAATAGGAAGTTAACTGAGAAAATTAATGAAATGCCAACATTTTCTTTGAAAAGATCAAAAAATATATAAGCCTCTAGGAATATTCTTTAATAAGAAAAAGGAGAAAACCACAAATTACTAAGGTCAGAAATGAAGAGACTGCTAGTCCCCTGGACATTAAAAGGATATAATATTATGAAAAATTCCTTGCCCACAAATTTGATAATCTAGATGAAATGGCTTAGTTCCTCAAAAGATGTAACCTGCCAAAACACACACAAAGAGAAAGACAATCTGAATAGGGAGGGCTATTAAAGAAATTGAAATAATAAAACCTTCTAAAAGAGATAACACCAGGCCTCCATGAATTCACTAATGAATTCTAACTAACAAGAAAGAAATTATACCTTTTCTCTACAATATCTTTCAGAAGATAGAAACTGAGGGAATACTCCCTAACTCATTCTATGGTATTGCCCTATTACCAAAACCAAAGATATTGCAAAAAATGAAAACTAGAATATCTCTCATAAATAATATATGCAAATTCTCAAAAAAATATTAGAAATAGGATTCAATAATGTACAAAAATAATTATACACCATAACTAAGATTTATTCAAGTTATGCAAAGTTAGCTCAACATTTATATCAATATAATATCAATATAATCCATCACATCAACAGAATAAAGAAGAAATATCATATGATCATATCAATAATGCAGAAACAATATTTGGGAAACTCCTATCCCATTCGTAAGAAAACAAACTCTCAGCAAACTAGGAATGGAGAGAAACTTTCTCAAGTTGATAAAGAACATCTTTAAAAAAAAAAAAAAACAGATGCTTTCTTGCTAAGATAAGGGAATGCCCATTTTAAGACTAGAAATCTTAATTCAGCAAGACAAGGAAATAAAAGATATACAGCTGGAAAGGAAAATTTAAAAAAAAACTGTATTTGTTCACAGATGATATGACTGTAGAAAAGCCCAAAGAATCAATAAAAATAAAACATCCTGGAATTAATGTGATAATAGCAAGTGTAAGATACAAAGCTATATTTAGATCTTAAATATCCCCCAAAAGCCATATGTTAAAAAAGTTTGATCCCAGGGTGGTGTCAATGGGGTCTGATGGAAAGCTTAGGAAGTGGAGTTGTGCAGGAGGAAGTTAGATCAGTGGGGGGCCTGGTCTTGAAAGGGATAATTGGAACTTCAGCCCATTCCTCTCTTTTGCTTCCTAGCAGTCTTAAGGTAAGAAGTTTTGCTCTACCACGCACTCTCTGCCATAACGTCAGCTTTGCCACAGTCCCAAAGGTAAAAAGGCTAAACAATCATGGACTAAAGTCTCTGAAATCATGAGCTAACAAATCTTTCCTCCTTATGTGTTGATTTTCTCAGGCATTTCATCACAGCACCAGAAAGCTGATGAATAGTTGAAATACCAAAGTAAATTGCTGTCTTACATATAAGCAAAGAACAATTAGAGTCTGAAATTAAAAACACAAGACTACTGACGTTAGCACCAAAAACTAAAATACTGAGGCATAAATCTAACAAAATATGTCAAGATCTATATGAAGAAAACTATAAAACTCTGCTGAAAGACACTAAAGAACCACATAAAATTAGACATATTCCATGTTCATGGATAAGAGGGTTCAATATTGTCAAGATGTCAGCTCTTCCCAACTTGATCTATAGATAAATTCCAATCCAAATCCCAGCAAATTACTTTGTAGATATCAAAAAAGTGATTTTAAAGTGTATATGGAAAGGCAACATGCTCAGAATAGGCAATACAATATTGCAAAAGAAGAACAAAGTTGGAGAACTGACACTACCCAACTTTAAGACTTACTATATAAAGTTACAGTAATATAGTGTGATGTTGGCAAAAGAATAGAGAAATTGATCAACAAAACAGAAGAGAGCACCCAGAAAAAGAATCACATAAATAAAATCAACAGATCCCTGACAATGCAGCAAAGAGAGGCCCTTCAACAAATGGTGCTGAAACAAGTGACATCCATATACAAAAGAACAAGAATCCAGATAAAGAACTTGTACACTTCACAGAAATTGCCTCAGAATGGATCACAGACCTAAATGTAAAGTACAAAACTATAAAATTCCTAGAAGATAAACATAGGAGAAAACCTAGATGACCCTGAGTATGGGTAGGGGTCATATGGAAAAATCTCTGGACTTTTCTCTTCATTTCACGGTGAAACTAAAACTGCTCTAAAACATGAAGTCTTTAATTTTAAATATATATTTTTTAAATATCAGGAAGATGGGGCTGGAGGTGTAGCTCAGTGGTAGAACACTTGCCTAGCATGTGTGAGGCCCTAGGTTTGTTCCCCAGCACCACATAAAACTAAACAAATAAAATAAAGGTATTGTGTCCATCTGCAACTAAAAATATTTGAAGAAAAAAAAAATAAAATAATGGGAAGAGATCCAATTCTAGAATGGAAGCTTGAGGAGATCCTCACCCACTCCCCCATGAAAAATACAAAACTAGGCTGGGGATACAGCTCAGTTGGCGGAGTGCTTGCCTTGCATGTACAAGGCCCTGGGTTCAACCCCTAATCCCCACAGCACCACAAAAAAAAAAAAAAAAAAAAAAAGGTAAACATATTTTTTAGAAAAACCTATTTAAATTAGGAAGTTTTCCTAAAATCATACCAAATGAAGAGACATTCACTCAAAAAAAAAAAAAAAAAAAGGCTAAATTCCTGCAAGAACAGTGAGGGTTTGTGACATTTTGCCATGACTCACTCCTTTTTTTTACTCCAGCTCAACAGGAGGGGGAAGCTCCACTCTCAGAGTGACCAGGAACACTAGGACAGCACTCTCCCCAGCTCCCAGTCAGGGCCAATGGTGTCTCCCTGGGAAGGGCAGGTTACTAACATTTCTCACCCTCTGGTGTGGTAGAGGCTAAATTCCAAGCAAGAACAACCAAGAGGTCAGGAATATTCTTCCTCCACCCAGCCATAGGCTGTCCCTCAGGTCAGGCTGGGATTACTGGAGCCTGGTCACCTTTGCCCCAGCTCCTTCATAGAATGGAGGTTCCCTGTGGAATCTAAAAAGACCAAAGGCTACTTACTGTCCCACCCAGCACACTACTCAAAAAGCAGACTTGTCATTCTAAAAGAAGTAAGCCACTGTCACCAATCTCACCTCTAGAGCAGTAGCTCAGATATTTTGCCTGGGGAGGGAGAAGTGTGCCCTAAGAGCAGAGAACTCTGAGGCCCTCCCCAATAGATTTGTTTGGAATGGAGTGTGGGAAAGTTCAAGGATAAAGGTATCTTCCAAACAATGGAGATTTGGTTGGTAAGTAAATAAGAGGAGTTTAGTGATTTGATAAAAGCAACAAGCCCAACCAGAGACCAGCTACATTGCCAGAGATAACCAGTGTGAGTGTGTGGGGTGGGGGAATCCAAAAAGAACCCTCCTGGGGTGGAAACACAGGAGGAAGAAAAGGAAAGATAAAGAATAAGAAAGAAATATTTTACATTTTCAATTAAAAATGGCAAATTGAATACACATTTAGTTTTGTTTCCTCCCAAAACCTCACTTGAATAACTTCTTTTTTTTTTTTTTAAGCAAAAACTGAAGGGATACAATAGGAGAGGAGGCCATCTTGGAAGCAGAATGACTTTAAACTTTTCAACAGTAACAAGAAAGCTAGATGGAATGGAACAAAATCTTCAAAATTATTTTTTTTAGTTATATTTAACCCCAAATGCTCTATATACTCAGTCCAACTTTGATCAAGTTTGAGAGTAGAATGAAAATAGTTTCAGTTTTGCAAGTTCTCAAAAAAATGTTTGGTGCACCCATTTCTCAGGAAGTTACTGGAGACTTCCTCCACCCAAACTGAATAAATCAAGAAAGAGAAAAAACTTTGATGCAGGAAATAGGAGATCAACACAGCATAAAGGCAAAGAGAGTCTGTAAGATGTACCAGTTGGACATAGCGTGTGAAGGGAACAGGAAGAGGAGCAGTACTGGGTCAGTCTACTGACTTAACCCAGCATAACCCCCATTTGAAAGTTCCATAGTGTTGTGAGCAGCAGAAGCAATCTTTAAACTCTGGCCAGGAGTTCCTGTGGTTTCAAAAATAAAAGCTTTGTTCTGCTCTTATTTTGAAATCAAATAGATGTTCCTAACTGCTTCAACATGGGCCTAAACATACCCAGTGAGAACACAAAGTTTTGTGTCCAGAGAAGTCAATCATTATAAAGCTGATTTCTGAAAAGGGGACCAGATGACACACCAATATCCAAAGGAATGAGTAGGAGATGACCTGGGCCCCAACAAGCTGAGAGCTTGCACTAGGTCATCTTGAAGGCCCTTCTAGGTTGTTTATCTTGGAGTTTAAATCACAGAGTTCTAAGAGTCATGATCGCCTTTCCCTGCTGGACTTTCTGTGTGACACAGTCAAGACCCTTACCTGGCTCTTTAAATAGGATGGCTTACTGGCTCCAGTGTGGTAGTGAGTTCCAGTGAACAAGTTGTTTACATTTCTTAATTCTGGAAAGTCACCGGGCCACGGCAAGTTAAAAACCGAAAGTGAAATCAGCTGATAGTGACATCAGTCAGCACAAATGTACCAAAGTTCAGAGAGCTGTTTACTTCGGGACAACTGCGAATGGCAACAGGACCTCAGCTCAGGGCTGCATCTGTCTGCCATTTCTCTACGTCTGACCTCCTTTCTGGAACCTGACATTAGAAAGCCAGCAGGAGGGAGAATCCAACCAACGGAACCTGATTTCCTGTTCCATCTTTTCATGAGTGTTCCTGGGGGCGCTGCACCTTCTGGTTGTAAGTACCTCCTCACAAGCACCACAGCTGGCCCAGATGCCCACCACCTCCCAAGACAGTACTTCTTCTCAGATATTTCACATTCTAGAAAGTGCCTCGGGAAAGCATTGGCTGCTAGGTGTCTGTGTCCTTCCTTCCTCTCTCCTTGGTACATCTACCCCTTTATTCTCTGATCTCCTTCCATCTACTCTCTTCAGCATTACCTGTGTATCACTGGCCACAAAAATGATGCCACTAAAGCTGGCAGAACCAGTTGGGCCTACACAGACTAACTGTGAGCAGCCAGGTCTGTACAAGTAACTGTGTGTGGCTTTTGAAACACATTGTTCATCAAAACAAGCAGCCAAAACCCATGCAGGTCACTGATCAGCAGCAGCTAAACTGTTGCTCAAAGGTGATTATGAAAACACCATGAGCCCTTCGAATACACACTGAAGATTAAAATTTCCAGAGAGATCTGTGCTCTTGACTTGGAGAATATAATAGGATCTAAGAGATTTTTAGACCCTACGTTATTAGAGTAGATTGCTTCTCATGCCCCAGTGGAAATTCATGGTAGAATTTTAGTTTTCTCGGGGCAGATGGTGAGACCTTTCATTTTTGTAAGTGGGCTATTTTGTTCATAACTCTTATTATACTGCTTCACCTGTAAATTCAAAGCATTCATTGAGTAAGGGAGAAAAGTGCATATTTCCTTTTTACCTCATGACATTAAAGTGCATTTTCAGTATCATCTTCCTATTATATACCCCTTTCAAAATCTTGTTTCTGAGATTTAGTGCGTGTGATTTTCTTCTTTCAATTTTAAACATGTTTTCTTTTATGAACTTTCTTTCCATCTTGGCTCTCACCTTATCTAATTACTGGAAGTTATGATTATTTTATAAATTTTATTTTTTCTGAAAAATAGCTCATAATTCTGGTATTTTATTTTAATGCAAAAAGAAAGGAACAATTGCCAATAATTCAACTACCCAGAAAAACAGCTAATATTAATTAACTAATAATTAATTAGTTAAATAATTCCTTAGTCTGTTTCTCTTGTACATCTTTATATAGAGGCATTCATACTAGTGGGATTTTATATAGGCTTTTCTTAAAAGTTGTGTAGTGTTTCATCATTCTGATATTTCCTAATTTATTTCTAATACTGGCAATTCAAGTTGCTTCCCACTTTTTGCCAAAGTGACACTGTAATAAACATTCCTATCATTGATTGCATTTCTGTTTCCTGCCTTAGAATAAATTCATAAAAATGGAGTGACAAAGAGATTTGACTGTTTGGAGGTTTTTAAATGCATGTTGGCCAATTACCTCCCAGAGAAATTTTCCAAATTTTTACACCTGCCATCATGTGTGAGAAAGCCAGTTTTACCACTCTTGGTATCAGCAAGTATTTCTCTTTTATTTTAATGTTTATTTTTTTAGTGGTAGTTGGACATAATACCCTTATTTATTTTTATGTGGTGCTGAGGATCGAACCCAGGAACTCGTGTGTGCAAGGCCAGTGTTCTATCACTGAGCCACAACCCCAGCCCCTCAGCAAGTGTTTTTATCTACAGTTTTGATAGGGAAACACATAGGTTATGTTACTTGGCATAACCTTTGATGACATTAGGATAGAGATTGTTTTTTCATGTTAGTTAATTACTTTTCATCCTTTCTTTTGTGAATTATCTCTTAATATTCCCTTGTCCATTTTTATGGAGTTTAATATTTTCCTTAACTATTCACATGAACATTTTAGGCATTAGGCATATTCATCATTTAATATTTGTTCTACATATTTTCCAAGCTCATTGACTTTGTGTGTGTATGTGTGTGTGTGTGTGTGTTTTAGTGTTGTATGCTTTTGTATATAGAAATCTATATTTTTTTAAGTAGCTAAATCTGTACAATTTTTATAGCTTTGATTTGCTTTTAAGTTCAGAATGTCCTTTCTCATTCATAAATCAGATTTTTATACTTTTTTCTGTTTGTTTTTGAATCTATGTGCAATTTATTTGGTTTGTGGAATGCAAAGAGGACCTAAAATAGTTTGGGTTTTCTTTTTTTCTCTCTTTTCCAGCTAGCTTGTCAACTGCTCCAGTTACTTAATAATAAACCCTTTATAGGCTCAAACCAAATGTCTCCTCTACAGAGCGGTCTTCCCTGACTCTCAGATCTAGAATCAGCACTTTTTCCTGCCACTTTCTCCCCCTGACTTCCCCCTGTTTCTTTTCCAAAGCTTTTCAAACATGTAATTATCTTTCTTAATTATGTTTGGTGTCTGTCTTCCCAAGTAGAGTGCAAGCTAATAGGGAGATATCTAGTTGTTCCCTAGCACCTCTGATTCTCCAGGGTCCTCACTCCAGAATCACCCAAAATGCATCATGAGTAGTGTCCTAAGACAAAACCATGGCCAGGGGGTGGGGAGATTTCTTCAGAACTGCAGGAGAGAGTGCTGGGGCCAGAGAACCCACGCTAGCCTCTAGTGCTATTTTGGGCCCTGTGAATCTCAGCCTCCCATAAACTGGATGGGGGGAGATCTGCCCCAAAAAAAACCAAAGGAGGATGGGTTTCCCAATTTATAGTCATTTGTTCATTTTTAAGGATTTTTTTTCCCTACCTCTAAATATTTTGTAACCTTTATTCCCAGCTGGGTCATCTGCTAGTAAAAGCTAATCAGCAACAAAACAATCAAACAAATAGCAAGTTAATATTAATGGACTCATTTAAACAGTTATTCCAATGGCTTATCGTGTCATGCCTGGCCTCATGCCTCTGAGTTTAAATTGCCATTTCATGGTGTGTCCCCATTTCTTCTGGGAAAGCTGTTTTTATTTACATATAAGAATTAAGCAAATCTGAACATTGCAGTGTTCCATGACAAGCTCAGTGGTGCAGACGACCATCCACAGAGAACACTGTGAACCCCAGGAGCTGCCACTGGCCAAACACATCCAAGAGACACCCAGTTGTGAAAAACTAGAGCTTAGACGCTTATTTCTGCCAAAGGAAATATGACACGTTTCCCTTTCTTCTTCCCTTTTTATTTTTATGAGAACCCCACCCAAACCAGGAACATGCTAATCTTGAATGTGTTCAGCCAGCAAGTTTTTAGCCAGGGCTGGTGGCCTCCTGTGATGAACACACACCCTTGCCCTGCACCCTGTCAGGTTTGGTGGTTCTGGCTTTCTTCTGCTTGGATTTTCTTTCCTGGACTTCTCACTCCATTCATGCCATGCACTGACCTGCCATCTCTACATTACTCCCGCTTCCATTCCCTTTTGCCCCCTGGAATCATTTCTTCATCGCCATCACAGCAGACACGTGGTACTTAGCACGTGCTGGGCACTGATCCATTTATGCTGCTGTGAACTCATTTCAGCCTCACAACAGCCCCATGGGGAATGTGACGGCCAATGCATGACAGAGCAGCATGTGATGGAACTTGCCCAAGGCCACATGACTAGTGAGGAACAGGACAAAGACAACCCAGGTGGTGGTGGTCACCACTGCCTGTTGCTACCCAGGCCTCATTCTAGAGTCATCACCTACACATATCCAAGAGGACAGCTTCCTGGAGTTGAGCTCTGTAAAGTAACTCCAGTGCTCTGTCCCCCTAGGATCTCACCCAGGCTGTGTGGTCCTGGGCTCAACCTCTCTGAGCTTCAGTTTCCTCTCTTAATAAGAATAATTTGAGCAACACTTACTAGGTCATGTTCCAAGTGTTGTGCATGAATCACCTCATTTAATTTCCATAACATCTATAAAATAAATTCTGTAATTATACCAATTTTACAGATCAGAAAACTAGGCACAGAGATGGCATGTAACTGAGATCACAACAGCTGGTAAATGGAAGAGCTGGGATTTGAACCCAGAAAACAAAACTTCAAAGCATGTGTTGTGAACCATTATTCCACACTGTCTCCCCTATATCAAGTGAGAACAAGAAGAATAGCAGCTACATTTGGTTGCTCTGAAGATTAAATAGATAATGCTGGTGAAGGGCCAGGCCTTAAATAGGCAGATGCTCAGGAAGAAGCAGGCTCTTATTCTTATAGTGAAGACAACTAGGCAGCCTGATAGGCTCTAATATTCATCAACGGTATGAGCATGGGCTGGTTACTGACCCTCACTAGGCCTACTTACTCCTCAAGAAAATGGAGACGAAAACAGGCAATCTACCTTCCAACCTTGTTGCAAGAAATTAAGAATACCTGCTAAGTGCTTGGTGCAGAGCCCGGCACATAATAAATGCTCAAGAAATGTTGAGGTCTGTTTTAACAAGAAAAAACAAAATTGGATTCCTTCTCATTTCCTTCCCACTGGCTGAAGAGACTCTCAAAGCAAGCTCTCTCCTCTGCTTCCCTGTGGCTTCTGAAATTGTTCACAAAATGAAAAGCCAAAAGGGGAATTTATAACTGACAAGACCCTAAGGACTCCCCTGTTGTTTTTTCTTTTGAGCCTCCTTGCTTTCAAGCAACAAAATACAAATTCCAGGTTGGACTCCGAGGCCTTGGTAGCAACTCCCTGGGTGGTGCCAGGGCAGGGGAAGAGGCTGCTGCTCCCACCTCAGCCATCACCATATCTAGTGTCAAATGGTCCCAGAGTACCCAACTCCTGAAGCCGCAGGCTTGGATGAAGTACCTGAGGGAGAGAGGACCTTGTAGAAAATTTACATTTAGCAAGGCACAGTGGCATATGCCTGTAATCCCAGTGGCTTGGGAGGCTGAGGCAGGAGGATCATGAGTTCAAAGCCAGCTTGAGCAATTTAGTGAGGCCCTAACACAACTTAGAGAGACTGTGTCTCTAAATTATATATATAAAAGGGTTGGGGATGTGGCTCGGTGGTTAAGCTCAATTGGGCTCAATCCCAGGCACAAAAAAGAAAACTTGCATTTAGAAACTGAGAAAGAAAAAAATAAAAAATAACCCAGAGGCAAAGAATCAGGACAGAGAAGTACATACAGAGGCCCTGGCGCAGCAAAAGAATTGTACTTTACTATGACAATTATGGTGGCAAAATGTTAATAGCCTTTACATAGAAAGGGCTCAGACTGACAAATGAAAACTAAAACTGGAAATAATTTTTTTTCTTTTTTTTTTTAGTGGTGCTCTGGATCAAATCCAGGGCCACACATACTCAAAATGATTTTTTAAAGCAAAAGAACTAATAGCACTTCACAAAAGAAGAAATATAGATGATCATTTCTTGAAAATATTGAACTTTACTAATTCTGAAAGAAAATAATAACAATGAATCATCATCTGTCGCTATCTAAGACTAAAGATATGCAAATCTAGGGAGCAAGCATTCTTGGGCACAGTAGTTGCAGTTCTCAGGAGGCTGAGGCAGGAGGATGATTTGAGCCCAAGAGTTCAAAGCCAGCCTGGGGCAACACAGTGACACCCTGTCTAGGGGGCAGGGATGTGGACCTGGACTGGACAGGACGGAACTGGGAGAAAAAAGCATTCTCTTACACCACTGATAGAAGGATAAACTGATTCACATACATACTCACTATAACTTTATTTATAATATATAAAATAATGTTACAAAATACGATTTAGAAACACTTTAAGCTCTGAAATGGCTATATGAAGCCCTTAAAGGTATCACATAGGAAACGTTTCTAGTGATATAGGGAAACGTTTATTCTACAATGATGTTCACAAAGTGGAACGTGAACATATATTTATGTGATCCTAGCGTATAAAACAACATTACAGAGCGCTAAGAGTGAGTATTTCTATGACCTGGAGTCATAGAAATTGATTTTTCGTCTTTTCTCTACACTTTCATTTATTTTATAGTTTTCTGCAATTGGCACCCACTACTTTCTTATAAACAGGAAAAAGCTTATCTAAAAATGGCCACAGTGACTCAGCAGTCTACCCTTTTGCCCTTTGAAGGAAGCACTGGCTGGTCATTAAAAAGCTCATTGTCGTGAGAACATGATTACCAGGATTGTTATAAAACGAAAAGAACAGGGCAGACTTTGGGGCTGGCAGAACAGTGTCACGGGTTTCCAACCACATATCCAGACGCTGTCATGTGAAACGTTTAGGAAAAGCCAGGACTAGACTCCAACCTCTCTGTCCCAGCTTCCAAAAGTCTGTACGTGTTTCCAACAGGAAGCACAATCGGACATCTTGGCACTGTGCTGGGAATGTGCGGAACATGAAGATGGCCCCTCACTCAAGAAGCTCCACTGTGTGGTTACGATGTGGACATAACACATGTAAGTGAAATAACCCAAAGACACCAAGCACATTTTCATTCATTAATTAAAAAAAAAAGAAATTCTCTGTATGCTGACATCAGTCCAGGAAAGCTCAGGAATCACTGAAGGTTTTAATCAGGTAGAAAGTCAGGTGGGATGTTGGGGGTTGGAGAGCGGCTGAGCATGGGCTAAGAAGGGACACAGCCTG
This sequence comes from Marmota flaviventris, assembly GCF_047511675.1. Classification (NCBI taxonomy): domain Eukaryota; kingdom Metazoa; phylum Chordata; class Mammalia; order Rodentia; family Sciuridae; genus Marmota; species Marmota flaviventris. The sequence continues at coordinate 19,393,654 of NC_092498.1, read as the reverse complement.
AGCAGATGCTGGACCATGCAAAGCTAGAGTGGAGGAAAAAGGAGCTGGGCCTCAGTGGAACACTGAAAGTTCAAGTCCTAAGTGGAGGCAGATGGTGGAGAGCCTCAAGCACTGGACACGGGAGGTGGGCCTGACTGTATATATGAAGAGTTGAGGAGGAGAAGGAAACCATCTCCTCCACAGGCCTGGGCCTGCACTTCTGGGCTCCAGTTTTGTTTTGTTTCACTCTCCATCAAAAACCTCTAAGTGTCAGTTGGAAAAAAAAAAAAAAATGAGGAAGTTAAAAACAAAGGCTCCAGGCTCTGTCTTCAAGTCAAAAATGTTTAATAGTAATGATTTTTGGAAGCCAGTTGAATCAGGATTCAAACAGGAGAAATGGGAGGGAGCATTCAAACACAGTATCCTCTCTCCCATCCTGCTTCATTCCAGGGCAGTGCAGGCAATTTTCTGTAGCATGGTAGTGTAAATCAAGGTCCCCACCCTCGAAATCCATCCCACTTCCCAAAATACCAAATCCCATTAGAAACATAGGCTTTTACTAAAGTTGTCAAATATTCAAAACCATGCAAAATACATTGGGAATTTTCTCAAACCATGGGCTAGACTGGTTAAACTTTTCATCATACCATCAGAGAAGAGTTGGATTCAGTCACCTTTTAGAGTATTGATGAACAAGCAGCAATGCTCCAAGAATCTCCAAAGACATTCAAAGGGGGCCTTCTGCCCCTTGAGTTTCCAGAGACTTTAAACAATAAGGTGCTGCAGAGGGGCAGCTGCTGAGGCTTGAGCTGAGATGGTCCCTCACACTTTGTTTCTGAGTGTCACTGCCATCTCTGTCTGGAGGGAAGAAAAGCACAAGCAGGAGCAGAGCAGGCTACTCAGTATTGCCAGGGGCCTAGTGGAGGCAGCACAGATTCAGGAGATCAATGTCCTAACAAGGGCTTGCTCAGCACCAGGTCTCTGTCAAAGGATCTCTGATGAATCCCTGTTCTCATTTCTGGCCTTCATTTGGGTCCTTTGAATGGAGCTGCCTTCTCTCCAAGCCTGACCCATGCTCTTTGTTCCACTTGGTCCCTTTCTGTTTTTGCAGAACAAATGCGGCATATAGAATCAGACAGCTGTGGGAAAGGAGGGCTGCTCCCCATGCGGTCCCCTGAGGAGCTGAGCCCCAGGGTCTCTGGGTTCCTCCCCAGGTCACCAATGGCTGCCACACACTTCACAGCTGGATCCCACCTGGCACTGCTGGCCAAGGCTCACAGGGCACCACTTGGTACTCTGGCTCCAGTGCGTGCATCTCAAAGTTTGCAGCTAGGCGTCCCTCATAACCCCTGATGTAAATGGCTGGTTTATTCACATGGAAAATGCACACAGATGAAGCCCCAGTGTGCAGACTACTGTTTTACAGGACATTTTGAAAACACTCTTCTGAGTAAAAAAAGTAGTAAATTTTTAAAAATAATGAGGAGTGTAATGAAATGGGCATTTACATACATCTAGAAGGACCACAATTAGCAAGTTTTCTATAGGTCAGTTTGGCAAGATGTCCTAGGATCGCTATGATAAGCTATCTTGACCCTGTGACGGCTCTTCTAGATATCTAATCCAGGGAAAAGTCAAATTCCAAGCAAGATTCCTATAAGCTTCTTCACTATCACAAAGGTGAAAAATGGAAACGACTTGTCAATTGCTAGTGTAAAGGATAAATCTACGACATGGACTATTCAGTGAAAAGAGTGTCATGTGCAACACAATGGTTATTGTAAAATACATCAGCATATGGGAAATGTTAGTGAAATATTAACAGTGGTTCTATGTATATGGTGGGATAAAAGGGCTTTTTTAAAAATATTTTCTAAATTTCCTAGAACTAGTATATATTACTGTTGTTTTCAGGAAATTAAAAAAAAAAAACTATAGATGTTTTAAAAGTAATGAGTGCTGGAATGGGATTTCATCACCAGGTGACATCATGTATGTCCCAATAATGAGTTCCCAAAGCAGGGCAGATGACATTACAGAGAGAGTCTGACAGTGATCCTCAGCCCAGGCTCATATCCTAGGAATCTGCAGAGCTTTGAAGACACACCAGTGCCCACCTCAAACCCAGAAGTCTAGATTCAATTTAGGTGTGGCTTTTATAGCTCTCCAGGTGGGTGTTTCTGTAGCTGTGGTGAGATCCATGGCTCCACGGGTCTTCCATACCTTCCTTCACCTTCAGGACCCTGCTGACAGTGAGCCTTGTCCTCCACCTTGTCAATACCCACCCTCTATAAGGATGTGAGAAATTCCCCCAAGAATGCTTCCTATGGCTTCTGGCATTTAGGCTGAGCAAATCCTTTAACCCAAAAGCACTTCAGTGGGGACTCTTCAGGCCTTCACAGCTGCCTAGGAGAGACTCTTCCTCCTGACCTCAAATCCAAGGGGCAGCTGATGTCTTGTGAGTGGGTCCTGGCTGTAGGTTACCTGGGACTTCCTGTCCTGGTAGGGTGGGTTAGAATAAGTTTGCCAGGGGGAGGTCAGGACCTTGAGAAGATGCAGGGCATGAGCAGAGAGGGAGAGCTGGACATTCACTGGTGTGACTTTCCCTCAGGTCCCCTGAAAAGGGCAGGAGAGATGGCCATCCCCAGGCCACTGTGGGGCAACCATCTATCCTTCGTGGGCATCATGATCCTGACAGCTGTGGTCATCTCCCTGCTGTTCTACGCTCTCCTCTGGAAGGCTGGCAACCTCGCTGACCTGCCCGACCTGAGAATTGGCTTCTACAACTTCTGCCTATGGAACGAGGACACTGGCTCTCTCCAGTGTCACCACTTCCCTGAGCTAGAGGCCTGGGGTGTGTCTCAGATTGGCCTGGCGCTGGCCAGGCTTGGCGTATACGGTGCCCTGGTCCTCACACTCTTTGTCCCCCTGCCTCTCCTCCTCGCCTGGTGCAATGGTGACAAGGGAGAGTGGCAGCTGGCAGTGGGCTTCTTGGCAATGTCCTCTGTGCTGCTAGCCGGAGGCTTGGGCCTCTTCCTCTCCTATGTGTGGAAGTGGGTCAGCCTTTCTGTCCTGGGGCCTGGCTTCCTGGCACTGGGCCTGGCCCAGGTTTTACTCATCCTGTTACTTATGGCCACGGTTGTGTTCCCTCCAAGGGCCAAGAAGGACAAGTGCCAGCTGTTAGACCTATCTAAAGGCTTAAGTGATTGTGAGGGTTAGTTCTAACTACAGAGAAGGTGCCAGAGAACCCAGGGGTTGGCACATCTTCTCAGCCATTTTGTTTCATAGCTAATGCCGTTCTCAAACCCCAGCAGATAGAACTCTGCAAAGCAGGTGGGTCCCCAGTGTCAAGGAGACCAAGGTAGTAAGGGTGGCCAGGCCAGCTGCGGCTTCTTAGTGTAGGATTGCCTGTACTTCAGGACTTCTGCGGACACCCTAAAAGCACATGGCTCACTGCCACATGATTTCCTGCTTTATTTAACCCATCTGGGCAATTCTTCCTCTAGCTTTAGGAGGTAAAGATTCCTGTTATGGGGTCAGATTTGCAGGCTGATTTATAAGAGAGCCAAACTGGAATCAGTGAAGGTTTATGGGAACAAACAGGACCACTATGAAAGGGCACCTAGTAGCAAGCCTTCGCTCAATGAGGAGTGGCTTGCTGCAATAAGCCCCTCACCAGGACTCCACTCCCATGGCCCAGGAACGGCTGAGGGATCCAACAGACAGAACACACATGGCACAAAGAAAACTAGGTTTGGAAGGTCCCTCCACAAAGGACGAAGCAGGAATCAGCTGGCAAGCATTCCTATCATTGTGACCCTGGAGGGAGGGGCAGGATGCTCCTGATCCTTGGGCAGGAGAAGGTGGACTGGACCAAATGGATCCACACACAGGTGCTACATCCCCTCACTTCTCCACCCATAACTGGAAAGGACAGAAGCACAACAACTTGTGCACTGGAGAACTCTGTATTTTTTGTCACCTGTATGGCAACAGTTTACTCCTTCTGTGCCTTTCCAAAGCCACACTGAATACAGAGGCAGAAACATGGACTCTGGTGTCATCTTTTATCCTTAGTGTATGGTCTCCCAACCCACTCGCACTTTAAACCTGCCCAGGAATCAGGGTAGAGGCTTCCAGGTGGAAGAGAGGCAGCAGCTCAAGGCGGCCTGTCTGGCTTACCAGTCTCTGGTTGGAAAGTCTCACCCTCCCAGGTGGAGCAGGAACTATGGGCAGCTCGTGTCTTCAAAGCTGGAGGGCGAGGGCCTCTGATGGGGAGGGATCATGCTACAAAAGCCTGGGAATCACAGTTATTCAGTAGCCATACTTTTCCTTGAAAATTATTGTCTCTTGGGTTCTTAAAAGTTGGACCCCATGACCTCATTTTCTCTAGAATAAGACAGACAATTGGGATTCTATCCCCCTGTGCCAGGCGGGATGCAGTGCGAGGAGAAACTAATGGGAATTTGGTTTGGGTCCTCACTGTCACACTGAAAATAGTAGCCCCCAGGAGGCCCAGGGCACCTGGAGCTTCTGATCTAGGATGAATCTGCCAGGCCCAGGGAGGTGCAAAGCTGGGCACACAGGCAGCCACATCTGCACCCTAGGGGTGGGGGTGAGGGGCAACAGCGGCAGCAGCACCCTCTTCCTGCTGCTCTCCGCAGAGAGTCCAGCGAGCTGTTTATCCTCAGCTGAAAAATATCTCCCTGACATATTTCAACACATCTTCCTCCTCCGCTTCCTTGGGGCTTCTGCTTGTAGAGCTGGAAGTCCCCTGCCCCTGGGAAGGGCGGAGGCCCCAGGCAGCCTTGTCTTTCCCACCGTCCTCTTCCTCGCTGCTGCTCCCAGGAGAACTTGTGTGAGGAGACACAGAGCAGATGGGGGAGAGCTCCAGCTTATCAGCATCCACCAGAGGTGACTGCTCCTGGGGCTTTTCCTGTTTACGGCACTGTGGAGCAGAAGAAATGGCAGGCTCAACGTCCATCAGTGAGGCAGGACATATCCAGAAGCAACTGCAAAGCCAGTGTGCGACCAGGCCAGGCCCCGCTCCCACCCCACTCCTCCCCAAACTCCTCAGGTTCTTAAGTAACCAGAACCCACTTGGGAGACAAGCCAGCAGGGGTGTGGGGAACAGCTGAGCAGAAAGAAGAAACCAATAGGAAAATGTGGCGGGAATGAAGGGTGAGAGCATGGAAGGGGCCCAGGCTATGTCACAGAACCAGTGAAACCCCCGAGTCCCAGCTTCTTCAGGGTAACAGTATCTGAATTAGTAGATAGGACACTGTGTAAAAAGGCACATGATAAACACAAGGTGATGTCCAACTGTAAGGTGGTCCAATGATTACTTCAGGAAGACAGTGACTTCCCCATGTTCTGCTAAGGAGAGGTGCCCACGTCCAGAAGGATCTTGGCCAACTGAAACCCTTTCTGAGAACACAGGCCAACATTCTGTGTCCTGCCACATACCAGCACAGAGTCACAGTGCAAGCTGTTCCTCACACACACCCAGCCCAGGTGTCTCACCCCACATCGGGGAGGCTGGGGGCAACATGGCTGAGGGACAAGGGAAGGAACAGACGGAAGAAGCCAGCTGACAGGAGCAGAATCCTGACAGTGACCAAGGGCTGTGGCTAGTTTCTGTCCATGGAGTCTCCGGTCACAAGAGTAAGAAGGGACACAGCTGACTGTACCTCAATCAGGATCCCCAGAGCCACATCCACCATTTCTGCTTCATTCATGCAGTACACAGTCTTCATGGCAGGAGTTCTGCAACACAGACATGAGTCACGAATGGGGAAGAGGGTCTCCAGGCTCACAGGGGCAAGGAAAGGACAGCAAGAGGGCTGCATCCCAGGCCTCCCCACCAGGGATGAGCACAACAGTGCCTCCGAGCTGAGGAACTTCCTTGAGGCAGGAATATGACTTCCTCCTCCCAGTAGCCCAGTGCTGACCTCAGGCCCTCCCACCCTCCACCAACTCCTGATAAGGAGCTGGGACTGGGGAGAAGGCTGGCTCCTGAGAGTCACACCTTGAAACACACACAGTGGATGTGAGCAGATGTGGGCCTTCGGGCCAAGACTTGACTGAAACAGACCCGAATGCATGAACACATTCAATCAAACACCCTGCTACAATCTCAAAGGGAGGCTGGCCAGAAACGGAAGAGCTAGGAAATAGAGTGCTGAGGGCCTGGGCCTAAGAGTGGCAGGGATGCCCCATCCTGCTTGATGCTGGCACCCTGAAGACCCCCCTTCCCCACATTACCGTCATTCAACTAACCCACGCATGGTTCCTGACTTCTTGCTATACATCTGCCTGTCCCCAGAGCTCTCTTCACAGGAAGAACAGGCACCGTTCAGGAAGCCCGGCGACTGGTCCACTGGACTTGTCCATGTGATGTTATAATTTTTGGTGTAAATGTAGAGAATAGTATTCTGACAACTGGCATTTTGGAGAGCTTGCTAGTATTCAAAAGCCACCTGTGTGTGTGCTGACGGTCAGGCTCCAGCAGTGGAAACCTCAACGGCACAGGGCCAGAGGTGGGCACCTGACTGCAAGCTCACCTTCCTTTCTAAGAGTTCCAAAGTGTGGGAAGAAAAACCCACCCATCTCACTCTCAGCCAATTACAGCAGGCCCAAGGCCACTGAGAGGCCCTCTTCCCTCCTGAGCTTCCCCCAGGAGCATCCTGACCAGAGGTTGGCTTACCCTGCTGCTACTGCTGGCCCTGTCACCACTCTCCTCTGCTTGGGAGTCTTCACTGGCACCACCCTACTTTCAGACACCTGGGCTGTCATCCAGCAGGGAAGGACCCTGGTTTTGTTCTTAGATTTTAAGGTTTCCATCACTGTAATTTCCCCCAATAAGGAGTCAGGATCTGAGTGACTTGCTTGACTCAGGACAGGACAGCAAATCTTACTCCTGTCACATCAGGAATTAGAGGCCTCATTTTTCCAAAAGGGCACCAATCTTTAATGCCTACAAAGAAGAACAAAGTCTGGTAAGTTCTAAGCTAAAACACTTCCAGTCAGCCTGGGGCAGGCCAGAGGTGAGCCAGAGGGTCACCAGAGCCCAGGAGATGGGGCATTCTCAGCATGTCCAGCAGGTGTGGCAATCAAGATGATGGGTTGGGGAGACAAGCCCAGTGACTTGCCCCAGTGCCCCACAAGCAGACACCCCCCACCCCAATCACCTCCCTTGTAGCCTCTGCATTAATGGAACCAGCACTCCCAGAGGAAGGAAGGAGAGGAGGCAAAGCCAGGTGATTTCTCCTCCTCCACACTGCAGGTGCTACTGTCCTCAGAGCATCCAGCCAATCCAACTCCCAAAACATCTCCAAAGATCTCTCTCAAATTTGCCCCAGGTCCCAGCTTCTCACTTCCTTTACAGTGAGAGGGCCTTAACAACCCCCAGGCAATTCTGATTCACAAAAAGGTTTCATTGGTCACCCTCCCTGCCTTAATCTGAAGCTTCTTCTGATTGGCCAAATTTTAACCTGCTAGAGGGGTCAGGAAGTTTTAACTGCTTGGCTCCCCGGATTTGCAGAAATCAAATCTCCCTGGCCCCCACCAAGCCTCTGATATAACTTGGCTTCCCTTTCCCTACCCCGAGTTGATTCCACCTGGGCCCCTCCATCCTTAAACATCATCAGTCCCCACCTAGAAAAATCTGTGACTCACAGACCAGGACATAACTTTCCACTTAGGAATCAACCTAAGTGTTCCTAAGAACATCTTAGGGGGCCGAAGTTTGCCTAGAAAGGGGTAGTCAGCGAAGAATAAAACCCCTCTCTGAATCATAACTTGAAAATTTATTGCTCATCCAAAATGGCCGTTTACAACTTAAGAAAAAAACAGCAGGCCAGCATCTTAATCTACAGCCCAGGGGACAGACCTTGGCCAATGTACTTTAATTTCTGTTTAAATTATTGGACGTTGATAGTCATTCCTACCGTCTACTGAGCACCCAGTGCTGCTTAGTAGAAATTTATTAGATCGGGAGATGCATATCATTCATTCCACTTTACAAACAAGGTACTGAAACCTAGTTATCTTGCACAGGTCTCAAAAAGTTCAGCCATCCAGGATCTCAGCCTGGACCTGTAGACTGCCAATCCTGTGCCCACCCTGCTTCAGGTTGGCAACGTCCCCTGAAAGCACGTTTGGTGCAGCTCAGTGCTCACTGGTGTTAGACCTGGTAGACTTCAGAAAATCTCAGCCAAAGCCCCTCACTCCTTGGGTGAAAACGAGACCCCGCAGGAACAGGATCTGACAGCATTTCTCATCCGTAACCTGCAGCTCGCTCTTGGGGACCTTCCCCTGACTTTGCCCCTACTGTACAGTGCCGACCCACAGGAAAGAACACGCAGGAACTCCTTGCACCTCGCGGACCGCGGCTGCCCAGTCACGAGAGCTGGCGCGCGGCCCCTTCCGTTCCGTAGACGGCGCCTGCACTGGAGGAGCGCGCCGCATCCCCTGCCCTTGCTGTGCTGCCAGGTCTTGGGCCTCCTTCTAGGGGTCGGGAGCGAGTCCCGGAGGCGGATTCCGGACGGTTGTGCCAGCCCAGCTCTGCCCGCCCCTTCCGGCTACCCGCTCTTCTGGCGCGCGCGCGGAGGCCGGCGGCGCCCCCTGCAGCCAGCGCAGCGCCAGTCTTCTTGCCTGCTGCAGCAGGAGAGGCTCTGTCCGGCTTTTGGAAAGTCAAAGTGTGGATTCCCAGGCCCCAGGGTCCGAAATTAGACGGAGGGAAGAGGGTTCTGTATTCAACAGCCCCGCCCGGGATCTCACGGGAACCAAGTTTAGTGCTCCCCACTGGCGACGCATCCCGGAGAAGGCGCAAGATGGTGCAGGGAGAGAAATCAAAAGCTCTATTCACGTCGAGGAATCAAATAACGTAGGAGTTACTAATATTTAATATTCAGATTGGCAGCCCAGGGCTTCCCTATGCAGAGACACGGGCAGCTCCACTTACCTGCCCAAGTGTGCTAGTTGCTTTCAGCTATGCTGAACGCTATAATTAACAAATGAAGGTAGCCTTGGTTCAAATCACACTTGTGACTTCAGATAGCCTAAAAGAGGACTGAGGTCAGAGACCGACTGAAAAGACCAAGGCAAGCAGTCACAGGGGAGGTCTTCCTCTGCATTTGGGGGTAAAATACGGTCTGCCCCCAAATGAGAAAAGACAGTTGTTGAACTGTGATTTCCAACTGGTCCGCTAATAACAGCACAGTTACTATTTAGAAAGGGGACAAAGTTTTGAGCCCCCTTTTTCTGGACCAGGAAGTGCTCTTTTCCCCCTAGGGTGCCTTCAGTTTCTCCAGAGAACCTCCCAGGCTCTTCTGGAATGCTAATCAGTGCTAGGGAAGTGGGCTGGGTGGAAATTTTAAATAAATCTAGGCCTAAAAAATAAACCAGTGGTCTCAAATCCCCTACCAGTCAGCCACTGTAGGGATCGACTTAGCTATGGTTGAACCAGGCCAGCCTCCAGGCTCTGCAGGACTGGCCACTGGGATATTGGTTTCTCTCTGGCCACCACTAAGGCATCAGTCACTGACCTCAAAGGTCCTGGCTTTCATAGGCCTTGAGTCAGCACAATTCTACAGGGCTGGAGTAGAATCACATCATTTCCTTTTGTGAATAAAGGAACAGAAAATACTTGCTCAGTAGAACTACTCCTGTACATTTCGCTCCTTAAGACCTCTCCACAGCCAGCTGGAAAATAGGCCTGTGTGTCTGCATAGTCTTGGTGTAGGGAGAGGCCCTGGATGGGCAACAAACCCAGCTGTGAGATCTATAAGCACTGGCAACACCTGAAGCACATGGGGTTTGTTGTTTTTGTATTTTTATTTTTAAATTGACAGATGAAATTGTATTTTTGTGTGTGAGCTAACATGTAATGTTAATTTAACTGGATTTAGTCAGTCCACATTGTATACACACTGTACTCTCAAACATCACACTGAGCTTCCTGGGCATTTGAATATCACATGGGGGCTGGGTTTTGGCCTGAGGCTTGGGGTAGAGGCACAGGCAGATACCTGAGGAGAGGGCAGAAGGAAACCAGATGGGGAAATACACCTGAAGGGCCCTCAGCGCAGGTGAGGGGTTCATGACTTGAGGCCTGGCCTGCCTCCATGGTTTTCTTTTATTCTACCCTCATGGAAGATAACAGTAGGGAACCTTGGGTCCTTGGGTGGAAATACGCAGGTGTTTTGAAGGAGAGATTAGTGTGAGTTTCCAACAAGCTTTGAGGATGAGCACTCTTCCTGGAGGTGGGCTGGGACAGGAGCACCAGGGGTTTGAAGTGTTGTGTTGCTGTTTTCCTTAAACCATTTCAGCAAGCTGTGGGGACCACATTGAAAGGAGAGAAAGGGTCATAAGGCAGGAACTTTGAGATGAGAAGAAAAACTGGACCATGAACTCTCAGATGAAACTCAAGACCATTTAGACTGTCCCCCAGAATCCTGGGGTAAGATAGATTACTCAGATGTTTCAGTGCCAACGTGAAGACATGGCAGTGGAGAAGTCTTCACTTTCTTCATTTTAGAGATGGAAATAGGAGAAACTGGGTAACTACTTACCATGAAGTCTCTGGTGTTTTCTTGTAACCAAGCCACATCCATATCTCTCTCTACTGTCCCTCAGTCCCAGCAGAAGACAGCCATTCCAGCCCTGCTCCAGAACTGGGCGGGAGCCCAAAGAAGCTATAAAATGACTATATTGAGTTGCTGGTGGCAGCAATTCCCCGTACATAGGTGACAAGGTCACCCTGAAAAGCATGGGAGCCCCCCAGGACCAGATCCACCAGTCTAACGTTGGCTCCTGCACTTGCCCAGCCTCAGCTGCCACTGTGGGAGAATCTTCCTCTTCAAGGTGCCCAGTTGGGGAGTAGCAGGCAGGCCTCAGGCGGGGGCATGGTCACCACTAGTCCAGGCTCAGCTCAGACTTAAGTGGTCAGACCTGAAACCCAGGGGTCCTTCTAGCCATATGGTCAGGGAGCTGGCCCTCTCACCACTTGCCAGCAGAGAATAAAAGTGGCTGGCACTGTTCAACTTCAAGGGCTTCAAGTTGGAAGAATGAGAGAAGCCACCAAATGAAGTGCTAGGAACAGCAGCTTCCAGATAACACTGGGCCACCAGCAGCAGAGGCCTGTGTACCTGCCCTCGTCCAGACAGGCTTCTGTAACAAAAGCCACCACCTCTCAGGGAAGACAGAACACTCTGGCCTCAACTTGAGCCCAGACAAAACAGAAGAGCATGCTGTGGGCCCATGTCCCACTCCCATAAAGCCCAGGTGAACTGATGGCCAGCGAGGCAAGTAAGAAAGACCTAGTGTGGGGAAACAAAGGCAGGGAGCCCACGGCTATCATCAGGGCAAAGTGACACACGCATCCTAGAAAGAGACACCAGGTGACTGCAAGAGCATTCTCTTTTTTTAAAAAAAGAAGAAAAATAAGCAGAGATATATTTATAAAATACTGTCAATCTCTCCTGGGCCAACACAGCCCCCATCACTGTTTCTCCTTCCCGAGCTTTCCTCCCGCAGTCAGAGGATCCTTCTCAGCCCATGACTTTGTTCTGTGGGAAGAACATGCCACCTGCTCCTTAAGGCTCCTGTTCTAGTCACTGAAGCTGGACAGTCCCAAGCCCCCTGGACAGTCTTTGCCTGAAGATCTGCTGCACTGGCAGGAACCTGGAAGGGGTGTGTCTGTTCTCCCCCAACACTAGGACAATACTGTTTCTGTGGTGTCACTTGAGGCAGGTCCTTCAGAGCTTATGGGCCAGGAGGGTGGTCAGCTTGATCTTGCCATCCATGGAGGCAGTGAGGCAGGTCCCACAGTCCATGGCAGTGCTCCAGTCCACAGTGACCACAGGGGCCCGGTGGCCACCCAGGCTCAAGCAGCTCTCCAGAACCTTCTCATCACCACCCAGCTATAAGAGAACAGGAGAGAAGATGAACCATCAGCAGACATCACTCATAAACACATCCATTTTATCCACTTCTGGAGGCTAAACTGTCTCAAGTCTGGGGCAGCCACCCAAACCCAAGGATGTGGGGAGGGCCACATAGCCACCTGTCCAGAAAGTGAACCGGGGAATGCCTCAGTTTCCTGACTACAGTCGGTCCACTTTATGTGGAAAACAAGTCCCTGCAAAGTTCCTTAAAAATGCCACTTTCTCTGTCTCCTTGACCGTGCTGTGGGCCAGTACCTCTGCACCCGCCTGGTGTTGCCTCACAGCATCGTCTGTCACTCGCTGACATCTGCTCATGACTCTGCTCATGTGTTTAAGGTTCGCTTCCCATTGCAGGGACACAAGCTGTAGGAGGGCAGGGTCTAGTTCTTTCCTGCAGTGTGGCCAGCCTACAGCACCCAGAATGGCCCTGGTACAGGAAGGCCTTGGATTAACGTGTAAATGAGGTCCTCTATCCCACCAGCACCACTATCCAGCAATTAGGCAGATGGGTGAAGGGTCAGCTACTAACAACAGGAAATGGAAGTAAGTGAAAGTACAGGGCTAAACAGAACAGGAGGTGTGAAGTGTTTGGCCTTCATGGAGAAACATTTGTAAAAGTGTCAATTAAATTGTTTATAGACTGTAAACTGGGACAGTTTTACAGTAGATTCTTTAAGCAATTGGAAGCCAGCATCAGTATTTTAAAAATTTCACAGGAAAATCTTTCAACTAATTAATTATAGAGTGAATGTGACTGCAAATCATATAAGTTGATCTGGGCAAATGAAAAGGCTGTGTGATCAAAAATAAAACACACACACACACACAAACACAAACACAGACACAGACACACACACACACACACACAGATCTCCACTCAGAGCAAAGTCCAGTCCACTGAAAACCAACCAGAGCAAACCTTTGGAGAACGAAATTAGGCTTGGATATCTCCACTGAGAAATGCACAATTATGAGAAATTGTGTAGCTAATTTGTAGGGACAGCAAGAAACAGCAGAACAACCACCCTCTGTAGAAAAGAGGAGCCTTGCTGACTGTGCACATGTCAGGTCAGTCTAGAAGCCTCCTCATTTCCCACCCTAGTACCTCCTCTGTTCCACATGTAGCATCCCTTACCTTGCCATGAACTCCTCGCTCACTTCTGCTATGTGGGGCCCAAGGCCCGCCTTCCTCTCTACCCAACTGCTCCTCCTCCTTCCAGGGCCTCCAACTCACAGCCTGCCACCTCCCGAGTCTTCCCTGAGGACTCAGTCCCCACCCAGCTTCTTCCTCTTGGAACTGTTCAACACCACATCATCTTCCTTCACCCATGGTGTTTCTTTTTGAGTGTGACCCAAGAGAACAGAGATCATATTTTATATCTCCCTGGTACGCTCCATAGTCCCGAGTCCATGGCCTGCCACACAGCTGCTGTCCTATCTGTGGCAACAAGAACACTGAGAATATTTTACCTCATATAACTTCTTAGGCCTACAGACCAAATGTCAGTGTCAGGTGGTTAAAGAATTAACACTGAGGCTAAGAATTGAATTCACTAGGTACCTGATGAGGCCAAACACAAATCCTCATCAGTAGGTCTAATGAATAATACTAGTAAAAAGGAAGGTACTTGTAATTTCATACACTTATACAAAGAAAGCATATGAAACAGAACAGCTCTGACTTGAGAATTAAAACAAATGTGTAAGCTGAAGAACACATACAACACGAAAAATTTGCATTGTCAACAACTTACATTGTTGTTAAATATATGGTGTGTATGTGTGTGTGTGTATACCCCCTCAAATTTGTCTCAAATATGGACTGTGAAGTACTTCACTCATGGCCCGCCCATGGCCTGCCTATTTAGAGTAACTACAGTAAACCACTCAGTTTGTTTTCTGTGTGGGGGCATGCTTCCCTCTCCCACACTCCCCAACTCTTCTTGCTACTCCTCAGTGTTTTCTATAATAGGTTATTATTCCCAAGGAATGGGGTAAGGAGAAGGTCAGATGCTTGTCAAGGGCAGGACAACAGGTGCCTTATATTCTGTCCCAATCCCACCTTCTTTACCAGCACTAAGGTCCAGGCCCAGCACCAGTCTAGCCTGCAGCTAGAAGACTTCAGGTACTGCCTTGTGTCCAGGACTTCTTCACTGCCATACAGGGTGGGACAGAGGGCCATGCTCAGCTTGGCCAGGTCCAGACCGCCAAGAAGCAGCTCCCTTGCCCACCAGGACTCCACCACCCAGTTACCTTGTAGATGACTCCCCCTGTGGCAGAGCATGTCAACATATAATTGCCCTCTGAGTCAAAAGCGAAGAGTCGGCCTCTGGGCACTTGAACCTGCTTGTAGCCGCTGTAACCAGACAGTACAAAGGGACCGGTGGCATCCGAGGGGAGGCTGTACTCAGATACTTTCAAGCCACTCTTGTGGATGTTCCATTGGATGAACTGCAGATAAAATGCACAACCAGAGTGCTCTTCAGTGGGGTGCCGGCCAGGCCCTATCCTGGATGGAAGCCCAGGGCCTGCCCAGAGCAAAGGCTGTTGAGGCAAACTGCCTCCTTCCACCAACAGTTCTGACAGCTTTAGCAAGCCCTTTCAAGTTACAGAGGCAGAACAGGGGTGGAGGTCCACAGGCCTCCCCAAATCCCACCTCTTACCAACCCACATTATTTTAAAGGATGAAAATCTAGAAAAACAGCAACTTCATTTCAAAGTCTAACTCTTCTCTTTGCTTTGGCCTGAGCCCAGGAGAGGAAAAGGGACAGCAAGTGGCTTTGCATGGATTTCTGGTCTCTCAAGCAGGTCAATGACTACTGTCATTATTATTATTAGAATTAGAACCTGACTAGATTTTTCTGACTTAGGATTAAAAGCACAGAGGACAAATTCCAAATCTATTTTCAGTTTCTCAGCAGTGCAACAATTGGACACTGCATGGTGTAGTTACAAAGCTAGCTTTGTTTATTGTGGTGCATATAATTCCCCAACCCACTTTATGAACAGGCTACTTGACTGTGACCACTTCTTTATTGGGAATCCTACCCAGATACATAGGAAGTTAAGCTTTATCTTAAAAATCCCTTCCTAGAGTTTTCCAATGAAGAACTGAAGCTGGGGCACAGTAGTGCACATCTCTACACCTATTTACTTGAGAGGTTGAAGTGGGAAGATCACTTGAGCCCAGAAGTTTGAGGTCAGCCTGGGCAACACAGCAAGACCCTGTCTCAAAAATAAAAAGAACTGACCCTTATAGTTACTGTTTTCAATGACAGCACAGGTCATTAGCATGAAATCCCAAAGGCACAGGAAGGCAGAGCACAGCCAAGTCTCTCTCCCACCTCTGCCCACCCTGGCTCCCTTTCTACCATTTTTACTGTTCCCACTTCCAATCATGCCCTTCCACAAGGGGAATCTACATGGGGCACTTCCTTATAGTTTTTTGGGGGGAGGGGTGGCTTCTTTTTAACTTCTTTGGACTCTGCTCAGGCCTGCTTGCCTCTGTGAAGCTGTCACTAGGCCCTCAGCAAACTTCATGCATCCACGGCTGGTCATAAGGCCACCAATTACCAAGCTCACCAAAACACATCTTAGCTCCAAATATAGATCTGTCAGGGTGAGATGAGTCACTTTGCCATGAGGAGGACGGCTGTGGTACTCCCTTTTCCACTGCACTCATTAAACCCCACAAAGAGCCCGGGAGATAGATTACTATTTATCCCTATTTTACAGATGACAAAACTGAGGCAGAAAGAGGTCATGGCAATAGCAGAAAGAGTTCTGGATCCGCTGCCAGCCTGTCATGGTGTCCCAGCACTCGCCGATCCTGAGGGCACCTACCTTGCCATCCTCGCCGATGCTGTACACAGCATTCTCATCACAGCTGAACTCCACGGAGCAGACCTCCCCGCAGTGGGCCCGCCAGCTCATGGCACACTCGTGCTGCTGCATGTCTGAGGCCATCAGATGCCATTAAGACTCCGCACCTTGGAAGGCACCCTCCCACAGCAGGGGATCCTCTTGCCTTTACTCAGGGGGCACAGCTGTTCTGGGGGCCATGGGGCTACAAAACCCACAGGGTAACCCCTCCACATGAAGCCGGGCTACCTCTGAGCTGCAGAAGTAGCTTCTTTCACTAGGTTAAAAGTGAGGTTCAGGACTCCTGGCGGGAGCAGCATGGGGAGAGGAGGAGCTGGACATAGGCATCCTTCCTATTGAGGCCTCTATAATGTCCCCCAGGGCGCCCAGAGATCCACCAAAGATAAGATTGCCTTGTCCCATCCCAGACCCTGGGGAGGTCTCCCTGGGAACAGAGGGGAATGAGCCACCTACAGCTGAACAGGAAAGTGTTACTCTTGTGTCCTGTATCCTAAAGAGGCAACAATAAGTCAGATCAAACAGCTCAAAACCAAACTACCATTGAGCTGCGCCCCCCATGCCTACTGACATTAACCAAGTGGACTGTGCTGAGTGTTTTAAAAACTCTGACCAAGGTTAAGCTTTCTTGATTTGAAATCAGGGTTTTGCAATAGCCTCTATTGCAGCTAGGTCTCACAAAGTGGGGACCAGGATTGCCATGAGCACACTTGCATACCAAACAGCCGGATGACACCGTCAGCTGCTCCTGTGACCAGTAGGTTCCCATTGTGATTGAAGGCTGTACAGTTGACAGCAATGGGTTCTGGGTCCAGAGAGAACTGAAGCTGTTAAAGCCAAATAAAATCACAATTAGTAGATTATTCCAACTCAGATACAAGCATAGGAACCCAATGGATAATCTGCCAGCTCCTCCCTTCAAATACCTTTTTCTGGAAAAATTACTAAGCATTTTCCCTAGTGCTGGGCTGTGACCTCCTATGCTGTACTGTATTGAGAGGCAAAATCCACTGAGCCCATAAAGATCTGTTTTCCATACAGGCTGGCTCACTTATAAAATGAGTCATCTATATCTTAGTAATATACACATCATTTAAGTACATTCTAGCTAGGTCTAATTGCAAGATCACAATGCCTGCAGGGAAGAACACCTCATCGATTGACTTTCATCACTGGCAGCTCTAAGCAACAGAGGACCCACCATGCAAAGGTCATGCAGCTTCTCCATTCCCTGAAACATCTCCCCATGGCAACACTTAGAAATACAGGAGCTAACAAAACTACCTTACAGAACTCAGATTATATATAGAACTAGTGATTAATGAAGATTATCATTCCAAACAACATGGAACCCAGGAGCACTAAATTACCCTCCTGAGACTAAAAATGCAAGACAGAATGCTTTATGGTGTTATTTATACACACATGCACAGTGCTGAGCTGGCAAATAAAGAAATCCTCTGATGCCAGTAATGAGGGGAAAGCCAGACTCCAAAGGATGAGGGAAGTCTGAAACTGACCTTCACTATGGGGCATTAATCAAATATACATGACCCTAGTTCTCTTTCCGATTGCCAAGAAGCACTCAGAAGCCCCCAATGTCAAGACCTGTTCAAGGTCAGGTAGGAAGAAATCTCTGTGCACAGGTGGGACTCCAAAGAGCTATATTCTCAGAGCAAGAATAAACCAGAAAAAAACTTACTTTGCAAAACAGAATAAGGAAACTTACCTCTCTGCAAATCATAACCACAAACTTGCCCTGATAGGGATTTATAATCCAAATCCATAAATCCCTAAATAGTCCAAGAAAACCCTAGCAGAGAATTTATTTTTAAATTGTCAGGAGTTGGTAGTGCCCCCAGGAAGTGAATGCACCTCCCCCCAAGTCTCAAAATATTCTCAAGGATAAAGGTCCCAGAAACATAAGCCCACAACGGAAAAAAATCACAAGACACAGGAAAATAAGGCAAAAGGGGCAAACACCCATAGAAATAGCAGAGAAGAATGAGATCCACAAAGACTTCAGATATGGGAATTACCAGAGGTACAATGAATACACTGAGGATTTTTAACAAAATAAAAGAAGGAAACAAAATAAAGGGCAAAAATAGGAGACTCTAAGCCTGACAAAGCAGGTTTTAAAAATGAAGTTATGTTTCTAAAAATGAGAAATAGAGAAACTGAAATTAACATCCTAGTAGATTGGTTAATTAAAAGATTAGGCACCACGGACTAGAGAATTAGCAAACTGACAAAGCTGAAAAACTCTCATCATGAATGCAGCAAAGTAAAGCCAAAAAGAAGTGTTAATGCATACCTGACTGGAGTTCTAGAAGGGAAGAGATAAGCAGAGATCTACCTCTAAGACTGAAAAAACAATGACTAAGAATTTTCCAGAGTTAACAAAACATAAATTCTTGGATTCAGAAAACCTAAAAAATCCTAAGCAGGAGCTTAAGGAAAGAAGAAGAAGAAAAAAAAAAAAAAAACTTCAAATTTAAAAATCCACACCCAGAGACCAGGTAAGATATTAAAGGCAGTCCAAGAGAGAAGAGAGCCCACAAACGAAAGCCCATTCCACTGACAACAAGCTTCGGTTTAGGCAAAGGAAGTGCGAAGATAAGACTAAGCCACAGAGTTAGGAGAATCAGTTTTCAACTTACAATATAAAGTTTGAGAAAAAATGATTATGACTCCATTCATAAAAGTTAGAAAACATGCAACACAAAACTATATTGTTTATGAATGTATATTTGTGTAATAGACTAATTTTTTAAATATAAGGAAATAGCAAACCAAAATTCAAGACAGGTTTTCTCTGGAAGAGGAGGAGGTGGAGACTGGAAAAAGGCAAAGAGTAATACTAATGTTCTACTTTTAAATTAGGCACTCATTTTACTGCATTTCTTCTCATTAGATCATCTACCTATGATTCAATATTCTTTTATATGTAGTCATTATTTAATTTAAAAATCTGAAAATCACAAGTGAATATAAGATTAAAAATCGTGCTAACAGGAGGATGGTAAGTTCAAGGCTAGCCTCAACAACTTAGGAAGACTCTGTCTCAAAATAAAAAATAAAAGGACTGGGAGTCTAGTTGTGTGTTACAAACCTCACCTAGCACACGTGATCCCTGAGTTCAGTCCCTAGCACTACAAAAAAATAAAAAGAGAGAGAGAACACATTACTTCTAAGTACTGAAACCACTAATTTTAATAAAAAAACACCACGCTTTCTAAGCAAGTGAGTTCAACATCGTCTCTCTCTAGGGCCCCAGTGACAGTGCAGGTATCTATTAACAGACAGCCAGAGACCTATCCACCACAGGTCTATTAACAGAGAGCCAGAGACCTGTGGAGGACAGGTCTCTGGCTCCAGGAAGGCAGGCCAGTGCCCAGGAGCTGGCTGTCAGCTGTCACTTCTTAGGGGCATGCACCTGTCCTCACTGCTGCCAGCTGCTGTTGTAATTCTCACACAGTTCTACCAGGAAGTCAGATGAAATAGAAGTTCTCTCCTAAGGTCACAAGGCCTCCTAGTAGGTTCTGGGTAACTTCTGTGTCTGTGGCACAATTCTGATGACTTTAGTCACTAACAATCCGCCCAAACAGAGTAACTTAATTTTCAAAACTTAAAGCTTAGAAATTTTTTCACAAATCAAAAATATGAGGAGACCAAAGCAAAGAGAGGGGAAGAGCCTCACCAGCACCACAGGGGAGCAACAGGCAGGGTGCCTCCACGTGGTGTGCGCACCCATGGGGGACCGGCCCCACAGCAGGTCCGTACCTGCTGCTTCATGCTCTTCGTGTCCCACAGTAGCAGCTTGCCAGGAACCTGGTTCATGCCCTTGCTGCCAATGTCCGGTGCCAAGGAGTCCACCTGGGAAGTGAGACTCGGAGCTGCAGCCGAACAGACGAAAGAGGCCCCATTGGGGCTGCACGCGAGAGACAGGATTCTGTAATACATGTGGGCGAGGGTCAGACAATCGCCTGCCCAAGGGGAGGACAAGCCTCAGCTCTGGATCCTGTTCCAGGAGATGGGACACTGGGCTCAGGAAAGACCTGGCCCTACAGAGAACCTGCAGCGAGCTGAGACCTTGACAAGTGAGGAGGAAGGGGCCTGGCTCACCTGGGCATATCATCATTAATGTTGATTTCACAGAGATTCTTCTTGGCTTCTGTGTCATAAAGACGCACTGTTCCCACACCACTGCCCAACAAGAGCTGGAATGAGAAGGGGTGGGCGTTGAAGGACAGTATGTGAGTCAGGGAAGACCACCAAAGGGGGCCCATTCCTGTGAGGTGCTGGACTGGGCAGGCTGCAGGGTGAGCCCCTTGTCCTCTTATCCAGGCAGTCAGAGGAAACCTGCCTATACTGGACCATGCTTCAAAATTAAAAATTAAATTAAGATGACAAAGCCAACCTCAGACAGAAGCAAAACCACAAAATTTATCTGCTATGGTTTGAATCTGGCCTGAATGTGTCCTTCAAGGCTCACATGTTGGGAGCTTGGTCCAGTTGTGGCAGTTGAGGGTGGAGGCACTCTTAAGAGGTGGGGCCTAGGGTAAGGTGATGAGGTCATTAGGGCACTGCTCTCAGAAGGGATTAACTCACAAAATGAGCTAGATGTCCCTCTGGAGAGTCATTATAAAAGAGAAATTGTGATCCCTGAACCAGCACTGGCTTTCTGCCTTGCCATGTATTTTCTTCCTCTAGCACACACTCCTACCATGATGCCATCTGCCATGTTGTGAGGCAGCTAACCCTGACTAGAGGAAATGCAGGCACCTTTACAAAGGATCCAGCCTTGGGGGAAGGGGGGTTGCTATAGCACCAAAAAAAAAAAAAAAAAAACAGAATAATGCAGCATCTGTGGAATGGGAAAAATGTGTCTCCTAAGATTCACCTGGAAAAGTTCTGTCTGGTTACATATGACCCTCTGATCTTCTTTTACTCTGGTTGTAATCCCAGCTGTTCCAATCCCTTCTTCTCACTCCCAGACTACGTGCCACCTCTCTCTATACTGGTCCTAGTCAGTCATGGGGCCTGGGTGACTTTCCATTTGCCTTTTCAGGGGGGAGCTCTGATTCTGGATCTGTAGCAGCCTCTAGAAAAACGTAACAGGCTATCCTTGCCTCCAGGAACTTGTGACTTATTTGGTGAAAATCTCGAAAGCCCTAGAAACAGCCAAAGTCTGAGGCTATCCCAAGGAATACTAGCTAGACTGTGACCTCAACATTCACTTGGCAAACATTTTAATGGTAAACATTTAAATGGTATTTTAAATGGTAAATATTTTCCTAAAAACACCAATAGAAAGCAAATTATAATTAAAGAGACTTGGGGGCTAAAATAAAGTGTAATTTGTTCCTAGGAGCTCTGAGACCCTAGGCCCATGAGAATAATTCCTTCAGATGTCAAAAATTACACAAACTCAGCATGGGCCTCTGACCCCTGCAGTGTATGATCCCTGAGAAATGGAATGAAAGGAAAAACAATAAATCAATTTGCCCCTTAACTACAAAACCCCATCTCATATATATTAATGTACAGAAAGAAAAAGCTACTATTCCTGGGGCCCTTCTGTGGATGACACAATACAGAACACCATCTCCTCACCAGCATAAACTGCTGCCCTGGGGGCCTAGTCAGGAGGGTTCTCAGCAGCAGGAGGGAGCACACTGAGAGTGGGGTTAAAAACAAGGACAGGTGAAAGAGGACAGAAAGCTGGGTCATCTCTTGGGACAGACTGGTATACACAGGAGGAAGCCTTCTACCACCTCCAGGTCCCCTCATTTCAATTCTTAACCCAGTAATTTCTCTGCTATAGCAAACAGAAGCCTGTCAGGCCAGTTGTGGATGTGAGGTCTCTGCTTGCCCAGGGATGGAGAGAAGGGAAGGATCTGGCTTGGCTACCTCAACTCAGTCTTGTCAAGAGCCCTGGGTAATCCTTCAACTTGGACTGCAGAGCAGATGCTGTTAGCCAAGTGTCACTCACCAGCCTGTCCCGTTTGGTGGCCCATTCTAGAGAGAGCAGCGGTGACTTGGAAATGGAAGATGCTTTGGTCTGCATGATGGGGTTGAAGGACCACACTTTGATGACCCCGTCTACATCTAAGCTGGCAACCCTCCTCCCCGAGCAATCCACTCTGAGCAAGAGAGAAAGGGCGATGTTAGCATCCTAGCCTCATTCTCTTCAAGGGCCCCAGAATACATCAGGGCTGTCAAAACAAGAAGCCCCTCTTCACTCTAAAACTTACATTCCTTGAGAGTATTTCTTTTCTTGAAAAGTCATGTTTTTTTTAATCATATTTAAATAAAAATGTATAAATGGTAAATATTTTCCTAAAAACGCCAATATAAAGCAAATTATAATTGAAGAGACTTGGGGGCTAAAATGAAGAGTAATTTGTTCCTAAAACTCAGAGAAACATTATTAGGAAGGGTGGATAGACTGACTATTACAATGGCAGCTCTAAGAAGATTCCCAGAAGGCAGTGGTCCAGCCCTTCTCTGAGCCTGCAGAACATGGTCCTTCAGGGGCCATCTGCCATCCCACCATCCACCCAACCCTCCTGTCGCCACACCTTCACATGCACTGCCTGAAAATCCAGGCTTCACAGCGTTTCCTGGTGGGCCCGGCCCCCCTTACCTACAGTGCATGATGGAAGAGTGGTGCTCCCCATACTCCTCCTGCCCCAGCACGATGAAGGGCTGCTCTGGGCGGCCTCCTCCCTCGGGGCCTGCTGTAGACACCCGTGTCAGTGGCTCCACTGGTTCCATGTGGAGATCTGGGCAGGGCTCAGCCTCAGGGCCACTGGCTTCCAGTTTCTTCTCTGCACACTGTGGTTAGCAAGTGGGGATTCATCAAATGGGAAGGGGTCTCCCATACTCAGGAGCACAACAGGGGACACAGTGGTCACACAGTCCCGAGGAAAGTTCTGAGCTTTGAGGGTAGAGTTCAGCTTGCCCCAGGAAAATGGGGCTCCCATCCCCTAGACAGCCCCTTCCTCGGGACTTTACTCACCTCATACCCTCTGCTGAGGGAGAGGGGCCCTGAGCCCTTCTCTCCCTGTCACAGCTGACAGGACTCAGGACACAGGCCTGACGTGACACAGGCCAGGCCAAGGATAATGAACATTGTTTCATGAGAGCCCACTGTGTGCTAGGCACTATAATGTGTGTTTTTCAGATTTCTATCATTTAACCTCCCTAAAACCATGTTGTTCACTCCACTGACAGCTCTGGAAACTGACCAAGGTCATAGGCTGGCAAAGGGTAGAAGTAGTTCCAGGCCCACTGGACTGGCCCTCACAGTGCACCTCACTCCTCTTCTTTTGGGAAGTGGGTACTGAGCGACTGAGAAAATGAGGCAACTGTAAGGCATGAAGATAGAGAGATCCAAAGACAGTGGGGCTCTGTAGCAGCCTGGTATCTGCCGCCTCATGGTGCCAAGTGTCAGCCACTATGATTACTACGTGTTCACTAGACACACCCCAGGCGTAAGGGCACTGGCCACTCCCTGGGGGTCCTAATATCCTCCATGTGCCCCACAGGGTGGCAGGAAGAATTCAATAGCCAAAGAATGTCAAAAAGATCTCAGACCTTATGGAGCTGTGCCTGTGGCCTTCATCCTCAAGAACAGAACAATTTGAGATCTGAGCCTTCAAGGTCTATTGCTACCAAACTAAAACCTCTACTGTGCTGCTCACTGGCAAAAAAAAAAATGCCTCTAAAATGGTCAAGAAAGTCCAAATAGGAGATGCATGCTCATGGAGGTAAACCAGCAAATCCCTTTGACTTTTGCTTTTAGTCTGGAGTATTTGGTAGAAATAGAAGCAGCCAGGAAGAGTAGATCCTGACCCACATCCCCACAGGTGGGAGCCCCCAAGCCTAGGGGGCTCGGCATGGAAAGGGTCAGAGTCACAGCATCTCACCACATGACTCTCAGCACAACAACCTGGCAGCTGGGCCTCAGGTAGAGCAGGGGAAATAGATCCTGCCAGCAAGCAAGTCAGGGCAACTCAGGGTTAAATGAAGGGGACCAAACCTCAGGGATGGTGATATGCGGACCTGCACAGTTAATCTAAGGGAAGGACTAGTAGGCCAGGGTGCCCAGCCAACCACATGCAGAACTCATCTTAAGAAGCACTTCCAGAGCTTGCATTTTCTGGTCCTCTGAAATACTATAAGGGGAAAGCCAGGCAAAATACAAACCCAGACAACCAAAGTGCAAGCAATTAGAACAGCTGGGCAGGACCATGCCTCGCACAGCAGAACTCAGAAGAGAGGTAAGGAACCCCTTCCACAGCCACCATGTGGGCATCAGGATGCCCCATACCTGGGAGGAGGTGGTAGAGAAAAGCTCCTTCCTCTCCTTGCCATGGTCCTGCAGGCGCCGCTGCCGCTGCTGTACCCAGCTGGACTCTCCCGAGGCTGGCCCGCCCAGGAGGCTCTTCCCATCCTTGGCCCCTGGCACCAGGTCCTTACCCTTGGAGGCCTAGAGGATGAGAAGCTAGCTTTGAAAGTTCTTTTTGGCAGCCCAGGTAGTGACAACCAGGAGGGAAGCAAGAATAGGGGACAGCCTCTCTGCCCACCAGCTCTGGGGAAAGGCCCTCCCTGGCAAGCTGGGACAGGTAGTTAGAGTGGCACTGGCTAGGCCAGGGGGGGCCTGCAGCCTGGGACTCCTCCTTTCCCTCTTCACTCCTTGTTAAGGGTGGGACCCACAGGTGCCGAGCCCCATTACCCAAGTCCAGTAATGCCTCCCCATATTTACTGATGCTGAGGGCAGAGTGTTGACTGAGGAATTCTAAAACATGTCTCCAAAAGCTCTATCATGTTGACAGAATCCAAAAGATGGTTATGGGAACTCCAAAGCTAGCTGCATATAGTACTAAGAAGGAAGATCTGTTTCCTGAGTTGATGGCAGTTTCCAGAAAAGTTGGTTGGCAAGTGAGGACATTGCAAAAGTCAGGGAAAATTATAAAGCACATTTGACAGACCTGTCAACCTGACTAAGAGATCTTTAAGCTGGATTTTTGAGAAAAGGAAAAAGAACCCATAAAATGAGCTAACTAGATTCTGTGAAGGGTATTATGAGAACAAAAGGAATCACAGAGTGGAGGTTCAGTGGGAAACTAGGCCTCATGAACTAAACTAGGTAACTTGCTAAAACTTAGTCTCACTGTACAAAAAGGCAGCCATCCTCAACTCTAATGGATCTCGGAATCATCTGGGAAGCCTGTGGTGTGCTGACTTTTTTGCAGACTTTTATGCAAACCTCGCTGAAATAAACAATCTTTTTTTGTTTGTTGAGCATCTTTATAGGTTTATTGGTCCATTATTTTAAGTTAATTGAGGTAAAGAAACTGTTTTAAGTTTATAAGCTAATAGTTTATCTAGCAATACAAATTCTTTGTTTACTTCAAAACATCAAATACTAATCCTATGGTAAATAACAGGTTTTTTAATACACAGATACATGAAAAAGAAAAGCATGCAAAAATTTCATGCCAACATCAAATATTAAACAAGATTTTGTTTCCCACTTTATAATCTCTGAGTTCCATGACAAAGAAAAAAAGGTGTCATGCTTTTCAACATTTGGTAGCTTAATGAACTAGACTTGCAGTCTGTAAATAAAGCACTTTGTTATCAATACACATTCTCTCAAGGACTTTTTATTTTCACACTTTTGCTTTGGCTTAATGGCAGCAGGGAGAGAAGAAGATATTTACACAAAGGACTTTATCAATACCTCAGAAGGATTTTACATTTTCTCTTACAATTTTAAACAAAAAGAATGATTTCTAAAATTAAGAAAACACAGTCTATAATTTAGAAATGTCCTAGTAAAATTTTAATCTCTTCTTTAACAGTTAAAATACAAGTTAGAAAGTTTACTGGCAGCTGATTTTATGGGAGAATATCAGACATAGGTCACCTCAATGCATTTCCAACTCACAGAGATGATGGGAACAGGCACATACAAGTGAAACAAACCAGGGATCATGGGGACTGGGGTCCCCTGGGGTGTCCAGATGGACAGTGTTGATTCTTAAAGAGATGCTGGCTTGTTCCCCAATGAAGGTCCAGCTGACAGAGCCACTGCTTTATCATATGGATTCACATTCTGGTTTGCAATCTATTTCCCCCCTCCCCATGAAATGAACAATTTCTAAGGAAAACTCAGTTTACCAGTAGTCATGAAAAACTTCAACAGATCATCTTCCATAAGGAAAAAAATGAAAAAGTTGTAAAACTTATCAAAAACTATTATACCAAAAAAGTACCAGGCCCAACTGGTTTCTCAGGTGAATTCTATCAAACCCACAGGAACCATATAGTCCCAATACTATAAAAATCATTTCAGTGTACAGAGAAAGAAAAACCTCAAATTCAAATTCTTTTTTATGAAGTATAATATTTTTCTGTACCTGATAAAGATAGCAGATAAGAAATCATAGATATCAATATGAGTACTAATGCAAAACTTCTATATAAAACATTACTGAATAGTCTAGGATGTGTATGTGTGTGTATATGTGTGTTACCCCTTGTTTCCTTCATCCTTAAGTCAGCACCATACTTAACGGGAAACATGTGAAGGAGTACTGCTAGGGAACAAGGCAGGATGACCCATCTCCACTTCTGTTAAACTCTTTACTGGTAGTATTAACACAATTGTGTAAGAGAAGCAACAAAAAGACTGAAGAATTGGAAAAGTAGAAAAACTTTCTCTTTCTTGAAGATGGCAGGCCAGTATACCTGAAAAAATTATTGAAAATAAATGCTAAAACTAACTTAAAAGAACAAGATAGCAAAATGTAAAAACAAAATGCAGAATCAGTAGCCTTCATATACACAAATGATAACCAGGAGGAGAATATAATGTAACAGAATCCTAGTTAATATAGCAACAACAAATATAAAATATCTAAGGATAAACTTGACAAAAGTATATGAAAGCTACATAAAGAAAATTGTAAAACATCCCTAAAAAACATGAAAGTAGTTTGGAATAAAAGAAAGCCATTCCTTCTTGCACAGGACATCTCAAATCATCAAATTGCCAGATCCCTCTAATTCATAAATTTCAAAGAACAGCTAGAAAAACATCAAAAACAAAGAGCACTGAGAGGAAGCTAAACCTTTCAGGTTCTTTTAACATACAGCAAAGCCTCTAGAATTAAAACAGCATGGTAGTGGAACATGAATGGATAGAAAAATCAACAGAGCAGGAAGTCCAGACACATCCAATTATACATGGTATTTTACTGTACAGTGGATTTTCAAATTACTGGAGCAAAGAAAATTTTGAATCAATGGTATTGGAACAATTAGCAAGTCATTTTTTTTAAAAAGGAGAAATTAGACCCATTATTCATATTATACACAAGAATAAACTCCAAACAAATCAGATATATAATTTATAAAAATGCAACAGTACCATTACTAAAGGAAACCATGGGTGTATTCCTCTGGTTATAGGGAAAAGCTAATTATGACTTAAAATCCAAGTGCAGTAAAAATAGGAAACTGATAAATTTCACTGAATTAAAAAAATAAACTTTTGGTGTACCAAAAATATCTCAAGCAAAGTCAAAAGATAAAGGACATATTGAGAGACAATATTTGCAACAAATGTCATAAATAAAAGCCTAATATCCTCCTTCACAAATGAAAATTTTCAAACTTGAGGAAAATACCAAGATTTATATAGAGAAATGGGAAAAGACATGAACGAAATTTATAAGAAATACACAATGGACTTTAAACACATGAAAAGATGCTCTATTTCACTCAGAAGAGAACTATAAATAAACTACACTGAAATACCATTTCTTACCCATCATATTAGCAAAAGTTCCAGAGCTGCACAAGAGATTCTGTTGGAGAGGCTGTGGTGGGGAACCAGGAACTCTCATACACTCCTGATGGAAATGTGAAATGGTAAAATAGATGGGGGGTGGTGGTGGGGGTTGAGAGTGTCTTTATTCTTGCAACTGTCCTGTTACCTTGAAAGTATATAATAATAAAAAGCTACAAAAGTAAGAAAGAAGAAAGAAAAGGTAAAGTAACATGCAATGTAATTACCTTTAAACAAATCCATAACACTTACTGAGAACTTCTGCATGGATAAAAAGCTGGAGAGAGGAAAAGATGTTGGTAGAGCTATGTACTCACTAGATGATACCAGCATACCAAGAGGCTCAGCCCTACTGTGAGGCTGCACTAGCCCTACTGTGAACTACTCCCAGTGACCTTGCCTTACACGTTTGTAGCCATAGCACCCAGTACCCTGCCTGGCGGACTGGGCCCTCATTACTATCTGACTACACATGAGTAGAGACAGTGATGGACAAGTGAAGTTATAGTAGCAATATGTACTACACTGACAATCCTGGCATCTCCCACACTTATTCTATTACAGGCTGAGTATCCCTTATTCAAAATGCTTGGGACCAGCAATGTTTCAGATTTTGGAATATTTGCACATACATAGCAAGATATCACAGGGATAGGACCTAAGTCTAAACATGAAATTTGTTTATACTTTATATATACCTTATACCATAGGCTGAAGATAATTTTGTATATTTTTAATAATTTTGCACATGAAACAAAAGTTTCACAGTGTAGAATTTGCCACTTGGCATCCTGTAGGTGCTCAAAAAGTTTTAGACTTTGGAGCATTTCAGATTTTTGGATTAGAGATGCTCAACTTATATAAGTACAATATCTGGTGAATTATTTTATCAACAATTTCATCCAATAGTAAGTAAAGGAAGAGATACAGAGATCTACCACACTGGCTTTGTTTTTATTTACATGAAAAGCTGGATGGCTATGCTCATATGACAAAAAAAATCTTAAGAAAAAGTACCCTATTAGGATGTATAAAGAAAAGGGAACTGTGGCATAAACACATTCTTCAACTTTTAGGAACTTAGAACATCCAGAAAAAGGAAGAAATTTTAAAGGGAATTAGTGCATGAGTGAGGATGACAGATTCTGAAGTATAAATTTTATGCCATATTATACCCCAAGAATAAAGAAAGAAAATATTTAAAGGAATGTGTGGCAAGTTCAAACCATAAAGAGTAATGCTAACCTACCAGAAAGTTCTAGAAAAGCTAAAGCACAAACTGAGCAGAAGCCCTGACACAGACAAACTAATCAGTGATAAGGACTCTGATGTCAAAAGAACAAGGAAAGAAGTGGTCCACTATCTAAGAAAATGGCACAGTGCTATCAGATCATCCAAAGAATGCAGAAACACTTCTGTGGCTTCTTCCTCCTGTCTTCTCCCATGGTGAACTTCCTATTAAATATTTTCATGATAGTTCCTACTGAGATAAAAAGAAAAGACATGTATTGGCCTGTTTTTAAACTTTAAGTCCTTCATGAAGAGAGCAAAAATTATAAACCCGAGCTGATCAAACACAGCACATTTCCATTCCAAATGTTAGAACTGTGTCAATAACAACTGTATATGGGTTCCAAGAGGACAGGGGCCAATGCAAGATTAAGTGTCTGGTCCTAAGGAGATGGAATGAGCAGGGGGCCTGCTCAATCTGGGAGCACTTACAAGGCCACGGTCTGGAGGCAGCAGGCAGGCTACTGCCATCATGTAACTGCTTCTACTGATTATGTTCTGAAACCCTCATAAAAATAGTCACTGAAAATGCAGACACCAAGCAAACATATTATGGTCCAGGAGATGCTATGTTTACCACATTCACTGCCTGGCACATGATTTCCAGGCAGTAGAACACTGTGGACTACATGGGTATCCTGCCCTGGACCAAAAGTAGAAAATGCTACAGAGGGAAACAAGCACCTTGGCACCCCTTATACCTAATAAATAGAACCCTTTCCTTTTTCAATGCTTGATGTTGAGTGCTCAATTAAGCTAGTCCATATTGATGGTACAGAGAGCCTTCAAATTCTCTAGCATAATTAAATGTACACCTGACATGAAGAAATTCAAAGGTAATGTTCCCCTGAAAGTTAAGATGACAAAGAAGTTGCCCAGTGCTGTCAAGCTGGGGTTGGACAGCTTATATTTTATAAAACAAAAATACAAACAGGTATTAACAAAATGATTTGCATTCAATAAGAAACAAAAGAACCATAGACCCAAGAACATGACCTCTCAGAACCTGCTTAAAGAGAGGGGAGCTTCTCCTTAAACTGTACCTAAGTCACCAAAGAAGGGTGAGCAACAAGGAAAGATAATAATATATTAAAAGCTGATAAAGGGCTGGGGGTATGGCTCAGTGGTAAAGCCCTTGCCTTGCATGCTTGGGGCACTGGGTTTGATCCTCAGTACCACATAAATAAATAAAATAAAGGCATTGTGTCCATCTACAACTAAAAATTTAAAAAAGAAAAAAGAAAAAGCTGTTGAAGTCAGGTATGGTGGCACACATCTGTAATCCCAGCAGCTCAGGAATCTGAGACAGGAGGATTATGAATTCAAAGCCAGCCTCAGCAACTTACAGAGGCACTAAGCAACTCATAGAGAAAGGGTAGGGATGTGGTTCAGTGGTTATGCACCCCTGGTTCAATTCCCAATACCAGGGGGAAAAAAAAAAAAAAAAAACTGATAAATGCAGCTGTCCACAAAACACTTTAATAAGTAGGTTAAGATAAATTTGTTTCTAGCTACAAATATGCACAACTTAAACAAATGTTTACTGTGACATAACCAGTAATTGGAGGTTTTATTTTGTTTTAAAGGCAAACCTCATAAAAATTTTAACTACCGTATTCATATAACTTAATGCCCCCAAGGTTTAGACTGTACCCATCATAAATCTACCTGACTCCTTCAGTTTAGGAAAGGTACTGTAACCTGCTTTATCATTTGACTTTCTCCCTCTGGAGATGGCATAGGTTGATACCTGTTCATTTTCAGTGACCTGAATAAATCAAGAGAGAATCAAAAGCCTCACAGATCTTGCCAGGAAGTTATCCAAACAAGGCAGGGAGCAAGTTCCAGAAATTTGGTCTCACCTGAAGTAAAACAAAGCCACCCAAAAGTCAGGACTGAAGGACTGGGAAGAGTGTGCCCTTCCCCATCCTGCCAAGCTCCATGGGAACAGGCCCCACTGCAGCTGTTGTTACCACTGATGTCTCAACAGCTAGGAGGTAATTTGATACTAATAAGAATTAGAAGTACATAAGTTTGTGGATGCTTTGCTTTCTTTACATTACAGCCAATTAAAGGTTATCTCTATAATAAGGCAATTCCCACTTGTTGTCCCATAGCTCACTAAGTGGGTGTGAAAGACACAGAATCACCGCTGCGGGGGAAGGATGTGGGCAGCGCAGCAGCCCAGGCCTGCCTGCTAATGATGCTCCCTCCCCTGGCTACCATTCTGAGATCCCAAAAGAGTTTGGGAACCTCGGTTTTGCAGTTAGTCCTCTCTTCCTTTTTTTTCTACTGAAAGTCCAGAGAAAGTATGTTGCCATCTATTTTGCAAGAATCATGCTATAGACATCTCAGTAATAGTGACAAGAGTTTTAGTGACCCATCACAAGCAGGAAAAATACTGAAGTAAGTAAAATTTACAATGCTCTGCATATATGATTTGGAAAATAGAAAAGTTTAATCATTTTATGTATTGCTTATTTAACAACAAAATTCAGGGTGGGTTTTTTTTTTTTTGATCTCTATATGTGTGCTTATTCTTTAATAGTAAGAAACCAAAGAAGGGGTGGTAGTGGTGAGAAAAAAAGACTGCATGCCTGATTTGCACTGACAAAGCAATATAGCTTATTTAGAAATCGTTTCCATTTCACATTGAGTTCAAAGGAGTTTTATCAAAATCACAGGAAGTGATACTACCACATACTGCATTTGGCATTGGTGAGAAAACATCTAAAATGGACATTGAATTTGGGCATCAATTTAATAGAGGAATTGATACATTAGAATGGCCCCTCTAAGAGGAAGTGGCAGAATGGTGAAGAATCTAGAAATTATGCCATGGGAGAAAACAGTTGGGGAAAGGGAGGCACAGACAGTGCTTAACATGGAAAAGATAGAAAGGGTTGTCCTATGCAAGCAGCTTATTTAACATAGCTCCAGAGAGCTAAGACTGGTGAGTAAAAGTTATAAAGGGGTTTCTACTAGTAGCTTTCTAATAAGTACACATTCCCACTTTACAAGCATTAGCTCCACATCATAGAAGGCAATCAATCCCACAGAATGCATTCCTATGCTCAGCAGGAAAATGGGCCAGATGACCTTTAAGCCTCCTTCCAACTCTAAAATTCTGTCATTTTCTTAAACCTCAAATCTGCTAGTTATTTTTAAGAGTTAAAATGTCCATGCTGGTTCTAAATAGTCTGCCATCAAATTTAAAAAAAAAGTGACTTGGCCAGTGAGTTTTTAGAATGTAGCTATCTGAGGTCTCCATTCAAGATCTAGAGAACTGCTCTGTTAAGACACTTTACTATTTCTCAACCTTTTCCCAATTATATTTGAGATACATGCATTTTTACCTTCATTTCTTGGCAGTAAACTTCACAAAGATTTCCCATGCCATTTCAACCTTATAATGTGACACACAGTTCCTGAACACATAAGAGCACAGCCCACAGGCTTACTTCCGAAGAAGCTCTCTGATTTCATTTTGAGTTAGAAAAATTGAATTCCACAATGGCAAGCCCATACCATCTACCAAAATTATAAAATGTTGCTCAGTAAGAGATCTGGAAAGTCAACAGTAAAACTTACTTGTCCATATTCTAAGAAACTGAAATTTTACTTTCAAAGTTTGAATTTCAGAAAAAAGAGTTGTAGAAATAATTGTGACTGATTTTTAACTGCTTCTACTTTTTTGGATGATGAGATTACAGTCAATCTCATTCTGCACTAACTAGTAAAAATACATTTAAAAGAGAGTGTCCCTACCAAGGCAAGGTGGCACCTGAGATCTCAGACTTGACTTGGGAACCCAACTAGGCCAGAATCTTCAAGAATACAACTTCTACTAAACTTAACTGCATGCTTATCATTTGCCAGCCACTGCAGATACCAAGAGCTCTTCTAGCCACTCAATTATTCCTTCCCTAGGGAGTCAATACTATTATTATCCCCCCAAAATTGGGGTGAGTTTAAGCAATTTGAGCTTCGATGCTAAACAAGGAGCCCAAGCTAAAAGTAAAGCTGCATCAGCTTTATGACTGACTGAGTCCACACTATCTTATCCAACACCCTACTTGGTGTTTGCAGCTCAACAATACTGAACCCCACATTCCAAAGGCAGCCTAGGGCAGACCGCTGCCTCCCTGAGTACAGGGAGCCACCCCAAACTGTCACATCACTTGCAACTCCAGTCCTGGGTAGTAGAAAAGGAAGGCACAGACTACGACAACTTACTTTATTGTTAACTAGTAAAAATACATTCAAATAGAGTGCCCCTACCATAGCAAGTCTAAGTTGGAGTCTGTGAGACTTTCACTCTGGCAGGCATTTCTGAAAGCAATTATTCTGACAAGCTAAGCTAAAAAAACAATTCAGTGGGACTCTTGGTTGTTTTGGACATAAGCTGGCATGGAAAAAAACATCTCTTGCAATATAATATTAAAGTAAAAAATAATGAAAATCCTTTGTAGATTCAGCAAAGATAAACTTGTAGATGTTTATCTACAAATACATAGATTCAGGAAACTCTTAATTAACTCTTACCCAGACAATAATTTATATCACCAAAAACTCAATTGAACTCACACTTGAACCACTCAAACAGTCATAAGTCCTTGTGGGTTCCCAGGAAGATTAGGAAGAAAGGGGAGAGACCCTGCAAAGCCCACTTCCTGTCATTGACTGTCCACCACTTTGCCTGTGGAGTGTGGCAGACTTCTGAGTTGAGACAGGAGTGCAGGGGTGGTCAGAAGCCCTGGGCCTGAAGTCCAGCACAGCACTTCATCAGCACACGCACATCTGCCACTGTCTCAGTGCCACACCCTGCAGTGCCAGCCAGAGGCAAAAATGCAGCATGCATTGGGGGGATTTTCCTCCTTGTTCTCCCAATTCCCTCACTGGTCTTATCTCTATGCTCATCCTGCAGAATTATCACTGATCTGTGACAACAAAGGTAGGAAAAGAAATAGAAAGGAATTAGAAGTGAATTTAGGATTTCACAGCTCATCTAAGAACTTGGTCCTAAATGGAGGGCACACAAGTCTACACTTGATAAGAAAACCTAGAAGCAGACCTGATAGTCAGATGTCAGAGGCTTCTTGGAAAGTTAGAAAGGCAAGACCAGCACTTACCTGACTGCTGAAGGACTCTTTCTTGACTGAGCTCTGAGTCTGCAGAGGTCCCTGGGCAGGCGACAACCTTGAGGGGCTCTTCTTACTCTGAGGCAGCAACGAGGACAGGAATCCTACTCGAGGCGACTGGGAGAGGGAGGTGGTCCTCTGGCTGCATACCATGGCTCTGGTCAAAGACACACCACAGGGTCAGAGGGCTGGAAGGGGATGAGGGAGATCCAAGAACTCAAAGAGCTTCTGGGATATGGGTGAGGTTAATGACAGGGGCCTTAGCCAGACTCCCCAGCCTGGGCTTGACAGTGGCATTATCCAAGGTACCATTTCCTCTACAGAGGGAGCCAGCAGCTTAGTGAAGACTATGGCTCTTCTTTGAGGGCCCCAGTAAAACTCAGAGCTGCCTTGTCCAACAGCCACTGTCCACACATGCCTCTGAGCATCTGAACTGTGGTTAGTCCAAATTGAGATGTACTGGAGTGTAAGACATGCTGGAATCCAAAGACTCAGCAAGAAAAAAAGTGTAAAGTACCTCATTAACATTCTGCTTACATTCATTACACGATGAAATAATTTGGATATATTAGGCTAAATAAAATATATCACAAAAATTAACTTTGCTTGTTTCATTTTATTTTTTAAACACAGCTACTAAAACCTTTAAATTACATCTTTGGCTGGCATTTTATTCTCCTCAGCGATGTTGACTGGAAAGCTAGAGCAGTTTATTTGGTGCAGTACTTGGCTATCACCTGGGTTTGCACCCTGATGCACTGTGTCACCTGTCGGTGTCTCTGTGTTTTCAATTATCATCTGAGTCTTCTGCTATAAATGGCTATTTCTTACGGTCACCCAAATACCTCTATCCCAATCTGCCCACCTTTCTAAACCCCAATAGCATGCTTCCCCTAAGAAATGTGTCCCTCCCATGGAAGGCCAGTCCTCCTCACTGCACTCCTTCCAATGCACAAAAACTTCCTGAGACTTTACCACAGTGGCTGTTGTACTGATCCAGGTTATGCACATCTGGATGTTTGTGTCCCTGGCAGAGCTGTGCCCCCTCTCTCCACGCAGAGCCAAAGGCTTGGAGGTTCAGAACAACTTCCAAAGGACCTTAGAGGCCATGAGAACCTTATTTATCAATTCTGAAGCAAGGGCAGATGTGCCAAGGAGCTCTTTGGCAATTCTCCCTCAATGGGCACAGGGGACCAAGGGCAAGGCAGGATCAGATTGAAGCTCAGGTCAGAGAGAGCACAGAGTACAGAGGACAGGAAGCAGCAGCCACCTTCCCCATGATCCCTGGTGTACACTTACAGCTCTGAGTCCCCCAGGCGGTCCATATTGGAGACATAAGGAGGCAATTTGTGTTGGACCAAGGCCGCCTCCTCTTCAGGTTGCTGCTCCTCCTTCTTTAGTCGGTGGATTTCAGCTTGCAAGGCAAAAAGCTATGTAGGGGTAGAGCTGAGTTAGCCAATGACCTCACCTGACTTTCCCTCTTCTGAGGGAGATTTTTAGGCATCTCAAATCCAAATCCAACCTCACTGGCTCAAAATGCCACTTGACCTCAGCCTCAGGGTGCCCTTCACATTTTGGTCATTGAGCACTGGAAAACTGAAAGAATAACTTGCTGCTACTAGCCTAGACCAGTGAGGTAAGAAAATCAAAACCGGTTAAACATCCAAAACCACTTCTTTTTTCATTTATCATTTGACTTGCTTCCTTTTTACCACTTGACTTGCTTCTTCCTGAATTTACTATGAAAAATAACTCCACCTGATCCTGCTTTGTTCTTTGACATCTACAAAATCAAGCTTTGGAACTCACATGGAAAAAAGTTCTTAATGAATTATATCATCCTTAACCTCTCACCTGAGCCGGGCATGGTGGCATTGCCTATAATCCTATCAATTTGGGAGGTTGAGGTAGGAGAACAACAAGTTCAAGGCCAGCCTTAGCAAGACCCTGTCTCAAATATAAAAAATTAAAAGGGCAGAGATGTGGCTCAGTGGTTAAGCACCCCCAAATTCAATCCCCAGTACCAAAAAAAAAAAGGTCTTTCACCTGAAACAACTGTATACACACACAAAACACAATAAACTCTGAAATCTTTGTATGTGTGCATGTGGGGGAGTATAAGTGGGGGATTTAACTCAGAGGTATTGAGCACAGGGCTATTACCCCACCGCAACCCTATTTTGAAACAGGATCTTGCTAAATTACTGAGACTGCCCTCCAAAAAGTAATCCTCCTGCCTCAGCCTCCCAAATTGCTGGGATTACAGACATTAAAACCCTGAACCTAACAGTTTTTAAGCTTCCTTTTCCTTCCTTTTCACTGACAGAGCTCTTTATTTCAGGACAAAGAAATGCCTCCAGCAAAAAGTAAAGGCAAATGTGGGTTCCCCAAATTTGTTATTTTATCCAACAAGAGAAACATGTAGTTGAGTGGGAAGAATTAAATTAAATCTGGATTTGAAACAATGTATACATGGCTACATGTGGAAAAAGACAGGAAAAATAAAACAGACATAAGAAATCAGGTGAGGTGCAAGGTATGTTATGAAGGCACACAGTGTTTTTCTTCTTGAAAGTCCATTCCTGTTATACATTACTTTTGCTGCACACATAATTTGAAACATGAATTTCACCTCTGGTTACCAGAGGCTGGTATAGCCCCAAAGCCCCAACATTGACTGATAGTGACTCACTTTCATCTGAGAATAATTCTGCTTTTCTATATTTAATCAACCTTCTATTGCCACTACCCAATTTCACACTCAAAAAGCAGAAGTCCTTCCCAAAGAGCCAGCCTGTTTAAAACAAACCTTCTGACGCAGAACTTCATTTTCTTCTTGAATCTGGTTCGTCCTCTGGCACTCTGCATCAAAGTTCAGGATCACTGGAACTGGTGCCCAAAGTTAAAGAATAAGCCTGCATGAGAACATTTAAAAGTTCTTCCTGGCTGAGCATGGTGGCACATGCCTATAATCCCAATGATTTAGAAGGCTAAAACAGGAGGGTCACAAGTTAGAGGCTAGCCTTAGCAACTTAGTGAAACCCTGTCTCAAAATTTAAAAAAAAAACAAAACAAAAAAAAAAATATTTTTCTTAAATTAAAGTTCTTCCCAACTGACATAGTAGCCAAACACTTGAACACAAAACAGAGGAACATAGGTGCAATGGGCTCATCCCAGCTTTATGAAATAAAAAGCTGCATTTATGAAATATTCTCTACCTATTCTCTGGGCCTATTACTCCAGGTCAGCCTGACTTCCTTTAGGCCCATAGACACATGACAATCTGCTAGCCAATCTCGAAGAGGACATTCAAACTTTGGCATTTCCCCCCAAACAATGACAGTAAAGAGTTAGCATTTGTCAGGCTTCACCATCTAAGCTTTAGCAAAAGATGAATGCAGACAGAAGGTAACCTTAGAAGTAGGATCAGCCACTAGGTTTTCCCTCCCCAGATTAAACCTCTCCCTGGCAAAGTTTAGACTGAAAAGAGAAAGCTTCCTGCAGATTGCATGGCCACACACCACCCCACAAACACCCTGTTCTAGCTATGGTACTGGTCTTTCCCAACTGCTCACACAGCTTCAGTCAGGAGTCACAGAGCAGACCAGGCCTCAGTCCTGGCGAAGCAAACTGTAGCTCAGATGTGTGTGACCTAGTTTGCAGAGTTCTGCTTGAAAAGATCTTGAGTGACCATTTCAGTTGCCTGAAGGGCCCACACAGTCATATGGCAACCACCTCGTGATTTTCTTTGGAAAGCCCTCAGGATGAAAAGGCAGCAGGAGAGTCAGATCTGTGAGGATGGAAATCATGCTAATTCACATGAGGAAAGGAAACATCAAAGGCAGGAACCTCCACCAGAAAATGTTCTTCCCAGAGGCCAGAATGGCCACCAGTGGGTGGGCCTCTACAACACCCAAATTTATCAGGGCCTTACCAGACAGCACTGCTGAAACC
This sequence comes from Marmota flaviventris, assembly GCF_047511675.1. NCBI lineage: Eukaryota > Metazoa > Chordata > Mammalia > Rodentia > Sciuridae > Marmota > Marmota flaviventris. The sequence continues at coordinate 19,355,593 of NC_092498.1, read as the reverse complement.
ACACTCCCTTCCTCCCCACCCCACCCCCACCCCCCAGATTTCCAGCCTGGAGGACTTATTCCTGGGTCTCAGGATCTCTGGCTTTCCATAACAAATGGTATATTTGACAGGCTGTTTTGCATGTATCATCATTCTCTCTCTCAAATACTCACATATATTTGACTTAAAACTACCCTGTTTTCTGACAAATAGAGCAACACTGAGACCACTGACAGAAATAATCCAAACACTAACTCAGGAAGGAAACCCCAACCCAAGTGTTCTGCTACGAAATCCCCACAAAGGCAATCCACAGGGACACATCATGCACAGAGAGGGTGCTTCAAATCTGACTGGTTTCACCAAGAAATAGCTGCCTTCCAACCCTTTTGCCTGCTGCTAACACTATCCCCACACATGTGTGTCAGCTATTTCTTTAGCAGCACAGTGTCAGAACTAAGATTTATGACTCCCTGGCCTCCTGACAAAAATAACCACAATTTGTCCAGCCCCCTCACATGACACATGTCAATGATCCCGGGCACACAGTCTGGCTGCCTCAGACTAAGCCCACAGCCCCAGGCAGCAAAAAGGATATGCATGCACTGAAACAGGACACTCAGGAAGTTGTGGAGGGACACAATAAAGGTGTCAGCCCACTGTCGAGAAAAGTAGGTAGCAAAGGTGGGGTTGGTGTCTGGGGATGGCAGGAAAGGCAGGACAAACCAATCCTTCCACTCAGCCTGGTTCTGAAGCTCTGTGGCCTGCTTTGCAAAGAATTCCTGAGCCTTGTCATTTCTGTTTGTCTGCCAAGACACAAAGGAGGTAGCAAGGAAGGGGAAGAGACACAAGTCCAGAGGTAAGATTCTTCACCACTACACAGCAGACAGCCTTTTGGATACCACCTGCCAAGTGAATGGCAAGATATTACCTCCACAATATGAACACAATCATCGCCCTTTTCTCAGGAACCTTATTTCAGAGATAGTTTAAACTGAAGTTCTAACGACAAATGCCACCCTAAAAACTAATCCCTTGTGATGTTCAAATAACCTAAGTGACTTATTCTTTCAAATCAGCTGTAGTCTTTATCACTCAAATTTTATATCTTTAAACCACTATCCAGGGTGATGTTCCTAAAACAAGAGGGGAAATAGGAATGGAAACAACAGGTAAGAGGACCTACAGATGATGAGAAGGAAAAAAGAAGTAGGAAAGCAGTCAAGAATAATACGCATTGTGGCTGTTCCACACTTTCCCATAGTAATGTTCATGTTTCTCCCTCCAGTTAGAAGAAAATCTATTTCTGGATCAAAGAGCTCTCCCACCTCAGAACCCCTGAATCAACAAACACCTGGATTGTGTAGACAAGATAAAAGCGGAAAAGGCTGGTTTTCAGCTTGTTGATGGTGGGTCTATATATATCCTCCAAGCGGCTAAAGAGCCTTCGTTCCAGGTAGCTCCAGTAATCCCGAAGGGCAGCTAAGTCATACACCTGCATTAACTGCTGTAGCTGGTCCACAATCTTGTCCACCTAGTGAGAAAAAGCAGTGCTGAAGAAGGCGGGGAAGGACAGAAGGGAATTCACCTTGCATTCCACAGAATACAGTTTTTCCTCTCACTGACTTCTAGGTGTACAAATAAGTTTAAGTTGGCAATTTATAATAAAACATACTAATGTAGTAGCTTTTAAATTATTTTCTAATGCTAGATATATATCTTGTCTCTCCCATAAGCATGGAAACTTCAAGTATAAAAAGGCTTTGGAGATCTGGCTCCAGATTTTGGATCTACTGAACCAAGTTGGCAATGTCACTTTAACTGCAGTCTCAGTTCCTCATATTTAAAAGGCAAAGAGGTAAGAAAGTATGAGACAATGTCTATGGCCTCCTCCCAGTGCACAATTCCAGAATTCCAAGGATCATCAAGCGGTGCACTGACTTACTCCTACAAGTCAAAAAACTACCACAACCCTGGTAGCTGCTCAGAGTGTCAAAGAAAGAATTCAACTCCTTGTAAAGAACACCAGAATATACAATCTAGAAAAATTTTGTATATCCATATCAAAAATAGAAAAATAGAAATCTTAAGAGGTAAAATTATTTGCTTTTGCCACTAAGTAACTACTAACTTTGGCAAGGCAAAAAATCAAGTATTCTAATTCCCCTTCAACGCTCTCGGTGCTAGCTCACTGTCTCTCTCAATTCGCCAACACCAGAAAAACTGATTCAGCACATACAAATCGCACACAAATTCCAAGAACCTCCCAAGGAAAAATCATATCATAGTAGGAAGTCTTTATAATTTAAAATGTGCAATGAGTTCTCCCTCAACTACTCAAGCAAAATTGCCAATGAGTCCCTGACAAGGCCATTTTAAAAGAACACCTCAGACGCCTGAACCCAGTTGGCGTTTGGGGCTGCAGACGCTTTTGCTCCCACTGCCATCAGAAGCCAAAACCTTGCGTCTTTCTCTTGCCAGAACTCAACCATCTACCCAGTCCTGGCTCCTAAAACCTCGTCCACCAGCACCCGCCGGGAGACTGGGATGGAGAACAGAGCCCTGGACCAGGAATCAGGGCACCTGGGCCCCGATGCAGATGCTCCTGACTCACTGAGCAACTTCAGGAAAGTCACGTCCGTCTCAAGGCCTGTTCCTCAACTGCCTAGCTAGGGCCAGACGCATAATGTCTACGGCCCCCCAAGCGCGGTGACAGCGCCGCTACAGCCCGGGAGGGCAGTGCTCGGGGGAAGGGGCCCGCTCTGGAGATCCCTCGGGCCGCCTCCGCCCGCGCGGCGCTCGCCGGCCCCTCACCCGGAACCCCTTCTCCTTGTCCGCCTTGATTTCGGCGTCCAGCTGCCGCAGTGTGTGCGTGAAGCCTCGAAAGAGCAGGTACTCCCGGACCAGCTCGTCTGTGCGCTCCACCGCCTCCGCCATCGCTGCGCCAGAGGCTTGAGGGGCCGCGGCCGCGGAGACGAAGGGGCGGGGCCTGAGAGGGACGGGGAGGAGCCGGGAGCGGGCGTCTAGTACGTCACGAAGCGGCCGGCCTACCAGCCCGCACGCCCTGCGCGCCAGGCGCCGAGGCCCCGCCCCTAAGCCTCGCCTCCGGACCCGCCCAGCCGACCTCTTTACGCACTTACTCATTGAGGGGTGGCTGCTAGAGGCTCTTGTCTTCTGAGTTTTCTGGCAGCGCCAGCGGAGGCTTTGTCATCTGAGTTACTGCAAGTGGCGACTCCCGTCCAAATCAAGTAGGACTGGACCTTGTGAACGTCCCAGATAGTCACGAGGCCGCCAGGGGTTGAGGTGCCCTGCTTATTGGCATTACATCGCTGAATTTTTTGTCCCCTGCCCTCCTTTCACAAATGGGAGAAAGTGGAGTCCTAAGAGGTAAAGTGACCTGTGTGAAATCACACAACCGGATGTGTCATCAGAGAGCTCCAACTGCCCCCCCCAAACCCTGCTTTCATTAACTACATGGCAAGATGGCCAAGATGCACCGCTACTAGGAAAAAGACAAGTCTCAGAAGAGTATGTATACTATGGTCCCAGTTTAAAAACAAAGGTGAGGGGGTTGTGTGTGCATGTATTTTTTTGATTCAGGATTATACGCCAGCTTCTTACAATTGCTTGAGAGGTGAGACTATGAGGGACTTTCAGTTTCTTTTTATTTTTTTTAAACATCAATGGACCTTTATTATATTTTATTTGTACATGGTGCTGAGAATCGAACCCAGTGCCTCACACATGCTAGGCAAGCGCTTTACCACTGAGCTACAAGCCCAGCCCCTCAGTTTCTTTTTTTAACATTTTAAAAATCATTCACAAGGTCTATTTTTATAAGACAGAAAACAGCTATTATCTTAGAAATGACAATAACTCCTACCTTGCAGAGTCATAAAGAAAAATTGATAACACATCAAAACAGCTTAGTGAACAGCCCATTGGTAAAACAAAATAAATGTTTGTTCCTTTCTGCTTCTCTCTAATAGTATGATCTTTTTGCAACTCTGAATCATTCCTACCACTCTACTTAAACTCTCTGATCCTACTATACAGAAATTCAGATCCAAAGGGGCCCTAATCTAGAAAAACCGGAAAAGATAACAAAGAGCAAGCCACAGCAAAAGAAGGGAGATGCTTATTCTGCCTTTTTGCCTGGTTTCCCAGTCTACACAGTTTAAGTATCTCCCAGGCAACCAACAGCCAGGAGAATCACCTCTGTGACTACTGAGAGAACCAGATCAAATCCTACTTTGGAATCTGAGATCATCAAAAGTGAACTTAGGAACGTTGAGCAAGTAGCCACCACCAAAACTCTGCCTAGAGGAAAGTCATGAATTTGATTTCCCTAGAGTACCCTAAGTCTGCAGCTACAACTTTCCCTCCCCCGCCTCCATCTGCCTTGGCACTTCCCAGACCAGAGCCTGTAAAACCAGCTAAGATTAGTTTTCTGATGAAGAAAAGGCAGTTAGTTCCTCAGAGCCCAGCACAAGTTTGCTCTACCTGGAATGTCTTCTCCTACATACCTAAGTGGATAACTACCTTTTCTCCTTCACATGTTTGCACAACTATCGTGTCGTGTCTTTTGAGGCTGCTATAATAAAATACCATAAATTGGGTGGTTTATAAACTTACTTGTAGTTCTGGAGCCTGGAAAGTCAAAATCAAGGCAATAGCAGAAAAATCAGCACCTGGTCAGGACTTGTTCTCTGGTTCACAGATGGAAACTTCTACTTGTGTTGACATATGGTCCTTGAATGGTAAGGGCCTCTCTGACACCTCTTTTATAAGAATACTAATCCCATTTATTAGGGTTCTGCCTTCATGAGCTAATCATTTCCTAAAGACCCAACCTTCCAACACTACCACACTGGGGATTAAGTTTAAACATGTGAATTTGAGGGGTCACAAGCATTTAGACCATAGCAGTATCTTCTCAGAGAATTCCCCTCTGACTGTCCTGTACAAAAACCATCCCTAGTGTTCTTATTTCCCTTGCCTCCTTCTATCTGCATAGCATTTATGACCATCTGACAAAATAAATATTTGTTTATTTAGTATGTTGTCTGCCCACCCCCAGTAAAATATAAACTGCATAAAAGCAGAGTATATTTGTCTGTATGGTTTGCTACTATATCTCCAGAGCACAAAATGGCAATTGGCTCATAGTAGATGCTCCATAAATACTCACTAAAAGTGAGGATTTCAGTTAGGGACCAGCCACCTCCAAGCAGGATAGCCTTATTAGAGGGCAAATAAACTCTTGGATCACACCTATTCACAGGTTCTGTGGACTTGTGAATGGTTCCTTATCAAAGCATTTCTCTTCCCCTTCACACCATTTTACTTAATGTTTAAAGATTTCTGAAGACACTTAACTGGGTTATCTTTATGTAACCAGAGAAAGTACTAGATTCTCCAGCTCATTTATTAGCTCTAATTAGTTGATATTATTAATCCATCACTGGTGATGTTCTGGTGCCTGTAATGGAGGTAGAAAATGACAATGGAGTTCATTTAGGAAGGAGCTATCAGGGACCATAGCAGTTCCCTTATACTCAAAGAATTATGCACAACCCACAATGCAAATTGTGAACCAATTTTCTGATCTAACAATCTCTCCTTGCCTTTGAACTTTAGAACTAGAGAAAAGGAAGAACAAGGAACATGAGGACAGAAGAAAGAAACCTTTATGAGCACCTACTATGTGCCAGCTACTGTACTTGGTGTCAGTGACATAATAATCAGCAAGATTGGAGTCCCTTCCCTTGGATGAGCTTAGACTGGTTAAGGAAGCAAAATGCCTGAAACATATACTGAAACTCCGACTGCAGGGCTCAGGCAGGATTGGACCACAGCAGGGCCAGCTCCAGGGCAGAAGCCAGTCCATGCAAGAGACGAGGCTAAACTTGTGGCAGCGGGGATGAAGAACAAGGACTCGAGAAATGTTGAGAAGTGGAATTGATCATATGAGGTGACTGAGCTGATTTGAGTGAGGATCAGGGTAGTCAATGGAGGCAGGTTTCTGGCTGGTCATCTGGCCAGATGGCGATGCCAATCATAGTAGAAAGAACTGAGGAAGCAGAGACTGAGAAACATCCACACAAACTCTTTGAGGTAGAAACTCAGCTAAACAGGGCCAACCAGGCAACACTAGGACCTAGAGTGTGGCTTTCGTACCTCTGCCCCTCTTCAGCTATTACCTGTACACTGGTGCTACCCAAATCTGACCTCCAGCCCAGACCTATCTCTGAGTCCTCATCAAATAGCCCAGGGACCTTCCGACTTGGATATCCTACAGGCATCTCACACTAATCTGTACCATTTACTGAGATTATGAGTTCAAATGGTGATTGAGGCTTTATTTCTACTATATTGTACTGTAGAATTCAGCTCCCAATTCTCCAAAATATAAATTTGTCAATACCTGCATCTAAATTACCTGAGGGACTTGGTTAAATACAAAATTCTGGGACCAACCAAGACCACTTGATCAAATCACCTGGGATGGTGGCTGGGAATTTGCATTTAGAGCAAGCTTCAGGTGATTATTAGGAACACATGTTTGATAATCACTTTTTCATTGTAATAGGAGGTAAAAGAGGTTGACAGCTGGTTGACAGCTTTCAAGCATAAGTGATATTTGCAGTTTAATGATAATAACAATTATGTTTTAGTTCCCAAACAGTTTTACCTACTTTATTTCACTTAAGCCAAATGCAGCCCTATAGAGTTAATGTTTTCTAGTTCATCTTTAAGATAGAAAAACTGAGGTTCTGAAAGACTCAAAGATTTACTCACTCAAATTCACATTTCTGGCTCCAAGTCCACCAACAGTCTGCCAAGACCTTCCCAGCAGCAGTATTGAATTCATCAACTTGTGAGACAGGCCACTTGGGTGAATGAGGACAAATTATCCCTCCTGCTGAAGAGCACTAGAGCTCAGACTAGCCAAGCAGGTCTGTAATAGCCAGAGCATTCTGCCTGGAACAGGGATCAAATCAACTCTGGATATCCAAAAGTTTACAAGAAAATCTGGATCCATCCAAGATTCTGGGGTCACCTTCAATTTCTCCTACCAATTTACATTTTAGCTGGACTATTCTATCTTTAATCTTGATACTCTGATTTTCCCTCTGTATACCTTATATATTTTGACACTTCTTTTCATGAAATCCTTTGCCTGGCTCTGCCCATAGTTGTTACTTGATTTTTCTACCATATTAAACTCAGCCTAATTATTTATGGTCTTTATGCCTCCAGTAATAGTGGGCTCCTCCTTTCTTTTCCTGTAACATAGCACCCTATAACTGCTTATTACATTTCTTTCCACCCCCATGGAGGAGACTATTTAATGGACTCTAGAGACAGTACAAAAGCTCAGAATTCCATTCTTTGGGAAAATAAGAAAAACAGGAAATCAGATGTACAAGGGGGTCAGATTTTCAGTTAGTTGGGGGAGGGGAAGGAATGTTCTGGCCTTCAGAGGGGAGAGGAGTCCTCAGTTTAGGGGGCATACAAGTTGGTGTGTGTATCCCAGGATTTGAGGGATGAACCCCAGGAGGCTGAGGGTGAACTCCAGGAGTTGTTGGATGGACCCCAGGAAGATGCGGGTAAACAACTGGTGCCTTCTAACTTATCCCAGGGGCTATGGGTGCACCTCCAAGACTTGGGGGTGAATGCCAGAGTAGGTGAATGTACTCCTGGGGCTGGGGAGGTGAACCTCAGCCATTGGGGGACGGTGGACACTTGTGAACCCCAGGGGCTAGAGAGTAAACGTCTGGAGTGGGGGGGGGGTGTGGACCCCTGGAGCATGGGGTACCCCAGATGTAGGTGGGTGAACCAATGGTGCTGGGAGCAATGGTGAACCCCAGGAGCTGGAGAGTGAACTTCGGATCTGGGGGTGGACCACTGGTGTTGGGGGAAGAACACCAAGAGCTGATGGGGCAGCTGGGGAGGCCCAGAGGGTCCCTGACGGTACAGGCTCGGTAGGGGGCATGCGTGAAAGGGGCAGCCCTCCTGGTGGGGGTGGAGGAGGAGGCTATACTCCCACTCCTAGTCTTGCCCACAGGTCTGTGCTGAAAGTCTTTGATGAAGGCCTTGAGGCTATGGGGACAGGGGAGAAACCCAGGCTCTAAGGCCCTTCACCAAAGCCTTCTCCCTGGCCAAGACTTTGCTGTCTGCTTATTACGTTTCTGTCTGTCTGTATTTTCTTCTTGATTGTAAACTCCTGACAGCACAGCTTGCTGATCCTAGTATCCCTGGTGCTGTGCACAGTCCCTTGAAAGTAGAAGGTGCCCAATAGCTATTTGTTGAATGAATGAGTAAATGAAATCCATACCTCTGTACTGCCTGGAGCTCCAAGTTATATACCTAATGCAGAGCACCCATCGTCGTAGGTTTACACAGATAAATCTGTTCTTACTGTAGTCAGTTCCATAAAACATTATCAGCACCTCTGAGAAATGGAAGGCGGTCATCCACTTTCTGGCTTTGTTTTCATACATTTTAATATTTTCAAATTCCCTACTAGGAACACATTCATAAATTCAGTGACAGCATGTTCATTGGTTATAAAAAACCATATGCCATATCAACAATAATTAGTGATGATTCATCACAAGCTCTTATTGACTAGCTCCCCCAAAATTCTAAATATAAATTGCTTCTTGGACAGAAGGACCCTGAGCTCCTTTCAGCTCTTGCGGTCCCCAAGCCTCACGAGGCACCTGCTGGGAGCCTCGGTCTATGGCCTGTTTGATTCTAAAGATGGCACGTGAACCATCTTCTCTCTGGTCTCAGACTGTGCACATATCAGTTTAAGTTAGAATGAAAACCTGCTGCTCCCCTACTCCTCCACCTTCTCCAAAGGCAACAAAGTCCCCATTTGCACAGGCAATAAGCCACCAATTAAGCTGTTAGATTATCAGTAGTAGGAATTGAGTCTATGAGTCTATAAAATCATTCACTTTCACTGCTGGGACAATTCAAGTCTCATAGGTTAATAAGTAATATGGCATTAGCAAACATCAGCTGGAGGAATTCCATCTCTGTTGAAACCGTTCTTAAAAATTGCTTCCTTCACCTTCTCCAATCCAGCTCCCACTTTCTGCAAAACTGGGGAAGATCCCCCTCTCCCCTCCCTTTCTCCTTGGCTTCTTTGACATGGTCCATGCTGGTATGAATCCTTCCTCTTCCAATACACCACTGTCACCCTCCTCAGGGTTCCTCTTCACACCTTTTCTCACTGTCTGTACAGGGCCATCTAGTGCTTATCTCGCAGAAATGTTCTATGTCTCTTTATATCAACATCTGGACAAATAACCCCTGTCTAGTGGTTTCCCCTGTCCTGTGCAAATGGCATGTAATTTAGCTGTTTATCCTCTAAATTCCCAATGTCACCCCAGATTGTTCTGGGCCTTCATGACACACCTGTCTGCAGTTGTCTTGTTGCCAGCCAAAAAGGACAAAGAAGGACTTACTTTTGAGCATCACCTGTGGGTCCTCCCCTTCGACTAGTTTTCTCTGTTCATCCAGAAGTGCCTCCTTAAGTCTGACTCTTCAACAACGAGCGCAAAGTCAAGTTTATCTGCTCTCTGAACTGGCTCATGTACTTGGTTACCAGTTTACAACAAATTCAACTCAGCAGAAGCACTTTAATCACTATTTTACAGAGTAATTTTTCATTTGTTGGATCTTAAAATATTTGGACTTATATTTTGTATACAGTTTTATTTTATATTTAGTTAAGCCACTTTTATTTTATAAAATTTTTAATTCATACAAATTAGAAATAAAAATAATTTTATAAAACTGGCTCTTCGCTACATAATTTGGGACTCACTTCTGCCTAGGTTACTCGGATGGAAATGATCTGCCACATGCACTTTGAGAACATTGCTGTTTAGGTTCATACCATTATACTGGGGCCCTGACTCAACCTCTGCCATGAAACTCACTCTAGACAATGGTGTTCACCCTGGCAGCATGTTAGAACCACCAAGGGAGCTTTTAAAATACTAATATAGAAATCATATGCCAAATCCATTATATCAGTCTCTCAAGGTAGGGCCTAAACACTGGCATTTTTTAAAAGCTCCCTGGGTGATTCAAATGTGCAGCCAGGGTTGACAGCCATCTGGCCTGAACCCTCTTATTTCATCATCTTGGACCACTCCCCTTGGCCTTCTGTGGTTTGGTTTGTGAAAGCCTAGCTCAAGAGCTCTTTCCAATAATACTTTAATCCAAAATGAAAGTAACAAATGAGGAAGGGGAAGCACTTCCAGTATACAGTACACTGGAATAAAGACCTACAAAAAGTAAAAGTAAGGAAAACACTGGCAAAAGAGGAGGAGTCTAAAAATTAACCAAAGATTTGCAACATTCTGATAGCTGAATCTTGTGAGAACTGCATGCTTTTGTTATTTTAACTGCCTTACTCCATCACATAAGCTCCATAATAGCCTTGAAAACCAAGAACCTTGCAATGATGGCAACCATGAAAACTAGCATCTAAGGAGTCTCTGGAGGGAATAGAATGGGATTGGGATCAGAGCTTGCAAAAGCCCTCCCCCAGAGAATTATCACTATTTAACCTGTCTAGCAGCTTCATAAAGGGCTCCCGTCTCAGGGTTGTCTTTATTTGACCTGACTCAGAACTTGATCTGTAGGAACGCCTTATCCCAAGAGAATTTGTTAAAAACAATCATCAACAATTGTTTAATATCATAGCTGCCTGAGGCAGTGCTACTATTTGGGGTCTACAAGAAGCTGGTCAAAAAAAATTAACAGGAAAAACTGTGGAATAAAGTTCTGTAAGGGACAATTGTAAAGTTCCAACATGGTCTATGGGATCTACAAGGCCACACAAATATGGTGCTAATTGGGATCTAGGAGGATTGGATGCTCTCACACTAGAGGAGGGAGGAGAGTATTTCAGGGCAGAATCTAATTCTACTGGGAAGGGGTATCGGTATTTCAAGGCAGGACCTATGCTACTGGGGAGGGGGTATTTCAGGGTAGGATCTAGTTACTGAGGAAGAGAGAGTATTATAGTGTTGTAGTATTATAGAGTATTATAGTGTTACTCTATAATATATAGAGTATTATAGTGTGTGTGTGTGCGTGTGTGTTTTGTGTGTTTGATGGGAGAGGGGGGTTACATTTTAGGGCAGAAGCTATGCTTCTGGGAGGAAGAGGTCAGAGTCAGAGGGTGATGGTATGTATGGGAGGATTCTATCTGGGTTACAGGGATAGATAGTATGGATAGGATGGTGCTAGGGAGAATTCTGATTGTAGCCAGTACTGTAAAAAGCACAGGAAGTCCCCAGGGTTCATGAAGGGAATTCTCAGTTATGGAGAGTTGATTAAAGTTAGCCAGATCCTCACTTTCAATAAAGAAAACAAGCTGATTCAGGTAACTAGGCTTCTAAGTAACATCCTACTCCACCCAGTACAGTATTTCTTCTGGGTGCAGATGTCCTCCCCAGAGCAATGCTTTCATGGAGACAAATGCCTGTGTTGGGAAGGGGGAGTGACTAGATGAAAGGCTGGGGCAGGTTGGAGGCAGGTTGGAGGTCAGTTTTCAAGACAGAGCTTCACGTACTCGGCACCCTCTGCTCCCACCAGGCCCCAGAGGCTGTAGATGTGGCTGGTGATGGAGGTGTGGGTGGATCCAGAAGACAGAACCTGGAGCCAGGCAGGGAGACACTCCTCAGGACCGTCGAAGCTCCTGGGTCAAAGCTGCCTGAGAGCCAGCAGGGACAGGGCCCTGACCTAGTCAGAATTTTAGAGAGAAATGAACATTTTAAATTTACTTTGAAGGGAAAGGAAGCGACTGTTACTGATTTTTTTTTTTTTTTTTTTAATGTGACAGTTTCTTCGTGAAAGGTGTACATTTCATCAAAACAAGTGTTTGGTTCACTAGAATTAAATTTAAGGTACCCCACTGTGTGCTTTAGGTAGGGCAATGTTTACAACAGTCACAATCGCTGTGAGGTAAATCCCAGATTGAAATCCAAATCCGGGCGCTACCAAAGCCTTTGCTGCTTCTGCCAAGCCGGTGACCTCTGTTTCACCCCGGCCTGGGGGTAAAGCAGCGCGCCTCAGTCAGACTGCCGCAAGGGGGCGCAGTTCTCGGCTTTTTCAGGGGCTTATTCGTGAGTGTGCGAGGCTGGCTGCCCTGGAACTCTTAGTGGATAACTGATGTAGTGGGGTCAGGACCATCACGAAAATTTTCAGGATAGAGGGATACAAGCAAAAAGAGACTCGAAGACAAAAGCAAATCTGTATTTGGGGAGGAAAAATGTTTTTTTGTTGTTGTTTTGTTTTGTTTTTTTGCCTGTCTACTTCCTATTATCCCAACACGTGAACACTTTTTTTCTTTACATTTTAACCTGACCTTTTAAAGGTCTCTTCTCTGAAACCCCTCTCAGTCCCCTGACTCCATTTCTTCTTGCCCAAGGTAAAATCTCATTCCCCCTTTCCCTACTACGCATCATTTCCTGCATGACAACATTGTTTTAAACCTTTCTCTGAGGCAGGGAGCCTGGCTCTAGCCCTAACGACTCCTGGGATTTCTCATCCCACTTGAAGGATGAGAAAACTGGGGTTCGTGACCGGGTCAGGTTAAAAGGTCAGCCCCGCCCCTCCTGGGTCGCCCCGCACTCACCCTTTGGTGTATCATTCTGGCAACTTGTTACAGTTTCTCCACTGCCCACGCTCCCATTGGCCCACCACCCCGCTTCCCCATTGGCTAAGAAAGCCGGTGACAGGGCTGTGATTGGTCCCTACCCTGTACCTATGTGCGGGGTCTATCTTCTGCCGGGTGCAGGATCCTCACTCTCCACCCTGGCGCGTGGCAAGGGGTGACGGCTGCCAGGGCTTCGGTGGCTTCCGAAGTGTCCTGTGAGTGGGGACATCGTGTACGCACGGTACCCTCCTCCCTGAGTGTGAGTATCCTCTGAATGCTCATCTCCTGAAGGATGCCCTTGGGTGTGTGAGTCCTGGACACGTTGATTGATTCAATGCAGCGTAGTGGGACAGGTGAACATTTAGGTCCGCGTTCATATGTGTTTGTGTAAGTTGTCCTGACTCATACATATTTAAGAATGACTTAGGATTTTTTTTCAATCTGATATATGCATAAGGAGTCAAAGGAAGCTGCCTGTGGGTTGCAATATGTTGTCCAGTGTCTTGTACGGTTTGCCTGGCGTTTGCTAACGAAAATGGATCACCCTCAAATGTTTTCTGGAATGATACTTTAAAAGAATTGAACGTTTCTCTGAAACTTAGAAAAAGTGAGGCCACTTCTTCTTTAGTCTATGGAGACTAAAATGTCAGCTCTAAGTGGATATTAATTGGTGTTTCAATAGGAAAATATTTGGATATGAAAAGTGTGTTTTGCTTTATAAATGAGAAATAATAAAAATATGGCTTGGGACAGTGGGAAACTTCACAAAAGGCCCTTTTGGAAGAAGGGATCAATGGAACTCTCTTTTAACTTTGTTAGATTGAAAGGCTAGGCTTGGCAAGCTGAGCCCATGGATAAGGTCAAACACAGAAATAAGTTTTTAAAGAGGAAATATGTTGGAGTTCTGGCCATTCTGAAATGCCTAATATTATTTTTGGCCCCAGTTTCCTACAGAATGAATTTAAGATTTGCACAGAGAAAATACCCAGTAATTTTTTTTTTTTTTAGAGAGAGAGAGAGAGAATTTTTTTTAATATTTATTTTTTAGTTTTCGATGGACACAACATCTTTATTTTATTTTTATGTGGTGCTGAGGATCGAACACAGTGCCCTGCGCATGCCAGGCGAGTGTGCTAAAACTCTTGAGCCACGTCCCCAGCCCTAGTAAATATTTTTTCATTGAATTGCAGCCCCCAGAATTCCTTAAGATGTGGCTTCTCGTGCTTTTGTATACTTAGAACTCTACTCCAGTTGGATCACGAGTGGCTTGTGCTGCTTCCCCTTGCTCCAGATAGTCACAGGATCATGACCATGATTGTAAAGGGAAAAAAGTGAGACCATAATCTAGTTAAATAATTTTCACTTCCTTTATACAAAAAAAAATTAAATCCTAAAGAATTTCTTGGCTCATCATAAAGATGGGCTCATGATCCAGGTCTTGAGCCAATCCTTAAACCAGTCTGCCTTTCCCTATAGTAGTTCATCCTTTGGTCATATAGCAGCTCTAAATACATTCCTGCATTGTCGTCCCCCCCCACACACACACACATACCCTTGGGATTCTAAAGACTATCTACCTTCAAACCACCATCTGTATACTGAGTTTCATTCTTAAGACTATCTCCCTTCAAACCAATTTCTCTGTACTGAGTTCCCTCTATTCTCATGCATTTCAGATGCCCAAACATTAACACTACCCTCTCCAACCATGCCCACTTTGCTGAGTAAGAATGTGATATCCAGGTTCTTGCCCCTGTATAACCACTCCACCTTTCTTACAAAGGAATTGGCCAATGCCACCTTGAAAGGAGCTTTTTAAAGCTTTTCAAATGGGTTGCCTCCCACTGTGAATCTTGCCAAGAACTGAATTCATGTGACAGTGAACACTTGGGATCCAGAGAGGTCTGTAAAATGTTATTTCCCCTCTATCAATTTTTTCTCTTAATCTTCATTTCCTTCAGCTTGTTCCAACTCAGCATCTCTGCTCCTTCCCATGCCTGGAAGAGTTTGTCCTCATGGGCCAGGCAATAGAACTCTTAGCGGGTTAAGTCTGGGAGAAGCAACCAGGAAAGGGAGTGTGTGATGAACCATTCTGTATCATGGGAAGGACACCATCATCACTTGGTACATGAGTCCTGACCAAGGATTTTACTGACCTGTTGGCAAAACAAGATTAGGTTAGAAACTAGTGTGGCCTGGGGATGAGATGCTTTTTTAAGTTCCGGGGGAACTTTAAAGACACATTAGCTCTAGATAGGAAGAAACTGGGGGTAGGGGCGGAGAAGGTGGCACTATAGGTAACAGGAAGAGCAGTGGAAACTGTATGGAGGTTAACAGGCAGAAGACCAAAAGTGTATCCTGTTAAAAAATCAAAGTGAGAGGAAGGGAAACTTGGGAGATTCTGAATTTTCAAGGATATTAAAATGCGGACTCGTAGCCCTGGAAGTGGAGCTGCCGGTGGTACACTCTACACTGCTCTAATTCCTTGCACTGTTGGGAGCCGCTTTCTTAATACACTTTTGTCCACGGAGGGTTTTGATTTAAAAAAAAAAAAGTTTTTTATTTTAAATAAAAGATCACTTCTTGGGCTGGGGTTGTGGCTCAGCGGAAGAGCACTTGCATAGCATTTGCACATAATAATAAATAAATAAAACAAAGGCACTAAAAATAATAATTAAAAAAAGATCACTTCTTGATCTCATTTTACACTACACATGGGCCCCCTTTCACAAGATGTTCCATTCCCCCTTTCTAAGGAAAAGAGCTAACTTTGGCTAGGTGCAGTGGTACATACCTGTAATCCCAGAGACTCAGAAAGCTGAAGCAGGAAGATTGTGAGTTTGAGACCAGCCTCAGCAAAATTTTGTGAGACCCTGTCTCAAAATAAAATAAAAAAATAAGGCTAGGAATGTAACTCTCAGAGTGCCTCTGGAATAAATCCCTAGTGCCACAAAAGAAAAAGAATAAAAAACCCTAAATTTAAATTAAGGCAGAGGAGACTCCTGTCTCTCCTCCCCCATTTGAGACAATGACTTCTTTGTCACTTGTCCCAGACCAGCCAGCCCTTTGCACCAATCTTAGGTGCTAACCAAACATATATAAATGTATTATTACAACAAAAAGCTTGTTCTGAAAAATGTTAACCAATGCCCCTATTGGGGCCACAGAAAACCAAATCCCAAGCCAATAAAGATAACTGGGAAAGAATGCCTTTTGGAATCATAGCAACATCACTGCGTGGTGAGCAGGAGGAGCAGCATTTATGGGAAGGATATTGAAAATTACACACGTTCCACTTAAGTTTAATATCTGTTGGGCTTCACTCTCCCCTTCAAGCAGAGGGGAGGTTCTGTTCCTAGCTCTCCTAAAGTGTCACGGCTCCCCAACCCAAAGGGAAAATTTTTCCAGTCTCCTGACTAGGTGGAGGGAGGTGACTGCCTCAGCTCCAGGCAGGTGGCCAAGATATGCTGGCACTGTTCCCACCCCTTGAGGTGGGCAGTGAAGGTCCACAGAAGCAAGCCCCCTCTTGCAGGGGGCTGGAGGCAGAAGACGGTACCCATATCCAGTGACTGTACCCATAGCCATCTAGATATCAGAGTGTGTTTTAGCAGAAGTCTTAAAGGAAACTCAAATCATTGGCATTGGCATTGACATGGAGAGAGCTCCAGATTCCCCATATCCCAGAGGGCTTTGATATTAATATTTGATGACTGTTAGAGAATTTGAGGTCCCAGGAGGACTCTGGTTAATTTTATACTTTCATTTACCTAGAGTAAGTTTTCCCACAGGCTTCCCATTTTGTGTGTTTTCTTAGTCCATGTTCTGTTGCTGTAACAAAACACCAGAGTGAGTGAATTACAAACAATAGAAGTTTATTCTTCTCAGGGTTCTGGAGGCTGGGAAATTCAAAATCAGGAAGACATATGTAGTAAAGGACTTCTTCCTGAAGCATGACATGGCAAAATGTGTCTTATGGCAAAAGATTGTCTTGTGGTGAGGAAGCACGAGAGTACAGGAGCATGAAAGTGAGGAAGAGAGGATAGTAGGGGACAGAACTCATCTTTTCATCAGGAGCCCATTCCTATGATAACCCACTCCAGAGATAAAATTAATCCATTCATGAGGGGAGATCCCTCATGGCCCATCCACTTCTAAAAGGTCCCACCTCTTAATACTGTCATAATGACAAACTTCAACCTGAGTCTTAGAGAGGACATTCAAATCACAGCATTCTAATATTTTCAACAGTCTTCCCAAGTGACTGACATACTCAAAAATTGGCAAAAGCCTGTCCAAAGTCATTCGATGTCCCTATATTGCAGGAATGAGCTCAGGGGAGAGTGGACCCAGCAGAAACCTCCCATTCTAATTCACTCAGAACTGAACTCTGAGCACCTGTTGGGAGCTGGGTGGGTACCAGGCACTGGGGGTACAGATGTAAAGATGCAGGCTCTCTGCTCAAAGAACCATGGGGTGTGGGAAGCAACTCTCCTCTGAGTGTATGTGGGGTGTGCCCTTCTCTGATAGAAGGGGCCAGGCTCAGGCAAGACGCCCTCATCTCTGCCTGTCATTAAAACAGACATGATTCAGACGTTAGAACAATCTATCTAATCCAGACTGATTCTGGATCAGTCCCACAATCACCTCATTTAGGGAAGGGCTCCTGGTTTGCAAGCTCACACAAGCCAACGTAATGATCATCTTCCGACCCCACCAGAAGCAAGACAAGGCTTCCACTTCCACCTCCCCATAAAGTAACAGGTAACTTTTTGCTTTTCTGGGAGATCTGTGTGTTCTCTTCTTTTCCTTCTTTTTGAGGTATAGTATATCTAAGGAAAGGCTCATGAATCTAGAGTGGATCCTTATTGGATGTGTGTGTGTGTGTGTGTACACCAGTGCAACTCTACCCAGATCAAAGGGGCCATTCTTAAGTTTGCAAAGATCTCACAGGGTAGGACATGCACCCATTCAGCTTTGAACAGACTGTGAGACACAGTATCTCAAGGTCTCACTGTTGTCCTTGACAATGGAGATGAACAAATGGCTAGTGAGTACCTGCAGTGTGCTAGAACCTTCATGGGGTAAGCTCCATCACCTCTCACCTGGAAATCCAACCTAGGTGGCTTGTGATTTTGGGGAGCCAAGCATCAGTAACATATTTTGTGTCACCTTAACTTATTTTTTGTCTGTTATCAATTATATTATAATACTTGGGGACTTTTACTTGAGAGATACCTCTTTCTGACAATCTGCCTTCCCTTTGTCCTTGATGTTGTATCATTATTATTGCGGGTAAAAAGAAGCATAATATTATGTTACAGCTTATAATGGCGACCTCTGGAGAAGGCAGCCAGCCCAGTGGCACAGCAACACCCAGGCCACTGGCACAGCTGCAGGAGCTCGAACCGCGGGTAGCCCGCAGACGCCTGTCCCAGGCCCGCCATAGGGCCACCCTGGCAGGGCTCTTCACCAACCTAAGGAAGACTGTTTACTCCCAGTCTGAGCTCACAGCCTCGAAGGTACGGGGACCTCAGTGTGGGGCCTGGCCCTGCCACCCTTGCTGCACAAGGCTGAGGGCTGGGCCTCCGTGTGGTCGGTGATCATCGGTGGATGCCTCGGGGGGCTATACCTGCTGTGAGAGATGGGCCTTTTCTACCTGCAGCAGACCAGACTGGCATAAGTAAAGCAATTATGGGCCTGAGGAGGGGCCTAGTTTGCCAGCCGCTTCTGTGCCTGTCCACTCAACAGGCAGTGGCCTTTAGCACATGCTCAGGCACCCTGTACATCTACCCAAACACACACACCTGTGTGCACACACGACACCACACACACGTGCACACACCATAGACATACACGCATGTATGCATCATACCATTAGCTCACACATACACGTGGTCACATGCCACACATGCGTGCACACCCCCAGTTTATATACATAATCCAGGTCTTTCCCCCAGGCAACAGGGCTCTCCAGGTAAGTATTTATCTTTTCCTGTTCTTAATTGTGCTTTTGTCCTCAAACAGCTTTTTAATTGCTAACTAGCAATCAATAAATCAATTCTCTAGCAGAGCATGGAGGTCCAAGTATATTGGGGTGATGGAAGGAATGGAGTAGTCATAATGGTGGAAGCATTATAGAAGGTCAGAGTGGAGGAGTCCCCCACGAGGTGCAGTTCCCCACCCCCTTTTAGTAAAGGAGAAATCCTTTTTGTAAAGGAGTTGAGCAAGGACTTACTAGCTGGTCAGAAAGAGTCCTTGTTCCTACTCCAGGTCTGGCCCTCTCCCCATCCTCTACCTCTCTGGATTATCCTGTTGTCCTGTGTCTGTAGAATGGTATAGAGGCCTGGTGAGGGATGGAGGGAGGACTGTCCTTCCCCTCTCTGCTAAGTTGGGCTCAGGATCCAGTAGGAGGATGGTACATCTGGGCCTTTCTGTCAAGAACCTGACCAGCATAGCTATGCTTCATGTCCATTGGATGAAGAGACGCTTGCTCCTTGCTTCCAGAGGTGCATGAAAACCTAAGTTCCTGACATAGGCCCATGGGTACGTGCATATAGGTTGGCAGCAGGAACAAAGAAAAAAATAGACCTTCAGAACCTCACAGTAAGAAGTCAAGTAAATCCAGAGGAAAACCACATCCATATCCCTAAAATTTGTGCCACGTGACTTAGCATGTGAGAGCATGGCTATTAACTGGTCTCAGTGATGGCAGGCAAGTGACTTCTGGCCTTCAGTCAACATGTCCATTAAATAGAGAGGATAGGAATGGCTGCCTAATAGGCCTAGAATAGGGTTTAATGGGATATTCCAACACAGCATGGTTCTTAGAGCCTTAAAATGTTAGAATCATTATTCCCCAATATATTACCTTATTTATCCCCCACAGCTCTATTCCTATCATTCTCATTGTACGGGTCAGGAAACTGAGACTTCAGAAGATTAAATTACTGGCTTTAAATGATGCAGCCAGGAAAATATCTGGAACTCAGCTGTTCTCTGTATTCTTCTTTCTCTATCGTACTTGAGGGAAGGCCCAGGATTGTGCATGAATAAGGGAGTTGTTGTTCTATAAGTCTAATGGTGTAACAAGGTCTCATGAGTCCTTTAGGGCTGCCATAACAAAATATCAGAAACTGGGCAGCTTAAAACAACAGAAATTTATTGACTATGGCTCTCAATGCTGGAAGTCCAAGGTCAAGATTTCACATGTCCAAGCTCCCTCTGAAGGCTCTAGGGGAAAACCTTTTTACCTCTGCTAGCCTCTGGCATTTGCCAGCAGTGCTTGGCTTGCAGGTGCATCATTCTGGCCACATGGCCATGTTCCCCCAGTGACTTCACACCATCTTTCCTCTCTGGGTGTCTATCTCTTTGTCCACATTTTTCCTTTTTGTAAGGACATGGGTCATACTGAATTGGGGCCCATTCTAAGGACTTCATTTTAACTTGGTTACTCTATAAAGTCTTTGTTTCCAAATAAGGTCACATGCATAAGTTTCAGGAGTTAGGACTTCAACATCTTTCTTGGGGTGGGAGGACATAAATCTACCCAAAACAAAGGTCCTACAAAAATTAGCACTCCCAAAACATTCTAGAAACAGAATTTCTATGAATGGCACCTGGTTTCCCTGGATTGGTTTGATGCAGTAAGGGTGCAAGCAGGCCTGAGTTGTCCTGCTGAGCCAGCGTGGGCAACTCATCCTGGACCAGAGGAATAGAGTTGGAGTCCATTCAGGCTGCTATAGAAAAATACCTTAGACCGAATAATTTATTATCAGAAATTTTCTGCTCACAGTTCTGGAGATTGGAATTTCCACAATCCAGACACCAACAGATTCAGTGTCTGAAGAGGGCCAGCTCTCTGGCTCACAGGTGGCACCTTGTTCATGGCACCTCACATGGCAAAAACAGCAAGTAAACTCCCTCAGGCCTCTTTTATTAGGGCACTAATCCAAATAGGGCCTCTACTGTAAAGCACCTCCCCAAGGAAGGACTGTAGGGAAAGGCGAAATACCAGGGAGTGATATTGGCCAAATTATATTAATGTATTATGCGCATGAACAAATACATTAACAGTTAATCGTACCATTATGTATAATGTATTATACATTATAATACATAATATAATTATGTATTATAATGTATAATACATTATGTATACTTAAACACACCAATAAAAATAGGGAAAAGAAAGAAAGAAAGGAAAAGAAAGAAAGCACCTTCTTGAAGACCCCATCTCCTATTACCCTCACATGGGGGGGCAGGTTTCCAACATATGTGTTCGGGGGAACATAAACATTTAAACCATAGAAGCTGGGGAATCACCTTCTCACCCTAAGAACAAACCCAAGATTCTGGCCCCTCGTTCTGAGTCCTTGCTGCTTTGACACCATAGCCATGACAGACTAGGTCAACAGTGGATAGGAAGAAGGGGTGGGCCTTGCTCAAGAAGTGTTCAGAGGTTTTGCAATTAACTGTACTCTCACATAGGTGTTGTTCCGGTCACCTGGTCTTTGGGTCAGCAAAGCATCGCGCTTCCAGCTCCCCTTAAGTCTCTTTTTATGCACCATCAGAATCCCCAAGAATCTAGAATAACAAAACCCAGGCTGCCACCCCCTAGCTTCTGTAACTTCCTCTCCCACTGCCCACCCCAACTCTGGCCACATCTCACTGTGGCAGTGCCCTGATCAAGGCTGGCCTGGCCTGCGTCTGTCTTTACTCACACAGTTATTTGTTCCTTTGAGACTGTGTACTCTCCAGAGCTCTGTCTGGCTCACTCTGCTGCCTCGTTCCATGGAAGTTTTCCCCCTGCAGTCAGAATATTCTCTCCTTCCTATATATTTCCACAGCCCTTTGCTTCTACCCCTGGTTAGCCCTTACTTAATTTCATCTTGTGTTAAGGAGAGCTGTTGCCATGCTTGTCTTCCCTGTTAGAATATCAGCACCTTGATGATGGGACCATCTTGTTGACCCTGTATTCCTGGGGCCCAGCACACAGCTTTTGGCTTATGCATACCTGAGGGAGGCCATGACCCATGGCAGATGTGGGTGCTCAGCCTCACAAACGACACTTAGGGTTTCTTGCTTTTGAATGGTCTTGCAGTTTCTATTTTGACACACAGGAAAGGAGGAAGGAAGGAAGGAAGGAAGGAAGGAAGGAGATGAGGAGGGAGGAGAGGTTGGATAGAGAGAGGGACAAAAGAAAGAAAGCATGGAGGGAGAGAAGGAAGGGGAAATGCAAAGTTCAAGTTCATAGAGCAAGTTTTTAGATCATCTGGAGTGTATGCATTTAGTGAACACATATTGTGAGATTAGTAATGTAATATTAACCAGCCAGTTGCACATGGTCAAAACTAAGCAGAAGTCTTGCCTGTGCATTTGGACAAGGCTGGGGTTAACATTCATTTGGTGGTGCCTCCTCTGGCACCTTATCCCACCTTCTGGTAGCCTGTATAGTCACTTGCTTTCCTCAGTTTGCTGAATGCAGCTCATTTCCAAATACTTTGCTATTTCAGTGAGAACTCATTTCTAGGATACAAAGGAGATTTGTGCCTTCTGTGCACTAGAATAAATTTTCCAATCTTTTCACCATCAAGGCCAAAGATGTAACTTTGCATCTGAGACAATGAATGTGGCCTTAGGCTAGGGAGGGGGTTCCTGGGTCCACAAAAGCAGTCTCTGCAGTGAAAGGCTATATTTCCAGCACTGTCTCTGTCCTCAGTGGCAGGTTCTGAATAAGGCGAAGAATCACATTCAGGAACTGGAACAAACCCTGGACAACTTGCTGAAAATGAAAGGTAACAGATCCCTCCCTGGAGAAGACTGGCTCCATTTTTCAATTGATAACAGAGAAATAAGGTCACACTGAGTCAATAGATATTTAATGAGG
Organism: Marmota flaviventris; assembly: GCF_047511675.1. Classification (NCBI taxonomy): domain Eukaryota; kingdom Metazoa; phylum Chordata; class Mammalia; order Rodentia; family Sciuridae; genus Marmota; species Marmota flaviventris. The sequence continues at coordinate 19,333,037 of NC_092498.1, read as the reverse complement.
GTCACTGTATGCCAGCCACTGTGCTTGGTTATGAAGTTGATGTCCGAGTCCCCAGGGAGCTTGCAGTGCAGCCAGACAGGCAGGGATCACCAGCCTGTGGGGGTTTGATGAATCCCCTAATGGGGTGCTGCTGAGAGCACCTGACCTCACCTTGAGAAACCAGAGAAGTGGTCAGTACTTGTACTGAGCTGCCCTCTTGCACCCAGAAAGGGAGGTGGAAAATGGCCTCTGGACTCCCTAGTACTGAGCCTGGGAGGGTTCAGAGCTCCACCATGGAGCAGAAAGGCAGGAGAGACTTAATACAGGTCTGACTTTCTCCTTTGTGACTCTTGCCTCAACTTCCTAATAGAATCCTTCAATCTGGAGGATGGGAATGCAAGCAGCTTAGAGGAAGTCAAGGAAGAATATGCCAGAATGTACTCTGGAAATGACAGGTAAGATCCAGCAACCACAGGAGAATGAGAACCTGCTGTCTTGCCCCTTTGGCCTTGGAGGCTGCCTCCCAGTAGTCCACCCTCCCTCTACGTGCAAGATGGTCAGGGCTGCTGCTCACTCACAGCTGTCTGTCCTGGGTTCTCCTTTATCTTAAGTGCATGCTTCAATTTATTTTTACAATTATAAAAATGATTATTACAGAAAATGATTACTATAGAAAGTGATTATTAGAGAAAATGTAGAAAATACAGAAAGGCCTGAAAATATGAATCATCTCGCCTTTCAAAGAAAATGTTGATTTTGAGGAATATCCATCCATCTATTTTTCAAATTTTGCACATTATTTTTAGAATGATGACATCATTGTGTTCATCTTATATAGTGTATTACTGCATCTCGTATCTTATATATATTTCTTAAAGTCCTCAGTTAATAGCTTTATTGGAAAGTAATATGAAAATAAGGAAAATGCAAATCTTGGCCTACTTTAAAAGTCTCATAGGAACCTAGGAAAAGGCACATTAAACTTGAAAGAGGAAAATAACCATTGTACACATAGGTGTCACAGATGCTGAATGGGGAATGTTATTAATAATGTCACATTTAAATTGTGAAAGACTGATCTGAGAAATGTCTTTCTTGTAATTTTTTGATGTCAGGTTTTGTACTTAACTCCTGCAATTTCTGGGCTTTTCATGCATGCTGTGTGGATATATTCTCAGCACTCAAAGGATGACCTAACCCTTGCGTTCACCTGCAGCTTGCAAAGCTACTTTGACCACAGCCTGGACTTTAGGGGCAATGTCTGGGCCCCTGTCGTGTCTGGTGGCTCTGGGCATGTCCAGCTCTAATGGCATGGTGTACATCCAAGTTGGCCTCTGACAAAACAGAGCTCAAGCCATCTTTGCCCCCTCCCAGAAGGGGGCTGCGAACTACTTGCTATTCGGAGTCAAAAGTCCGCCTGGATGAAGCGATGTGGCTTCTAGTGTTTGATGGTGTGATCACGCATGACTTTTACTGTCTTCTCAGTACTTTTTGGTGTTTTCCAAATTTTTAAACAGTGAATGTGTATTATTTCTGATGTCAAATAATCAGGGGAAACAATTATTAAAAATGAAATAAAATTCACATTGTAAATGATGTGAAAATATACAAAAATGTGTCAAGAGGAAAATAACCACCTACGTTTAATCTTATTTCATAGACAACTTGATCACCATTATGTTCCCAGAGGGGAGGCAGGTGTGATGTGTGTATGTGTGCATGAAGGTGGCAGTTAGGAGCCTTGTTTTAAAAATCACACTGGGCTGATGGTGAGGTGGGGCCCAGTCCGAGATGGTTTCAGTCAGTCAGAATTCTACATTGGCTTATCCCAAATGACTAACAGTGATCCCAACCCCATTTATTATACGTTGTCTTTTCTTTACTAAAATATGAACATTATCATATACTAAAAATCTTATAAGTCCTTTTATCACCTGCTCATAAAAGAATAGCTAAATTATAATAATTAGGGAGGAATTTTTTGCTATAATAATTAAAACTGTGGTGCCAGCATAGAAAAGACTAATTTTATTTTGTAATTATTATATTTTAGTAATTAATTAGCTAATTGATTATGAATTAACTTGAGTGCCTTTGTTCAAGATAATTTTTATTTCCATTCCTGGGAATTGTTTGTACCTATTGTTTTGTCTGTTTTCCTGCTGCACCAGCGATCTTTTTCTTATTTAATTATAGAAGTTCTTTATATATACAGAGGAATTAGCTCTCTATGGTGAGACTTGCCAAATTTTTTCTTTTGGACATTTGTTCTATTATTTTTCCTATTGTTTTTTGCTTTTTGTGTTTGCCATGCAAAGAAAATGAAGTCTGATCTATCAATCTGTTATGACACCTGGGTTGTAGGGAATACTTAGAAGTCTTTCTCTATTCTGAGATTAAAATGTTGTGTTTGCTGTTGTTGTTTGTTTTTTCTGGCAAGTTTGCTTTTTAACAGGACTTGGTTGATTGGGGAGTATTCCTATCAGTATGAAGAGAAGCTGGTTTTAAGTTCTGATTTTCCAAATTGTGTCATGTTGTTTCATACTATTAAAAATGTATTTTTGAAGAGCAAAATTCTATAATGTTGATGAGTTCATTTTATTCTTTTCTCACACTTTGAACTTTTGATTTAAACTTAAATATTTCATGATTTTGGTATTATTATAAATAATAATTTTAAAAATGTTAATATTAAATTGTTCATTCCTAGTATACAGAAATATATGTGTGTGTGTGTATATATATATATATATATATATATATATATTTTTTTTTTAACATATATATTAATTGGCACATAGTAGTTGTACATATTTATGCCTTAGTGGGATATTTCAATACATGTATATAATGTTTAATTATCAGACCAAGGTAATTGACATTTCTATCACTTTAGACATTTATCATTTCTTTGAGCTGGGAATATTCCAAATCTTCTTTATTAGCTATTCTGAAACAATTAATTCTTGTTGGCCATAGTTATCTCTATAGAACATTAGAAAATCTTCCTCCTCTCCTGGAGCCCTATACCCGTTAACCATCCTTTCTCTGTCTCCCACTTCCCCACACCCTTTCCAGGCTCTGGTAACCTTTATTCTACTAGAAATAGTATTGATTTTTGATTATTGATCTGGCCTTCTGCAACCTTGCTAAGTTCCCTTCTGAATTCCAGTCATATGTTTGTGGATTCTTGGGATTTTCCACATTGTCACATTGTGTCTGAAAATAAAGATATTTTTATTTCTTACTTTCCAATATGTAGACCTTTTACTTTTTTCCTGCCTTATTAGACTAGCTAGTATCACTAATATGGTTTTGAACATATGTGTGTGTTTGTGTGTGTGTGTAGACACACATATAAAAAGAGAGTTTTTATATACAAAATATTGCTATTTATATACTAAATATTGCTAAGATTTTGAGTTTCATGTCCGCTGGGAATATTTGTCTACAGGTCTACAGTATTACTAACTTGTGTCTGTTTTCTTCCCCAGTCTGGTCTCAACTAGTTTTCCTCAGAATGGCTCCTCCACCTGGTGCCCAGTTGAATCAGTCAGAAAGGATGCTGAGGAAGAAGAAAATGAGGAAGAGGAAGAGGAAGACCAAGAAGAGGAGGAAGAAGAGGAAGAAGAGGAAGAGGAGAAAAAAATTGATCTCTTACATTCCTCTGCCGCTATGTCGCCAGACCTCCTGGAATTTGAACGGTGTGAACAGCTGGGTGGGGTGATGTTTGGACACACACAGAGCTCCTGTGGGAAAGGGGACAGAAACTCCAAGTGGAGTATGCTGTAGCCTCAATGCATGCTCAGACCAGCCTGAATTATGGGAGGGGCTTTCTTCTCAGTACTTTTTTGTGTTTTCCAAATTTTTCAACAGTGAATGTGTATTATTTCTGATGGTAAATAATCAGGAGAAACAAATATTAAAAATGAAGTAAAATTCACATTGTAAATGATGTGAAAATATACAAAAATGTGTCAAGAGGACAATAACCATGTAGGAGGGGCTGGGGTTGGGCTTGGTCTGAGGGGCTAGACACATAGTCTGGAAGCCATAACTGAAGAGCAAATACAATGTTTTTTATTTAGACTGGGTGTTTATTTGGGGTGCAAGGGGAGCTTGTTGATGGTGATTATGAGGGATGAGTTCCCCCTCCCCGTACCCCACACACACCCTACATGTCCCCTTTCAACCTCATATCTGGTCTTAACAAAGATAAAGGTGGAGGCTGGATGGATCAGACTTCCTTTGACACAGCCTCCTCCACAGACCCAAGACCCCTCAGTAGCCTTATTGGCCTCCAGAGGCACAAGAGGAGGAGACCCAGTCCACAGCTGAGCCTGACTTACAGACCCCAGATTAAAGCAGCAGTCTATCAAGCCTGCACATTGATGGCCTCCTAATTAGAATTTCGGGTGGGGTGGGGGGTGGGAGCTGAGCAGCCACATCTCTCACCTAACATTGAGCAGAGCTTTAGGGGCGGGGCCCTGGGAGGACATAGGGAGCCCCCCCCAGCACAAATCTCTGTCCTTGGTCCCCAAGGTGCCTTCTGCTCCCCGACAGCGGCTTCTGCCCTGCAGGGGTGCGGGCAGAGGCTTGAGGCCAAGCGCTCTGCACCCCCAGCGTGGCCCGGGCACGGTGCCTTGGCCTCTGCAGGGACAGACTCCTGAGAGGCAGCGCCTCTCCTCTTCCAGGTATCTCAACTTTTACAAGCAGACGATGGACCTCCTGACAGGGAACGGCATCGTCTCCTCGCAGGAGGTGACGCTCCCCATCGTCTCTGCGGCCATCTCCCACCTGTGGCAGACGCTCTCCGAGGAGAGGAAGGCCATCCTCCTGCAGACCTGGGCGCAGAAGCACGGCGGCCTCCCGGGCCTCGCGGTGGCCTGCCAGGAGCCCGTGGGTGCCGAGGGCAGTGTGAAGGACAGCGGAGTAGACAGCCAGGGGGCCAGCTGCTCGCTCGTGTCCACCCCGGAGGAGGTGAGCAACCTGTGGGATAGCGGAGGACGCAGAGGAACCACTGTCACCCTCCACCCAGGGTTTGCTTGGTCATTTTGCAAGCTTGAGATGCCATTTCTATTGCAGGTGGCACCACAGGCTTCTGATTTTCTCAGCATAATCTCCACGATCACCAAACAGTATTTCTTGTTAGTGTCCTGGCCTTTCTATAGGATTGCAGAGGGGAAGGTTAAATCCTGTGGGAATCTTTTGGCTGCCAATGACTTGATGATTAAACTATGAAAAGCCGGCAGGTGGCCTGTAATCCCAGTGGCTTGGAGGCTGAGGCAGGAGGATCCCAAGTTCAAAGCCAGCCTCAGAAATTTAGTAAGGCGCTGAGCAACTTAGGGAGCTCCTGTCTCAAAAATAAAATAAAATAAAAAGGGCTCAGTGGTAAAGTGCCCCTGAGTTTAATCCCCAGTGCAAAAAACCAACCAACCAACCACCACCAACCACAAAAACATGAAGAAATGCACAACACATGTCAGGGAGGTCACTGTTAATTGACCTGCTCAGTGGTGTCCCCTTGGACTCAGGTTCCTCTTTTCTCTCGGGTTTCTCATCCTTCCCTCCCCTCCCCACTTCTCTCACCCTCAGTGGTCATTCTTCCTCCTGTACACCAGGTAGAGAAAGAGTCCCTGTGAAGGCTCTTAGTTAAGGAGGAACTTTTTCCAGAAGCTTCTACCATACCTCTCCTCCCCTCTCATTGGCCCAAATTGTCCAGCTTACTAAGCCGATGGGAAAGGATGACACAAGCACCCATCAGGCACAGACCCAGAGAGGTGACCAGTTCCCAGAAAACATTGCAACCACTGGGTGAAGAGGGGGCAACCACAGCTTCCACTCTAAATGCCTTTCTCAGCTTTCCAGTAGTTAGGATGCCAGAGTCCACAGATCGAGCACCAGGTGGTGTTAGCCATCATCCTGTGCTGAGATAGAAGCAGGCCAACAGCAGCTCCTCCAGAGTTAGGAGCTCTTCAAAAGCCTGCTGCTCCCACATGGGCCCAGGCTGCCCTCACTCTGTTAGCCCAGGGACAGGCAGTTCCTTGCTCCCTGCACCTGTCCAGTGCTTAGTAGGACATTTAATATCCATGGCTATGACCCCCTTCCCCCTTGCCTGGACTATCCAAATGCCCCTCGGTGGGTGGTCCCTTTGAGGAGACAGCCATACTAGTCTCCTGTCTGTCCCTCTGTGGAGTCTTAGAACCAGAGAACTTCCATGTGCTTCTGACCCCACAGTTACAGCCCTGGAATACCCCAATCCTTCTGGAAACTTCCACAGTCATGTCCAAGTCTAGAGAACAACAGAGCTGTCACCTAGTCCTATCCTCTATTTGGCAGTCCTAGTTAGAAGTGTGATTTGTCCAAACACCCAGCTCCTGCTTCAGGGATTGTATCCCTCTCATTTTCTCAAATCTCTCTGTCTGTCCTATGTGTGGATAGTCAGCCTTTCATTATCTCCCTGAATCACCCATGGAGCACAGTAAGCAGGCAGGTTCCTGGCTTCCACCCCAGATCCACTGAATCAGAATTCCTGAGGGTAGGGTTCTGGGATCCACATTTTAAAGAGCACTCCAGGTGATTGATGCACCAGGCATTATTGGCAAGACCTCCCAGAGCACATGTGCAAGTGTCCGTGGCTACTGCCTTAGACCACCCCCAATCATGAATACTCCAGTTTCCCATCTGTTTTTCCCCTAATGTAGGGTCCACCATGAGAGGATGCGGGTCCTCTATAATGCTTTAAGGAGAACCAAGGAAACCAGCAGCCCAGGATTTCATACCCAAGGCACACAGGAGAGGGGAGCCAGGGTAAATGTCTTTGTAACCCTAAGGTGCCTAGCCATTGAGTCTTGCATACACACACACACACACACACACACAGTATATATCAAAATCCTGAGTAACTGAACATGTGTGTGTGTGTGTGTGTGTGTGTGTGGTGTATACAAGCACCTGTGCATTTGCCAACATGAACATTTCCTCAAGGAAGAACAGCTCCAAAGAGAAATCAGACTCTAATGTCCAAATCATGGGAATGATTTGCCTGGCCTTTCTCAGAGAAGGCTGGTGCTTTTCTGGTGCTGAGGGAAACAGGCAGCAGATTCCCCCAGCCATGCCCAAGAATAGGAGCTTCCTGCCCAGGGTTTGGTCAAGCCAGGCAGGTGAGAAGGTGAGTGGAACAGAGCACACTCATGCTCAAGACAGGGCCAACCACAGCTGCTCCTCCTGTGGTTTCTACATCAGCTCTGTGCTCTACTAGTTCAGCTTTACTGTAGCTCCTGGTCCTTCTGGAAAGGTTTAACAATTGGGTTTCTGCCAGCCCCTATTCTCAGGGTTCTCTGCATCCAGGAGGCCCCAGTCCATTCTGCTTCAGGTCTGGGATGTGTGGTCCCTAAGTGTGGTGGGAACTCCAAAAGGAGCCTGGTCTGAGTCCTTTCCAGGTTGGATCATGAGGGGGCTTTGCATACATGGAGACAACGTGTGGCCTGCAACTCTGGTTATGGAGGGGAATTTAGGTCTTGGGTCCCTGACTCAGGCCTGTTGTGAGGAGAGAGCACAGGCCTTTCTATGGCCTCTTCCAGAGCTTCTTTGAAGTAACAAAAGAAATCTAAGTAGGACACCAGAAAACATTCAGAAAACTGGAAGGGACCACCCACATAGCCAGAATTCCAAGGGATTCAGTTACAGGGAAGTGAACTGAGTGAAGACATGAAGAGCTGGGCAAGAGCAGTGTCCTGGGCAGGAGTGAGGAGGGACCCTGGCAGGACCTGTAGGTACCAGGGGCCAGAGGACACCCCCTCCTCCCCTCAGGGTGATCACCAGAGTAAATAAGGTGCCAAAGAAAATAAAGCATGTCCAGCTAAACTTTTAAAATACTTTTTTCAAAAAATATCCTGTGTAATTTGGGGGGAAATTCTTATGACAAAAAAATTCTTCTTTATCTGAAATTCAAATTTAACTAGGCGTCTTGCATTTCTATTTGCTACATCCATCAATCTTAAGTTTAAATCATGTTTTTACAGAATATTTACAGATTAAAGGACCAAAAATTGTCTAAATAACCAAATTCTAAATTTGGAAGCATATTGTCATTATCCTTATATTGCTACTAGCAGTCCTTGTCATTATCGTTATATAATATGCCTGGGGAAATAACTGAAGAGAAGTGGATTGATATAGCAACAGCAGGTATCTCTGATGGATTCTTAATGATTCTTATATTCCTTATCTGTTTCTATTTTCTAGAATTTCAACAACACTGTTTTGTTTATAAAGCAGATGATATTCAATACAGCCAACATACTGAGCCATTATTTTGTGTCCGGTATATGACCTGAATTCTTGCAACAACCCTGAGTAGGTCACATTGGTAGCTCAGTCTATTTTGCGCTGCTGTAGCAGAATCCCTGAGACTGGGTAATGTATAATGACCAGAAATTTGTTGGCTTATAGTTCTGGAGGCCAGCAATCTAGTATCAGTGTGCCGACATCTAGCAAGGACCTCCCTGCTGCACCGCACATACTGGAGAAGGGAGGTGGGGAGAGACAGAGAGGTTCAGATGAGACTTTCCAGCCTGTAAACAGGATCGGCTCTGCTGTCACCTCCCATGCCTGAGCCACTCTTTTCTTTAGAAAGATGAGACAGTCCCAGTACTTCCTCTCTCTCAGCCATCTCCAGGGCTGGCAGTTTGTCCCCGGCAGTGAAGAGCTTAATGTTCAGCTCTGGGGAAGATTATGAAGCAGAGACCCGGAGTTTGGACCCCAGCTTTGACACTTGTGCATTTTGCGGATGAGTGTACAAAGAAAGCCTTTCTACTCTCTGCCCAGCAGCCTCGCCAGTGTCAAGCTGTGAAGTTATTTCTGACTTAAGGGGTTCTGTGCTTTCTTTCAGCTCCTTTTTGAAGACGCCTTTGATGTGGCAAGCTTCCTGGACAAAAGTGAAGCTCCCAGTACCTCCAGCCCTAGGTGAGAAGATGGTGTGAGACAGCATGAGCAAGTGTGAGTCGGTGTGCAACTGTGTGAGTGAGTATGAGATTGTGGAGCATGTGGGTGTGTGTGTGTTACATGAATGAGTGTGCACGCATGTGTGTATGTCTACGCATGTGCACCCCTGCTGGGCATTTCCTGCCTTTCCCCTGCAGCTCCCAGATGGGTGCAAGTTCTCAGGGACCCACTTTTTCCCTGTGACTGAAATGGACTGATCCTAGGATTGTACTGTCGCTTTGGGGATGACATTGTCTGGGGCATCCTCAGAGGAGAGAATCTTCTGTCCTGGCCTAGGGCTAGAACACACCAGGTTATCAGCCCCAGGTTATGTAAATGCACCTGTTTCCTTTGGTGGGTTTCCCAGTATGTCTTAGTCCTGCTTCAGGCTGATCTAGCCTTGCTTACAAGATCATTATTATACAAAATACCAAAACCCAGCTGGTTTATAAACAACAGCATTTATTGCTCACAGTTCTAGGGAGCCGGAATTCCAAAGTCAAGATGCTAGCAGATTCAGTCTAGTGAAGGCCATTTCTCATAGGAAGCATCTTCTCAATGTCACCGTATCTTGCTGGGCAAGGTGGTGCATGCTGGTAATCTCAGTGACTTTGGAGGCTGAGGCACTGAGGATTGCAAGATTAAGGCCAGCCTCAGAAAATCAGGGAGGCCTTAAGCAAATTAGTAAAATAAAAAATAAAAAGGGCTGGGATGGGGGTATGTAACTCAGTGTTATCAGTGGTAAAGCTCCCCTGGGCTCAATGCCCAGGCCTCTTCTATAAAGGTCCTAATCACCTGCCAAGGGTCCCACTTCCTAATACCATTGCCTTGGGGGTTAGGTTTCAGCATATGAATTGGGCGTGAGACACAGACCTTCAGTCCATAGCACCCAGGGTCAGGCAGCCCATGGGCAGGAGAGTGGGCAGGGGGTCTGGGGCACAGAGGACCTGGGCCAACATGGAGGCAGGCCTGTGCCCTGACTTTAAGGGCTTCTCTGAGCTGCCTTTCACAGTGCTGATGAGAACAGCTATGGAAGAAGCAGAGAAGGGTGTGGCTCACCCAAGGAGCAAGAGGACATAAAACGGGGTCTGGGAAGATTTTAAACAGGGAGGACTTGGACTCAGTCTGTAGCAAGGGCATTTTCTCAGAGGAAGTCAGTCTGGCACTGAAATTCCCTGGCTGCTGCGTGCAAGTCTGGGCCTATGGCCTGCAGGGACAGAGCTAGTGTCGAGGCTCAAAAGAAACCTGGACCTTGAGTTTTTCTGCCTTGGGAATGAGGGTGCCATCTACATCTAAGGATCCGAATCAGTGTCTTCATTGTCCTCTCAGTGGAAACCTGGCCTCCTGCAGGCCTTTGGTCAGGCACGAGAGCTGTGCAAGGGTCCAGGACAGCTTCAAGTAGAACCCCAGTCGAGATCTGAGGGATAGTTCCACCACCCCACCTGCCCCTGCAGGTCCATTCAGATCTCAGGAGACAGGGATTGACGGAGGAGACTCTTCCCTCTCCAAAGCCACTTCATGTGACACGAGCTCTCCTCAGCTGTGTGCCGAGTGTCATTCTGCTGCAGCTGGCTGGAAGCTGACATTCCTATTTCCGCACTGGGCTCAGGCTGCAAAGACAACTTGGTCGAGAAGCTGCCAAAGCACACTTGCCAAGCAGTACTTGACATTCTAATGGAACAAAAACCAACCCATTAAAAACGCTTTCCCTGCTTTCTCTAGAAAAGGTAGGGATTACTGCCAGTGGGGTTCCTAGCCTGGCTGTGGGACCTCATCCCAGGAGGAAGAGTGAAGGGCAAATATCGTCTGGCTTACAGGACGCATAGCCACTGTACCTCAAGGCTCCAGTTGCACCGGGCTGCTCCCCTTGGAAGAAAGGAGAGCTGGAAGACCAACCTCCTTTCTGCAGGGCCTGAGCTCCAGGCTAGACACACTGAGAGGGGGTCTTTCCTGGGACTGAACTCAAAATGTGCCTTAGCAGCCACAGGTAGGACCCAAACCCTGGGCTTTGCTCCAGCAGGTTGACTCAGAGGTAAAAGAAACCTTGCTCCCTCATTCTAAAGGCCACAGCTCAAAACATTACATTAGGGCGCAAGATCCAGTCCTATCACAGTCTTGTTTTTCCGGAGGATTTCAGACATGAAACTTGACAAAATTAATACAAACCTGTCAAGAAAAGCTGTGGGCTGTCCAAGAATTCGACTGGGTGTATGAAAGTGTTGCATTCACACCACAATCCAAATGCTTGGCAGGGGGAAGGGTAGTCAATCAGAGGTAAAAAATCAGGATTCTAAACATTTGCTGTTTCTTCTTTCTTTCTCTTGACAGTTCGTTGTTTGCCATCTGCAACCCAGAAAACCCAGAGGGGAAGTTTCAGCTCTATATGCAGATCATTGACTTTTTTAAAGGCCTTTGCTGCATTAACACTCAGTTAAAACAGGTAGGACAGCTAGATACTTACCCACCCTTGTTAGGATGGCAAAAAGAGCTCTTGAGGGGGCCTGGCCAACCCTCACCCTGATTACCCCAAGAAGGCAATGGGCAGACATTCTTTCAATCTCTCTGTCCTATTCCATGGATGGTCAACTTCAGCCTAAAGCCTCCTGTGAAATGGAAGACATCAGGGAAACTGAGAAAAGAGCAGCAGGGTGTCCTCTGGGCAGAGCGGCACTGGTGACCAACCCCTGGAAGCAGGGACCAGATCCCAGGGCAGCTCTTAGCAGGCCTTCGTACATGTTATGTGACATCTTTCCAAAAGGCTGAACCGTTTCATCCTCTGAAATCCTGCAGCTTTTAAAGGATAATTTCTGCTCCTAAAAAACTTCCTCTGCAGCTTATGGTGACCTAATTCATGGGGGTCTTGGTTAGGGTGTCCATTCCTGAGGCTGTCATAGGGAGAATGGCTGTCTGACCTACCAGGAGACAGGCCCTTTGAGATTCGTAGCTATCGATTTTTCTCTGCTAATTTGGCAAATATACTGCTGTTTATTTAAAAGGGCAAGCTTAACAATGGCTCACGTTTGCCTAAAAATAATTAGGCCATCTTTTCCATAGGCTAGGGTGTAATTGGCCCCTTTCCCATTCATTCATTTCCCCATGCGGACACCACTTTCAATCCCCACTTGGAGTCCAGAGCCCATTCCTGTAGTTGTCTCCACTTCCCACCAATGGTGGGGTAACTGTCTCATAGCAACTGTCCCAGCTTTCTGTCCGACACAGTTAAATTAGTCCACTTCATCAAGGCTTTGAGATCAAATAAAGAGGACAGTCTTTGCTTTCCTGACTTCCTTTCTCCACACGTGGCAGAAAAGCAAGGAGCAGAGGTCAGAGTGTCCCCATAAAGCACAGGCTCTTGAACTTCAGTGTTCCCTAGACTCACCTTGGGAGCTTATTCTCAAGGTTCTCATTCAGTGTTATGAGAATGGGGCACTGGGATTTGGGTTTTGAGCAAGCTGTCCAAGGGGTTCTAGGCAGGAGGCCTTGGACTTTGGTAGACTCTGGTGCAAAGAGGGAAATTTCATTCTCCTTCAGTTTCACCTCCAACTCACTGCTACCCCTATCAGCTTTATGGGAGGTGGCTGGATCAGGCTTCATTAGCACCTGAACTGGGTTCCGAGGGCTGCTTTAACAAGTGACCCTAAACCTGTGGCTTGAAACAACAGGCTTATTTCAATGTTCTGGAGGCCAGAAGCTTGAGATCAAGGTGCTGGCAGTGCCATACTGCCTCCAAAGGCTTCAGGAAAGGGTCCTTCTTGGCCACTGCGTGGATCCCAGTGGCTTCTGGTACCACTCAGCATTCTTGCCCTGTATGGCTCCATGCCCCCAGGCACTGCCTCTGTTTTCACAGTTCCTTCTTCTCTGTCCCTCTGCCCCTCTCATCGTTTATGGACACAGGTCACTTGGATCTAGAGCCCCCACGAAATTCAAGATGGCTTCATCTTGAGATCCTTAACTAATTACATCTGCCAAGACCCTGTTTCAAATGCATTTCCAGGGGGACATGACTTTTGGGGAGCTCTTCAGCAACCAGTAACAGCAAATATCGCTCACAACCTGATGCTGTCAGCTTAAAAATATGCAGCTTAAAAGTGCCTCAGACTCCATTATTTCCTTAAGGAAATAGGACATTTTGAACAACATTTGGGCACTGTGTGTGACATTTGGTTGTTTTGTTCTCTCCCAGGACACTTGGCCCCTTGGGGTGCTCTCTGACTACCTCTTGTCTCAAGCTTGGCAGTTGTCTTCATTCTGAACAAGGAGCACATGTTATTCCCCTAGAGATTACCTGATCCAACTTCTCTGATTCTCTCTCTTTCTCTCTCATTTCTAATACTGGAGCTACAGCCTGGGCCTGGCATGTGCTAGGCAATACTGAGCCATCCCAGCCTCTCTGATCCTCTTGATTCTCTTTTCCCTTCCCCTACCAGGAGAGCATGTGGAATGGGAAACTAGCAGAGGTCATCCCCCCATCTAGGTGTCCACCTTGGGACCATCCTACTTTCATTAGATAGCTGAAGGGGATACTGCCCAGGACCCCTGGAGAGCAACCCTGATCTGCAGGGACAATAAATGACAAGGGTCATTTCTCAGCTGGGTGGAGAGACACAGGAAGAGAAAATACCTGGGAACATATTTTTAGTGGAAGAAGTAATGGGCAGGCCCGAGAGGTTGGACGGGTCATTGTAAAGGGAATGAGAAACTTGATAAACACATATAGCACTGCTTCTTAAAAACTGATCACCTCATATGTAACCCATGTCCATGGTACAAAAAGTATTCTGTAAAACATAGGCTTTCTCCTGCAATGACTTCTTGCTTACTATTGCAAACTCTTCCCTTCCATGACAGTGTCTTATATAGCCATCCAAAGACGGTCTGCAGGAATTCATATATTCTTTCAAACACAAGTAGTAGCCTACTATACACATTGTTTTGAACTTCACTCCTCTTCTAATAGTGTACCCCACAAATAGTGATCTCATTATTTAAAAAAAAACCCAGCTGCAGGCTGGTGGAAGTAGCTGGGGGGTAGAGTGCTTGCTCAGCACTGTGAGGTCCTGGCTCCCATTCCCAGCTCTGCAAAATAGTAATAATAATTATGATGAATAAAAATTTTAAGTAAAAATAAACTAAAATACAGCTTCATGGCATTCCATGAGGGGAACACCATGCTGTAGTGTGCTGTCTTCTATTGATGAGCCTTTTGATAAAGATTTATGGCTTCCCCATTTCTCTTATGGGATCCTGGAAATCCCCAGGATAGGAGAGTAGCCAGTTCCGCTTCCTTTCTGGAGGTGTGTGAGTTGAGTGAAAAGGAAATAGGACCACCCCACTTCTTCCCTGACTGGGGGCTGAAGGGGACAGCTGCGGAGACTGGGAGAGTTGGGCACACCCAAGATGCTGGGACCTTCCTATCTGCCTGGAACTCTTAGATCAAAATTTCAACCTCTTCCACCTGTGTTTTGCAGGAACCAGACCTTCCCACTGACGATGAGATGATAATGTTGAGGTGCCTAGAGACCTTTGACGATGAAGATTTGTAATGCAGAAGGACTGGAAGGGGAGAGGACTGACAGAGAGTGGGAGTTTCCAAGTTTGAATATTAGCAGATCTGGTTATACCTGCCTTGGACTTCCAGGGCTCTTTGGAGGGCACTGTCCCAGAAGCGTTCTGATGGTTTTAGTTTCTGATTAGTATAAAGTACAAGACAAGCAAGGCCTTGTGTTGGTCTTTCAGGGTTTTTTGGTATAAGGGGCTGGTCTTCTCCAGGACAATCCACTCTGTCCCTACTCAGGAGGTACCAGGTACAGGAGAGGCCCAGTCCTTGGGCCTTTCAAGAAGAAAACAGGCAAGATCTGCCCCTGGGGGTGGCATAGCACCAGGCCCTGGATTCAGGGCATTGCTCTGATGGGTTCTGGAATTCTGGAGCCCACCTACTCTTCCTATATGGTCTGGGAACCCAGTAATAGTGCCCACCTCAACCTCAATCCTGTTCTGTACAATATCAGGTAGACCCAGATACATCTGCTTTTTCAAGTATGTATACCTGAATGGGTGCTGTAGTGAAATTCCAGAGTTCTGAACACTTTCTAGTGAAGGTCCTAGGCAGAGGATATATAAACATCCCTGGGCTTATACACTTAGGATAAGAGTGAATTTTGTGTCAAATTGATTAGGCGACGGTACCCCGACATATGGTCAACCATTATTTTAGATGTTTCTATGAAGGTATTTTTGTTTTGCTTTGTTTTTTAATTTTTAAAATTTATTCTCATTTGTTATATATGACAGAAGAATGCATTTCAATTCATAGGACACATATAGAGCACAATTTTCCATGTCTCTGGTTGTCTTCAAACATGTACTTAGGGTAATGATGTCCATCTTTCCTATCCCCATACCCTCTCCCTTCCCATCCCTCACTTTTGCCCTATCTAAAGTCTGTCTATTCCTCTCATGCTCCACCCCCCCATCCCCATTATTAATCAGCATCCTTATATCAGAGAAAACATTTGACATTTGGTTCTTTGGGACAGGCTTACTTCACTTAGCATTATATTCTCCAACTATATCCATTTATCTGCAAATGCCATGATTTTATTCTCTTTCAATGCTGAGTAATATTCCATTATATATATATATATATATATATATATATATATATATATATATATATATATATATCACATTTTTTATCTACTCATCTACTGAAGGGCATCTAGGTTGCCTCCACAATATAGCTATTGTGAGTTGAACTGCTATAAATATTGATGTGGCTGTGTCCCTATAGTATACTGTTTTTAAGTCCCTTGGGTATAAACTGAGGAGTGGGATAGCTGGGTCAAATGGTGGTTCCATTCCCAGTTTTTCAAGGAATCTCCATACTGCTTTCCATATTGAAAGCACCAATTTGCAGTCCCACCAGCAGTGTATGAGTGTGCGTTTTCCCCACATCCTCACCAACATTTATTGTTTGTATTCTTAATAGCTGCCATTCTGACTGGAGTAAGATGAGACCTTAAGAGTAATTTTTATTTGCATTTCTCTAATTGCTAGAGATGTTGAACATTTTTTCATATATTTGATGATTGATTGTATATCATCTTCTGAGAAGTGTCTGTTCAGGTCCTTGGCCCATTGATTGATTGGTTTTTTTTTTTTTTTCTTTTTGGTGTTAAGATTTTTGAGTCTGTGCAGGTATTTTCTTGAAGATGAGATTAACATTTAGATCAGTAGATTTTTAATAAAGTTGATAACCCTCCATAATTCACCCAGTAGAAGGTCTTAATAGAAAAAGACTGACTCCCCATAAGAAGAGGGAAATCTGCTAGCAGACCTCTGCATCACCTGAGGCTCTTCCCTACCGACAGCCCAGCTTGCAGATTTTGCATTTACACCTCCACCATAGCATGGCCCATTCCTTAAAATAACTTTCTCTCCTCTTTCCCTGGTATATCCTATTGGTTCTGTTTCTCTGGCACACCCTGACTAGCATACTAGGTGTGCAGAGAAATGGTTTCACTGGCCCTTTACGGTTTATAAGTCCTGATAACAGCAACTCCCCTCCATAGAAGGCCTCCCAGTGCTTCTGCTGTATTTCCTCATGAGAGCTGATGTGCAGGTTAAGTCTGAGGATCTCAACTCTGTCCTATCTGACATCAGGGCCCAGCTCTTAAGGTACCATCCTGTGAAGCATGAGCCAACCTTCAGAGACTCCTACTGGGGATATGCAGGGATATGCAGGATATGCAAGGTTGAAGCCTTGCACTTCACAGTTTACAAATGACAAAATGAGGGAGGCTCATGGGGCTTTCCAGGCAGCTCCTCAGCAGGGCCTTTGTGCTCAGAAGTGGTCTGAACTTGCTTTGGAAAAAAGGACAGGCGGCTCTTAGGTCAGCTACCCCCTCAGCAAGCCTCCTGGGAGTGCATATAAAAGAAGAAATGAGTCTTCTCAGGTACCTGTGCAGTCGGCCTTCAGCAACCTGTGCCAGCTCAGGCCTCCTCGTCAGATTAGGCCCAATCCTGACTTTGTTTAGTCCAAGGTTGTGATGGAGTCCTGAAACAGAATGTGCCAGAAGCCCCTGGGCATGGTGGACCTTAGCAGAAGGTGGAGTATCCTTTCTCTCATATCCATGAGCAGGGTGATGTCCCCACCTCAGTCCTCAGCCCCAACAGCCCTCTGCTTCCCTCCCTCTCTCCCACAGGCCTTATTGAGATGGGTGCAGACCAGGATGTATTTTGTGCATAAACCCCATCACCTGGTACTCATTTCCCCTAACTCCCATCCAAGGACTCTTTGGACATCTGGCATGTATCTTCCTGTACCTGCCTGTTCCCTTTCTGCGTCAATGCTGTCTGGCTCAGGGTTCTGCCCAGAAACAGACCAGCAGACTATGTAGAGAGGCCAACAGATTTTCTTAAAGGATCTGGTTCTCACAGCTATGGGGACTGTGAGTCAGATCTATATGGAAGGCCAGCAGGCAGGGTTGATGCTGAAGTCGTCAGGCAGAATTTCTTCTCCTAAAATTCACAGTTCTGCTCTAGGGCCTTCAGCTAATTGGGCAAGTTCCACCTATGCTATCCAGGGCAATCTCTTTAATTTAAAGTCAATTGATGGGACGCATTAGCCACATCTATAAAACACCCTCACAGCCCCCCACTGAGATGAGTATTTTGCTGGATAGCAGCGTACTGTAGCTTGCCAAGTTGACACACAAAGCCAACTGGGGGAGCTTTATGTCATTCTAATAGATTTCCAGGGAGAGAGCTATCCTTACCTCCATTTGGCAGAAGAAGAGACAGCACACTTGGCTAAAGCCACAAAACCAATCAAAAAGAGAACTTCAGATTGCCTCACCTCTAACTCTGTTTTGTGCCCCCCACCCCCAATGAATTAGTGACTGGGGGGGGACTTTTATTTTTTTAAGGAGGAAAAATGTTAGAGGCTCCAGTTGGATTAGGACATAGAAATGTGAAACCAGCCCTCAGAGGTCACAACACCATCCACCAGCATCACCTCTAGGTCACAGCTGAAGGGGGACCAGGGAGGTAGAATGGTGGTAGAGGAGGTGACGGAAGGAGGTCAGGAGGCTTCAGCCACCATATTACCTGGATGGGGCATGCAGATTCTGACAATGCCCTGGGCATTCCTGGAAACCTTGAGCTGTGCCAGGTCAGTGTTTAGTGAGTGCGGATTGCATGGGCCAGAGGGTGACTGGCAGGGCGTCAGATTGAGCTCCCAGCCTGACATCTAGCTTGAGTAGCTCAGCTCTGCATGGTACTGATTTCATCATGCTGATGACCTCGTGCGCGTCTGGCCATCAGCTCTCACCCGCCAGCTACTGGGGGGGGGGGGGGAGGCACTCCTCTGACCTTGACTCTGAACAAAATGGGCCTTTCTGTCTTTATGGAAATGTCGAAAATCTGCCCTTCTATACATGCTTCTCACAAAACTGCCTTTCCCTGGAGCTCTGGAACCACGTGTTCTGACAGAAAAAGGGCAGCCCAGGGAAGCCAGGAAACTTTCCCGAAGGACGCTGCTCTCCTGGCCTGCTTTGTCCTGAGTTGGCTCCCTGATGACAGCACACAATAGGGATAAAGCACAGGAACATAGACTTGGAAAGCTGAGCCTGGCTGGCAGCTGCTTAGTGAGAACACAGGGAACGCTCAGAAGACCTAGAGGCATCAACCTAAGGAAAAGAATAAATGGAACCGCCTAACTGGACAGGATTTAAAGGGCCACAGGGGCAGAAGGGGCAGGAGGAAGGGCATGCCTGCTCTTGAATGATTTGAGAGGTGACCCGGGTCCCCTAGAGCAGCTGAGCCCAGGTCCTGGGTTTTCAGCAGAGTTACTACAGCATTTTGTACAGTCTGACTCTGTTACTCTTAAAGTAATATTTAAGCCCACCATGCCATACACTCACAAGAAATCAGACTTGAAAAACAAGTGGAAGCAATAGCAGGTGTGTATGAAGCCACAAATTATTAAAGAGAGAAAATCTGATGATGCAAAAGGGGAGATCGCTACAGTGAAATCCTTGAGTAGGAATCGGGGAACAGGCTGTGAAGCAGAAGGAGAGAGAGAGCTTCCAGAAGAACCAGGGAGTTCATTCAGGAGGGACGCCGAGGACAGGAGTGCAGAGGTGGGAGGGGAAGCGTGCGGGGTCTGCATGGACTCTCTGTGAGGCTTCCCTATGGATTTCTCATTGAAATAGGAAGCTGAGAGTCAGGATGAGGATGGAGGCAGAGTTTTAAAAGACAGAGAGAGCCACGGACTTGGGAAAGCAGGAAGCATGGAGGGCCCATGTGAAGTTCACAGTCAGGAACCTAAGAACAACAGGGTTGTGTGTTTTCTCCAGCGCCACTGCATGCAGGAACAGGGAGGGTGAAAAATGGTTTCTGACCAGTATTAAGGTTTTACCAAGAGGGTGTGATGAAGAGAGCAGTGACCAAGAGCATTAAGAGCACAGGAAGGTGCTTTCTTAAGATTGACCATGGAATTGAGCATGGACATGAGGGAAGAGAGGGCAAGGGGGAGGTGAGAAGACAGCATGTTCAGAGCAATGAGCTACGAACAGTATTGTTGGAATTGTTGGAAACTGAGGATGGTGGAGGGCACAGCTGTGGGTAATCCCAAAGCCACCAAGTGAGATCTGACCACCAGGAGGACAGTGGAGGTGAGTGAAGGGCCAGATTATTGTGAACCTTGAAGGAAGGAGAGGCCAGGGGAGGCTCTATAGGCATCAAGTCACCAACTGTTCAGACAGGATGGTTGGAGAGGAACAGAAGCAGATGCACTAACATTCCCAGGGAAGGAGGGCCAGTTTGTGGAGGACAACAGTAACGAAGGAAGTGGTAGAAAAATCTGATGATGTGAGAGTCAAAGTGTTCACTTTTGTCATTGATCAGCTTCCAGAACAACTTTCCAAAGGCTACATTTCATGCAAGTGTATTCTCTAGCTGGACATCAAGGAGAAAAATATTTTGAGAAGTGGCTGACCACATAATGTGATCAGTTTTTTTGTAGGCTGACGGCAGAATATCTTCTAAGAACAAACAGATCAGATATATTGCAAAATCAGCCCAAAATATTTGTATTGGGAATGAAAAACTTTTTCAAAAGAGCAGAATTGGTTCAGAAACTTTACCAGGAAGTGGTGAAAAAAAAATACACAACTTTGCATCAACTAAAGCTATATGCAAGGAGGTCATCCTCATGAAAGCAAGAAAAATGTAGACTGTGGGTGTGTTTAAAAGTGTGGAGGTGACTATATCACCAGGAAACCTAATATGGGAGGGCACTGACAACTTCACCCCATGAAAATTGGTAGTCAATCAAGCGGATCTATAAAGATTTGGACATGTGTGCCTGTCAATCTCCCAAAGTACAAATCAGACTCATGGTCTTAAAGAAACAGTCATCATTACTATAAAGTAAATGCTATGGTCTGAATGTTTGTGTCCAAAATTTGTGTTAAAATTTCTAACCCCGAGGTGATGGGATTAGGAGGTGGGTCCTTTTCAATGTGATCAGGTCATGAGCAGAATCTCATGAATGAGACTAGTGTCCTCATAAAAGAGGCTCTAGAGAGATATCTCTCACCTTTTGCAACATGACATTCGTGAGGATATGTCACCATCATAGAAAGTCTGCCCTCACCCACCCCAGTTTGTCAGAACCTTGATCTTGGATTTACGAGTCTCCAGCAAAGTGAGAAATATATTTCTGTTGTTTAACAAGCCACTCAGTGTATTTTGTTATAGCAGCCTGAACAGACTTCCTGGCAGCCAAGCCAGAGACCGTGTCTGGATTCCAGCTGGCCAGATTTGGCCACCTGTCTGCATAAGAAATAAGCAATGATGCATAAAGTAAAAATGAGTTTTATGCAGGTTCCCTGGCTTGGCTGCTGGCAATAAGGCTGCAGCTAATACAGGATTTTAATTAGGATTATAGTAGGCTGAATAAGGTCTCCAAAGATGTTCATGTCCTGACCACCAAAACCAGTGAATGTCACCTTTAGAGTAAAGACATTTTTCACAGGTGACTAATTTGTGATCTTAAGATGGAGAGATTATCCTAGGTAAACTGGATGGGCCCTAAGTGTAAACACAAGTATAAAATAAAAGGAGGCAAAGAAATCAGAGGAGGTAGAGCAAAGGAGGTTGAGATCAGACCATTACACCCTGAAGATAAGGGAAGGGGCCATGAGCCAAGGAATATAGGCCCCTTCTAGAAGATGGGAAAGGCAGGAAATGTTTCTCCCGTAGAACCACTAGAAGGAAGCAGACCTTACAATACCTTGATTTTAGCCACATAAGACTCCCAACTTCCAGAGTTTGAAGAGTATAAAGTGTGTTTTTTACACCATTAAGTAACTAACACAGGAACAGGAAAGGTCGAGTCTTCAAACTCTATACTTACCTGACTTCTTTGCAGAGCCCTCCCCCCACCTCTTCTGTTGTATTTCAAGCCAAAGGAGAAGGCAGGGGTTTTTGTTTGTTTATTTGTTTGTTTTTTGGTTGTTGTTGTTTTTGCGGGGGGGGGGGAGGGGGTGTTTTTTGTTTTTGGTACTGGGTGTTGAACCCAGGGGCACTTAGCCAGTGAGCCATATCCCCAGCCCTTTTTATATTTTATGACAGGGTCTCACTAAGTTGCTTAGGGCCTTGCTAAGTTGCTGATGTTGGGAAAAGGTAAAATGGCAGCCACACCCCCAAAAACCCCAACATGGCGTCTGAGGAGCTTCTCTTCCTGCCTCTCCCTTTCCCGCCGGCACCAAAAACTCCCGACGGCACCAATGCTCACTCCCGCTGGAGGGAAACCTTAGCCCCAATAAGAACTGATTTCGTGAGCTCCGAAACTGACATTTGGAAGAACTTACCAATAAACGGGTGACCTGTCATTTACCTAAGCCCTGCCTCCTCTCCTTAGATCTATATAAGCCCACAGCCTTTTGTAATAAAGTGGAACTTCTCCGGTGATTTGTCTCGTGTTGCATCTTCTTTCATTGGTGCCAAAACCCGGGAGACGGGTAAGCTCATTTCAACAGATTCCTGTCTCTGGCTCCGCCGAGACATCTTGCCCTCGTCCACCTTTTCAGGTGCTGGCTCCCTACACTCACCACTGATATGGCTTAGGTAAGTTCCCCCTCCCCGGCTCGCCAACACTCTTCAGGCTAACAGCATGAACTGTGACCGTGATCATCCAGCACACTCCTGACACCCGGTAGGGAGGAGGGAACTCACCCCACTAAGACCTTCACAGGCTGCAGTGGACTCTCTGAAGACCTGCTTTCCTTTGGGGTGTGAGGCTTCTGGGTTTAGACAAGAGATTCCTCGGTTTCTTCCTCCTCCGCTGGAGCTGTGTTTCACCAGCACTGCGTTCCACCGGAGCTCCGTCCCTTTCATTCCTGACTCTTTCGCTCCAGTCAAAAACTTTCCTGACGTCAGGTTGCCCGTGGCTCCGGCCCTATTTGGGTCTCACAGATCACACTTCACTGGTGATGACTGGGTAATGCCCTCTGTATTTCCTCGCGATGGTTTGTCATTTTGGGGACGCCCACTTGATCCTCCGTTCGCCCTGAGCTTCCAGGAAGCTATTCCGGCCTGGGTTTTCTCTCTGTCCCTCTCTCTTACTTTTATTCTCTCTCTCTCTCTCTCTCTCTCTCTCTCTCTCTCTCTCTCTCTCTCTCCCTCTCCTCCATCTCTTCCTGTGACCATGGGTGCCTCCTCATCTATACTTGAAACTTCACCCCTCAAATGCCTAATAAAAAATCTGACCACACTCTTTCTCACACCAGATATTAAACCCAAACTGCTGATCAAATTCTGTACCCAAGATTGGCCTACATATCCACTGGATAATGACAATCATTGGCCTCCAGAAGGCTTGTTAGATCCAAATCTCCTCTGGGACCTTTTTAACTATTGCCAGCGTCTGAAAAAGTGGAAGAAGATTCCCTGCATTGAAGGTTTTAGCCTTCTCACACAGTACCCTGCTCTCTGCTCCTCCTGCTCTCCCTCTCAAGTTCTCCTTACTTGCAAACCCCTTCCTTCCCCTACTTCTACTCCTGACCTCACGGACTCTTCCTCATTTGACCCGGCAGACGAACACCCACCTTATCCCTCAGCCCCACCTGCTCCTCCCCTCCTGCCATCCCCTCCTC
This sequence comes from Marmota flaviventris, assembly GCF_047511675.1. NCBI lineage: Eukaryota > Metazoa > Chordata > Mammalia > Rodentia > Sciuridae > Marmota > Marmota flaviventris. The sequence continues at coordinate 19,309,911 of NC_092498.1, read as the reverse complement.
TTCCTCCACCTGATCCCATGGATCCTCAGCCTTCCGTTTCATCCCCTTCCCCTCCGCCCTCTTCTGCTGCCACCTCCTCCTCCTCCTCCGCGGACACATCCCCTTCCCCTCCCTCTTCTTCCTGTCCATTGCTGACCGCCTCTTTCAGTCCTCCTGTTACCAGGTCTAAGGGACCCCTTCCTGATCCCATGACGATTGTACCCCTTTGTGAGGTTGCTGTTCCCGAGGGTGTTATCTGAGTACATGTGCCCTTCTCCATGTTGGATCTTACTCAGATAGAGAGGAAGTTGGGCTCATTCACCACTGATCCCACCACTTACATTCAGGAGTTTCAATGGGTTCTGCGAGCATATAGCCTCACTCATCACGACATTTACATGCTCCTGGCCAATACACTTCTCCCTGAGGAAAGTCAACAGGTGTGGGAACTAGCCCAGGCCCATGCTGATGAAAATCATCACCACCCTATGGGCCCACATGCTGTCCCGGAGCAGGACCCTGTATGGGATTACAACACCCCTGGAGGCTTACAATATCGTGACTTTTTGCATCCTGCCTCTTGGGTGGCCTGAAGAAGGCCACCCACAAGGCTGTTAATTTTCAAAAGGTGCAGGAGGTCATTCAGAAGAAGGAGGAAACACCTTCAGAATTCCTCGATAAACTAACCAAGTCCCTCTAACAGTACACAAACCTCGATCCAGAAACCCCTGACGGCCGTCATGTCTTAATGACATATTTCCTGGCCCAAAGCTCCCCTGACATTAAAGCCAAGCTTAAGAAGCTTGAACAGGGCCCTGCTACTCCTCAGATCGAAATCCTCGCGGTCACTTTCAAGGTGTTCCATAGTACAGAGGACGAAAGCAAACGCCGCAGGCAGGGGGCTGAAAATGCCAAATCCCAAACGTTGGCCCAGGTCATTCAGAGAAGGTCATCACCACACCAACCTAATAATGTACCCCCTGTAGCTTGCTTCAAATGTGGTAAGGAGGGACATTGGGCCAGAGCTTGTCCTTCGCTGAGGACACCCTCCACCCCCTGCCCAAAATGCAACCAAAGGGGACACTGGGGGGCAGACTGCCCAACAACCTGGAGGGGAGGTTGGTCAGCTGCTCACAACCCCAGCCTCTCCTGGGCTTGGCAGAGGAGGATTGACGGAGCCCTGGGCCTTCCCTCCCAACTATTACCATCAAGAAGCAAGAGCCTAGGGTCACCTTCCTGGTGGATGGACGCTTCATTACCTTCCTCTTGGATACTGGTGCCACTTTTTTGGTCTTGAGGGAATATTGGGGTCCTACCACACCCTCAAATCTCCTATTGTCGGGGTAGGAGGTAAACAGATTTTCCCTCAAACCCCCCCCCATCATGTTATATGCAGTGATCCCTTTTGTCCTTCACACACTCCTTTCTCTTTATAAGCCATTGCCTCATTCCCCTTCTGGGAAGGGTCCTATTCTCACTATTGAAGGTCACCATTCACATATCACCCTCCATCTCCCCCGCCTCTCATTTCCTCATGATGGTCCTAGGGATACACCTCCATCATGCACTCTCCCACAACTATCTAAACCAGTTAATCCTGAGGTTTGGGACACAACTACACCCTTTATGGCTAAATGCAGTCCTATTCATATTGTCTTACAGGACCCTTCAAGATATATTAGTCAACCACAATATCCGCTTACAACCACAGCCCTCCGCGGATTAGAACCCACCATCCAGGATTTATTATGGAAAGGGTATCTTAGGCCTACACACTCTCCTTTCAACACCCCCATTCTGGCAGTTAAGAAACCTAAAGGGTCCTACAGACTGGTTCAAGACCTTCATCTTGTCAACTCCTCGGTGGTCCCCATCCACCCGCTAGTGCCCAACCCCTACACCCTCCTCTCCCAGATCCCTGCTACTACTACCCACTTCTCAGTCCTAGATCTAAAGGATGCTTTATTTTCTATTCCCTTGTCCTCGGAATCTCAGGATATCTTTGCGTTTACGTGGACTGATCCTCGTACCCGCCATTCTCGTCAGCTTACCTGGACCGTTCTCCCACAGGGATTCAGGGATAGTCCCCAACTCTTTGGCCAAGTTCTTGCCCAGGACCTTACATCCTTCCACCCCACCTGTCCTGACTCTACCCTCCTTCAATATGTCGATGACCTTCTTCTATGTAGTCCCTCTCAATCCCACACTGCCCAGCTTCTCATTTTCCTAACAGATAAGGGATATAGGGTGTCTCCCCACAAGGCCCAGGTTTCCCAGCCTACCGTCACCTACCTTGGTTTTCGTCTTGCACCGGGAATAAAGGAAATAACACGGATAGGAGGCAACTCCTCTCTAATCTTCTGTTGCCTCATACGAAAGCCGAAATACTATAATTCCTAGGACTAGCAGGTTATTTTAGGGCCTGGATCCCAAATTACTCTCTTCTAGACAAACCCCCGTATGACCTAGCTAAGGGACTTCCTGGTGAATCTCTTGCCTCCTCCCCCCGCTACCACTTCCGCAGACTTCAGCAACTCCTCTTAAAGGCACCCGCCCTTCACCTTCCTGATCTTTCAAGACCATTTCAACTATATGTCCATGTAAAAGGGGGGCAAGCACTTGGAGTCTTGGGTCAAAACTATGGGCCTACATTTGCACCTGTGGCATATTTGTCCAAGCAATTAGACCCTACCATCCACGGGTGGGCCCCTTGCTTAAGAGCTCTGGCTGCTGGACAAATTTTACACAAAGAAGCCTCTAAGCTGACTTTTGGGGGCCCTTTAACTATCCACTCCCCACATCATTTGAAGGATCTTTTAACTTATAAGGGCCTTCAAACCCTTCCTCCATCCAGAGTCCTGTCGCTCCTCACTTCCTTTCTGGAAAACCCTAATATTATGTTCCTCCCGTGCCCTGCAATGAACCCTGCCTCACTGCTCCCAACGACCCCCACACCTGACACACCAGCTCATAATTGCTTGGAAACCTTGGATGATTTCCTCCCCTGTCATTCTTCCACTTCTGAGGGACCACTCACCAAGTCTGACCTTATCTAGTTCACTGACGGCAGTTCCTCTAGGCAGAATGGCACTCATTACTCTGGATACGCCATAGTTTCAGCCACTGAGATTATAGAGGCCAAAGCTCTGCCTTCAGGAACTACCAACCAGCAGGCCAAACTTGTAGTGGCCACTCGTGCCTGCCTTCTAGCACAGGGCAAATCCCTCACCCTTTATACTGACTCAAAATATGTCTTCCATATTCTATTATTCCATGCTGCAATATGGAAGGAGTGAGGCCTACTTACCACTAAAAGTAATGCGATCACTAATTCGGCTCTTATAACCAATTTGATAGAGGCCTCTCACTTACCCACCCAGTTGGGAGTTGTCCATTTTAGGTCCCATCAGAAGGATGGCTCTCTTATCACTGAGGGCAACGAAAAAGCTGACCAGGCAGCACAGATGGCTGCTACCACTTCCAATTACGACCCCTCTGGGAGACATATAATGGTCACTTTAGACTGTCCATCTGAAGCCCCTACTTCTTCCAGTAAGAACAAGGACCTTTTCGAGTTCCTCCATACTCTATTCCATTCCAATTCTCAGTCTTTAACCTTCTTCTTACAGAGCTTCTTCTCCCTCACATCCTCTGACAAAGCCATGCTATAGAATATAGCCTCTAGTTGTCAGATCTGTCAGCAGACCAACCCTCATACTCCTTTAAGGCCCAAACCGTTCCCCTCCCACCAGGCCCGGGGACATGTTCCTGCTTCTGACTGGCAGGTAGATTTCACCAACATGCCCACAGTACGGCGTACTAAATACCTCCTTGTCTTTGTGGACACTTTCTCTGGTTGGGTTGAGGCATTTCCCACCTCCAATAAAAAGGCTTCCACTGTAGCTTCAATCTTACTGACAGACATTATCCCCAGATTTGGTATGGCCACTTCCCTACAGTCTGACAATGGCCCTGAGTTTATTTCTAGGATCACACAAAAGGTCTCTAAAGCCCTCTCCTTCAAGTGGCATTTCCACTGTCCATATCACCCCCAGGCTTCAAGGAAAGTGGAAAGGGTAAATTGGACTCTGAAGGAAGTCCTTAACAAATTGACAATGGAATTAAACTTAGACTGGGTCAAAAAAATGTACCTTAACTTTCTGATCCTCATCCTCATCCTAATCACAAGGGTAATGCCTTCACCATCCTGTTCTACAAACTGTAGCCAAACTCCTCCTAGGAGGAGTTTTAAATTTTTTTCACAAAACCCCTCCAGGGCACTGTTACCACAGTGATCCTCAGGCCTGTGAGCACAACAACAATAGATACTGGGTGGCCGTTGGGGAAAAACCCAGGCCTGGCTCCCCCCACACCATGCCCAGGTGGCTGGACATTCAATAGGAAGAATTGCTGGAAGAGGACGATTGATATACCCAATTGGCTGCCTGATTTGGTTAGGGCGAAAACAGTCAAAGAACCTTCTCTCTCTCTTAAACTTGTCAATATCTCTCTCAACCTGTTAAAGGTTACTAAAACTATAAACTATGTACAGGGATGTTGGCTATGTTTGCAGGCTGGAACTGAATCCCCCCAAATAATAGCATACCCAATAAATAGTTCTCAGGGAGACATCTTCAACCCTAGACACCACAGCCAAACTCTCAGGTGTCCCTCTCTACTAGGCTGCTCCATTATGTTTTCAGTCATCAGGAAACATACCAGTAGGAGACTTATCAGAGAAGCAATGTCAACAAAAAAACCTCTCTACCAAAAGGTAGTAAGGCCCACTGCCCACCAGTCTCTGAAGCATCACTCTTATGTGGGATGACTGTACACCACTGTCTGTCCCCTGACTGGGCAGGCACATGTACTCTTGTTCTATTGTTTCCCTATGTAGACATAGTTCCAGGAGATACAGAAATACCAATCCCCCTCATGACACACATAAGACCCAAACGGGCGATCCAATTCATACCTCTCCTTGCTACTTTAGGAATTACAGCAGGTTTGGCGACAGGTACAGCGGGTTTGGCTACCTCCCTCACATACTATGATCAATTCTCCAAATCATTCGTAGATGGCCTCCAACAGGTGACTGAGTCCATACTTATCCTCCAAAATCAATTAGATTCCCTAGTGACAGTGGTCTTACAAAACCACTGAGGCTTAGATATACTTAGAGAAAGGAGGCCTCTGCCTGTTCTTACAGGAAGAATGTTGTTTTTATGTTAATCAGTCAGGCATAGTGAAAGACAAAATTAAACAGTTACAAGAAAAACTAGAAAAAAGAAAGCAGCAATCGGTGCAAAAATCCTTTTGGGACCTCTTCACAAACCCCATCAGCCACTGGACAAATACTGGGATGTCTGGTTGGGGTCTTTTTGCTCTGTGCCTTCCTTCCTTGCATTTTAAAATTCCTTCAAGGACAAATTAACAAAATATCCAATCAAACTTTCAACCAGTTTCTGCTTAGGCACTACCGGCCTCTGATGACCGATGAACCCCCAACATCTTCAAGAGAACAGCTCACCCAGTACTGAAGATTATTACCAGGCATGATGGAATGCAACGGACATTGGACAGCGGGAGGCAAGAAACCCGGAGAACCTCTTAGTCTGCCACCCTGGATTCTTGAGTCTTTATGTCCTTATATGCCTCCTCATGGCCCTTGGACTCTTCTCTGTCAGACCCCCAACATGGAACTTTTGCCAGAAACTGACCTTTGCTTTAATTTTTATCTTCATCCTGTTTTTGTTCGCTCTGATCTTCTTCAGGTGCTGGTGATGCCATGTCGAGGCAAAGCTTCCAATATTTCCTAGAGTCTCTGTTAAAGGACCAGTGGCTGATGCCAACAATCTCCTCCATCCAGGACTGGTTTGATGCCATCAACGAATTGTGGCTTCAGGGAACTTTTATAGAATTCACCCCTACCAAAGTAGCTGTCTATAGCCACTGGGTTATATTTCTGGTTACCATGGTATCCCCGGACCTGCCTCCCCGAACATTCATCCACGTCCCCCTTCTAGGTCACATGCCACCCCCACACAGCAGGAAGCAGCCAGATCTGACCAACGACGCCCCAGTTCCTAAGAAAACAAAAAGGGAGGAATGTTGGGAAAAGGTATAATGGCAGCCACACCCCAAAAAACCCCAACATGGTGCCTGAGGAGCTTCTCTTCCTGCCTCTCCTTTTCCCGCCTGCGCCAAAAACTCCCGCCAGCACCAATGCTCACTCCTGCCGGCAGGAAACCTTAGCCCCAATAAGAACTGATTTTGTGGGCTCTGGAACTGACATCTGGAAAAACTTACCAATAAATGGGTGACCTGTCATTTACCTAAGCCCTGCCACCTCTCCTTAGATCTACATAAGCCCACAGCCTTTTGTAATAAAGTGGAACTTCTCTGGTGATTTGTCTCACATTGCATCTTCTTTCAGCTGAGGCTGGCATTGAACTTGTGGATCCTCCTGCCTCAGCTTTTTGAGTAGCCAGGATTATACACAAGTGCCATCATGCCCAACAGAAGGCAGCTTTTTCTTCTGTCTTTGCAGTCACAGGGGAAGTTCCACACCTGGGGTCTTGTGACCATCACCCTCAGCTGGGGTAATTGAGAATGAGGCCAATAGGCAGACAGAAGGAGAAGGGGAGATGGACAGAGGGTGTGTGTGGAGCAGGGATGGAGAGAGAGAGAGAGTGTGAGAGAGAGAGAGAGAGAGAGAGAGAGAGAGAGAGAGAGAGAGAGAAGACTTAGGTCTCAGCGTTCAGGCCCTGATTCATCTTAGGATCCTGCTCTGGTTCTGTGACCTCTCCCAGGTTCCTTCCTTCCCAGTGACAAGAATCAATAAATCCCATCCCCTCTTTTTTGAGTTGAGCTTTTCTCTTTTCTTTGCAGCCAAGGGTCCCTGACTAAATCCACAGAGATCTCATGCACGTCAGCAGGGAATTCAGAGGCCGTGACCACCTCTGGATGGCTCTGACAACTCACGTTCCTACCAGGCCACAGTGACTCTATGTGCCAGATGATTTTAAAGGTATGCTCAGCTGGATCATCTTCTGGGGTGCTGTCTGTTATGTTCCTCTTTCCTTATGTACTTAGCGCTCAGCACTCAAGCCCAGCAGGCTAGCACTGCTCCTGCAGCATTCCAGGGGCAGCTGAGCAATTGAGACACTGGTGCCATGCAGGAGGGTTCTTAGGAGCATGATCATTACTCGGGTCCATGAGACTCAGTGTATCACACTTAACCCACATGTCACCTTCTCAACCCCTCATTTTAAGTGGCAATCTTCCTTGTGCCCCTTATCCATTATATTTTAAGTGACAACTGAGCTATCAACACTAAGAGGGGTGGAGACTGCTCGCCTCCCTGAGGGACTTTGATGGGAGAATAGAAATTACTAAACCTCAGAGAATGCATTACAGAGGCCAACTCCCCCATCCAATGCCGAGGAGAGATGAGTCAATGGTGGGAGGGGAGGAGGCTGAGGAGGTCCTCATAGAAATGCAGTGTTTTCTGAAACAGCATCACATTTTCCTTCCCCACCCCCAGAGCCAAACTTCTGCCCTTCTTTCTTCTGGAGGAGTGGGTTTGGCCAAAGGAAGGTAGTGTTCTTGATGGGGAATGAGGGGTTGGGAGAGGATCTGGATCCTTTTCTTGTTAGCAGGACCCAGTGCTTATCAAAACCTGAGGGCAAAAGCCCGAGTCCTCCAGGGAAACAGTGGAATTTTCTGGAAATCCCTCAGGCAGCAGAATTGAGCTCAACTCCTCAGCAGCCTGTAGTCCACACTAGCCTGGCAGAGGTTTCATTCCTGTCTCCCACTCCTGGACCTGGCCTCCTGACTTGGTAAACTCTGCCCTACCTGGAAGGGGCCTGATGCCCAATACTCCTTGGCTCTCAGGTGTCCAGGCATGTGTTCACTCCTGGAGGGAGGCTGAAGAGCAGTGAGGATACCAAGGGGAGACTGTGAGCAGAACAGGGAACATAATGTGTGACAGAGCCATGCAGGCCTGCTGGATATTGTCCTGCTTTAACTCAACTTAAATAAGACCAGGCTGCAGGGCTGTATGGGACAGGGCCAGTAACTGGGAGGAGGTGTAGGAGGAACAGTGTGCTCTCGATGGTTCCCAGACACCAGCCTTGAAGGGAGGTCCAGGTGGGAAACTGATGGAGAGGCTTGTTGAGAGCCACAGCTGAAGGGGCCCCAGCAAACTTCCAGCTGCCAGCTGATGATTGGCTCACAGCGGCCCCAGCAAACTTCCAGCTGCCAGCTGATTGGCTCCTCTGCAGTGATGCTCATTGGGCTGTTTCCCCACCCTTTTAGACCACAGAGCTGCTCATTGGGGGACATTTTTGGCTCTGCCCACGCGACCCAGCCAATCAGCCTCAAGAGAAGGAGGAGTGGGGGGGTTGAGAGGCTTGTGGGAAGCTGGTGGTGGCAGTTGGACTCTGAGGGAATTCCTGAAGAGCTCGTGTGGTGTGGCATGTGTATTCTAAAAATAAAGTTCGCTTCTGCTTGATAAGTGGCTCCTGAAATGTGCCCAGCCAGACTGCGGCCTTTGGTGGCCCACACGGGGAACGACAGAGGGTAAGTGATAAGGTAAACTGCTCGCGCCTGAGGGCAGGGCGAGAGGATGGGTAGCCATTTTAAGATTCTTCTTTTGTTTTGTTTCACTTTTGTTTTAAGTTGCCTGTCCTTGGAGATGTGTAAGACGAAAGAATAACCGCTCACATTTGAGGAAAAACTATTTGTGTCTGAGGAACAGATAGGGAGAAAGGACGGATGGGTGTTTCAGGAGGATAGAAAGGCTATTATAATGATTTTTTGTTGTTCCACTTTTGTTTCATTCTGTTTCAGTTTTGTTTGGCGTTATCTTGTTGGGTTGTATTATAGTAGAAATATGGGATCAGAAACTAGTAAAAAACAAACTGAAAGAGTGTTAAGTAAATTGTTAGAGGAAGGAGGCATCTCAGTAAAATAAAGAACAGTCAGGGCATACGTTGATACAATACAAAAATGTAGCCCACGGCTTTTTAAGGAGGAGTTGTTAAATATATCACAATGGAACCATCATGGTGAAGATTCAAAAAGAATAGAAAAGAAAAGCCCAGGGACTCTGCCAGTTGGCACATTGCCATTGTGGACGTTCGTATTTTATTTGATTAGTCCAAAGCCTTCAGTTCAGACAATGGTAGAGGAAGGAGAAGACATATTGATTCAAATAAAAGAGAAGTTCTCTCAAGTTAGTCAGACAGAGGAAAAAATTCAAGTAAAAGAGAAGGTCTCTCGAGCTAGTCAGACAGAGGAAGAAAGTTCAGAGCAGAAAAAGCCATCAGGGAAAATGTTACAACAGGAGACTGCTACTAATACCTTTCTATCACCAGAGGGCAGAAGTGTCCAACCAACAGCGCCACCTCCATATGCTGGAAGGCCCCCAACCCCCGCAGCTGATAGATGGGACCCTGAGACAGGACCTCAAATATTAACATGCCCTGTATTTATGCAGGCAGGAGGGCAGCGAATTCACCATGCTTTAGATTTCAAAACAGTGAAGCAGGTAAAAGAGGCTGTAACAACCTATGGTCCTCAAGCACCCTTCACTGTAAGCATGGTGAATCCATTACCAACTTGAACATAATGCCAGCAGATTGGGCTAGTATGTGTAAAGCTGTGCTAAATGGAGGACAATACCTGTTATGGAAGGTTGCCAATGAGGAATTTTGCAAGGAGACGGCTAGGCGAAATGCAGCAGCTGGTTATCTTCAGAGAAATCTAGATATGTTGTTAGGAAAGGGACCTTATGAGGGTCAGCAGCAACAAGTTGCATATATTCCTGCCATATACTCACAAATTGCTGCAGATGCGGTTAGGACATGGAGGTTTACAGGGTCAATTATCTAAGGTAATACAAGGAGCTAATGAACCTTACGCTGAATTTGTAGATAGGCTTATTCAAACAGCTACCAGAGTTTTTGGGAATACAGAACAAGCAATGCCATTAATAAAACAACTGGCTTATGAGCAAGCGAATCGTTGGTGCAGAGAAGTCATTAGACCATGGAAACATAAAGATTTAAACACACATATTAAATTATGTAGAGACATTAATGAACAAGGGGAAGTCTTGGAAGCTGCAGTACAACAGGTTTTAGATGCCAGGCCAAAAACATGCTACAATTGTGAACAAACAGGACATTTTAAAAGGAATTGCCCCATAGGAGGAGGGTTTAACAAAACTAGGTATCAAAGGAGTAGAATACCGGGTATTTGCCTACGATGCCATAGAGGGAGACATTGGGCTAATGAATGCCATTCTCAAACCACCATATAGGGTACTCTGTTATCAAAAACTGAACAAGGACCAGGTGTCTATCCACGATATCATATAGAAAGGCATCGGGCTCCATTGCCAAAAAATGGACAGGGGGAACCAATGCTCCGGGGCCCATGACCACAAATATATGGGGCACTGGAGGAACCCAGGAACACCATCAGGGAAGTGCCCAGGACACATTGTCCATTAGATCCCTCACTAGACAAACCAGAGGAAGCGTAGGATTGGACATCTGCGCCTCCACCAGAACAGTAGTAACTCCAGAGATGGGAGTTCAAATCATTCCCACAGGGGTAAAAGGACCTCTTCCGAAAGGAACAGGAGGCTTATTATTGGGACACAGTTCTTCTACTCTAAAAGGACTCATGATAAGTCCTGGGGTAATTGATCCCGATTATAAAGGTGAAATAAAAATTATAGCCAGTTCTCCAAAGGGTATATCAGTAATTTCACCAGGAGATAGAATAGCACAGTTACTAATAATACCCAGCCTACATGATAAATTTTCCAGTCATAGTGTAGAAAGAGGTTTCAGGGGATTAGACTCCACAGGTGTAGATTGGGCTATGCTGTCTTTAAATTTAGATTCTCGCCCCATGCTAAAACTAAATATTCAAGGACACGAATTTAATGGACTACTGGATACAGGTACAGACCTTAGCATCATCTCTCGTCAAGATTGGCCAAAACATTGGCCATTAAACAAGCCACTCAAATGCTCCAAGGCCTAGGAGTGGCAACTAATCCCCATAGAAGTGCAATGGTATTAGATAGGAAGGATTCTTAAGGATGTGAAGGAACTATACAGCCATATGTATTGGATCATCTTTCCATAAATTTATGGGGACGAGATGTCCTAGATCAATTAGGACTAACATTAACAAATAACATCAATCCAAATGCGCCCACTATTATGGCTAGATAAGGTTTTAGGAAAGGGAAAATATTAGGAGAACAAGAACAAGGTATAGCAGCACCAATACAAATAGATCAAGGAACAGACAGACATGTATTGGATTTTCAGGAGAGGTCACTGAGACAATAAAAATTACTTGGAAATCAGAAAGACCAGTATGGGTTCCTCAGTGGCCCCTGACTAAAGTTACAAACAGCCCATGACCTGGTCAAACAACAATTAGCGGAGGGACATATACAACCTTCCATATCTCCACATAATACTCCCATTTTTGTCATCAAAAAGAAATCTGGTAAATGGAGATTATTGCAAGATTTAAGAGCCATTAATAATGAGATGGTTATTATGGGACCTGCTGAATCAGGGATTCCCCAATTGCCTGCTTTGCCAAAAACCTGGTATGTTTTAGCTATAGATATTAAAGATTTTTTTTTTCAATTCCAATTCATCCTGAGGATAATCCATGTTTTGCATTTACTATCCCTGCACTGAATCATGAAGGTCCTGATCAGAGAAATGAATGGAAAGTACTCCCTCAAGGGATGGCTAACAGCCCAACTATGTGTCAAATTATATTAACAACGTAATCCAGCCACTTAGAAATCAAAATCCTGAACTACAAATATTTCACTATATGGATGATGTATTATTAGCACACAAAGATAAAAACACATTGCTAGAATGTTATGCCACACTTACAAACTTATTTAAAAAATTATAATCTAGAGATAGCAATAGATAAAGTACAATTAAATTTTCCAATTAATTACTTAGGAGTTCTAATATCCTCAACTATGGTCCGTCCACCAAAAATTCAACTACGAGTAGATCAACTCAAATCACTTAACGACTTTCAAAAGTTATTAGGAGACATAAATTGGATAAGGCCTTATCTAGGTATACAAATAGGACAGTTGGGATCTTTATTTGATATCCTAAAAGGTCCATCAGATCCAAATTCACCCCGAATGTTAACGCCTGAAGCAAGAGAGGCATTAAAAATCATTGAAACATATATGGAAAATATGCATTTGGATAGAATTGATATAAGTTTGCCTTTATTATTTATTGTACTACCAACAAAAAATATTCCTACAGGAGTATTTTGGCAAGAAGGTCCATTATTATGGATACATTTATCTTATTCTCCTAACACTATTCTTACTAGGTATCCTGAGGCTGTAGGACAATTAATACTCAAAGGAATAAAAGCAGCAAAAAGAATGTTTGGAAATTCTCCCAATAAAATTATTACTCCATATACTATGAATCAAATTGATGAGTTAGCTAATGAGTTAAATACTTGGGCAAAAATCATGTGCAAATCTAATGTTTCATTTGATAACCACTTACCATCTAATCCTTTATTGTCTTTTTGGTCATTGCATCCTGTAATTTTTCCAAAAATGACAAGAAAAACACCTATCATGAATGCTCCAAATATATTCACTGATGGGTCAAATAATGGTACAGCAGCAATAGTTACACCTGATCAAACTTTTACATTTTTAGTACCCAAACAATCAGCTCAAAAGGTAGAGCTTAATGCAGTATTACAAGCTTTTGTGATGTTTAAAGATTCTGTATTTAATTTATTTTCAGATACTCAGTATATAGTTAATGCTTATAGTATCCCTTGAAGATGCTGATAGGATTTCCCCTTCCTCTACTGTTTTCTCTTTGCTTTCCACTATACAAAGTCTAATCTGGGACAGAAAAGATCCATTCTTTATAGGACATATCAGGGCACATACAGGATTGCTTGGAGCCCTTAGTTTGGGCAATGATTTAGCAGATAAAACTACACATGACATACATATTATCCCTACACTAGAAGAAGCTACAAATTTTCATAAAAAGTTCCATGTCAATGCTAATAATTTACAAAAGAGTTTTAAAATAACTAAGGAACAAGCTAGACAAATAATAAAACAGTGTCAAAATTGTGTGACCTTTTTACCACAAGTTAATCTTGGAGTCAATCCTAGAGGACTGATACCTAACCATATTTGCCAGATGGACGTGACACACTTGCCAGAATTTGGAAAATTAAAATATTTGCATGTTACAGTTGATACTTCTTCCGGATTTTTGATGGGCTCCCTTCATGCCGGAGAAAAAATTAAAGATATTATAGCTCATTGCTTACAAAATTTTGCCACTGTGGGCGTTCCAAAACAGTTAAAAACAGATGATGCCCCTGGTTATACTTCTACCTCTTTTAAACAATTTTGCTCATCATTTGGCATTACTCATACAACAGAAATCCCATACAATCCACAGGGACAAGGCATAGTTGAAAGAGCTCATCAAACTATTAAAATGTACTTATTAAAGCAAAAAGACAGAATTGGAAAAGGGTATATATTCCCCAAAGATCAACTTAAAATAACTCTTTCTACTCTAAACTTTTAAAATTTGGATTCATCAGGGCTTAGTGCTGCAGAAAGGCATATGTGTCCAAAAAATGTACATAAGCCCAAGGTACTTTGGAAGGATATTGTAACAGGACAGTGGAAAGGTCCTGACCCAGTAATTGTCTGGAGTCGGAGGTCTGTTTGTGTGTTTCCACAGGGAGAACAGCAGCTGATTTGGATTCCAGAAAGATTAACTAAAGTGATTTCTACAGACCAAAAAGAAGATGATTTGGCTCAAATCCATAACAGCTGATATCCAGAACTCCAGTTTGGCTATCCTTACATCTGCGACAGAACCAGGATGCTGTTTTCAATATCTATTTTATTATTGCCCTTTCCCACATCATGATGTTCTATTTTGTTTTTTGAGCACATACAGACCTAGGTTAATGTTTTGCTGATCAGTTCTATTTTTTGACTATAGAGTTTTTAAACATTGAAATGGAGATTTCACCTGTAAACAGTTATAAGGCCTTTACTATTATGTTATGTGTTGTATGTATTATATTATGTGTGCACATTTGTGTTTTGGGTTGTATGTTTGTATGTACATATGTCCATATATCATATATGATGAGCGCTCATGAAAAAATGGATCCAAATTTTTTTTTTTATTTTATTCACGTGATTTAAATGGTTTAATTTAAATTGGGTAAACAGCTGTTGAGGATTGTTTTAATATGTGAACAAAAAAAAGAGGTTAACAGATCTGTTTGTTTACTTTCACCTTTCTTTTTCATAATATTTAATTATTCTGTTCAAGATAATGTAAATTGTTCAGAAAATTGTTTTCTTTTAGTGCCTTCTGGAATGTTACATAATTTTTTCTTTAGTCATCATTGCCAGAATTCCTATCTTCATCCCAGTGCCGGTGAAGACAAAGATAAAACCAATCTATGGCTTCTGCAATAGCTATCACTAAACTGCTTGCAGAACTTGCCTGGACTATGTATCACTTGTATGCATTGTGAACTCACTTGTATGCCTTGTGAACTATCTGTTGGTGCAGCGACTTATGGTAGTGTTGTGGTATTTTTGCTGATGGTGTCATCAGTGGTACAATTTTTCCAAAAGGAGCCGTCAATTGGCATGGTGTATCCTCCTCCCTTCTGCTTGTGATGGTCGTTCTGCTAAAATTTGGGGGCCAACAGAGGTGAGGCAAAGAATCTCACCCCCCCCCCCCGCTGGTACAAAGACCTATCCACAGGTGTGGCTGTATGCTGGACCGGTAGTCAATGATGGGTAAGATCCAATTGCAAAGGTACCAACCTAAGACAGGAGGCTGATGCCTTGAGGTCAGCTCATCTGATGACGGGTGAGGACCATATGTAGTATTGGACAACCTAAGGCAGGCACGGTCTGTAAGCCACATGCTTGTTGTTTAAACAGAGAGGGGGAGATGTTGAGAGCCACAGCCGAAGGGGCCCCAGCAAACTTCCAGCTGCCAGCAAACTTCCAGCTGCCAGCTGATGATTGGCTCACAGCGGCCCCAGCAAACTTCTAGCTGCCAGCTGATTGGCTCCACTGTTGTAATGCTCATTGGGCTGTTTCCCTGCCCTTTCAGACCACAGAGCTGCTCATTGGGGGACTTTTTTTGGCTCCGCCCATGTGACCCAGCGAATTGGCCTCAAGAGCAGGAGGAGTGGGGGGGTGGAGAGGCTTGTGGGAAGCTGGTGGTGGCAGTTGGGCTCTGAGGGAATTCATGAAGAGCTTGTGTGGTGCAGTGTGTGTGTTCTAAAAATAAAGTTCATTTCTGCTTGATAAGTGGCTCCTGAATTGTGCCCAGCCAGACTGTGGCAGAGGCTGCAGGCTCTGGTCTCTTTGGAGAAGAAAAAACTTGTTCACTTTGTCACCACACAAGGTGTAGCTCCCTTCCACCTAGTAGAGTGGATAATCCAGAGGCAGAGTGATGGAGAAAGAGCTTTATTAACAAGAACCAGGCACTGTTGGAAGATGGTCGGCTCTGACTTTCAATCTTATCCCTTGACCTAAAGGAGTTTGGGGTTGTTATTGTTGTTGTTTTTGCTACTGGGGATTGAACTCAGGGGTGCTACACCCCCAGCCTTTCTATCTTTTATTTTGAGACAGTGTCTTGCTAAGCTGCCCAGGTTGGTCCCAAACTTGCAATCATCCTGCCTTGGCCTCCTCAGTTGCTGGGATTACAGATGTGTGGCACTGCACTTGGCAGAAGAACCTTTTATGATATTTCCAGGAAGGTCAATGGGTCCCAGACAGGTGGGTGTCTCAGTTGTCCAGTATTTCAGGAAGTAGCTTCCTCTGCTATGTGGGTTACATACATCTTATCTTGTTCACACAAGTCAGTGAGAGTTGTGGCCAGTGGATCTGAGGAAGACATAAATGATCAATGTTTCTGTGTTCATTAAAGTGAGTTATGATCCGGGTGTGGCGGTGCATGCTCATGACCTCAGCTATTTAGGAGGCTGAGGCAGGAGGATCACAGTTTTGAACCCAGTCTAGGCAATTTAGTGAGATCCTGTCTGAAAATTAAAAAAAAATGTTAAGAGGGTTGGGATGTAACTTAGTTGTTGAGTGCTTCCTTAGCAAGTCTGCAGTCCTGGGTTCAAGTACCAAAAAATTAAAAAAATAAGTGACGTGTGCCTGATTTTTGTAGTGTTGTGGCGGTATTTCCAGCCAGCACACTTCTAGGTGTGATCTTCTCCCATAACTTGGGACTAGAGAGTGCTGGGTTTGGTGACTTCCTACCAAACTTTAGTGTGCATTGAATCTTCAAAGATAGCCTTTGGTGGAAGTTCATCCTTAAAAAAAAAAAAGCAGACAGGATCAAAGAGAGACTTATGAGAACTGGGTCTATATTAGTGAAGGGGAATAAAGTGCGCTTTCAGTGTCACCTTCCAGCAAACAGCCACCACTGTCCCTACCCTACCCAAGCCTCTTCCTCCCAATCTTTCAAAACACTGCAAAGTACAATGGTGGAGCAGAGTTCTGTGTGGACAGCATCCACACCTGTCCACACCAGAGCTGGGAGAATAGCAGAAGGACAGGTCAAGGTCAAATGCAATGACCGAGTGACCAGGACAGAGCCCATAGGTCACTATTATAACCTGAAGCTTCCTGACTGCCATGGTGTACAGGTGCCGCAGGTGTTGGAGAGGGTGGGCACCTCCAGCTCATGAAGGCAGATTGGTGCATATTGCAAAGGCAGAAGTCTGTCCAGGGCTCGGCCATGCAGGAGGACCCTTCTCCTCACATCCTGGTTTCTACAGCACCTGACAGGTGCTTTCTGGAGGAAGCCTGGGAACAGTGGGCAAGCTGGCTCATGCCCACTTCACCTTTGCCGCTGTGGTCCAGTCTGGGCCAGAAGGGGAGGACCCGGATATAGGAGGACGTGCAGAACTTGGTGCCAATGCCCCAGGGAAAGTCATAAACCTCCGAGGACTTCAGAGTCTCCTTGGAATTCTCCTGGACTTGATTCCATACCAGGATGCCTCGCTCCTCCAGGCTTCCTAATGTAAGACAGGAGAAGTCAAGAGTGGGTCCTGATGGCAGGGGCAGACAGGGCAGAGGGAGGCTCTGGTGGCCACATGGTAGGACCTGTGGCCTCTTCTCGGCACCCTGGTGCACATGCCCCCACTGACACCTCCTCCTCCATCTCGTCCCCTCTTCCTCTGCCTCCATCTGCTCCTCTTCTCCTTCCTCCTCCTTCTCCTCCAAGCCCAGCTCAAGAATCAGAGCTCAGCTCTGCAGGCATCCTCTGAGCCTCACAAGGAGCCCAGCACAGCCGTGTGGAACCCCCTTTCCACAGCTCTAGCGAGCAGACTTGTCCTCACTTGAATGTGCGTGGAATATACAGATGCACTTCACACTTGGTGGACAGTCACCGTGTGAAATAGAATACCATGAAGCAGGTGCTACCACAGAGGTCTCCAGGAGAGGCTGAGGGAGGCGAGAGAGAGAGAGAGAGAGAGAGAGAGAGAGAGAGAGAGAGAGAGAGAGAGAGAGAAGAGCTGCTGGACAGCTGCTCCCAGATCCTTCAGAGACTGGGCCTCTTGCTTTCCACATCAGCTCCCTTGACCCCTGCACACTCTATTTGCTCCTCACAGCACATATTACCCAGTACGAACTTGTCTGCTTTCTTGCCTCGTTCCCCATTAGCCTGTGGACTTCCAGAAGGGACATATCTTACTACTCTTCGTATTCTTGGTACATAGCACCTGCTATATAGCAAGTGCTTCATGGAATTTCATTAATAATATGAGTGAATGAATTAATATGTGTGATCTCTCACCAATTAAATTATAGGCTTCATGAAAGCCAGGGCTGTGTCTTTTTCAAGCTGTTTCTGGTACATTTCCCATTTAGGGCTCTGCTGTGGGTTGAACTCTCTCTCCCTTGAAATTGAATCATTGAAACCCAAACCCTAGTTTCTCAGAACATGACTATATTTGGAGAAAGGACCATTACAATGAGGTAGTTAAGTTACAAAGAGGCCTTTAGGGTGACTCCTAATCCAATGTGGATGGCATCTTTATAAGAAAGGATTAGGACACAGGATCAGATACCTGGAATGTGCACACACAGAGGAAAGGCCATCTGCAAGCTAAGGAGAGAGATCTCAAAAATAAACAAACTTATCAGCTCCCTGATCACAGATTTCTAGCCTCTAGAACTGTGAGAGAATAAATGGTTTAAGCCCCCAGGGCTGGGATGTTTTGTTATAGCAGCCCAAGCTGACTAATACAGACCCTTCCATACCCTCATCTCCAGACCTAGAGGCCACTGAAGGTGTGCCATGACCAGTGACCAGCCTGACACAGTAATCACAGCTAGAAGCTCTCCACATCATTCAGACTGTACCCATTTATCCACATTGCCAGTTCACAGGTGAGCCCTACCAGGGATGGTGTTATCCAGGAGAAAGCCCAGAAATCCTCCAACAAACATGTCTGTGGTCAGCAACACCTGGATGACCTGGTCCAGCTGGAGAATGCCTAAAATGAGACAAAAGTGATAGGTTCACAGGACCCTGGGTCCCTGCTGGCTCCACAACCAGAGTGGCGACTGTGTAGGAGACAGAGCGGAGTGACAAAATGGAGAGGTGAGGAGCAATCACCTGTCTGCAGCTTCTCGGGGTTCTTCTTCACCCAGTTGGGAATGGTGAGGCCACAGTAAATGGAGAAGCCAAAGACAAAGAGGTTCCTGGATGAGTTCATGTCCACGTACTGCAGGAGGAAGGCCCAGAGAGAGGTGCTGAGATCACTCCTTCACGACCTTTCAGAAGGTTGGACATTTCTGGCTATTTCTCTCATCCATTTGGGAGCAGTGTGGTTCCAGGCCAAGGATTCCCTTCTCCTCCCCAGCCCCTGTCCCATTCTGCCCATCTCCATCCTCTGGACTCCTGCTACTTTTCTGAGGCAACTCGCCCATCTCACCTGCAGACTGGAGATCCCCACGGCACTGATGATCCCGAACATGACAAGGAACATGCCCCCGATCACTGGGGTTGGAATGGTGGCAAACACAGCCCCGATCTTCCCAAAAATACCCATCAGGAGCAGCACGAAGCCCGCTGTGACAATCACCATCCTGCTCCCCACCTGTGGCAATCAGGGAGAGGGGGATGGAGAACCAGGAAGGCCAGACGTCCCAGAGGCCTTGTTACAGGTCACCTTGAGCATTGCTGAGATGGACTTTCAGGAACTGGGCCCCAGAACATACTTCATACCCTCTGCTCCCAAACGGGGTTGGGGAGAGAGAAAATGAAGGCATGATTTTGGGGCCCAACCTCTGCTCTCACCTCTCCACTCTGTCCCTCTCATACCTGTCTTCAAGTGCTGGCCCAAATGCTCATCCCCTAGGAAGCATGCACATGAGGGGATTAGTCTCTCTGGAGTGGCAGTGGTCCTGTGCTTAAGAATGGGGGTTTGAGAGCCAATCTCAGCCCTGCTTCTCACCGACAGTTACCTGGTTTGCATAGAGATCCCCGAGTGGCAAGGAGTCTTGGAATGTTAAAGAAATGTGTTTGGCTACCTCCTTACAAGTGCTATTAGGTCTTGAAATAAAACAGTTTCTACAAAGGCTTAAAAAATAGCTCACCCTGCAGTGAAGATCATGGACCTTGGTCAACATCCACCCATCACATAGCTGGTATCAATGCTGGGGCACACAACTGTCACCCTGCTGTCACTACCAATGGTTGTGCTAATCAGGGCTCACAACTGGGGTTTGGGAGACAACTTGTATCAGTGAGGCAGAAATGACTTCTGAAAACAATCTGTATGATACTGCAGTGGTATATATGTGTCATTATACACTTGTCTAAATCTGCAAGATGTACAACACCCAACACGGGAAGTGAACCCTAATGTAAACTGTGGATTGTGGGTAGTGATGATGATGTCAGTTCATCAACCACAACAGATGTACCGCCAGAGTGGCGGAAGGCCATTATGCCCGTGTGGCAGAAATGGGTCTCATTATCTCTCACTCATTTTAGCTGTGAACCCAGAACTGGTTGGAAACAAGTCTTCAAATAATGACCCTCCAATTTGGGGGCTCCATTTCATTCTTGGAAGTTAGGGCTATATTACAAATATTCTCATCCTCATAAGTCCAGTGTTGATAAATATATTTAGATAGTTCTTAAATCTGTCTCTCATTCCCGTGTACCTACCCCAAGACTCTAATAGATACTATAATATAGTTTCAGTCTTGCAAGATGAAAAAGTTCTAGAGATATATCATATAACAATTGGAATATGATAAACACTACTGAATTGTATACCTAATAACAGTTACCAGAGTAAATTGTATGTTTAGTGCTTTTTACCACAATTAAAACCTTTTGAAAAGATACTCCAGCCTCAACTAAAGTCCATCAATGCCATGATAAAGTAGCAGATTGTACACTTGCCTGTTTTACTCTTTCCAGGCAAAAAGCTTATTTATTTAACTGTCTTCATTAGAAATTCTTACCACATCAAAGAACGTTTTGTTTTATTTACAGCCTTGACAATTAGCTGTGAGAACAGAGGCATGACTACAAGCACCATGGATAGATGTGTTGGGGTCAACCCATGTCCTTTGCACTTGCCACTAGTCTCCTAAGGATGGAATTCTTCCCCAATCTTATTACTGCACACACTTTGCATACAGCCCTGGGCCGTTTTAGTCACACGAATGACATATGGGCTGGCAGCAGGACATCCTACAGAACTGACAGGAGAATTCTGGCCTTTAATCTTATTTCCCCCAAGACTTGGAGAGAATCAAGAAGTTGTGGGAACTCATTGCTGGAGAGGACAACAGGGGGCAGTACCTTAAAGGGCCGCAAGGGGGCAAGCGAGTACATAAAAGCGAGTGGTCTTACCACCTTCACCTCTTTCCCAGTTTATGGGTCTTATGTTTGATGTGTAGCCTTGTTTTCTTCTATGTACCTTTATTTCCTACTTTCACCCTTTCCTCTAATGACCTTAGCTTGGAAATGATGTCCAGAAAAATGGCCTTTTTTTCTTTATTGAGATACTTTTTGTTGGCATGAGATTTATTCCACTTAGTGGGAAAGGAAATATTTCTGCATGGGTTAGTGGTCCTCCTGTACAAAATGTTCCCCTCACTTGCATGAATGGCTTTGAACTCTTACAGAGTGGGTGTCATGGAACATAGGACTTGCTGTAGGGTTGGGTGCTGGCTCAACCATTTGCTCACAGATTTTAGCTCCAGCTGTGCCAGAGGTCATACAGGGCACAGAGGAAGATAGATCTGATGCTATAAAGACTCAGTGCCTTCAGGATGCACACAGAGCCACTGAGGGAGCCATAAGACAGGGCAAGTCAGGGTGTGGGGGAGGAGGTGCTGTATTTCTCCTTGACTCACAGGACTTGCTCTGGGACCACTGCCAGAATTCACAGAAACATACAGAAAACAACAAAGCAACTATGGTTTTCTAAGTCACTTTATTTTTTTGGTAGCAGGGATTGAACTCAGGAATGCTCACCCACTGAGCCACATTCCAGCTCTCTTTTATGTTTTTATTTTAAGACAAGTCTCACTAAGTTGCTTAGAGCCTTGTTGTTGCTAAGGCTGGCTTTGAACTTGATATCCTCCTGCCTCAGCCTTCCAAACCCCTGGGTTTACAGGCGGTGCCACCACACGTGGCTCTAAGTCACTTTAGAAAACACCGTTATCAAGAGTTCTTGCTGATCTGATTGAGCTAAGGTGTAGAAAATGGGGAGCCATGAGAAGTAGATGGGCAAGATCCTGAAAAGACAGGATGGAAGGCACTACTTTAGCATCCAGGCGGGAGATGATCAGGCTGCAGCTGATGAAAGGAGACAGGAAGGGGGCCATGGGGAGAAATCAGAAGCAACAGGTGAGCAAGAAGCTAAGGAGGACATGCCAGTGGGGTGAAATAAGACAAGGACAGCAGGAAAAGTCAGATAGGGCATGCGTTGGGCTTCCCAGAAGTCACTGTGTGTGAAGTGCCTTGGGGACATCAGGAGGGGCTGCCATGCACAGTGGATCACTCAGGTCTGTAGGTAAGGAAGCCCCACCTAAACTTCAGAAAGGAAGGACTCTCTCCAGTACCCAACAGTGACAAAATAGACTTTTTGCCTGTGGATGGCCACAGTCCAACAAAGTCAAGGACAGAAAGTGGAATCATGGGCCCTGCAGAGGCACCTGTCATAACCCTCAAACCTGCGAATACATAGCCTCTAATGGCAAAAGCGACTCTGCTGATGTGATGACGTTAAGGACCTGGGAATGGGAGAGTAGCCAGGTGGGCCCAGTCTAAGTCCACTGGTTCTGGAAAGCAGAGAACCTTTCCATCTGTGGCAGGGGAATACGGAGAAAGTGGCCACAGCCCAATCACTGCAGATGCTGGATGACAGAAAAGGACAGGGCATGGGTCCCCCCAGAGCCTCCAGAGAATGGCCCGGCTGATGCCTCCCTTTGAGCCCACGAGGCCAGTGTCCAAAATCTGGCTTCCAGATCAATTAAGATAGTAAGTTTGGATGTTCATCATCTCTAGCAATTAGAGAAATGCAAATTAAACCACACTGAGATTTCATCTCACTCCAGTCAGACTGGCAATTATCAAGAATATGAGCAACAATAAGTGTTGGCATGGATGTGGAGCAAAGAAGTATACTCATACATTGCTGATGGGACTGCAACTTGGTGCAACACTCGGAAAAGCAGTGTGGAGATTCCTCCAAAAACTTGTACTGGAACCACCATTTGACCCAGTTACCCCACTCCTTGGTGTATGCCCAAATGATGTAAAATCTGCATACTGTAGTGATGTGGCCACATCAATGTTCATGGCAGCCCAATTCACAATGGCTAAGCTATGGAACCAACCTAGGTGCCCCCCAATAGATGAATGGATAAAGAAAATGTGATCCACTTACACAATGGAATATACTCAGCCTTAAAGAAGAATGAAATGATGGCATTTGCTGGTAAATGGATGGAACTGGAGAGTATCATGCTAAGTGAAATCAGCCAATCTCCAAAATGTCTAATGTTCTCTCTATATACAGATGCTGACTCCCAATAGGCAGGGGTGGAGGGTAGTGGAGGTTCATTGGACTGGACAGGGGGAATGGGGTGGGGGAAGGGGGATGGGAATGGGAAAGACAGTAGAATGAATCTTATATAAATTTCCTATGTTCATATATGAATACATGGCCAGTGAAACTCCACATCATGTACATCCACAAGAAGGGGAAGTTATACTCCATGTATGTATGACATATCAAAATACATTCTACTGTCATGTATAGCTAAAAAGAATAAAATAAGAAGATAATAAGTTTGGGTTGTTTGAAGCCATCACTTTGTGCTAATTTGCTACAGAAGCAACAGGAAAGTAGCAGGTACGATGGCAGATTCAGGTACCCAGCCTGTCCCCAGGAGCCACCATCAGTAGACTTACCTTGGTGATACCCAGTGCCCCAACATTCTCGCTGAAGGAGGTGGTGCCATTTCCTGACCCCCAAGCTCCTGCCAATAAGCAGCCAAGGCCCTCGATGCCAATGCCACGGTTGATGGCGTGCTTCGGAGGGGGTGGGGCTCCCACCAGCCGGGCACAGGCATAATAATCACCCACAGACTCCACCATGGAGGAGACCACCCCAGCAATGATCCCAAAGACTCCAGCCAGGCTGATGGTGGGGCGGCCCCATTGTCCTGAAAATGCAGTGCAGAGGGAGTGTCCAGTCAGAGGAGGCTGAGGAAACCCAAGTCATTTCCTGGCTAGAGGGATTTCTGGGACAATGTAAAGAGTTGGCAGCTCTTACAACTACTTTGGCTTTGCCTGGGATTCCTGCCCTGCCATTCCTCCTGAGTCTTATCAGATGCCCAGAACTTGAGGTCACTGTGCACAGAAAGAAGCAGAAATGGCCTTTTCCTAGGGAGGCCTGAAGGTTTGGAAACTGAGATTCTTAAGCGAGGCCCTAGTCCATATCCCCGAGGACAGGTTGGCCCTTGCTGGACACCCTAGATACTTTGACATCATGAGGCAAAACCATAGGGAAAAGGGGAGCAGAGGTAGCTTAAGGGATTCCCTGGTCTCCCCAGAAACGCTCTGATTCAGTCCTGAGCCTCCTGGCGTGAGATCCACTGAATCCATGAGGAAACACAAAGTCCAGGTGGAGGCTAGGCCTCTCTCTTTCCCACCTCTACCCACCCCCAGGCTTAAGGTTCTAGGCAATGTGACGGACAAGGGATGTAGCCCAGCTTTGAGGGAAGTCTGGGAGTGCCAGCCTTTGTCCACCACCCAAGGAATTCTTATAACAACCTGGAGTCTCTTCTTCTTTAGGAGTCAAATATGGACTCCCTGGGACCTATCTCTCCTTATCAATCCCTCCCCCAGCCCTGTTCTACTCTCCATCCCGTGACCTGAGCCACACAGATCCAGTGGCCCAAGCTAGAAGGGCACCTATCTTCTCCTTACCTGGGTAAGGGATGCGGAACCAAGGGGCCTGGCGTAGGACATTGCTTTTGGTGTCAGTGCGGGCCAGGTACCCATACTCAGTGGGGGACGAGGGGAGAGTGTTGGTGACTGTGAGCACGAAGCAGACGAACCAGGAAATGCAGAGAGCCAGCAGCACCTGCCAAAGGGAGTCTCCCTTCAGCTCTGCCAGCTCCTGCCCCCTTTCCTCCATCAGGAGGGGTCCAGGAACATACTCAGATGAGCAAGTCCTGGGTGACCACCCTGCTAGTGACAACAGGAACCTGCTGTG
This sequence comes from Marmota flaviventris, assembly GCF_047511675.1. Classification (NCBI taxonomy): domain Eukaryota; kingdom Metazoa; phylum Chordata; class Mammalia; order Rodentia; family Sciuridae; genus Marmota; species Marmota flaviventris. The sequence goes on along the minus strand of NC_092498.1, from coordinate 19,285,041 downwards.
ACCATGGGTAACTTAGCACATGAAAGAAACAGGCTGGAAATAGAAGCACAAAACAAACTATGGGAGGAGACTATGGGGCAGGAAAATCCAGCACACTGGGCACAGCATGGAGCAGAAGGATTCCCACCTGCTCTCTCTCCACTGATTGCTGATCATGTGACCTGGGAGCAAACCCTCTGAGACTTAGTTTTCTCATCTCTACCATGGAATTAAAATCACTGTTCTGCAGGGCCTGAAACAGGGCCTGAAAGTGAGGTCCACAGATATATCAATTTTATTTTTGGTGGTGGGACCCCAGAACTCCATATTCTTAGTGAATTTTCCAAGTGATTCACATGCACACTGAGTTTTGGAATCATTGGACTGCAGGGTTTTTGAAAGGTCAATAAGATCATATGTGGAAGTTTCTTTGTACCTTGAGAAACACAGTTCTCAGTTAAACTTGAAGACACAGCTATGGTGACAATTACACACTGGACAGCTTGGTGTGAAATCAACAAAGAAGGCTCTGGGAAGGGAGGTGCCATCTTGCTCACCAGCAGTTGGATTGCCCGTGAGCCATTGGGAAAGACCCTGATCTAAGCAATTTGGCTCAGACCCTTAGTTTTACATCATTAGAGGTGAACTTGGCTGTCTCTCCCAGTACCTTGCTGTGAGGACAAGAATACACAACAGTGCCCAGAACAGCGACTAGGGCTCCTGGGAGAGAAGCCTGTGAGGAAGGACCTAGAATGCAGTGTCACCAACTGCCAGGAAGTACACCCCACAGACCTGGGACTCTTTCTTCCTCCTAAGGCCACCACAGATGGAGGAACTTTGATTTGGGGGCCACCTGGGCACAGGGAAGTTGTCAACAATCTCCAGGTGCATCAATTTCGAATAGAAGAGGGTGGGTAAGAGGTGCTTCTTACAGGGAAGACCTGAAAGAGGTAGAACTTGGAGGTGTGACACTTCTTCTCTCCACCATACACAGGCACAGGCACTGGGATGTTTTTCAGGAATTGAGAAAACAGCGTGATGAGGAAGATGGTCCTGAAACAAACAAGGGTACACAAGCTGGAAAGTGGACTTGTCCTGAGCAGGGGCTCAGGAGGCTTTGGGGGTGTTCTGAGAAGCTGAGCCACCAGGTGTCTCTGGGACCAATGTCCTCACCAGGAGGGGCTCCAGCTGGTGGCCCTCTGCACCATATGTAGATACCTGCTATCTCTGAAAAGAGGTCCCTGTTGGAACTGCTTGTGGCTGAAGAGGACTTGTGGGATAGGATGCCATTGTTTCTGGTGTATCTGAGAGGAACAGGCTGTTGGCAGCAGACAGAGTCACTGAGGCCCATAGGGACTGTCATATCTCTCAGGCAGGTCTGGCACAGGTCTGATGATTCCCATACCTCACCTCAGACCACAAGAGGCAGAGTGAATGACAGTGTTGAGAAACTGATGTGACTCCATTTTTTAGAAACCAGCCTCTACCTTAGAGCAAAGCCTGTCCAAGGAAGGGGGTGTGACCCTTGTCCTTGGAAAAACCCACAGAGCACTTCTAGGCAGATAGCCACCCTGCTGAGTTGTTTGTCTGTCAATAACAGGAGAGATCTGTGGCGCCAGGTGTCCCTGACTCAGTCAGGCTAGGTGAGGACCCATAGCAACCCCCTAGCAACCAACAATCAGTATGAGACAGAGAAAATACCTGGGATGCCAGATGACCCCCCAGTAGTTTATGGTGGTTGACAACATGTTGGGAAACCAAGTAGTTCAGCACGTACTCCCCTTGTGGCTTAAACCAATCAGTTTAAAGGAATCCCCCTCGTGTACTAACCAATCACCTTTACCCAACTTGTTCCTGTCAGTGTATGTGCTAATCATGTTTTAGAGTTGTTTTATGATTTTCCCATGGTGTGTGATGATTTGTATGTGAAGTCCCTGCCTCCCCCAAAGAGTATATAAAACTGCTGCAAATCCTGAGCTTGGGACCATTCAGCATCACCAGTTGCTGTGTATGCAGAGGATGGAGCTAGCTCGAAATAAACACCTCTTTGCTGCTTACATTGATCTTGGTCTCTGGTGGTCTTTTGGAGGTTCCGATCTTGAGCATATCAGTGTCACTCCCAGATCCCTCCAAAATTGTTTAAATGCCTGAGGCCTCATTTCCTGTTTCCTGATCCTCCCAGCTGACCACCTCTCCTTCACATTCACACAGCCCCAAGGCCTCCTGGCTGCTTCCTGGTATCATGGGCCTTTATCCCTCTTAGACTACAATGGTGCTGAAGAGCTGGGGACATTCTTTGCACCCTTTCCCAGCTCAATGAAAACTGGCATCCTGGACTCACATTATTCTTACTAGCTGTACTTCCACCAAAGAAAGCGTGGCAGGGCCTCCTCCCCAGAAAGTACTTACATGAAGGAAATCCCCCAGTGGATTCCAGCATCATTGCCAACAGAATCAAAGAGAGGCAGGGCCATCAGGGAAATGGTTGGAGCAATGGTCAAGGGGCCAATGAAGCGCATGAGAAAGCCGATGAGGCCTGAGAATCCCACCAGTATCTGGATGCAGGAAGCAACCATGATGGCACCCTGCAACTGAAGGGAGAGAGTTGGCCTCTGCTCAGCACAGGCCCCCCAAACAGGCCAAGCTGCTCAGCCTGCCGCTCAGTCTGGTCACCCCGTGGGTTCATTCAAAGGCAGGGAGGGCAAAAGCAAAGCTGGAACCCAAAGGAACTGAGAGGAGAGACCTGATCTCACTCCTCTCCACTCTCTATTCCAATGGTCTGTTGCACATTTTCATTTAACATGAAAGATTTCAGAAAACAGGCCTCAGGGTTCTTATCAGTCCCAGTCATGGTGATGAAATGACTTGTGACAATTCAGTGTGTATTGAACATCTTGCTGCTATATTCTTCTGTTCTTCTGCTGACTATTGCTGGGGTCAGAAAACTTTTTCTGTAAAGGACCAGTGAGTGAATATTTTAGGCTTGGTGGCCATATGGGCTCTGTTGCAACTTTTCCAGACAAGATGTGAACAAGTGAGCGTAGCTGTTTCCAATGGGACTTCATTTATAGACTCTGAAATTTGAATATCATGCAATTTTGACATGTCAGGGTATAGTATACTTCTTTGGGGCTTTTAAAAATTACCATGAAAATGTAAAACCATTCTTAGCTCATGGGCTATTCCAAAACAGGCAATGGGCCAGATTTGGCCTTAGTTCGGCCACCCTCCATCTATGGGATTTGAATGAGCTTATTTTACCTTCTCTCTTTACCAGTTTGGATGTCATACATTCCTTTTTAATCTTTTAGAAATTATTATTAACTCTTTAGTGTTAATATTTCACATAACAAAGTCTACAGCTTGTTGAGAGCCACAGCCGAAGGGGCCCCAGCAAACTTCCAGCTGCCGGCTCACAGTGGCCCCAGCAACATCTAGCTGATTGGCTCCTCTGCGGTGATGCTCATTGGAGATGCTCATTGAGCTATTTCCCCGCCCTTTCAGACTGCTAGCTGATGATTGGCTTACAGAGGCCCCAGCAACATTAGCTGATTGGCTCCTCTGTGGTGAAGCTCATTGGGCTGTTTCCCTGCCCTTTCAGACCACGGAGCTGCTCATTGGGGGACTTTTTTGGCCCCGCCCACACGACCCAGCCAATCGGCCTCAAGAGCAGGAGGATGGGGGGAGGTGGTGAGGCTTGTGTTTGAGGGACAGGCTTGTGGGAAGCCGGTGGTGGCAGTTGGGGCTCTGAGGGTTTTTCCTGAGGAGCTGTTTTGTTTGGCGTGTGTGGTTCTAAAAATAAAGTTAGTTTCTTTTGACAAGTGGCTCCTGATTGTGCCCAGCCAGACTGCGGGAACAGCTAAATAAAATTTTCTTTCCTCCTCCCAAACAATACAATGACTGTAGAAAACTTTAACTCCTATTACCATCTTCTGATTTCTATGCTATTATCGCCAAGTGTATATTTTTCCACTGTCATTGATTATTATTACCAACTTTCTTATATTTTTGTGCAGTTGCTCCTTACTTATATTTACCTACTGCCATACACTGAACCGTGCCATACTCCAAAATATGATATCAAAGTCCTAGTCCCCAACATTGTGGTATTTGGAAATGGAGGCTTGGGAGGTAACAAGGTTTAGTGAGGTCAGGAGAGTGAGACCCCCACGACAGCCTTAGTACCTTTATATGAAATGGAAGATTCTCTTTCCCATGCATCAAAGAAAGCTATGAGAGGATGTAGTTTAGAAGGCAGCCATCTGCAAGCCAACGAGAGAGCCCTCACCAGAATCCAACCATGCTGGCAACCTGATCTGAGGCTTCCAGTCTCCATCACTGTGAGAAAATACATTTCTGTTGTTTAAGCCATGCAGTCTATGGTGTTTTTGTTATAGCAACCCAAGCTGACAAATATACCTACACTTTACCACATGGTCCTTTCTTCACTATCGCTTCTTTCCCACCACTCTTTAATTCAAGATTTAATTTATTTTACCTGAAGAATTTCTTTTAGTAGTTATTTCATGGAAGGTCAGTAGTGAATAAACTCTGTCCATCTTTGTTTCACTGAAAATGTTTGACTTTGTCATCAACCTTGTATGATATAGAATTCTATAGTTGGGGACCAAATTCTAGGATGACAGTGTTTTCTCTCAGCCGTTTGGAAATATTCCATTGCCTTCCAACCTCTGAGGCTGCTTACTGAGAAGGCTGCAGAATGTCCAATTTCTATGCTTTTGTAGGTTGTTTTTCTTTTCTTGTTACTTTTAAGATTTTCTCTGTGTATTTGATGTAGCTACTTCATTATGATGTGTTCACTGTGGATTTGCTTTTATTTATTCCACTTGGGACTTAATGTGCTTTTTTCCAGAGTATTCCCATCTTTCATCTGTTCTACACTATCAGATGTTCTGTTTTTTAATACTATTTTCTCTATTATGGCCTTTTATAACACCTACTAGATGCAAGTAGACATCTTGTTCTATTCCACGTTTCTTATTCTTTATTTAATATTCCTATTTTTTTCTCTCTTTCTGTGCTGAATTCTGGAGTATTTCCTTATATGATCTTTCAGTTCATTAATCTCCCTGTGTATAAATGCTCTTTGATCATTAAATGCATTTTTAAATTGCAATGACTACATCTTTTTATTAATAACATTCTATTGATTTTATTTTCAAATTTCCCTCTCATAAATTTTCAAACTTATTATTGTGTGTAGTATAGTTTCTAATGAGTCTCGATCCTCTTAAATTAATTTAAACATGTTGACTTAATAGCCTTTCAGGTTGTTCAATTACCTCTCGTTTCTGCTGAGTCTCTCTCATAATACATTATTTTCTTGTGTGAAATGCTGACATTTTCACCTCTGAGCTCATCTTCAGGAGATTGTTTTTTCCTGTGGGAGTCTTGTAGAGCTGGGAATGTGGAAGATTCCATAGAGTGACTTCACGTTTTCTTCTGCTGAGAGCCACAGGTATTTTGTTGACAGGACCTGTCTCCACTCCTGAGTTTGGGAAACTTGCCACCACCCTCACGTGTTGAGAGCTGTAGTTTTAAATCCTCAGGCAACTCTGTGTCCCAACACTTCCCACAGACTCCTGGGCAGAGTGAGAGAGAGGCTTCCTTTCTCTCTCCCTATCACAGACCTCTGCTCACTGGAGGGATGCCCATCAGGACCCCAGCTCATCATTACAACCCAAACTTCGAGCCTTTGTCCTGTGTCTGGCTTGATTGCTCATCCCAACATCGTAAGCCCCATGCTTCTGACTATGCTTTCCATCCTTGTTTCTAGAAAGAGGCATTGCCCCTTGGCTCTCTGCTCCCGTATGCATTTGAAAGTTCAGTTCATCCATCATTTTTATATGTTGGTACGGTGAGTGGTTCTGTGCAGCTCAAAATACCATAACACTGGGAGGTAAAGTTTAAACTGGTCTCATGTTTGGTAAATTGAACTTGCCATTTCCCCACGCCCCCCATACACACAATTTGCTACTTTTCCTGCAAGCACTGTCTCTTCAGAACAGAATCACTGTTCATTTTTCCCTCTCCATTGCTTCCGGATCCTCAGCAAGTCATATTCATGTGGCTTTCATCTGTGACTAGACTGTGATTTACAGTTGGTGTGCTGACCATGGGTGGGTTCCAGCCTTGACATGTGCACAGGTCAATGTAATTTAGTGAGACATGGAGAATCCACCCTCCATCCCAATAGGGTGACCTGGTCAACAAAACCAACCAACTAATCAATTAAGAAAATGAGGTTGATACTTGATGGAACTTTCACTCATTAACAGCACTGATGACCAGAAGAGGGAGCAAAAAATATGAACTAATACTTGGCAAGTGGCCCATTGCATTGAACTCCTCGAGGTGGGAAAGGATGGTGGAGATGAGAGACTGCCTTAGCCCAGGCAAAAGGGGCTCCTGCGCTGGGCTGTGTTTTAGAGCAGGAGTTGGCAAACTTCTTCTGTTAAAAGCTGCTCTTTGAAATGCTTTTTAAAATTTTGGGCCCTGTGTGGTTTCTGCCACATACACCTTTTCCAAAGCAAACTTTGAAATATAGAATTTATTCTTATTCATGGGCAGTTAAAACAACATAGCCACAGATAGAATTTGGTCCAAGAACCATAATTTGCTGATTCCTGCTTTAGGAAACTCTACAAGCACACACACAAAAAAAAAAAAATGAAAGAAAGAGAGGGAGAGGGAGAGGGAGGGGGAGGGGAGGGAGAGGGAAGGGGAGGGGGAAGGGAGGGGAGAGGGAAGAAAAGAAAATGTATCAAAGAAATGTAGCTATCTCTGTCACTTGAACTCTTCCTCCTTGAAAGATGTAAAAGTGTTCCCAAGGATGCCCCTCCTCACACTCTACGCTTTCCTCACCGGCAGCCCCCATCACCTCTCCTGCTCATCATCCTCTTTTATTTTCTTCATTGCACTATGACTCCCTGATGTTTCCCTCTTGCATCTTCTTATTGGAGCACACCCACTAGAATGCTGGCTTCCTGAGGACAGGATCCTTATCTGTCCACTTGCCCATCACTATCCTAAAGCCCAGATCTTTTCTGGCAGGGAGCTGGATAATAAAGCTTCAGCCAATGAATTGACCCCACCTGTCCCTCCCCTGAGACTCTTACCTCTCGGATCCTCTTCTGCCATTCCTCTGTGAACTCAGGTGAGCTGACATTCACCTGGCTGGCATTGAGTGTCCACTCTGGGCACTTCCAGGATGGAAGGGAGAGCATGGCCAGAGAAGGCGCCACAAAACCAAATGTTGATCCCTGGAGAATTGGCAACCTGGAGGAGCAGGAGGATGCAGTCACTTCCTGAGACCTTCCCCCACAGGCCTTTCCCTGACCCAGAGGGGCCTTTTGAGCCCAAGTTCTAGCTCAGCAGAGAGGCAAACACAACCCCTGCTCTCCCCAGTTTCAGGGAACTCCTGCCAAGCTCCAAGGCAGACTCAGGAACACTCATGTCAAACTTTGGACAGGTAGAAAAGGTGGGCTGGGGAAAGACCACCATACCCAACCCCAGTATGGAGATGCCAAGCTAGGAGGGAGCCAGGTGTGGTGGCACACGCCTGTAATCCTAGCAACTTGGAAGGCTGAGGCAGGAATATCCCAAGTTCAAAGCCAGCCTTAGCAATTCAGTGAGGCCCTAGCAACGTAGCCAGATCCTGTCTTGAACACGCTTAGTGGGGCCATTCTCCTCTCCCCACCCTGAAGCCAGCTCCAGACAATCCTGCTCAGACCCCAGATCACAGAACAGCTCACTCCATTCCTTTTCATGCTCCCCAGGTTACTCCCATGTAGACATTTTCATAGCCTAAAATCTGGGTTTCCACATCCCCTTTTGTCCTCAGAAATCAAGGGCAATCCTGTTATGGGCCAGGCTATCTGGGCAATGACCAAACAGACTCCATGTTATCCTGAGACTCCATGGTCATATAAGAAATGCTTCTCCCTTGGGAACACTTCCCCCTCTGTACCTGTCAAGAGTTGCTTAGCAGAGCATATTTGGCAACACAAAATGGCAATTCTTATATAATGTAAAATTGTTCTCTCTTTGGTTCCCATTTTTCTTGGACAGTGTACCCTGTCAGAGATTTATTGTCTAGACATTAGTAACCATTAGTTGTGCTCAACTAGTGTCATTTTGACCCACTTCCCTTCACTTGCTTGCTGCAATGCCAACCTAGAAAGTCCCATGGGAAATGCCAACATTCCCATCACATTGTTTAACTAGCGGCTCCTTCTGTACCCCTGCTTGCTTGCAGCTATGTTAACCCAGATGTGGTTTTTGCCTTTAAAGATCCTGAAATGCTCAAGCTTGAGGCTGTTCCTTGCAGAGAGAGTTAAGGGTCCGGGGGATGCTGATCTCTAGTGACCACTTCTCAGTATGTACATAACCTTTGTCCTCATAAGCTAAGCATTTACGATGCCCTCAGTGATTCCTAAACTACTTTATGATTATGCTCACAATCCACTGGGTGCACTGACCTCTCTTGTCTTAGCCACTTCTGTATTACTGGGCTCCACCAGGGCAGGAATTCCCTCATTCTCACTTCCTTGCCTCCAATGCTGAACTTGCTACCACTGATACCAGCATTGGGTTTTTCTATCATTTTTTTTCTATTTTTGTAGGCATACAAAGAAACCCCAAATGTTAATTTGCACTTCATTAGGCCATGAAAGATGTGCTTCATTCATGTGATTTTATGAATGTCCAAATATTGGTACCACTGCCCAAATTCATATATTGAAGCCCTAGCCTGACTTGATGACATTTGGAAGTAGAGCCTTGGGAGGTATTTAGGTTTAGATGAAGCCATAAAAGTCAGGTTCCCACAATAAGATTAGTGTCTTTATGAGCAGAGAAAGAGAGATGAGAGCTCTCTCTTCTATATCAGGATACAGCAAGAAGGTGGCCATCTATAAACTAGGAGATGGCCCACACAAGAGCCCAACCATGCAGACGTCTTGATCTGGGAAATTCAGGCCATAGAACTATGAGGAAATACATTTCTGTTGTTTCAGCCACATAGTCTAGAGTATTTTGTTATGGTGTGTTGAGAGCCATAGCCGAAGGGGCACCAGCAAACTTCCAGCTGATAGGTTCACAGCAGAACTAGCAAACTTGCAGCTGATTGGCTCACCGTGGCCCCAGCAAACTTACAGCTGCCAGCTGATTGGCTCCTCTGCGGTGATGCTCATTGGGCTGTTTCCCCACCCTTTCAGACCAGGGAGCTCCTCACTGGGGGACTCTTTTGGCTCCGCCCACGTGACCCAGGCAATCGGCCTCAAGAGCGGGAGGAGTGGGGGTTGAGAGGCTTGTGGGAAGCTGGTGGTGGCAGTTGGGCTCTGACGGAATTCCTGAAGAGCTCGTGTGGTATGGTGTGTGTGTTCTAAAAATAAAGTTCGTTTCTGCTTGATAAGTGGCTCATGAATTGTGCCCAGCCAGACTGTGGCATTTGGTGGCCCACATGGGGAATGACTGAGGGTAAGTGATAAGGTAAACTGCTCGCCCCTGAGGGCAGGGCAAGAGGATGGGTAGCCATTTTAAGATTCTTCTTTCATTTTGTTTCGCTTTTGTTTTATGTTGCCTGTCCCTGGAGATGGGTGAGATGGAAGAAAAACTGTTCACATCTGAGGAAAAACTCTGCATCTGAGGAACAGATAGGGAGAAAGGACGGATGGACATTTCAGGAGGATAGAAAGGCTGATATAATGAATTTTTGTTCCATTCTGTTTCAGTTTTGTTTGGTGTTATCTTGTTGGGTTGGGTTATAGTAGAAATATGGGATCAGAAATTAGTAAAAAACAAACCAAAAGAGTGTTAAGAAAATTGCTAGAGGAAGGAGGCATCTCAGTTAAAATCAAGAACAGTCAGGGCATATGTTGATACAATGCAAAAATGTAGCCCATGGCTTTTTAAGGAGGAGTTGTTAAATATATCACAATGGAACCATCATGGTGAAGATTTAAAAAGAACAGAAAAGAAAAGCCCAGGAACTCTGCCAGTTGGCACATTGCCATTGTGGACGTATGTATCTTGTTTGCTTAGTCCAAAGCCTTCAGTTCAGACAATGGTAGAGGAAGGAGAAGACATATTGATTCAAGTAAAAGAGAAGGTCTCTCAAGTTAGTCAGACAGAGGAAAAAATTCAAGTAAAAGAGAAGGTCTCTCGAGCTAGTCAGACAGAGGAAGAACATTTAGAGCAGAAAAAGCCATCAGGGGAAAAGTTACAACAGGAGACTGCTACTAACACCTTTCTATCACTAGAGGGCATAAGTGTCCAACCAACAATGCCACCTCCATATGCTGGGAGGTCCCCAATCCCCATAGTTGATTGATGGGATCCTGAGACAGGACCTCAAATATTAGCATACCTTATATTTGAGCAGGCAGGAGGGCAACAGATTCACCATGCTTTAGATTTCAGAACAGTGAAGCAGCTAAAAGAGGCTGTAACAACCTATGGTCCTCAAGCACCCTTCACTGTAAGCATGGTGAATCCATTACCAACTTGAACATGATGCCAGCAGATTGGACTAGTATGTGTAAAGCTGTAGTAAATGGAGGACAATATCTGTTATGGAAGGTTGCCAATGAGGAATTTTGCAAGGAGATGGCTAGGCGAAATGCAGCAGCTGGTTATCCTCAGAGAAATCTAGATATGTTGTTAGGAAAGGGACCTTATGAGGGTCAGCAGCAACAAGTTGCATATATTCCTGCCATATACTTACAAATTGCTGGAGATGCGGTTAGAGCATGGAATACTTTACAAGGACATGGAGGTTTACAAGGTTAATTATCTAAGGTAATACAAGGAGCTAATGAACCTTACACTGAATTTGTAGATAGGCTTATTCAAACAGCTACCAGAGTTTTTGGGAATACAGAACAAGCAATGCCATTAATAAAACAACTGGCTTATGAGCAAGCGAATCGTTGGTGCAGAGAAGTCATTAGACCATGGAAACATAAAGATTTAAACACACATATTAAATTATGTAGAGACATTAATGAACAAGGGGAAGTCTTGGAAGCTGCAGTACAACAGGTTTTAGATGCCAGGCCAAAAACATGCTACAATTGTGAACAAACAGGACATTTAAAAAGGAATTGCCCCATAGGAGGAGGGTTTAACAAAACTAGATATCAAAGGAGTAGAATACTGGGTATTTGCCCACGATGCCAGAGAGGGAGACATTGGGCTAATGAATGCAGTTCTCAAACCACCATAGAGGGTACTCCATTATCAAAAACTGAACAAGGACCAGGTGTCTATCCACAATATCATGGAGAAAGGCATCAGGCTCCATTGCCAAAAAATGGACAGGGGGGCCCAATGCTCCAGGGCCCATGACCACAAATATACGGGGTACTGGAGGAACCCAGAAACACCACCAGGGTAGTGCCCAGGACACATTATCCATTAGATCCCTCAATAGACAAACCAGAGGAAGCACAGGATTAGATATCTGTGCCTCTGCCAGAACAGTACTAACTCCAGAGATGGGAGTTTAAATCATTCCCACAGGGGTAAAAGGGCCTCTTCACAAAGGAACAGTAGGCTTATTATTGGGATGCAGTTCTTCTACACTAAAAGGACTTATGATAAGTCCTGGGGTAATTGATCCCAATTATGAAGGTGAAATAAAAATATTATAGCTAGTTCTCCAAGAGGTATATCAGTAATTTCACCAGGAGATAGAATAGCACAGTTATTAATAGTACACAGAACCTGCATGATAAATTTTCCAGTTGTACTGTAGAAAGAAGTTCCAGGGGATTAGGCTCCACAGGTGTAAATTGGGCTATGCTGTCTTTAAATTTAGATTCTCGCCCAATGCTAAAACTAAATATTCAAGGACATGAATTTAATGGGCTACTGGGCACAGGTGCAGACCTTAGCATCATATCTAGTCAAGAATGGCCAAAACATTGGCCATTACAACAGGCCACTCAAACACTTTGAGGCCTAGGAGTAGCAACTAATCCCCATAGAAGTGCAATGGTATTAGACTGGAAGGATCCTGAAGGATGTGAAGGAAGTATACAGCCATATGTATTGGATCATCTTCCTATAAATTTATGGGGACGAGATGTCCTAGATCAATTAGGACTAACATTAACAAATAACATCAATCCAAATGCGCCCACTATTAGGGCTAGACAAGGTTTTAGGAAAGAAAAAAAGATTAGGAGAACAAGAACAAGGTATAGCAGCACCAATTCAAATAGATCAAGGAATAAATAGACATGGATTGGGTTTTCAGAAGGGGTCACTGAGACAATAAAAATTACTTGGAAATCAGAAAGACCAGTATGGGTTCCTCAGTGGCCCCTGACTAAAGAAAAGATACAAGTACCCATGACCTGGTCAAACAACAATTAGCAGAGGGACATATAAAACCTTCTGTATCTCCCCATAATACTCCCTTTTTTGTCATCAAAAAGAAATCTGGTAAATGGAGATTATTGCAAGATTTAAGATCCATTAATAATGAGATGGGTATTATGGGACCTGCTCAATTGGGGACTCCCCAATTTTCTGCTTTGCCAAAAACCTGGTATGTTTTAGCTATAGATATTAAAGATTTTTTTTTCAATTCCAATTCATCCTGAGGATAGTCCACGTTTTGCATTTACTATCGCTGCACTGAATCATGAAGGTCCTGATCAGAGATATGAATGGAAAGTACTCCCTCAAGGGATGGCTAACAGCCCAACTATGTGTCAAATTTATGTTAACAAAGCAATCAGGCACTTAGAAATCAAAATCCTGAACTACAAATATTTCACTATATGGATGATATATTATTAGCACAAAAAGATAAAACTACATTGCTAGAATGTTATGCCACACTTACAAACTTATTAAAAAATTATAATCTAGAGATAGCAATAGATAAAGTACAATTAAATTTTCCAATTAATTATTTAGGAATTCTATTATCCTCAACCATGGTCCGTCCACCAAAAATTCAAATACGAGTAGATCAACTCAAATCACTTAATGACTTTCAAAAGTTATTAGGAGTCATAAATTGGATAAGGCCTTATCTAGGCATACCAACAGGAGAGTTGGGACCTTTATTTGATATCCTAAAAGGTCCATCAGATCCAAATTTACCCCACATGTTAATGCCTGAAGCAAGAAAGGCATTAAAAATTATTGAAACATATATGGAATATATGCATTTGGATAGAATTGATGTTTGCCTTTATTATTTATTGTAATACCAACAAAAAATATTCCTAAAGGAGTATTTTGGCAAGAAGGTCCATTATTGTGGATACATTTATCTTATTCTCCTGACACTATTCTTACTAGGTATCCTGAGGCTGTAGGACAATTAATACTCAAAGGAATAAAAGCAACAAAGGGAGTGTTTGGAAATTCTCCCAATAAAATTATTACTCCATATACTATGAATCAAATTGATGAGTTAGCTAATGAGTTAAATACTTGGGCAATAATCATGTGTAAATCTAATGTTTCATTTGATAATCACTTACCATCTAATCCTTTGTTGTCTTTTTGGTCTTTGCATCCTGTAGTTTTTCCAAAAATGACAAGAAAAACACCTATCATGAATGCTCCAAATGTATTCATTTGATGGGTCAAATAATGGTACAGCAGCAGTAGTTACCCCTGATCAAACTTTTACATTTTTAGTACCCAAACAATCAGCTCAAAAGGTAGAGCTTAATGCAGTATCACAAGCTTTTGTGATGTTTAAAGATTCTGTATTTAATTTATTTTCTGATAGTCAGTATATAGTTAATGTTATAGTATCCCTTGAAGATGCTGGTAGGATTTCCCCTTCCTCTACTGTTTTCTCTTTGTTTTCCACTATACAAAGTCTAATCTGGGACAGAAAAGATCCATTCTTTATAGGACATATCAGGGCATATAGAGGATTGCCTGGAGCCCTTAGTTTGGGCAATGATTTAGCAGATAAAACTACACATGACATACATATTTTCTCTACAATAGAAGAAGCTATAAATTTTCATAAAAGGTTCCATGTCAATACTAGTACTTTACAAAAACATTTTAAAATAACTAAGGAACAAGCTAGACAAATAATAAAACAATGTCAAAATTGTGTGACCTTTTTACCACAAGTTAATCTTGGGGTCAATCCTAGAGGACTGATACCTAGCCATATTTGACAGATGGACGTCACAGACTTGCCAAAATTTGGAAAATTAAAATATTTGCGGGGCTGGGGATGTGGCTCAAGTGGTAGCGTGCTTGCCTGGCATGCGTGCGGCCTGGGTTCGATCCTCAGCACCACATACAAAACAAAGATGTTGTATCCGCCGATAACTAAAAAATAAATATTAAAATTCTCTCTCTCTCTCTCCTCTCTCTCTCTTAAAAAAAAAAAATATTTGCATGTTACAGTTGATACTTCTTCTGGATTTTTGATGGGCTCCCTTCATGCCGGAGAAAAGACTAAAGATATTATAGCTCATTGCTTACAAAATTTGCCACTGTGGGCGTTCCAAAACAATTAAAAAGGGAGAATGGTCCTGATTATACTTCTACCTCTTTTAAACAATTTTGCTCATCATTTGGCATTACTCATATAACAGAAATCCCATACAATCCACAGGGACAAGACATAGTTGAAAGAGCTCATCAAACTATTAAAATGTATTTATTAAAGCAAGAAGAGGGAATTGGAAAGGGGTATATATCCCCCAAAGATAAACTTAAAATAACGCTTTTTACTCTAAACTTAAAATTTGGATTCATCAGGACTTAGTGCTGTGGAAAGACATATGTATCCAAAAAATGTACATAAGCCCAAGGTACTTTGGAAGGATATTTTAACAGGACAATGGAAAGGTCCTGACCCAGTGATTGTCTGGAGTCGGGGGTCTGTTTGTGTGTTTCCACAGGGAGAACAGCAGCCGATTTGGATTCCAGAGAGATAAACTAAGGTCCTGACCCAGTGATTGTCTGGAGTCAGGGGTCTGTTTGTGTGTTTCCACAGGGAGAACAGCAACTGATTTGGATTCCAGAGAGACTAACTAAAGCGATTTCTTCAGACCAAAAAGAAGATGATTTGGCTCACATCCATAACAGCTGATATCCAGAACTCCAGTTTGGCTATCCTTACATCTGCGACAGTAGTTCTCCCACACCTGGAGGCTAATGAAACCAGGATGCTTTTTTCAATATCTATTTTATTATTGCCCTTTCCCACATCATGAAGTTCTATTTTGTTTTTTGAGCTCATATAGACCTAGGTTAATGTTTTGCTGATCAGTTCTATTTTTTGACTATGGAGTTTTTAAACATTGCAATGGAGATTTCACCTGTAAAAAGTTACAAGGCCTTTACTATTATGTTATGTGTTGTATGTATTATATTATGTGTGCACACTTGTGTTTTGTGTTGTATGTTTGTATGTGTGTATGTCCATATATCATATATGATGAGCGCTCATGAAAAAATGGATCCAAATATTTTTTTTATTTTTATTCACGTGATTTAAATGGTTTAATTTAAATTGGGTAAACAGCTGTTGAGGATTTTTTTAATATGTGAACAAAAAAAAGAGGTTAACAGATCTGTTTGTTTACTTTCACGTTTCCTTTTCATTATATTTAATAATTCTGTTCAGGATAATGTAAGTTGTTCAGAAAATTGTTTTCTTTTAGTGCCTGCTGGAATGTTACATGATTTTATCTTTAGCCATTATTGCCAGAATTCCTATCTTCATCCCAGTGCTGGTGAAGACAAAAAATAAAACCAAACTACAGCTTCTGCAATAGCTATCACTGAACTGCTTGCAGAACTTTCCTGGACTATGTATCACTTGTATGCATTGTGAACTATCTGTTGGTGCAGCAACTTGTGGTAGTGTTGGGGTATTTTTGCTGATGGTGTCATCGGTGGTACAATTTTTTCCAAAAGGAGCTGTTAATTGGCTTGTTGTATTGTCTTCCCTTCTGCTTGTGATGGTTTTTCAGCTAAAATTTGGGGGCCAACAGAGGTGAGGCAAAGAACCTCACCCCCCCACACTGGTACAAAGGCCTATCCACAGATGTGGCTGTATGCTGGACTGGTAGTCAATGACGGGTAAGATCCAATTGCAATGGTACCAACCTAAGACAGGAGGCTGACGCCTTGAGGTCACCTCATCTGATGACGGGTAAGAACCATATGTAGTATTGGATAACCTAAGGCAGGCAAGGTCCCTAAGCCACATGCTTGTTGTTTAAACAGAGAGGGGGAGATGTTGAGAGCCACAGCCGAAGGGGCACCAGCAAACTTCCAGCTGATTGGCTCAGAGTGGCCCCAGCAAACTTCCATCTGATTGGCTCACCATGGCCCCAGCAAACTTCCAGCTACCAGCTGATTGGCTCCTCTGCGGTGATGCTCATTGGGATGTTTCCCCACCCTTTCAGACCACGGAGCTGCTCATTTGGGGGACTCTTTTGGCTCCACCCACGTGATCCAGCCAATCAGCCTCAAGAGCAGGAGGAGTGGAGGTTGAGAGGCTCGCCAGAAGCTGGTGGTGGCAGTTGGGCTCTGAGGGAATTCCTGAAGAGCTCCTGTGGTGTGGCGTGTGTGTTCTAAAAATAAAGTTGGTTTCTGCTTGACATGTGTCTCCTGAATTGTGCCCAGCCAGACTGCGGCAATGGTGGCCCAAGTTCACCAAGAGAGCTTCCACGGGAAACAGATGCCACTTCATCTCTTTATACTTGCCCTTCTTCCCTGTACTACGGGACTCATAAGTATACCTGCTTCAAGTCCTTTCATGAGAATTATGTGTTTTACAAACCATACAGTACTTGTGCACACATCACCTTACTGTTATTATCACACAGGAGGAGGAATGGACAAGGTCTTGGGTTGGAGGAAAGAAGGTGGCACCAGAGTTCATGCTGCAGCTCCACATCACCAAATTGAATCATGGAATTGACCTGGGGCTTGAATCATCACCACTTTGTCACCAACAGCTTCCCCTTATTTCTCTCCATTCCAGAGGGATGAGGGTTGAAGAAATCAAAGGCAAGTAGGCCTCTGAAATCTCAGAGGACATGAAGTGAATCATGTGACTTCCCTTGTTGGTCTCAAAGAGGCCAAGGAGGCCTGATACAAGACAGTGGGGAGCTGGGCAATGACAGAGATGGGGTGCTCTCATTGTAGCTTTGACAATGACCAAACACATCGGATGCATTTCCTCCAAATTTCATTAATGCACCCAGGGAATGCATGGAAATACAAACATTTCAGCAGCCCTCTAAGATAGAAACTAAAACTAGAAGTATGATTGCACCATTAATGAGTATGACTGAAGAGGAATTCTTTTCTACCTGCTGCACACTTTGCCCTGCAGATCAGAACTTGAAAGGTGACCTCATTAATTAGCTATCCCAAGCCCTTGATATACTGCTATAAAAAGTAGTCCATCATACAATTCTCCCTCCCCCACACCTTCCCCTGGCTTCTCTTGATGCTCTAACTTCAATGTGAATAAGATCAATCTAGGATTCTGTTCAAATTTCCAGAATCCTGAGAGGATTCTGACCTTGCAGTGGGCCTCAGGGAGGTCCAGAGAGGTGCCCTTTTAACAGGCACTTCAGATAACTTTGATGCCCATGTCCACACCAGATGACAGTCTTGGCTCATGACATTAGAAGGAAAGGAGATCCTGCAGAGAGTTCCAGAATTCAGAATTTCACAGCCACTTAACAAAAAGGATAAGTGGGTGGAGAAGATAGGAGTGCTGGAAACTGTCCAAGATGAAGGAAACCAAGGGTCTTTTGCAAACCACACTGAAAGACATTGACTTTTGGGTAAAAATGCCAGTTTGTACACTTGCTCCTCTTGAAACCCCACTAAACTTCACATTAAATGTATTTTATAAGCAAAAGTCAAAGGATAAAGAAAATGAAGCAGGAAGAAATTGCACTAAAATTTTGACAGCAGAAAAGCAGGTGTAGAGTGGAAACTGATGTAACAGCCCTGCAGAGAAGCATCCTATGCCAGCAAGAGATAAACGCTAACATTCTGAAGAACCCACAAAGTCTCCAGAATGATTCTCCAACTAACAATAAATGTGGAGCTAAAACAGGTTAAAGTCTTTTTAAAGTACCAGCTCTCCCATCATGGAAAAGGGGGAAAAAGGGTCTCTGTGCTATAAGAAAACAGGCAGAACTGGAAGTGGTTGACCAGTCAAAACAAAGACATTTCATTCAATATATGCAGACTGCACATGGAAACTCCCAGCTCACATTCCCACGTGGCTTCCAGAATACTTGCAGCCAGGGCTTCTCCCTCTAGGCAAGAGACTAGAAGATTTTGGGGAGATAATATGATAGCATGAGAGAAAAGAGATGGCAAATATTGGGTTTCCCCAGGGAGATTCTGATGCCTTTTTTTGAGGCAGTGCTGGGGGTTTAACCCAGAGCCTCAAGCACACTAGGCAAATCACCCTACCACTGAGCTCCACCCTCAGCCCAAGATGCCATTTTTTAAGACCATAGTGTGAATTGTGACCTCTGCATTTGGGCTAATATCATGCTATAGTGAATGGCACAGGGAACAAGGCCTATTCTCAGACTTGAACTTTTAGTTAACCTTTTAGGACCTCAGTAGTAGATATGAGCAGATGCTGCAAGGGTCACCAGATAACCAAGAGAATATGAATGACAAAGACCCAAATAAAGAGACAGATAAAAGTAGCTTCTCCTGCAAGAAGGTGATACCTTTTAAAAATCATACGTCATTGAGATATTAAGAGAAGATTTTTGACATTCATACATCAAGAACAGAATGCATAAAAATGGAATACAGTATTCAGAGAACAAAAAGAACTGTTAACAAAATTATTGAAGAAATAAACTCAAGGTAAGATATAGAAAATAAATTTGATTGAAATTTCCCATTGCCAAAGACCAAAAAATACAGAGATGTAAATAATAATTTTTTTAAAAGATAGGAAAGTTAAAGGACTAGTCCAGAGAGTCCAATGTATAAAATCATAGGAGTTTCAGAAAGAAACTCAAGTAAACAAAGGACAAATATTTACATATTGAAAGAGACTATTGAATACAAGGCACTATGGCAGAAAATTAATTTATACCATGAGACATAATCAGAAATTCATAACACAGAATTATAAAGCAGATCCTTCAGCTTCTAGGAGTGGGAATGGGACAGAGTATTATCTAGGGCCTCAGAATTCTTAAATTCACATGGAAACCTAAAAGACAGTGTGATAATATTTTCAAAATTCGGAAAGAAAATGATCCCAACCTAAAATTCTATACCCAGCTGAGCTGTCAATCAGATGTGAGAGTAGAATCAAGATATTTTTCTACCTTGGAAAACTTGGAATAGAACCACCATTTGACCCACTCCTTGGTTTATACCCAAAGGACTTAAAAACAGCATACTACAGCGAATACACCCACATCAATGTTTATAGCAGCACAAATCACAATAGCTAAATTGTGGAACCAACCTAGATGCCCTCCAATAGATGAATGGATAAAGGAACTGTGGTATATATACACAATGGCATATTACCCAGCATTAAAAGAGAATAAAATCATGGCATTTTCAGGTAAATGGATGGAATTGGAGAATATAATGCTAAGTGAAGTTAGCCAATCCCAAAACCCAAAGGTCTAATTTTCTTTGATAAGTGGATGCTGATCCATAATGGGGGAAGGCATAGGAAAAATGGAGGAACTTTGATTGGGCAAAGGGGAAAGAGGGGAGAGGAAGGGGTATGGGTGCAGGAAAGATGGTGAAATGTGATGGACATTATTACCCTAGGTACATGTATGACTGCACATATGGTGCAATGCTACATGGTGACAATCAGAGAAATGAAAATTTGTGCTGCAATTGTATATGATGAATCAAAGTGCATTCTGCTGTCATATATACCTAATTAAAATAAATAAGTAAATTTTTTTAAAAAGATATTTTTGTATATGTAGTCTCAAAAAATTTACCTCCCATGCATTCTCTCTCAGGAGATTATGTATTCCACCAAAATCAATTCAAAACAAAACAAAACTGGAGAAAAAACCATGGAAGTAAGAGAGCCAACACAGAACTGGCATGAAGTAAATATTCAGGATGAGGGTGAAGAGGCATCTCGGGTTGACAGTTGAGCACCAGGAGCAGACAGCAACTATTCTAGATTATAGCTAGGAAAGACCTCCCAAGAGATGGCTGATCAAGCACCTGAACTTGAGAGACAACTTGATGTGAATCAGACTTTAAAGAAGAGATTTAGACAAAAGGCAGAGCATTTAGAGTTGAGTTGTAGATAAGCACACAAAATATTAAGCATATTAAAAACAAAATAAATGTTAAGTCCAGGGAAAACAAAAGGCTGGCCAGAAAGTCACCTAGTGATTCAGTTCTGAATGGCATCATAGTCCTTCTCATGGAAACACTGAAGACGGCCCTCTTTGGGGAAGGCAGGACAGGAGGAGGAGGGGAAGATGCTTATTTGTCGGGGGAGTGAAGGATTGCGAAGGAAAATAAAATGATAATCATCGTATTGGGACATCAATCAGTAATGCCTAAAATGGAAGTGTGTTATCTAGAGACTTGGAGGCCAACAGCTAAATAATCAGCCAACAAGGGTAGAAGCTTGCCTCTGCCTAGAGGAAAGGGACAGAGACCTCTAGTGGAGAGGAGAAGCCTGTTTGTCTGCCTTCTTTAAACCTACTACTACCCTCTACCCTGAGGGAACCCCTAAGGCCCCCAAACTGGCAATGGACAGGAAGCCTTTGCTCCCCTCTGTTGGGCTGCAGAAGCAGGATGCCCAGCCCTTTTGTTTTCATGGACTCTTCTGTCCGCACAAAGAAACAGAAAGGAAAAACAAAGAGAAAAAGCAGGTGAAGTTACAGAGTGCAGAACCTTGGCAGTTGTCCAGGCTGGGACGTTGAGCCTTGAGCTGGGCCACCCCATACCCCTTCCACAAAGCACAGTGGCAGCTGCCCCACTTTTGCCCCCAGGCACAGATTCAAAGGGTACTGATCATAAAACCAGCCTTGACACTTGTCTAAATATACTTTGTTCAGTTCTTATTTTTCCCAGTTATAAAATAATAATACAGATACTTTGAAGAAAGGTAAATGACAGATTAAAAGTGAACTTAAATCCTATTACTCAAGAACAACTATTAATCATTAGTTCTTTTTATCTGTAACTTGATAAGCCTTACCATGCAGATAATACAGACCATTTATATCCCAGAAATAAGCTTCGACATTTTTTCCAGCCTTTTTTCTATCTTTGAATAGGTAAATGTTTACAACTTTCATATCCATAATGACATTGATCACTATAATAGTGAGAAACCTGAAGCAAGTCCTTTAATAGGAACTGGTTAAGTAAATTAGAATATATTTATTCTGTAGAATGCTAAGTGACAAGTTTCTCAAAAGTGCTATTGCAGGAATGTGTTTATCGAAATTGAAAGATATTTAAAATGCATCACATATGTCAATTGAGGCACTGTCATTCACCACAGTTAAAATTTTTTAAAAAGTACTTTGAAAGAGGGGATAGTACAAAACACACAAACACACACACACACACACACACACACACACACACACATATATATATATTACTTTGAAAATTATAAATTATAAAATTTTATATATATAGTACTTTGAAACAGGGGACAGTACAAAATTATACATATGTGTGTGTGTATTATATATATTTTATATATATATTACACACACACATATATATATGTATATATATATATATATATATATATATATATATATATAATTCTATATATACACACACATATATATATGGATTAGGTGAAATATATATAATATGCTTTTATTTTAGCTTGAAAAATAAATTTTCTGTATCAGGCACTGAGCTGAGCAATTTTATAAACATTATCTAATTTAATTCTCAAGGCTTAGGGAAATATAAACAGTTGTTGCTTGCATGAGTTCTCTGGGAGAAAACAGATGGAAATGTAGCCAGGGATTTGGAGAACAAGGGGCATTAAGACCCCATTATGGTAGAGCGCTCTCCCAGCATGCGTGAGGCTCTGGGTTCAATCCTTAGCACCATGTAAAAATAAAATAAAGATATTGTGTTCATCTACAACTAAGAAATAAATATTTTTTTAAAAAAAGACTCCACCAAGCAGGCCCTATGCCCTGTGCACCCAGTAACCTGGGGAGGACAAGCCCTTCACAAGGTTCAGGGTTGAGAGGTGTGGAGTTTGAAGGCCTTGTGGGTAAATAGGAGGCTGTCACCTCTTGGGGACAGAGGCTTTGGAGGTTGAGTTGTTAGAATCCAACCCCACCTGTGTCATCACCTTGATGCCCTCTTCTTGGAGCCAGTCCAGTGGCTGGACAAAGGATGATGTCACAGAAACTTTTTCATAGAAACTGGGTCAGGAAAGGAGCAGAGCCCCAGGAATGCAGAATGAGGTTGGCTAATTCTTGAATTTGAAAGGTGTAAGACATCCCAGGTGTCCCAAAAGCCCCAACCCTTCACTACTGCATAAGGAGGATTTTGTTCATTTATTTACTGAGCTCCTACTTCTAGCAGGTGAGGTCCTGCTACATTGTGGAAAAGCTCATCACATACCTTCCCTGCTGATGAACACCTGGGGCAAACCCAGCTGCCCTCATAGGGACAAACCATTTCCCTCTGCCTGCATCACCAGCTCACTCTCCTACCCTGACACCACCACTGTCCACCTCTGGTCATAATCCATCAAGTGCATCTGGTGACCTGCAGTTATCAGGGCCAGGGCAAAGTGACTTCGGACCCGTGGTAACAGGCATGTTGTGCAGAACCAGGGCAGGTCAGACTAAAGCAGGGCAGAAGTATTTGCTCTACTCTGCAGAGAGTCCAGAAATAATGGAAGGGAGACATAGTACCTTGATCACTCCAGAAGAAGAAAGGACCAGGCAGAAACTGTTGGGTAAACATATAACAGCAGCAGCATTACAGAGAAAAACCCCAGCATGGCGACTAACGACCCTCCTTCTCCTCTTTGTTTCTTTCACTGGCGGGAAACCTTCCCGCCAGCGCAAATGTTCAAACGCTGCCGGTAGGAAGCCTTAGCCCCAATTAGAATTAATTTCTTGGGCCCCGGAACTGACATATGGAAGAGCTTGCCAATAAACAGGCGACCTGTTATCTACCTCAGCCCTGCGACCTCTCCTTAGACCTATATAAACACACAGCCTTTTGTAATAAAGTGGGAAAACTCTTTGGTAATCTGTGTCGTGTGGTGCGGCGTTTTTCCAGTCTTACAGAAACCATGAGCAATCCCAGAGGAGTGAAAGCTTGGAAATACATTTGGTCAATATTTTACTTCCTCTCGTGATTACCTTTTAAACTTAGTGTCTTATTTTGAAGTAAATGGTGATATATCTCCCTACATGAACTTGAAGTAAGCACCAGGTGTGGAGACCTTTAGCGGATGCTTTGAGACCCCAACCTCATAGGCAGGAAGCTCCCTGTGCTGCCAGGGCTAGAGCTACCAGCCATGACCTGAGCAAGGCAATCATCGGCTCTTCCACAAAAAGCATCAGTTTTTGACCCTGTAATTTTTAGCATGGTTTTAATTGATAAGGTTTTCTAAAGTCTTATTGCAAAATCAGCATGTTGATTTCTCATTTTAAAAAGCACATCATTGAATACTGGCTAGCAGTTAAGCAAGTGTACATGGCATTTTTAAATTTACTCTTTTATATTTTGGATATTGAAGAATAAACCTAGAAGCGCTTTACCACTAAGTTCCATCTCCAATTCTTTTTATTTTGAGAAAGGGTCTTGCTAAGTTGTTGAAGCTGACCTCAAACTTGTGATTCACCAGCCTCAATCTCCCAAGTTGCTGGGATTACAGGTGTGCACCACTGCGCCCAGATGGACATGGTCTTTGATTCCTGAGCTAGACTTTACAACCTACAGTTTCTCAGGAAATTATTCATTAGGAACTCAGGTAAGCCCACTTCCCTGGGAGGGACCAAACCCAAGATAATTTTTACCCCCACTTTAGTCTAATGATACTGGCATGATTTTATTCCCTAATTTTATTTCCTTCTTGCTTTACCTGCTTAACTAGGGTGAAAATGCCTTGAACCTAACTCCTTATTTGGGCTTCTCAAAGAATTTTCCACAGGCCCTTTCTGTCCCCATTGTCCTGCTGCAAAGACCCTTCCTCATTTACTCGTCAATATCCTAATTTGAGGCTTTTCCCCACCTGTTTGTTTTTCAGGTGAGAAAATTGAGCCTAGAGAAGGTAAAGGACTGGTCCACGTCCCACAGCACAGAGCCAGGGCTAGAATTCAGCCCCCCGGCTTTCAAGCTGAAAGCTTTTCCATAATTGAAATTAGCTCCATCTCTGATCTGGGGGAGTGGGCACCCTCATTCACAGAGCTCTGTGTTTGTGACTCTGATGGGGCGAGGGAAGTGAGGGGCTCCTCAATATCCAAGCTGGGAGATTTCAGGCCCTGACGCTGCTCCAGGCCCTCACATCGAGGGCCATTCCAGGAAATTATGGGAGCCTGAGAGACAGTAAATATTGGAGCAAATATGGGAGCCTGAGAGACAGAGTAAACATTGTACTTCTTTGAGAAGTACAATGAAAAAGAAAGAGAAGAGAAATGCCTGCCAAAAATGTTAGCAAGAGTAGCCCCTCCTCTCCAGGGACCTGGCAGAACTCCAGGATTGTTCTGTCTCCTGGAAATGACCCAAAAGGAAGTGCTATGAGAAGTGCTTTGGATTAGAGACCATAAAGACCACAACAGGAGTGAGTTCTCTCCTCTGGATGTTCTTTTCCATCTACCCTGGAAACCATCACCCAGCCTCCTACCACCTACACCTGCAGAGCCTTGGTCCTATAATGAAGAGGAATGAGACATGAACTTCCTGCCAAGCCATGTTCTCCTAAGACAGCTCAGGCAGAAGTACTTTGGAGGGAATGTTTTCCATTCTCCTTTGCAGACTGGTGCAGATTAGGTCAGAAAGGAATTTATAGTGAACAGCCCCAGCTTGCACGACTCTTTCTAAAGGGTGCAGAAGGGCCTGGTGGTATGTTTTCTACTGATCTGCCTTTGGAAAATCTGTAAGCAAAACATTTCAACCACAAGTGGATGAGCTATGTCTCTTCATTACCACTTCTCTTTCCCTACACATTGCCCCAGGTGGCATTTAAAAGGCCACGAGCATTTCTAGGATTTGGCTAAAGGGAAGTTGAGTCACAATGCATTTTATTAGAATGTATATGACATATCTATGTCACTTGAAACATAAATATAAAATCATAAAATATAAAGGGGTACAGTATTATAGGTCATGATAAAAGAGAAAATTAATAAAAATGTACTGCTACTATTTCTGTAGCACTTGTGCTTTTTACCTCCTTTTTAAATTTTGTAATTTCTTGTGAGTTCTTTTTCCTACCTAAATAAATACTATTCTTTGTTGTGGTTTTTTTATTCATAATGTTCTGTTCTTAGTCATAGAAGACAACAAAAATTGTATAAGCTTCAGGCTAAGCAAACCTGGATCCATCCTTAGACTAAATGCTAAATAAATGTAAAGGAAGGAGGCCCTGGAGTAGCCTGGGTGACGCAGCTGACCAGGAAAGGTCCATGGGACCCACCCAGAGCAATTTTCTGAGAAGGTGGTAACCCAAAGAAACTGTTTCTAAGCTTCTGGAGAATCCGAGCAGGGCAGGAAGTGGTGGTAGAGAATGTAAAAGATGAGATGTGAGAAAATGAGAGGAGGCTCTCCAAGGACACATTTTCCAGGTTTCCCAATTTTTCCCAGGTCATCTCCATGGTCTAAGGACTCCATTTTACCCAGGAAGATTTTAACAGTCCACATAAGCACAAAAAGGACTTGATCGTTGGGAAAAAAGTGATTCTACTGGTTTTAGCAACTGTTCACTTCAGTGATGCTACAAAGGAGCAGGGCAAGTACCTCCACAAATTTAGTGAACAGGTTCCAAGTCATGTGTGTGGATCAGTGAATGTTTGCTATCTTGGGAGCTGAGAACAAAATTCCTCTTCTCTATTCATTGGTAGCCCTTCCTCAGTACCAGTTGCCATATTAATTGCCCTGGCAGGACCAGGGCTGGGCTTCAACTAGGCCAATCAGAACTCTTCCCTGGAATTTTAACATGAGCAACTAGTCAGAGTAGTACTCACTCACTCTTGAGTGGTAAGTGTTTGGATGTCCAGCAGCCCTGTCAAAGTCTGCTGTTAATTTTATGTGTCAACTTGTCTGGATTAAGGGATGCCCAGATAGCTGGTGAGACATTACAGGTGTGTCTGGAGTGTTTCCAGAAAAGACTGTAGTAAGTAAAGATCTTCCTCCCCATTGTGGGCAGCCATCAGCCTATCTGTTGAGGATTCAAATAGAACAAAAAGGATAAAGGAAACATGAAATCTCTTTCTTCTTGGGTGGGTCACCCCCCTTCTTATGCCCTCAGACCTTGCTGCTCCTGGTTCCCCAGATTTCAGACTCCATCTAGGACTTACAGCATTGGCTTCCCACCCTCCACCCCACATCCCATAGATAGCTTTGCACTCAGTCCAAATCACACCACCATAGTTCCCTATTCTCCGGCATGCAGATGGTAGATCATGGGACTTCTTGGACTCCAATTCTACAGGAGCCAATTTCTGTAACAAATCTCATTTTCTATATGGCCATACACATCTGATTCTTTCTGCTTCTTTGGAGAACTATGCCTAATAAATACAGCAAGAACCTCTCTGAGAAAATGAAGCTCAGACACTGTCAGAGTCCTGTCCTCAAACCAGGAGGAGAGCAGCCTATACTTAGACCTGAGCTTTGGAGGATGGAGCCTGGCTCCTTTGAAAACATAAATAAGATTGAAAAGTCCTTAGCCAAACTAACCAAAAGAAAAAGAGAGAAAACAGAAATTAATAAATTTGGATATGAAAAAGGAAAAATCACCAGAGACATCACAGAAATCCAGCAGATCATTAGGGACTATTTTGACAACTTAGATTCCAATAAATTGGAAAACCTAGAAGAAATGGATATATTTCTAGACAAATATATTTGGCAAAATTGAATCAAAAGAACATTAAAAACATGAACATACTAATAACTTGTAATGAGATAGAATCAGTAATAAAAAGCCTTTCAATGAAGAAAAGCCCAAGACCAGATGGATTTTCAGAGGTTTCTATGAAAGCTTTAAAAAACAACTAATGCCCAAACTCCTCAAATTATCCGATGAAATAGAAAGAGATGGCCTCTCCTGGAAGTGGTCCACATGCTTACACCATGATCTACTTGGGCACCAGGGGAGGTTCTAATATTTGTTAAAATTAGGGACATGGTAGGAACTGTGTCTTGCACCGGGCTGTGGGCACCAGGAGGAGGTTCTCTGCATGGTGCTAGGCCGAGATGGATCTGCTCAGGGCCCAACAGCTGGCAACAGAGCTGGAAGTGGAGATGATGGTGGGCATGCACAACAGAATGACCAGTGCCTGCCTCCAGAAGTGTGTGTCTCTCCACTATAAGGAAGCAGAACTGTCCAAGGGCATGATTTGGACATTCATGAATGGATAGGCAAAAAGTCTACAGAGTTGTCTATGCAGAATGAAGAGGTGATGAAGAGTGTGCAGCAGAGCTCTGGTCCTGCATGAGGCCCTCAGACAGCATATACCTGGGGTGCACATTGCTTCTCCCCACTTATTTAATAAAAATGCCCCCTATTGGGTGTCACGTGAAGACTGCCAGGCCTAGGCTCTCTCTGGAGCATCTCCAGAAGCTCGGATTGTGGCAGAGCTATCTTGTAGAAGGGATATTTGTCACACTGATATGTGAATGTGTGTGTGTGTGTGTGTGTGTGTGTGTGTTTTAAAGCAAGTTTGTTGACACCTACAAAAAAAAGGGATGAAACACTTCCAAATTCATTCTATTAATCCAGGATTACACACATAACAAAACCAGATAAGGACACATCTAATGTAGGAAACTACATTAGAAAACTACAGACCAATACCCCTGATAAACTTAGATGCAAAAATATTTAATAAAATATTAACAAATCATGTTCAAGAACATATTAAGAAGATTGTACACCACAACCAAGTTGGTTTCATTCCAGCAATAGGATGGTTTCATATAAGCAAATCAGTAAATGTAATTCCTCATATAAACAGAATTAAGAAAAAAATCACTTAGTCATTTCAATAGGTCTTCAACAAAATTCAGCACCCATTCATGATTAAAAACACAGAACAAACTAGGCATAGAAACAACCTACCTCAACATCATAAAAGCTATATGTAAAAATCCCAAAGCCAACCTCAGAGTAAATGGGAAAAAACTGAAAGCATTTCCTTCAAAAGCTGGGACAAGATAAGGACATCCACTCTCACCACTCTATTTAATATAGTGCTCTAGCTAGAGCAGTTAAGGAAGAGAAGGAAATAAAAGGAGTAAAATAGGGAAAAAAGAAGACAAATTATCACTGTTTACAGATGATATGATCCTATACCTAGAAGATCAAAAAAATCCACCAAAAGACTGCTAGAGCCAATATGCAAATTTGACAAATAGCATGACACAAAATCAGCATACAAAAATCAATAGCTTTTCTATATACAATGAATCAGCTGACAAAGAAATCAGGTAAACAGTTACATTCACAATAGCTTCAAAAAAATAAAATGAAACGCCTAGGAATAAATCTAACTAAGGGGGTAAAAGACCTCTACAATGAAACCTATAAATCATTGAAGAAAGAAATTGAAGAAGACATCAGAATATGGAAAGACCTTCCATATTCATGGATAGGCAGTATTAATTTTGTGGAAATGGCCATGCTACCAAAAAGCAATATATAGATTCCATAAAATCCCCAACAAAATACCAATTACAGTCTTCACACAACTAGAAGAAACAGTCCTAAATTCATTTGGAAGAATAGAAAACCCAGAATAGCCAAAGCAGTTTTAAACCAAAAAAGCAATGCTAGAGGCAATACAATACCTAACTTCAAATTATACTACAGAGCTATAGTAACAAAAACTGCATGGTACTGACATACAAACAGACACATAAACTAATGGTACAGAATAGAAGACACAGAGACAAATCCTCACATCTCTAGTCATCTGATCCTTGACAAGGGTGCAAAAAAACATACATTGGAGAAAGGACAGCTATTTTTAAAAATGGTGCTGGGAAAACTGGTTATTCATATGTAGAATAATGAAACTAGACCCTTATTTCTCATGCTGCCCAAAAATCAACTCAAAATGGATCAAAGACCTAGGAATCAAAAACTATACAAGTCCTAAAAGAAAACACAGAGTCAATACTCCAGCATAAGGCACAGGCAATGACTTTCTCAGTAGGACCGCTAAAGTTCAGGAATAATGCCAAGAATTAATAAATGGAATGATTTCAAATTAATTTCTGCACAGCAAAGGAAACAATTAGGAATGTGAAGAGAAAAATCTACAGAATGGGAGAAAATCTTTGCTGGCTACTCATCTAACAGAATTAATATACAGATATATAAAGAACTCAAGAAACTTTACACCAAAAATCAAATAATCCAGTTAATAAATGGGGAAATGAATTAGACACTTCTCAAAAGAAAAAATACAAATGGCCAACAAACACATGAAAAAAATGTATTATCAAGTAGGGAAATGCAAATCAAGGCTACACTGAGATTTCATCTCACTTCAGTTAGAATGGCAATCATCAAGAATGCAAATAATAATAAATGCTAAAGAGGATGTAGAGAAAAAGGAACACTTTACACTATTGATGAGGTTGTAAATGAATACATCCATTATGCAAATCAGTATGAAGTTTCCTCCAAAGACTAGGCATGGAACCAGCATATGACACAGCTATACCACTTCTCAGTATTTACTCTCAAGAATTAAAGTCAACTTACTAAACAGGGATACATGTATACCCATGTTATAGCAGCACAATTCACCACAGCCAAACTATGGAAACAAACTAGGTGTCCATCAATGAATGAATGGATAAAGAAAGTGATATATATATATATATATATATATATATATATATATATATATAGATATAGATATAGATATAGATATAGATATATAGATATAGATACAGATATAGATATATTTTTTCAGACCTAAAGAAAGATATGAAATTATGTCATTTGCAGGAGAATGGATGGAACTAGAGACCATTATGTTAAGTGACATAAGTCAAACTCAAAAGGTCAAGGGTTATATGTTTTCACTCATATGCAGAAGCTAGAGAGGAAAAAGGAAAAGAAAGGTGGTGGTGGTGGGGATCCCGTGAAAATCAAAGGGAGACCAGTAGAGGAAAAGGACTAAGAAGGAGGGAGGGTGGAAGTGCTGGGGGTGACATTGACCAAATTAAATTACTTTATTATGTGCACATAGGAATATGTGATTTAAAAATCCCATCAATATGTACAAATATAATGTACCATAAGAAAAAGAAAGACTAAGAGAAAACTCTCAGATGCTGTCAGAGTCCTGCCCTCCCCACCAGGACAGGTATGCAGCCTACACTTAGCTCTAAGCTCTGGAGTATGGAGCATGGCTCCTTCAGAGAGAAAGGATCAAGGGGAGAGGCCCCCTCCACATGAGTCTCTCAGCTTCTCTGCTTGAGTGGCCCTGTGCCCATTTGGGCCCGTTTCCAGGCCTAACATGCTACAGCAGACAATGAAGGAACGGTGTACCCCCAGGCCTGAAGGTTGGCAAAGGGCCAGCTGTTTGGGGAGTCTGTTGTGGGAAGCTTGGATGAGCAGGTTTGGGTGTCCTCACTCATGCCTGTGAGACCATTTGTGATCTGGAGCAAAACATGAAGTGGGGTGGGTGGGGAACAGGCTGGAGGCTGGTGTCCCAGTACTGCCAGACTCCAAAGGAGAACTCTAAGGAGCCAGAGAAATAAAAATCCAAACCTGGCCTTCCAGGTGGGAAGACAGGGACATGATGTATTTCAGAGTTTGTCAGCTTGGGCTATGACTTTCTAACATTCACACATGGAATCTATCAATCTCCATTAATACAAACAATGCCTGAGCAGAGACAGGGAGAAACAGAGACAGAGGGAGATAGCAGAGAGCTCAAAGGCATTTGAGTCCTGGTTTCTTCATGTTCTGGAGACATGGATGTAACCCAGTCTTTTTCTCAGTTGGTTTTTTTAGTTAATAAAGAACACATTTTCGGGGCTGTGGCTGTGGCTATGGCTCGGTAGTAGAGCACTTGCCTAGCATGTGTGAGGCGCTAGATTCAATTCTCAGCACCACATATAAATAAATGAATAAAATAAAGATCCATCAACATCTAAAAAAAAAATTTTCCCCTAAGCCAGTCTGGATTTGTGTTACTGTCCATCAGGATTCTGGCTAATACAGATCATCAGTCTTGAGTTGGAGATAAATAGAGAGAGGGAAAGAGGTAAATGGATGGAGCACCCCTCTATTACACCACTCCAGCTTCCTACCCATCTCCCCAGCTGTGGGCCATGCAGATCTTGCTGATAGTTGGCTGGTAAGTCAAAATCCAGGGGGAGTAGTTTTACTTACCTGACCCCAAAAAGCACTTGCAGGAGAGTGCAGATGCCAGAGACAAAGAAGATGGTGCTGATCAGGTAGCTCTGAGTCAGGGGGTCATGCTGCAAGCACAGATCCTTAGCCAGGATGAGTGGCACTGCTACCATTCCTCCCAGGGCTGTGAGGAAGTGCTGGGGACAGAGACAGGATGTGAGTGTGTGAATTCTGTGACTATACCCAGAAAGGATGCAACCCTACCCTTAACAAGGATGCCCTTCCCAGGTCCAGTCTCAAGAGCTTTTCAGAGGTCCAGGCATGAGTGAGGGGCAAACATCTGAACTAGGCATGGGAAACAGTGACCCCACCAGAGGAACTGGGCTGTGAGAGCAGGGCTCAGGAACCAGGAACTGGTATCCTAGGAAAGAAACTGAGGCAGAAACACAAGCACAGGAGGGCATAACAGGAACCAAATGAGGGCCTAAGAATAAGAACATAGCAAGGGGCTCCTCACTCCATGATGCAACAGTGAGAGCCATTGACAAGGAAGGCCTGAGCATTCACTTGGAGCCACTGGCCCACGGCTGTTTGAGGTCTCCTGAAAGGACAGAGTTAGACCCAGAGTTCAGGACAGGACAGAGCTCATAGCTGACGGCCTCAGTTATGCAGAGGGTAAATTACATGTACATGAGTAATAGCCAGGAGATAAATAGAAGACAGTTAGAGATAGATTATATACATAAACACATAGCTAGAAGGAGAGGAGGTAGATTGATAGGGGGCCAAGCAATCAATACTGTCTCACACACTCTAGCTCCAGAGCAGAAACATTGAGCAGGTCTTAAGGGGTTTTCATGGGCTGTGGCCATTTCTGTTCTGAGCCACACCAAGTGTCCAGTGTGTGGCTTCAATCCCCACACAAAGCTGACCATGGAGCCAGGTGTTCTGGCACATGCCTTTAATCCCAGCTACTAGAGAGGCTGAGGCAGGAGGATCACAAGTTCAAGGCCAGCCTCAGAAACTTAGAGAGACCCTGTCTCAAAATAAAAATAAAATGTAAAAAAGGAATGGAAATGTACCTCAGTGGGAGAGTGAGCTCTGGTTCAATCCCTAGTGTCCACCAAAAAATCTGACCAATGAGCCAAATGTTCTGAGAACAAAGACACATGAAGCCACCTGCTTCTTTCCTTTGCTCCGATCCTCCCCATGCTCTGCTGAGCTGGGCCATGCCTCTGCTGGCACAGTCACAGGGCCTCCTATTGTTGTTGGAATAACTTTCAGTTTCCAGCTAGCAGCTAGCAGCTATGAGCAGCTCGGAGTGCTTGAAGAATCTACACTCGTTCGGTCCTGATAGGAACAGGATGGGATGCTCTGCTCTAGGGAGCCGTTAGTGAAACCACATCCATAGCACTTGTGGTTAGCATTGCCAAGCTGCCAGGCCAGGAAACTGATAGCCAGGAGCTTCCACATGGAACTTCTAACTTAGAAACCCCCTCCCCAGAGAGAAAGACCCTTCCTGATAATAGCAATATTTAGAGCATCTTCATAGTGTGGTTACATTAGGCATCAGATGATTGGCTTATGGATACTATCTTGCTTGTGTATGATTGATGTGCACTCCGCACTTGAACCCTATAACAATTGTATGCATTCCAAAAATAAACTGAGCTACTGGACAACGACCTGAGGTGGGTCTCCAGCCAGTTCTCTCACCAGCTCCCGGAGTCTGTGTGTTGATTCCGCGTCCCTCGCCCCCATGACAAGGTAGCCGAGCAACTAACTGACCAGAACCACAGCATGTTGTGGGTGCTGATAGGATCCCTCTGATTTGCAGCAAATGTACCATTGCAGGTTCACCCAGTAGAGTGGGGGTCTACCTCATCCTATAAGAATAGGGCCTAGTGAAGGAAGGGTAGGCAGGCTTGGTTTGCTTTGGTTACAAAAGTTAGCTGCTGGGCCAGTCAAGGAATAAACAAGGAATGAAGGAGGAAGAAAGGAGGGAAATTAAAAGCTCACTGTGAGGGGCAGTGCCTTGAAGAGTTCCCTCAAGGTGTCCTTAGGTGGAATGAAGACCCAAGGCCCAGAACACCTGGCCCTGCCTGTCCCTAGCACTCCTCCTGTCCACAAAACAGCCAGACCTACACAAAAGGAAGCAAAATAAGGCACATTCTTCTGTTCTTATTTTGTTGGGGTTTGATCCAAAATCTCAATGTGAGCTAAATTAGACCAGATAAAATTAGTTTTTCTTAAGAAAATTAAGAAAAAACTAAAATCGTCTATACACTGCATGCACCCGTTTTTCCACACCCCATATACCCTCAGGGAAAATGGAGTCTCAGAATGTGTACTACTCCAGCAGGACACAGGATTGGCCCTCTGAGAAGGATAGGAGGTAGGTGTCCACTGCCTAAGATGGGACAGGCCTGGGTGCCAGGAAGAACCTTGGGCCACAGCACCTAGGGACAGGGACCCCCACATCTCTCCAGCCATATGAGTGGAAATAGCAATGGAAGGAAAATGGAAGTGACATCCACGGCCAGGTTTTCTTTTTAGGGGACAGTTCCAGCTCCTGTTACCATGCCAAGCAATGTCTCAAAAGGACCAGAGGATTATGTAGTGAGGTTAATCCCCTCGTTGAATGTTCTGGAATAATCCAACTAGTATGAAGAGCACTGGTCTTTAGCAGAAGAAGGTGGGATGAGATATGTGTTGGAAGCAGAGCAGACTTTGAACTCCCACTAAAAGAAAAGTCGCCCACTCTTCTTTCCTTGATTAACCTGACAACTTCAACAAACCATAATCAGTGAGGGGTGAACTGCCCCTTAAGGAAGAGGAGTGGGGGCTCCAGAGAAGAAATGTCCATATGTATGTAGGTTCCCTTCGACAATCCTTGCCATCACTCCCAAGTCCCTTTGGGATACATGACATGAGATGTCTCATCCTTCATGACCTCTTATCAATGTTCTTGACCTCCACCATTCAGGTCAATACAAGACACAAGATTGTGTAGGCCAAACATCGACCAGTGTTTCATTTCCTACCTCATATCATGCCCAGCAATAAGGGATGACCACAATTATCAGGGTCAACTCCCTCTTGTTAGCAAACAAATCTCTTTTTCTCCATTTTCAGGGCTGATAACTGAACTCATCACCTCCCCATATACTAGGCAGGTGCTGTGCCACTAGGCAGGGATGGCACCAAGGAAGCTGTTGAGCCTAGCACTTCTCTGACTTCATCTACATGATGTAGACTTAACCAAGCCATTGACCCCACTCCAGAGAACAATGGAACAGTCAGAGTCATTGATGTGGCCAGTCAGCTCAGCATGAGGAAGAATCCTTTTCTGATAACACATTTCCATCCTTAAATGCCCAGAGACAGGGAGACTAAAGGGGATTGAGTTCCCCTGAAGGTCAACTATATGGAAGACATGACGCTAGCTGAAGTCGGCGGCGTTAACCAATTTGACCTGGTTGTGTGACCTGGTAACTTGGGAGGCAGAGCCTCTTGGGACCCAGTGCTTGCAGAGTGGCATTACCTGGATCCCCAAGAAGATGCAGAGATACCATGGTGGGATGTCCAAAACGCCATAGGCCAGGTGGCTACTGGGACTCTTAGGCTGTCCATCCTTTCTTGTGACCTGGCCGTCAGTGTGAAAACTGAGTACGCCATCATCTGTCTGCTAGGAACAAGAGAAGGACACATGTGACCATTTCAAGAAGAAACAAGAACATTTTCTGACTCCCATTGGATGGTAGGACAGCCTTCCCGAGGCCAGAGTCAGTGGGGCAGGGATAATGTTAGTCAGCAGGTGATATATGATCAGACTCCACACACTGAGATTTCCTATATTGTGCATCTGCATCCCAGCTTCTGTGTCAAGTCTGGAGCCATGCAAAGGGAGAGCAGGCCTTACCCAAAGGCTTGGCAGACATGAGGCAGCTCTGTGGGGGAGAAGGTGGTAATCTCCAGGGTAGAAGATGGTAGGTTCCCTTCATGGTACTTTGCATGTGCTTCCATTGCCAAAGCCCTGTTCCGAGTGTGTTTATCATAATGGACGGTTTCCATCCTTGTTCTTTCCTGGTTGTGAATATCAGGAAGAACTTACTGAAATTGCCTTCCTTGCCTTTGCAACCCCAGTCTCTCGTGCAGTTCCTGTGCTCAGTGTAGACAGGCTCACTGAATGTAACATGCCAAGGTAAAGGGTGCAGTTCACACAGAAGGATCTAGTGTCAACAGCCAACTTGGACTTCCCCCGTTTTAACCAACATTAACTCTGAATTGTAGACCCTCTCTCCACCTCCTTGACTGTAGAGCTTACTAGCCTTGGCCAAACTAGTAAGATTTTTTAAGTCTCAGTTATTTTATCTATATAAAAGAATTAACACCTTCCTCACAGATGGTTGAGAAAGTTAATTTAATTTTCCAGTACTGGGGATTGAATCCAAGGGAGCTCTACCACTGAACTCCATCCCCAGACATTTTTAATTTTTATTTTGAAACAAGACTTTGAACTTGCCATCCTTTTGCCCCAAAATCCCCAGTGGCTGGGATTATAGGCATGTGCCACCTCACCTGGCTAGAAAATCATATTGCAGGAAGAACCACATAATCCAGGCCAGGCACAGTGTAACTACCCAATAATATTAGCTATGGTATTTATTAACCTCCTTAAATGGAAGGGATTTGAATATGGGCTGAGGCCCACAGCTGAGCATCTGACCATGGGTTGTAGGAATATGAAAGCATTGCCTCTGGTGTGGCCAGAAGTGTCAAGGCCACTATCATGAAGGTCGGCCACTCTATGTGAAGTGTCCACAGGGGGACCCTGGTCCCTGGCCAGACCATGGGGGCAGGGTCTGCACTCTTACAGGTATCTCATGGAGACATTTCTGGAAAGAATGTTGAAGTCATCCACTCCAATGCCCACCTCCATGTCTAAGTACCCTCTACTTCAGTCCAGCCTCCAAGAACATTTCTGGAGTAGGGCCACATTGTGACACTGATAGGCAGGTGCTGGGCACCTTGACTCTATGGGCTCCTTCCTACTTAAAAGAATATTAAAATTATATTTGGGGACTACATAGGTATAAAGAGGAATATATTAACATAATAAAATATTTTCTTTGATCTTAAGTGTATTCCCTTCAACTAATTTTAAAAGAAATGAAAATTTTGTCATGGGCCTTCAAAAGTCCTAAGGCCTTGGGAAAGGTGCCTACCCCACCCAGTGGATCTGTGATTCTGCTCTGCAGAAGTGGCAGTAGATACAGTGAGTTCACCACTTGTTTAGATAAGGTAGAAGTCCAGAAAACTGCCAGATCAAAAGCAGGGTGTTTGTCCCACATTCTTGAGTTCAGAACTGTCCCTAAGGAACATTATACAGAGCCCCCCTCCTTACCAGGGACTCCATCTCTAACCCTTCAGTTACTCAAGGTAAAACTTCAGTTACTCAAGCAAAAATATTAAATTAAAAACTCCAGAAATAAACAAAATGTTTGTAAGTTTTTAAATTGCATGCTGTTCCAAATAGTGTGATGAAATCTCACACTCTCCAGCTCCATCCTACTGGGAAGTGAATCATCCCTTTGTCCAACATATCCACACCATATATGCTACCCTCTACTTAAGTATTTAGTAATTGTCTTGGAAGGCTATATGGATGATGCTTGGTACCTGGGTTGCACATGAAAAAAAAATCTGTTTTCCAATTGAGGTTGACATTGGGCTAAATATAGAGAGGAATGGACTGCAGGAAGTGGTGAACTTCTGGGAACTTCTCATAAGGGGTATGCAGGAATCTGTAAGGGGCAGCAGAGAAAAACAGACAGGAAAGAGAAGGAGGAGAAGGAGAGAAAAGATGTGTGACACAGGCTGATTGATTAATAATTGATTGATTGATTAACTGGTTCTAGAAAGGTGACTCAGAGAGGTGCAGGCAGAATACAAAAGAACTTGGACAGATGTAATTCTGTCACTTCCCGGCTCAATGACCCTCGGCACATGACTTCACCTCCCCCAGCCTCAGTCCCACCACCTAGAATCTGGGATAGTCATAAAGGTATCAGAGGCGTGAGTTTTGTGCTGCGTGCTGCCACCATGTCCTGTGTGCCCACGAAGGAATGAGCTGTGGCCCCTACAGCTGTCTGTCCTCCCAGCGAGTTCACTTCATCTTCTCCCATGACCTCACAAAATTCCCAGGAAGGGGAAGGGGAAAAGGGAGAAAGAACCTGGACTGGGAAAACTGGTTGTAACCTGCCCTTTTTTTCCAGAAAAGGAAGAGTGGAGACCAACATCAAAGACTGTCACCAGTCTGAATACCCAAGTTCTGTCTTTATATCAATACGGGCCATCTGACACTTATGGAAATCACATCTGCACTGGCTTTAAAACAACTGTTTGCGAAATTGATTCTCCTTGAAACCCTACTTGAGTTTTAAGTTTAAAACTTAGAACTGGGAAAAGCTTGTCTTCCCTGAGGACACCTGGTTCTCCCTTGGGAAAAACATATGTCACTTCCATGAAGCCATCAGCTAGTGTTGGGGGAAAGAACGGAGCCCCAGAATGACACCTTGACCTCAATGATACGCGCCTGTCCCCAAACACAATGGCCTCCCTCTCCTTTTGTGGCACTTGGTGTCTGTTTTCCTCGCCTGTTTATAAATACATCTTTTGTTGTAAACTTCCTTAAGTCATCCAAGGAAAGATGTCTGTCATAGAAACAAAACCAGCAGGGACACAGTGGGACACAGTAGACTTAGAGTCTGAGTGTCAGAAATGAACCCTGAGCATCTTAGACATCCACAGAAACAGGGGACACCTGTATTGCAGAGCAGGAATTCTCCAGTGGGGGAGGGAGAGGCCTCTTCTGAGGGCATTTGTGCATGTGACCCACACAGCAGCAGAAGAAAGCCAATGAGCCCCTTCCTGGAGGAAGAATGGATTCTTCGTGAAGCACACTCCAACAATGAGCAACGGTACAAAAGGATGGGCACCAACAACCTCTTCACGTTGACACTACATCTCTCTATTCAATATGTGAACTGTAATTTCACTGGAAGATTTGATCCAAAGAGACATCTACTGAGCCTTGGCATTTTCCAGCACGTTACAAGTTACAAAGATCTTCCAGTGCATCCTCTCCTCTGAATCTCACAACCATCTCATTGTCTCCACTGAGAGAAGAGGAGACAGAGGATCAATGAAGTCACAAGGTGTCTGCATAGTAATCCACCGCATCTCCAGGTATGGAGGGCAGCTGCCCAAGGCTGTGGCCCTCTGGGTACTGGGTGGTCCTTAGCCTCCCAGGAGTAGAAGAACAAGCAAGAGGTGGCCCTGCTGCAGTGGGAGCAGCAACGATCCCCCAGGTGAGGTGGGCCCCTTGCCTCTCTGACACCATGTGTACCTGACACAGCCATCCATTCCTCCCAGGGTCCAGACCCCACCTAACGCCGCCATTCACCTACGCTCAGATGAATTGTCCAGGTTTCTCCCACTGTGGCCTCAGCATCCCGCCTCAGGGTCCTTCCTTACCTGGTGCCCTGCTCCAAACCCACTGAAAAGGAGATGCACAGTTGCCCAGAACCACTGCTCTCCGGGTTCCTCATGGAAGCCCAAGCTCTAGGAAACAGCACAGCCTTCAGGAAATGGAGGAATGGAATCTTCAGCTTATCCCCTTGAATTTTTTTTTCTCTGAGAAAAATGGCTGAAATAATTCTGTGGTAAGGCCAGCTGAAGAGCTTTTCTCTCAGTATCCCTCAGCTTTCTCAGAAGCGAGTACTGAGCACCATTTACAAACGCTGACCAGCAATGGGCAGGGCCTGGCAACTGGGCTCCAGGGAACACTTTGTGAGCATAGCCCAGGTTCCCCAGGTTCCCCCATGGCCAGTGTCCCCAGATCCCTTGGCTGTTCCTGGTTGGGGCCACAGCCCTGGCCTCCAGGAAGAGGCTCATAAGGCCCTGCAGTGGGTGGCAACAAGAACACAGAGTTGCCTCTCAGGCCGCCCTGTTATTTTACGTGGCCACCATAGGTTGGAAAGGGGGCTGGGGCTGGGGCCCAAGGACTGGCTGGAGAAGCCTGAGGGTGCTGGACAGTGAAGAGCCGCAGCTCCCTCACCCTTCCAGCAGGACCAGAGTGCCTCCAAGGAGGAAGCTCTTCAGACAGTGCCTCCGAAGCATCGCCCTCTAGTGGAAGTTCTTCCCTCTGACTCTTTGCCCTCACTCCTTCCCAAGCCTTGGAATCCGAAAAACCTTCTCAGAAGAGAAAGTCCAAGGCTGAGAACCCAGAAAAACAACACTCAGTTTCAACAGAGGCCGCCTGGAGGCAAAGGGAAAGCCATCAGCATGGACCGAGCAGGGTCGGGCAATCCAGCCTTCCTCCTCTTCCCACTGCTTCCTGCCACACACAGAGGAGTGCTCAGGAAAGTCTGTCTGCTGTGATGGTCACCTGAGGTGACAGGCCCTGAGGGAGCTGAGCTTGGAGGCAGGGAGGGAGCTACCATCCCGACTGATAATCCGAACCTGAGCAGCAGGACCCCCCTGGGACTCCCCAGCCTCCTTCCTGCTCCCCTTTTCCTCTCCCCCCCATCTCCACCAGCACTCACCAAGCTGCCATCGTGCCCACAGTTGCTGACCCCAGAGTCCATGGCAAGGTAGGTCTTCTCCTTCTGGGGAAGCAGGACAGAGAACACTTAGCAAGAGGTGACACAGCTGCCAGACAGAGGGATTAACTGCCCAAAGCCTGACTCAGGGCAGAGGGCGGGGCTCCAGGAGGGAGGGGCATGTAGCTCTGTCACAGACATCCCCTCCAGCCTCCTCCCTCAGGGTACCGAGGTGCATCCAAC
Source organism: Marmota flaviventris (assembly GCF_047511675.1). Taxonomy (NCBI): domain Eukaryota; kingdom Metazoa; phylum Chordata; class Mammalia; order Rodentia; family Sciuridae; genus Marmota; species Marmota flaviventris. The sequence continues at coordinate 19,244,649 of NC_092498.1, read as the reverse complement.
AGTGGCAAAGCTTTCCTAATTGATAAGTGCGACAGAGAAGTTAATGATCCCCATGGCACCAAGGACATAAATCAGAGCACATGCTGGCCAGGGCGTGGCAGGAGAGAACTTGCAGGAAACCAGGCTTCAGGAGGAAAGGGGGAACAGGCGTGGGAGGAGGAGGCTCTGCTTTGAACAGGGAGGTTGAGAAGTTTTCTAAACTGAAAAATTTTTGAGCTAGAATGGAAATCATCACAATGATTAATGAAGGAAAGGCGATTATCTCTTGTCAGAGCAGCAGCTACCCAGGCAAGGGTCTCACTGAAAGGAAAGGACAGGTGTCCAGGGGAGTGAAGGGACAGTGAAGGTCCGCAAGAGGGCAAGCAGGAGAAGGGTTATTTCAACATGTCCCAGCATGTCATAAAACAGTTTCTGTTTCTCAAAGGCATTGCTCTCCATCTCCTGGATAGAAACTATAGCCTGCCTGCACTCAAGCAAAATAACTGAAATACCAAGAAGTAATCAAAAGGAGCTTATCAACTTCTCCTTAGGTGCTTTTAAGAGAAGGAATGCTAGCCGGGCCTGGTGGTACCCACTTGTAATCCCAGCGGCTCTGGAGGCTGAAGCAAGTGGATGGCAAGTTGAAAGCCATCCTCAGCAACTTAGTGAGACCCTATATCCAAATAAAAAATAGAAAAGGCTGGGGAGGTGACTCAGTGGTTACTCCAGGGTTCAATCCCTGGTACTAAAATAAATAAATAGATCCATCGATAGATAGAGGAATGCTGTAAGACTTAAAGGGCATTCATTTTTTTTAAAGAGAATTCTAGCCCCTTCCAGGTACACTGCACCAGGGGTTCTGAGTGCTTCTTTCATTTCTCTTTTTTATAAAATTCCTGCTTATTTGTTTACCTGGCATTTGCAGTATTCATTCTTGAACTCTCTGTAACATGAACCCTGACTCCTGCCGGTACCATCTTAGAAGCTCATCTGGGATCCCCAACCCCCCACTGAAGTAAATCATTTACTCCTGATGATCTTTGATTTCACTAGCTTTTGGAGGAAAACTGGGCACTCATCAGTCACTTAAACCTTGCAATGATTGCAACCATGAAAACTAGCATCTAAGGAGTCTCTGGAGGGAATAGAATAGGATTGGGATCAGAGCTTCCAAAAGCCCTCCCCCAGAGAATTATCACTATTTAACCTGTCTAGCAGCTTCATAAAGGGCTCCTGTCTCAGGGTTGTCTTTATTTGATCTGACTCAGAACTTGACCTGTAGGAATGCCTTATCCCAAGAGAATTTTTTAAAAACAATCATCAACAATTGTTTAATAGGCACTGCTACCAGTTGGGGTCTACAAGAAGCTGGTCAAAAAAATTTAACAGGAAAAACTGTGGAATAAAGTTCTGTAAGGGACAATTGCAAAGTTCCAACATGGTTTATGGGATCTACAAGGCCACACAAATATGGTGCTGAAAGGGATCTAGGAGGATTGGATGCTCTCACACTAGAGGAGGGAGGAGAGTATTTCAGGGCAGAACCTAATTCTACTGGGGAGGGGGATCGGTATTTCAAGGCAGGACCTATGCTACTGGGGAGGGGGTATTTCAGAGCAGGATCTAGTTACTGAGGAAGAGAGAGTATTATAGTGTTGCTGTGTATGTGTGTGTGTGTGCGTGTGTGTGTGTCTCTGTGTGTGTGTGTGTCTGTGTCTGTGTTTTGTGTGTTTCATGGGAGAGGGGGGTTACATTTTAGGGCAGAAGCTATGCTCCTGGGAGGAAGAGGTCAGAGTCAGATGGTGATGTATGTATGGGAGGATTCTATCTGGGTTACAGGGATAGATAGTATGGATAGGATGGTGCTAGGGAGAATTCTGATTGTAGCCAGAACTGTAAAAAGCACAGGAAGTCCCCAGGGTTCATGAAGGGAATTCTCAGTTATGGAGAGTTGATTAAAGTTAGCCAGATCCTCACTTTCAATAAAGAAAACAAGCTGATTCAGGTAACTAGGCTTCTAAGTAACATCCTACTCCACCCAGTACAGTATTTCTTCTGGGTGCAGATGTCCTCCCCAGAGCAATGCTTTCATGGAGACAAATGCCTGTGTTGGGAAGGGGGAGTGACTAGATGAAAGGCTGGGGCAGGTTGGAGGTCAGTTTCCAAGACAAAGCTTCACATACTCGGCACCCTCTGCTCCCACCAGGCCCCAGCGGCTGTAGATGGCTGGTGATGGAGGTGTGGGTGGATCCAGAAGACAGAACCTGGAGCCAGGCAGGGAGACACTCCTCAGGACCGTCGAAGCTCCTGGGTCAAAGCTGCCTGAGAGCCAGCAGGGACATGGCCCTGACCTAGTCAGAATTTTAGAGAGAAATGAACATTTTAAATTTACTTTGAAGGGAAAGGAAGCGACTGTTACTGATTTTTTTTTTTTTTAATGTGACAGTTTCTTCGTGAAAGGTGTACATTTCATCAAAACAAGTGTTTGGTTCACTAGAATTAAATTTAAAGTACCCTGTTAGAGTCTGTAAACAAGTCAAAATAACACCTGGCATTTTGCCAGGGGAATGTTAAAGTTCGTAAACAAGTCTGGATGGTGCCTGGCAAAATGCCAGAGGGAGTGGTTTGAGAAGTAACAAAAACAAGCCATTAAGTGTGGAGATTCCTTATTGGTTGACAGATGTATCTAGTTTATGCTAATTAGATAAGCTGTGTGGAATGTATAAATACTGCTCTTGTCCTACAATAAATGGCTCCTACTCCTGCTGTATCAATGTACACAAGTTATTCGTCACTCCCCCGGCTAGTTTGCTGCAGCCGGACTCCGGCAGTACCCCACTGTGTGCTTTAGGTAGGGCAATGTTTACAACAGTCACAATCGCTGTGAGGTAAATCCCAGATTGAAATCCAAATCCGGGCGCTACCAAAGCCTTTGCTGCTTCTGCCAAGCCAGTGACCTCTGTTTCACCCCGGCCTGGGGTGAAGCAGCCGCCTCAGTCAGACTGCCGCAAGGGGGCGCAGTTCTCGGCTCTTTCAGGGGCTTATTTGTGAGTGTGCGAGGCCGCCCTGGAACTCTTAGTGGATAACTGATGTAGTGGGGTCAGGACCATCACGAAAATTTTCAGGATAGAGGGATACAAGCAAAAAGAGACTCGAAGACAAAAGCAAATCTGTATTTGGGGAGGAAAAATGTTTTTTGTTGTTGTTGTTTTGTTGCCTGTCTACTTCCTATTATTCCAACACTTGAACACTTTTTTTCTTTACATTTTAACCTGACCTTTTAAAGGTCTCTTCTCTGAAACCCCTCTCAGTCCCCTGACTCCATTTCTTCTTGCCCAAGGTAAAATCTCATTCCCCCTTTCCCTACTACGCATCATTTCCTGCATGACAACATTGTTTTAAACCTTTCTCTGAGGCAGGGAGCCTGGCTCTAGCCCTCACGACTCCTGGGATTTCTCATCCCACTTGAAGGATGAGAAAACTGGGGTTCGTGACCGGGTCCAGGTGAAAAGGTCAGCCCCGCCCCTCCTGGGTCGCCCGCACTCACCCTTTGGTGTATCATTCTGGCAACTTGTTACAGTTTCTCCACTGCCCACGTTCCCATTGGCCCACCACCCCGCTTCCCCATTGGCTAAGAAAGCCGGTGACAGGGCTGTGATTGGTCCCTACCCTGTACCTATGTGCGGGGTCTATCTTCTGCCGGGTGCAGGATCCTCACTCTCCACCCTGGCACGTGGCAAGGGGTGACGGCTGCCAGGGCTTCGGTGGCTTCCCGAGTGTCCTGTGAGTGGGGACGTCGTGTACGCACGGTACCCTCCTCCCTGAGTGTGAGTATCCTCTAAATGCACATCTCCTGAAGGATGCCCTTAGGTGTGTGAGTCCTGGACACGTTGATTGATTCAATGCAGCCTAGTGGGATAGGTGAACATTTAGGTCCGCGTTCATATGTGTTTGTATAAGTTGTCCTGACTCATACATATTTAAGAATGATTTGGGATTTATTTTTACAATCTGATGTATGCATAAGGAGTCAAAGGAAGCTGCCTGTGGGTTGCAATATGTTGTCCAGTGTCTTGTACGGTTTGCCTGGCGTTTGCTAACGAGAATGGATCACCCTCAAATGTTTTCTGGAATGATACTTTAAAAGAACTGAACGTTTCTCTGAAACTTAGAAAAAGTGAGGCCACTTCTTCTTTAGTCTATGGAGACTAAAATGTCAGCTCTAAGTGGATATTAATTGGTGTTTCAATAGGAAAATATTTGGATATGAAAAGTGTGTTTTGCTTTATAAATGAGAAATAATAAAAATATGGCTTGGGACAGTGGGAAACTTCACAAAAGGCCCTTTTGGAAGAAGGGATCAATGGAACTCTCTTTTAACTTTGTTAGATTGAAAGGCTAGGCTTGGCAAGCTGATCCCATGGATAAGGTCAAACACAGAAATAAGTTTTTAAAGAGGAAATATGTTGGAGTTCTGGCCATTCTGAAATGCCTAGTATTATTTTTACCCCTAGTTTCCTACAAAGTGAATACAATATTTGCACAGAGAAAATACCCAGTAAATATTTTTTTAGAGAGAAATTTTTAAAATATTTATTTTTTAGTTTTCGGTGGACACAACATCTTTATTTTATTTTTATGTGGTGCTAAGGATCGAACACAACGCCCTGCGCATGCTTGAGCCACATCCCAGACCCTAGTAAATATTTTTTCATTGAATTGCAGCCCCCAGAATTCCTTAAGATGTGGCTTCTCGTGCTTTTGTATACTTAGAACCCTACTGCAGTTGCATCACGGTGGCTTGTGCTGCTTCCCCTTGCTCCAGATAGTCACAGGATCATGACCATGATTGTAAAGGGAAAAAAGTGAGACCATAATCTAGCTAAATAATTTTCACTTCCTTTATACAATAAAAAAATTAAATCCTAAAGAATTCCTTGGCTCATCATAAAGCTAGGTTCATGATCCAGGTCTTGAGCCAATCCTTAATCCAGTCTGCCTTTCCCTATAGTAGTTCATCCTTTGGTCATATAGCAGCTCTAAATACATTCCTGCATTGTCCCCCACACACACACCTGGGATTCTGAAGACTATCTCCCTTCAAACCACCATCTGTGTACTGAGTTCCATTCTTAAGACTATCTCCCTTCAAACCACTTTCTCTGTACTGAGTTCCCTCTATTCTCATGCATTTCAGATACCCAAACATTAACACTACCTTCTACAACTGTCGCAGTCTGGCTGGGCACAATTCAGGAGGCTCTTATCAAGCAGAAACGAACTTTATTTTTAGAACACACACACCACACCAACAAGCTCTTCAGGAATTCCCTCAGAGCACAACTGCCACCACTGGCTTCCCACAAGCCTCTCAACGCCCCCCCCCACTCCTACTGCTCTTGAGGCTGATTGGCTGGTTCGCATGGGCGGAGCCAAAAAAAGTCCCCCAATGAGCAGCTCCATGGTCTGAAAGGGCGGGGAAACAGCCCAATGAGCATCACCAGGAGAAGCCAATCAGCTGACAGCTGGAAGTTTGCTGGGGAAGCTGTGAGCCAATCATCAACTGGCAGCTGGAAGTTTGCTGGCAGCTGGAAGTTTGCTGGGGCCCCTTCGGCTGTGGCTCTCAACATCTCCCCCTCTCTGTTTAAACAACAAGCATGTGGCTTAGGGACCTGCCTGCCTTAGGTTGTCCAATACTACATATGGTCCTCACCCATCATTAGATGAGCGGACCTCAAGGCGTCAGCCTCCTGTCTTAGGTTGGTATCATTGCAATTGGATCTTACCCATCATTGACTACCAGTCCAGCATACAGCCACACCTTTGGATAGGTTTTTGTACCGGGGGGGCGGGGGGGTGAGGTTCTTTGCCTCACCTCTGTTGGCCCCCAAATTTTAGCTGAACGACCATCACAAGCAGAAGGGAAGAGGATACACCAAGCCAATTGACGGCTCCTTTTGGAGAAATTGTACCACCGATGACACCATCAGCAAAAATACCCCAACACTTCCACAAGTCGCTGCACCAACAGATAGTTCACAATGCATACAAGTGAGTTCACAATGCATACAAGTGACACATAGTCCAGGAAAGTTCTGCAAGCAGTTCAGTGATAGCTATTACAGAAGCTGTAGATTGGTTTTATCTTTGTCTTCATCGGCACTGGGATGAAGATAGGAATTCTGGCAATAATGGCTAAAGAAAGAATTATGTAACATTCCAGAAGGCACTAAAAGAAAACAATTTTCTGAACAATTTACCTTATCTTGAACAGAATTATTAAATATAATGAAAAGGAAAGGTGAAAGTAAACAAACAGATCTGTTAACCTCCTTTTTTGTTCACATATTAAAACAATCCTCAAAAAAAAAAAAATCCTCAACAGCTGTTTACCCAATTTAAATTAAACCATTTAAATCACGTGAATAAAAATAAAATATTTGGATCCATTTTTTCATGAGCGCTCATCATATATGATATATGGACATAAGCACATACAAACATACAACACAAAACACAAGTGTGCACACATAATATAATACATACAACACATAACATAATAGTAAAGGCCTTATAACTTTTTATAGGTGAAATCTCCATTGCAATGTTTAAAAATTCTATAGTCAAAAAATAGAACTGATCAGCAAAACATTAACCTAGGTCTGTATGTGCTCAAAAAACAAAATAGAACTTCATGATGTGGGAAAGGGCAATAATAAAATAGATATTGAAAAAAGCATCCTGGTTCTGTCGCAGATGTAAGGATAGCCAAACTGGAGTTCTGGATATCAGCTGTTATGGATTTGAGCCAAATCATCTTATTTTTTAGTCTGTAGAAATCGCTTTAGTTAATCTCTCTGGAATCCAAATCAGCTGCTGTTCTCCCTGTGGAAACACACAAACAGACCCCCGACTCCAGACAATTACTGGGTCAGGACATTTCCATTGTCCTGTTAGAATATCCTTCCAAAGTACCTTGGGATTATGTACATTTTTTGGACACATATGCCTTTCCGCAGCACTAAGCCCTGATGAATCCAAATTTTAAAAGTTTAGAGTAAAAAGGGTTATTTTAAGTTTATCTTTGGGGAATATATACCCCTTCCCAATTCCTTCTTTTTGCTTTAATAAGTACATTTTAATAGTTTGATGAGCTCTTTCAACTATGCCTTGTCCCTGTGGATTGTATGGGATTCCTGTTATATGAGTAATGCCAAATGTTGAGCAAAATTGTTTAAAAGAGGTAGAAGTATAACCAGGGGCATTATCTGTTTTTAACTGTTTTGGAACGCCCGCAGTGGCAAAATTTTGTAAGCAATGAGCTATAACATCTTTAGTTTTTTCTCCGGCATGAAGGGAGCCCATCAAAAATCCAGAAGAAGTATCAACTGTAACATGCAAATATTTTAATTTTCCAAATTCTGGCAAGTGTGTGACGTCCATCTGCCAAATATGGTTAGGTATCAATCCTCTAGGATTGACTCCAAGATTAACTTGTGGTAAAAAGGTCACACAATTTTGACATTGTTTTATTATTTGTCTAGCTTGTTCCTTAGTTATTTTAAAACGCTTTTGTAAAGTATTAGCATTGACATGGAACTTTTTATGAAAATTTATAGCTTCTTCTAGTGTAGAGAAAATATGTATGTCATGTGTAGTTTTATCTGCTAAATCATTGCCCAAACTAAGGGCTCCAGGCAATCCTGTATGTGCCCTGATATGTCCTATAAAGAATGGATCTTTTCTGTCCCAGATTAGACTTTGTATAGTGGAAAGCAAAGAGAAAACAGTAGAAGAAGGGGAAATCCTACCAGCATCTTCAAGAGATACTATAGCATTAACTACATACTGACTATCAGAAAATAAATTAAATACAGAATCTTTAAACATCACAAAAGCTTGTAAAACTGCATTAAGCTCTATCTTTTGAGCTGATTGTTTGGGTACTAAAAATGTATAAGTTTGATCAGGGGTAACTACTGCTGCTGTACCATTATTTGACCCATCAGTGAATATATTTGGAGCATTCATGATAGGTGTTTTTCTTGTCATTTTTGGAAAAATTACAGGATGCAATGACCAAAAAGACAATAAAGGATTAGATGGTAAGTGGTTATCAAATGAAACATTAGATTTGCACATGATTATTGCCCAAGTATTTAACTCATTAGCTAACTCATCAATTTGATTCATAGTATATGGAGTAATAATTTTATTGGGAGAATTTCCAAACATTCTTTTTGCTGCTTTTATTCCTTTGAGTATTAATTGTCCTACAGCCTCAGGATACCTAGTAAGAATAGTGTTAGGAGAATAAGATAAATGTATCCATAATAATGGACCTTCTTGCCAAAATACTCCTGTAGGAATATTTTTTGTTGATAGTACAATAAATAATAAAGGCAAACTTATATCATTTCTATCCAAATGCATATTTTCCATATATGTTTCAATGATTTTTAATGCCATTCTTGCTTCAGGCGTTAACATTCGGGGTGAATTTGGATCTGATGGACCTTTTAGGATATCAAATAAAGGTCCCAGCTCTCCTGTTGGTATACCTAGATAAGACCTTATCCAATTTATGTCTCCTAATAACTTTTGAAAGTTGTTAAGTGATTTGAGTTGATCTACTCGTATTTGAATTTTTGGTGGACGGACCCCGGTTGAGGATAATAGAATTCCTAAATAATTAATTGGAAAATTTAATTGTACTTTATCTATTGCTATCTCTAGATTATAATTTTTTAATAAGTTTGTAAGTGTGGCATAACATTCTAGCAATGTGTTTTTAACTTTGTGTGCTAATAATACGTCATCCATATAGTGAAATATTTGTAGTTCAGGATTTTGATTTCTAAGTGCCTGATTGCTTTGTTAACATAAATTTGACCCATAGTTGGGCTATTAGCCATCTCTTGAGGGAGTACTTTCCATTCATATCTCTGATCAGGACCTTCATGATTCAGTGCAAGGATAGTAAATGCAAAACGTGGACTATCCTCAGGATGAATTGGAATTGAAAAAAAAAACAATCTTTAATATCTATAACTAAAACATATCAGGTTTCTGGCAAAGCAGACAATTGAGGAATCCCCAATTGAACAGGTCCCATAATAACCATCTCATTATTAATGGCTCTTAAATCTTGCAATAATCTCCATTTACCAGATTTCTTTTTGCTGACAAAAATGGGAGTATTATGGGGAGATACAGAAGGTTGTATATGTCCTTCTGCTAATTATTGTTTGACCAGGTCATGGGCTGCTTGTATCTTTTCTTTAGTCAGGGGCCACTGAGGAACCCATACTGGTCTTTTTGATTTCCAAGTAATTTTTATTCTCAGTGACCCCTTCTGAAAACTCAATCCATGTCTGTCTGTTCCTTGATCTATTTGTATTGGTGCTGCTATACCTTGTTCTTGTTCTCTTAATCTTTTTCCTTTCCTAAAACCTTGTCTAGCCATAATAGTGGGTGCATTTGGATTGATGTTATTTGTTAATGTTAGTCCTTATTGATCTAGGACATCTCATCCCCATAAATTTATGGGAAGATGATCCAATACATATGGCTGTATAGTTCCTTCACATCCTTCAGGATCCTTCCAATCTAATACCACTGCACTTCTATGGGGATTAGTCGCCACTCCTAGGCCTTGAAGGGTTTGAGTGGCTTGTTGTAACGGCCAATGTTTTGGCCATTCTTGATGAGAAATGATGCTAAGGTCTGCACCTGTATACAGTAGCCCATTAAATTCATGTCCTTGAATATTTAGTTTTAGCATGGAGCGAGAATCTACATTTAAAGAAAGTATAGCCCAATCTACACCTGTTTAGCCTAATCCCCTGGAACTCTTTCTATAGTACGACTGGAAAATTTATCATGTAGGCTGGGTATTATTAGTAACTGTGCTGTTCTATGTCCTGGTGAAATTACTGATATACCTCTTGGAGAACTGGCTATAATTTTTAATTCACCTTCATAATCGGGATCAATTACCCCAGGACTTATCATAAGTCCTTTTAGAGTAGAAGAACTGTGTCCCAATAATAAGCCTACTGTTCCTTTGGGAAGAGGTCCTTTTACCCCTGTGGGAATGTTTTGAACTCCCATCTCTGGAGTTAGTCCTGTTCTGGGGGAGGTGTACTGTCCAATCCTGCGCTTCCTCTGGTTTGTCTAGTGAGGGATCTAATGGACAATGTGTCCTGGGCACTACCCTGATGGGGTTTCTGGGTTCCTCCAGTGCTCCGTATATTTGTGGTCTTGGGCCCCGGAGCATTGGGCCCCCCTGTCCATTGTTTGGCAATGGAGCCCGATGCCTTTCTCCATGATATCATGGATAAACTCCTGGTCCTTGTTTGTTTTTTGATAATGGAGTACCCTCTATGGTGGTTAGAGAACGGCATTCATTAGCCCAATGTCTCCCTCTACGGCATCGTGGGCAAATACCCGGTATTCTACTCCTTTGATACCTAGTTTTGTTAAACCCTCCTCCTATGGGGCAATTCCTTTTTAAATGTCCTGTTTGTTCACAATTGTAGCATGTTTTTAGCCTGGCATCTAAAACCTGTTGTACTGTATCTGCCAAGACTTGCCCTTGTTCATTAATGTCTCTACATAATTTAATATATGTTTTTAAATCTTCATGTTTCCATGGTCTAATGACTTCTCTGCATCAACAATTCACTTGTTCATAAGCCAGTTGTTTTATTAATGGCATTGCTTGTTCTGTATTCCCAAAAACTCTGGTAGCTGTTTGAGTAAGCCTATCTACAAATTCAGCATAAGGTTCATTAGCTCCTTGTATTACCTTAGATAATTGACCTTGTAAACCTCCATATCCTTGTAAAGTCTTCCATGCTCTAACCGCATCTACAGCAATTTGTGAGTATATGGCAGGATCATATGAAATTTGTTGCTGCTGACCCTCATAAGGTCCCTTTCCTAACAACATATCTAGATTTCTCTGAGGATAACCAGCTGCTGCATTTCGCCTAGCCGTCTCCTTGCAAAATTCCTCATTGGCAACCTTCCACAACAGGTATTGTCCTCCATTTAGCACAGCTTTACACATCCTAGCCCAATCTGCTGGCATTATGTTCAAGTTGGAAATGGATTCGACCATGCTTACAGTGAAGGGTGCTTGAGGACCATAGGTTGTTACAGCCTCTTTTAGCTGCTTCACTGTTTTGAAATCTAAAGCATGGTGAATTTGCTGCCCTCCTGCCTGCTCAAATACCGGGCATGTTAATATTTGAGGTCCTGTGTCAGGATCCCATCTATCAACTACGGGGTTTGGGGGCCTCCCAGTATATGGAGGTGGCACTGTTGGTTGGACACTTACGCCCTCTGGAGATAGAAAGGTGTTAGTAGCAGTCTCCTGTTGTAACTTTTCCCCTGATGGCTTTTTCTGCTCTAAATGTTCTTCCTCTGTCTGACTAGCTCAAGAGACCTTCTCTTTTACTTGAATTTTTTCCTCTGTCTGACTAGCTTGAGAGACCTTCTCTTTTACTTGAATCAATATATCTTCTCCTTCCTCTACCATTGTCTGAACTGAAGGCTTTGGACTAAGCAAACAAGATACATATGTCCACAATGGCAATGTGCCTACTGGCAGAGTCCCTGGGCTTTTCTTTTCTATTCTTTTTCAGTCTTCACCATGATGGTTCCATTGTGATATATTTAACAACTCCTCCTTAAAAAGCCATGGGCTACATTTTTATATTGTATCAATGTATGCCCTGACTGTTCTTGATTTTATTGAGATGCCTCCTTCCTCTAACAATTTACTTAACACTTTTTCAGTTTGTTTTTTACTAATTTCTTTTCCCATATTTCTACTATAACTATAATACAACCCAACAAGATAACACCAAACAAAACTGAAACAGAATGAAACAAAAGTGGAACAACAAAAAATCATTATAATAGCCTTTCTATCCTCCTGAAACATCCATCCGTCCTTTCTCCCTATCTGTTCCTCAGACACAAATAGTTTTTCCTCAAATGTGAGCAGTTTTTCTTTTGTCTTACACATCTCCAGGGACAGGCAACTTAAAACAAAATCGAAACAAAACAAAAGAAGAATCTTAAAATGGCTACCCATCCTCTCACCCTGCCCTCAGGGACGAGCAGTTTACCTTATCACTTACCCACAGTCGTTCCCCGTGTGGGCCACCAAAGGCCGCAGTCTGGCTGGGCACAATTCATGAGCCACTTATCAAGCAGAAGTGAACTTTATTTTTAGAATACACATGCCACACCACACGAGCTCTTCAGGAATTCCCTCAGAGCCCAACTGCCACCACCAGCTTCCCACAAGCCTCTCAACCCCCCCCCCACTCCTCCTACTCTTGAGGCTAATTGGCTGGGTCGCGTGGGCAGAGCCAAAAAAAGTCCCCCAATGAGCAGCTTTGTGGTCTTAAAAGGTGGGGAAACAGCCCAATGAGCATCACCGCAGAGGAGCCAATCAGCTGGCAGCTGGAAGTTTGCTGGGGCCTCTGTGAGCCAATCATTAGCTGGTAGCTGGAAGTTTGCTGGGGCCCCTTCCTCGGTGGCTCTCAACAGAGGGTCACTGTATGCCAGGCACTGTGCTTGGTTATGAAGTTGATGTCCGAGTCCCTAGGGAGCTTGCAGTGCGGCCAGACAGGCAGAGGTCACCAGACTAGGGGGTTTGATGAAACTCCTAATGGGGTGCTGCTGAGAGCACCTGACCTCACCTTGAGAGACCAGAGAAATGGTCAGTACTTGTACTGAGCTGCCCTCTTGCACCCAGAAAGGGAGGTGGAAAATGGCCTCTGGACTCCCTAGTACTGAGCCTGGGAGGGTTCAGAGCTCCACCATGGAGCAGAAAGGCAGGAGAGACTTAATACAGGTCTGACTTTCTCCTTTGTGACTCTTGCCTCAACTTCCTAATAGAATCCTTCAATCTGGAGGATGGGAATGCAACCAGCTTAGAGGAAGTCAAGGAAGAATATGCCAGAATGTACTCTGGAAATGACAGGTAAGATCCAGCAACCACAGGAGAATGAGAACCTGCTGTCTTGGCCTTGGAGGCTGCCTCCCAGTAGTCCACCCTCCCTCTACGTGCAAGATGGTCAGGGGCTCTGCTCACTCACAGCTGTCTGTCCTGGGTTCTCCTTTATCTTAAGTGCATGCTTCAATTTATTTTTACAATTATAAAAATGATTATTACAGAAAATGATTACTATAGAAAATGATTATTAGAGAAAATGTAGAAAATACAGAAAGGCCTGAAAATATGAATCATCTTGCCTTTCAAAGAAAATGTTGATTTTGAGGAATATCCATCCATCTATTTTTCAAATTTTGCACATTATTTTTAGAATGATGACATCATTGTGTTCATCTTATATAGTGTATTACTACATCTCGTATCTTATATATATTTCTTAAAGTCCTCAGTTAATAGCTTTATTGGAAAGTAATATGAAAATAAGGAAAATGCAAATCTTGGCCTACTTTAAAAGTCTCATAGGAACCTAGGAAAAGGCACATTAAACTTGAAAGAGGAAAATAACCTAGTACACATAGGTGTCACAGATGCTGAATGGAGAATGTTATTAATAATGTCACATTTAAATTGTGAAAGACTGATTTGAGAAATGTCTTTCTTGTACTTTTTTATATTTAACTCCTGCAATTTCTGGGCTTTTCATGCATGCCGTGTGGATATATTCTCAGCACTCCAAGGATGACCTAACCCTTGCGTTCACCTGCAGCTTGCAAAGCTGCTTTTACTACAGCCTGGAATTTAGGGGCAATGGCTGGGCCTCTGTCATCTCTGGTGGCTCTGGGCATGTCCAGCTCTAATGGCATGGTGTACATCCAAGTTGGCTTCTGACAAAACAGAGTTCAAGCCATATTTTCCCCCTCCCAGAAGGGAGCTGTAAACTACTTGCTATTAGGAGTCAAAAGTCCTCCTGGATGACACAATGTGGCTTCCTAGTGTTTGATGGTGTGATCACGCATTACTTTTACTGTCTTCTCAGTACTTTTTGGTGTTTTCCAAATTTTTAAACAGTGAATGTGTATTATTTCTGATGGCAAATGATAAGGGGAAACAATTATTAAAAATGAAATAAAATTCACATTGTAAATGATGTGAAAATATACAAAAATGTGTCAAGAAGAAAATAACCACCTACGTTTAATCTTATTTCATAGACAACTTGATCACCATTTTGTTCCCAGACGGGAGGCAGGTGTGGTGTGTATGTGTGCATGAAGGTGGCAGTTAGTAGCCTTGTTTTAAAAATCACACTGGGATGATGGTGAGGTGGGGCCCAGTCTGAGATGGTTTCAGTCAGGCAGAATTCTACATTGGCTTTTCCCAAATGACTAACAGTGATCCCAACTTTATTATAAGTTGTCTTTTCTTTACTGGAATAAAATATGAAATTTATCATATATTAAAATCTTATAAGTCCTTTTATCACCTGCTCATAAAAGAATAGCTAAATTATAATAATTAGGGAGGAATTTTTTGCTATAATAATTAAAACTGTGGTGCCAACATAGAAAAGACTAATTTTATTTTGTAATTATTACATTTTAGCAATTAATTAGCTAATTGATTATGAATTAACTTGAGTGCCTTTGTTCAAGATAATTTTTATTTCCATTCCTGGGAATTGTTTGTACCTATTGTTTTGTCTGTTTTCCTGCTGCACCTGGTGATCTTTTTCTTATTTAATTATAGAAGTTCTTTATATATACAGAGGAATTAGCTCTCTATGGTGAGATTTGCCAAATTTTTTCTTTTGGACATTTGTTCTATTATTTTTCCTATTGTTTTTTGCTTTTTGTGTTTGCCATGCAAAAAAAATGAAGTCTGATCTATCAATCTGTTATGACACCTGGGTTGTAGGGAATACTTAGAAGTCTTTCTCTATTCTGAGATTAAAACGTTGTGTTTGCTGTTGTTGTTGTTTGTTTTTTCTGGCAAGTTTGCTTTTTAACAGAACTTGGTTGATTGGGGAGTATGCCTATCAGTATGAAAAGAAGCTAGTTTTAAGTTCTGACTTTCCAAATTGTGTTTCATGCTATTAAAAATGTATTTTGAAGAGCAAAATTCTATAATGTTGATGAGTCCATCTTATTCTTTTCTCATACTTTGAACTTTTGATTTAAACTTAAATATTTCATGATTTTGGTACTATTATAAATAATAATTTAAAAAATGTTAATATTCAATTGTTCATTCCTAGTATACAGATATATATATATGTGTGTGTGTATATATATATATATATATATATATATATATATATATATACACACATATATATGTTTTTAACATATATATTAATTGGCACATAGTAGTTGTACACATTTATGTGTTAGTGGGATACTTCAATACGCGTATATAATGTTTAATTATGAGACCAAGGTAATTGACATTTCTATCACTTTAGACATTTATCATTTCTTTGAGCTGGGAATATTCCAAATCTTCTTTATTAGCTATTCTGAAACAATTAATTCTTGTTGGCCATAGTTATCTCTATAGAACATTAGAAAATCTTCCTCCTCTCCTGGAGCCCTATACCCGTTAACCATCCTTTCTCTATCTCCCACTTCCCCACACCCTTTCCAGGCTCTGGTAACCTTTATTCTACTAGAAATAGTATTGATTTTTGATTATTGATCTGGCTTTCTGCAACCTTGCTAAGTTCCCTTCTGAATTCCAGTCATATATTTGTGGATTCTTGGGATTTTCCACATTGTCACATTGTGTCTGAAAATAAAGATATTTTTATTTCTTACTTTCCAATATGTAGACCTTTTACTTTTTTCCTGCCTTATTAGACTAGCTAGTATCACTAATATGATTTTTAATATATGTGTGTGTGTTTGTGTGTGTGTGTAGACACACATATAAAAAGAGAGTTTTTATAAACAAAATATTGCTATTTATATACTAAATATTGCTAAGATTTTGAGTTTCATGTCCGCTGGGAATATTTGTCTACAGGTCTACAGTATTACTAACTTGTGTCTGTTTTCTTCCCCAGTCTGGTCTCAACTAGTTTTCCTCAGAATGGCTCCTCCACCTGGTGCCCAGTTGAATCAGTCAGAAAGGATGCTGAGGAAGAAGAAAATGAGGAAGAGGAAGAGGAAGACCAAGAAGAGGAGGAAGAAGAGGAAGAAGAGGAAGAGGAGAAAAAAATTGATCTCTTACATTCCTCTGCCGCTATGTCGCCAGACCTCCTGGAATTTGAACGGTGTGAACAGCTGGGTGGGGTGATGTTTGGACACACACAGAGCTCCTGTGGGAAAGGGGACAGAAACTCCAAGTGGAGTATGCTGTAGCCTCAATGCATGCTCAGACCAGCCTGAATTATGGGAGGGGCTTTCTTCTCAGTACTTTTTTGTGTTTTCCAAATTTTTCAACAGTGAATGTGTATTATTTCTGATGGTAAATAATCAGGAGAAACAAATATTAAAAATGAAGTAAAATTCACATTGTAAATGATGTGAAAATATACAAAAATGTGTCAAGAGGACAATAACCATGTAGGAGGGGCTGGGGTTGGGCTTGGTCTGAGGGGCTAGACACATAGTCTGGAAGCCATAACTGAAGAGCAAATACAATGTTTTTTATTTAGACTGGGTGTTTATTTGGGGTGCAAGGGGAGCTTGTTGATGGTGATTATGAGGGATGAGTTCCCCCTCCCCGTACCCCACACACACCCTACATGTCCCCTTTCAACCTCATATCTGGTCTTAACAGAGATAAAGGTGGAGGCTGGCTGCATCAGACTTCCTTTGACACAGCCTCCTCCACAGACCCAAGACCCCTCAGCAGCCTTATTGGCCTCCAGAGGCACAAGAGAAGGAGACCCAGTCCACAGCTGAGCCTGACTTACAGACCCCAGATTAAAGCAGCAGTCTATCAAGCCTGCACATTGATGGCCTCCTAATTAGAATTTCGGGTGGGGTGGGGGGTGGGAGCTGAGCAGCCACATCTCTCACCTAACATTGAGCAGAGCTTTAGGGGCGAGGCCCTGGGAGGACCTAGGGAGCCCCCCCCCCCAGCACAAATCTCTGTCCTTGGTCCCCAAGGTGCCTTCTGCTCCCCGACAGCGGCTTCTGCCCTGCAGGGGTGGGGGCAGAGGCTTGAGGCCAAGCGCCCTGCACCCCCAGCGTGGCCCGGGCACGGTGCCTTGGCCTCTGCAGGGACAGACTCCTGAGAGGCAGCGCCTCTCCTCTTCCAGGTATCTCAACTTTTACAAGCAGACGATGGACCTCCTGACAGGGAACGGCATCGTCTCCTCGCAGGAGGTGACGCTCCCCATCGTCTCTGCGGCCATCTCCCACCTGTGGCAGACGCTCTCCGAGGAGAGGAAGGCCATCCTCCTGCAGACCTGGGCGCAGAAGCACGGCGGCCTCCCGGGCCTCGCGGTGGCCTGCCAGGAGCCTGTGGGTGCCGAGGGCAGTGTGAAGGACAGCGGAGTAGACAGCCAGGGGGCCAGCTGCTCGCTCGTGTCCACCCTGGAGGAGGTGAGCAACCTGTGGGATAGCGGAGGACGCAGAGGAACCACTGTCACCCTCCACCCAGGGTTTGCTTGGTCATTTTGCAAGCTTGAGGTGCCATTTCTATTGCAGGTGGCACCACAGGCTTCTAATTTTCTCAGCATAATCTCCACGATCACCAAACAGTATTTCTTGTTAGTGTCCTGGCTTTTCTATAGGGTTGCAGAGGGGAAGGTTAAATCCTGTGGGAATCTTTTGGCTGCCAATGATTTGATGATTAAACTATGAAAAGCCGGCAGGTGGCCTGTAATCCCAGTGGCTTGGAGGCTGAGGCAGGAGGATCCCAAGTTCAAAGCCAGCCTCAGAAATTTAGTGAGGTGCTTAGCAACTTAGGGAGCTCCTGTCTCAAAAATAAAATAAAATAAAAAGGGCTCAGTGGTAAAGTGCCCCTGAGTTTAATCCCCAGTGCAAAAAACAAACCAACCACCACCAACAACAAAAACATGAAGAAATGCACAATTCACGTCAGGGAGGTCACTGTTAATTGACCCTCTCAGTGGTGTCCCCTTGGACTCAGGTTCCTCTTTTCTCTCGGGTTTCTCATCCTTCCCTCCCCTCCCCACTTCTCTCACCCTCAGTGGTCATTCTTCCTCCTGTACACCAGGTAGAGAAAGAGTCCCTGTGAAGACTCTTAGTTAACGAGGAACTTTTTCCAGAAGCTTCTACCATACCTCTCCTCCCCTCTCATTGGCCCAAATTGTCCAGCTTACTGAGCCGATGAGAAAGGATGACACAAGCACCCATCAGGCACAGACCCAGAGTGGTGACCAGTTCCCAGAAAACATTGCAACCACTGGGTGAAGAGGGGGCAACCACAGCTTCCACTCTAAATGCCTTTCTCAGCTTTCCAGTAGTTAGGATGCCACAGTCCACAGAGTGAGCACCAGGTGGTGTTAGCCATCATCCTGTGCTGAGATAGAAGCAGGCCAAGAGCAGCTCCTCTAGAGTTAGGAGCACTTCAAAAGCCTGCTGCTCCCACATGGGCCCAGGCTGCCCTCACTGCGTTAGCCCAGGGACAGGCAGTTCCTTGCTCCCTGCACCTGTCCAGTGCTTAGTAGGACATTTAACATCCATGGCTATGACCCCCTTCCCCCTTGCCTTGACTATCCAAATGCCCCTCGGTGGGTGGTCCCTTTGAGGAGACAGCCATACTAGTCTCCCGTCTCTCCCTCTGGGGAGTCTTAGAACCAGAGAACTTCCATGTGCTTCTGACCCTACAGTTATAGCCCTGGAATACCCCAATCCTTCTGGAAACTTCCACAGTCATGTCCAAGTCTAGAGAACAACAGAGCTGTCACCTAGTCCTACCCTCCATTTGGCAGTCCTAGTTAGAGGTGTGATTTGTCCAAACACCCAGCTCCTACTTCAGGGATTGTATCCCTCTCATTTTCTCAAATCTCTCTGTCCTTGGCCTATGTGTGGATAGTCAGCCTTTCATTATCTCCCTGAATCACCCATGGAGCACAGTAAGCAGGCAGGTTCCTGGCTCCCACCCCAGATCCACTGAATCAGAATTCCTGAGGGTAGAGTTCTGGGATCCACATTTTAAAGAGCACTCCAGGTGATTGATGCACCAGGCATTATTGGCAAGACCTCCCAGAGCACATGTGCAAGTGTCAGTGGCTACTGCCTTAGACCACCCCTAATCACGAATACACCAGCTTCCCATCTGTTTTTCCCCTAATCTTGGGTCCACCATGAGAGGATGCTAGTCCTCTATAATGGTTTAAGGAGAACCAAGGCAACCAGCAGCCCAAGATTTCATACCCAAGGCACAAAAGTAGCGGGGAGCCAGGGTAAATGTCTTTGTAACCCTAAGATGCCTAGCCCTTGAGTCTTGCATACACACACACACACACACACACACACAGTATATATCAAAATCCTGAGTAACTGAAGGTGTGTGTGTGTGTGTGTGTGTGTGTGTGTGGTGTATACAAGCACCTGTGCATTTGCCAACATGAACATTTCCTCAAGGAAGAACAGCTCCAAAGAGAAACCAGACTCTAATGTCCCAAATCATGGGAATGATTTGCCTGGCCCTTCTCAGAGAAGGTTGGTGCTTTTCTGGTGCTGAGGGAAACAGGCAGCAGATTCCCCCAGCCATGCCTAAGAATAGGAGCTTCCTGCCCAGGGTTTGGTCAAGCCAGGCAGGTGAGAAGGTGAGTGGAACAGAGCACACTCATGCTCAACACAGGGCCAACCACAGCTGCTCCTGCTGTGGCTTCTAGATCAGCTCTGTGCTCTTCTAGTTCAGCTTTACTGCAGCTCCTGGTCCTTCTGGAAAGGTTTAACAATTGGGTTTCTGCCAGCCCCTATTTGTTGAGAGCCACAGCCGAAGGGGCCCCAGCAAACTTCCAGCTGCCAGCAAACTTCCAGCTGCTGGCTGATGATTGGCTCACAGCGGCCCCAGCAACATCTAGCTGATTGGCTCCTCTGCTGTGATGCTCATTGGGCTGTTTCCCTGCCCTTTCAGACCACGGACCTGCTCATTGGGGGACTTTTTTGGCTCCGCCCATGTGACCCAGCCAATCGGCCTCAAGAGCGGGAGGATTGTGGGAGGTGGAGAGAAGCTTGTGTGGGAGAGAGAGGCTTGTGGGAAGCCAGTGGTGGCAGTTGAGGCTCTGAGGGTTTTTCCTGAGAGGCTGTTTTGTTTGGCGTGTGGTTCTGAAAATAAAGTTAGTTTCTTTTGACAAGTGGCTCCTGATTGTGCCCAGCCAGACTGTGGCACCTATTCTCAGGGTTCTCTGCATCCAGGAGGCCCCAGTCCATTGTGCTTCAGGTCTGGGATGTGTGGTCTCTAAGTGTGGTGGGAACTCCAAAAGGAGCCTGATCTGAGTCCTTTCCAGGTTGGATCATGAGGGGGCTTTACATACATGGAGACAACGTGTGGCCTGCAACTCTGTGGGCTGATTGGTTATGGAGGGGAATTTAGGTCTTGGGTCCCTAATTCAGGCCTGTGGGGAGGAGAGAGCACAGGCCTTTCTATGGCCTCTTCCAGAGCTTCTTTGAAGTAACAAAAGAAATCTAAGTAGGACACCAGACAATATTCAGAAAACTGGAAGGGATTCACATAGCCAGAATTCCAAGGGATTCAGTTACAGGGAAGTGAACTGAGTGAAGACATGAAGAGCTGGGCAAGAGCAGTGTCCTGGGCAGGAGTGAGGAGGGACCCTGGCAGGACCTGCAGGTACCTGCCCACAGGGGGCCAGAGGACACCCCCTCCTCCCCTCAGGGTGATCACCAGAGTAAATAAGGTGCCAAAAAAATAAAGCATGTCCAGCTAAACTTTTAAAATATTTTTTTTTAAAATATATCCTGTGTAATTTGGGGGGACATTCTTATGACAAAAAAATTATTCTTTATCTGAAATTCAAATTTAACTAGGCGTCTTGCATTTCTATTTGCTACATCCATCAATCTTAAGTGTAAATTATGTTTTTACAGAATATTTTCAGATTAAAGGACCAAAAACCGTCTAAATAACCAAATTCTAAATTTGGAAGCATATCGTCATTATCCTTATATTGCTACTAGCAGTCCTTGTCATTATCGTTATATAATATGCCTGGGGAAATAACTGAAGAGAAGTGGATTGATATAGCAACAGCAGGTATCTCTGATGGATTCTTAGTGATTCTTATTTTCCTTATCTGTTTCTATTTTCTAGAATTTCAACAACACTGTTTTGTTTATAAAGCAGATAATATTCAATACAGCCAACATACTGAGCCATTATTTTGTGTCCGGTGTATGATCTGAATTCTTGCAACAACCCTGAGTAGGCCACATTGTTAGCTCAGTCTATTTTGCGCTACTGTAGCAGAATCCCTGAGACTGGGTAATGTATAATGACCAGAAATTTGTTGGCTTATAGTTCTGGAGGCCAGCAATCTAGTATCAGTGTGCCGACATCTAGCAAGGACCTCTCTACTGCACCACACATACTGGAGAAGGGAGGTGGGGAGAGAGAGAGAGAGAGAGAGAGAGAGAGAGAGAGAGAGAGAGAGAGAGAGAGCCCATTCCAGAAAGCCCTTTTTTAAAGGCATTAAATCCACCTACAAGGGCAGAGTCCTCACTTCCTCACCTCCTCTCCCAATGGCGTTACTTTGGCAGTTAAAATTTCTACGAGAGTTTTGGAGGGAACTGCAGCATTCAAACCATAGCAGCTGTGACTCTTGTTTTATTGAGGACTGTTGGGGAGATGAAGTAACTTGCCGGAGGTCACAGCTAGTGCATGCCAAGGCTGGAGCTGTCCCTCCTGCAGGCGAACTCTGCCTTCAGCTGCCCTGATGTGAAAGTGCTGGATTATGCATTGTAGCTTAAACAGAATCTCCACCTTGGGAGGTTCAGATGAGACTTTCCAGCCTGTAAACAGGATCGGCTCTGCTGTCACCTCCCATGCCTGAGCCACTCTCTTTAGAAATATGAGACAGTCCCAGTACTTCCTCTCTCTCAGCCATCTCCAGGGCTGGCAGTTTGTCCCCGGCAGTCAAGAGCTTAAAGTTCAGCTCTGGGGAAGATTATGAAGCAAAGACCCTGAGTTTGGACCCCAGCTTTGACACTTGTGCATTTTGGGGATGATTGTACAAAGAAAGCCTTTCTACTCTCTGCCCAGCAGCCTCGCCAGTGTCAAGCTGCGAATTTATTTCTGACTTAAGGTGTTCTGTGCTTTCTTTCAGATCCTTTTTGAAGACGCCTTTGATGTGGCAAGCTTCCTGGACAAAAGTGAAGCTCCCAGTACCTCCAGCCCTAGGTGAGAAGATGGTGTGAGACAGCATGAGCAAGTGTGAGTCGGTGTGCAACTGTGTGAGTGAGTATGAGATTGTGGAGCATGCGGGTGTGTGTGTGTGTTACATGAATGAGTGTGCACGCATGTGTGTATGTCTACGCATGTGCACCCCTGCTGGGCATTTCCTGCCTTTCCCCTGCAGCTCCCAGATGGGTGCAAGTTCTCAAGGACCCACTTTTTCCCTGTGACTGAAGTGGACTGATCCTAGGATTATACTGTCGCTTTGGGGATGACATTGTCTGGGGCATCCTCAGAGGAGAGAATCTTCTGTCCTGGCCCAGGGCTAGAACACACCAGGTTATCAGCCCCAGGTTGTGTAAATGCACCTGTTTCCTTTGGTGGGTTTCCCAGTATGTCTTAGTCCTGCTTCAGGCTGATCTAGCCTTGCTTACAAGATCATTGTTATACAAAATACCAAAACCCAGCTGGTTTATAAACAACAGCATTTATTGCTCACAGTTCTAGGGAGACGGAAGTCCAAAGTCAAGATGCTAGCAGATTCAGTCTAGTGAAGGCCATTTCTCGTAGGAGGCATCTTCTCAATGTCACTGTATCTTGATGGACAACGTGGTGCATGCTAGTAATCTCAGTGACTTTGGAGGCTGAGGCACCGAAGATTGCAAGTTTAAGGCCAGCCTCAGCAAATCAGGGAGGCCTTAAGCCAATTAGTGAAATTAAAAATAAAAAGGGCTGGGATGGGGGTATGTAGCTCAGTGTTATCAGGGGTAAAGCTCCCCTGGGCTCAATGCCCAGTACCAAAAACAAACCAATATAACCAGATGTCTCCCAGGCCTCTCCTATAAAGGTCCTAATCACCTTCCAAGGGTCCCACTTCCTAATACCATTGCCTTGGGGGTTAGGTTTCAGCATATGAATTGGGCATGAGACACAGACCTTCAGTCCATAGCACCCAGGGTCAGGCAGCCCATGGGCAGGAGAGTGGGCAGGGGGTCTGGGGCACAGAGGACCTGGGCCAACATGGAGGCAGGCCTGTGCCCTGACCTTAAGGGCTTCTCTGAGCTGCCTTTCACAGTGCTGATGAGAACAGCTATGGAAGAAGCAGAGAAGGGTGTGGCTCACCCGAGGAGAAAGAGGACATAAAACGGGGTCTGGGAAGATTTTAAACAGGGAGGACTTGGACTCAGTCTGTAGCAAGGGCATTTTCTCAGAGGAAGTCAGTCTGGCACTGAAATTCCCTGGCTGCTGCGTACAAGGCTGGGCCTATGGCCTGCAGGGACAGAGCTAGTGTCGAGGCTCAAAAGAAACCTGGACCTTGAGTTTTTCTGCTTTGGGAATGAGGGTGCCATCCACATCTAAGGATCCGAATGAATGTCTTCATTGTCCTCTCAGTGGAAACCTGGCCTCCTGCAGGCCTTTGATCAGGCACGAGAGCTGTGCAAGGGTCCAGGACAGCTTCAAGTAGAACCCCAGTCCAGATCTGAGGGATGGTTCCACCACCCCACCTGCCCCTGCAGGTCCATCCAGATTTGAGGAGACATGGATTGACGGAGGAGACTCTTCCCTCTCCAAAGCCACTCATGTGGTGACACTTCATGTGGTGAGCTCTCCTCAGCTGTGTGCCGAGTGTCATTCTGCTGCAGCTGGCTGGAAGCTGACATTCCTATTTCCGCACAGGGCTCAGGCTGCAAAGACAACTTGGTCTAGAAGCCGCAAAAGCACACTTGCCAAGCAGTATTTGACATTCTAATGGAACAAAAACCAACCCATTAAAAACGCTTTCCCTGCTTTCTCTAGAAAAGGTAGGGATTACTGCCAGTGGGGTTCCTAGCCTGGCTGTGGGACCTCATCCCAGGAGGAAGAGCGAAGGGCAAATATCGTCTGGCTTACAGGACGCATAGCCACTGTACCTCAAGGCTCCAGTTGCACCGGGCTGCTCCCCTTGGAAGAAAGGAGAGCTGGAAGACCAGCCTCCTTTCTGCAGGGCCTGAGCTCCACGCTAGACACACTGAGAGGGGGTCTTTCCTGGGACTGAACTCAAAATGTGCCTTAGCAGCCACAGGTGGGACCCAAACCCTGGGCTTTGCTCCAGCAGGTTGACTCAGAGGTAAAAGAAACCTTGCTCCCTCATTCTAAAGGCCACAGCTCAAAACATTACATTAGGGCGCAAGATCCAGTCCTATCACAGTCTTGTTTTTCCGGAGGATTTCAGACATGAAACTTGACAAAATTAATACAAACCTGTCAAGAAAAGCTGTGGGCTGCCCAAGAATTCGACTGGGTGTATGAAAGTGTTGCATTCACACCACAATCCAAATGCTTGGCAGGGGGAAGGGTAGTCAAGCAGAGGTGAAAAGTCAGAATTCTAAACATTTGCTGTTTCTTCTTTCTTTCTGTTGACAGTTCATTGTTTGTCATCTTCAACCCAGAAAACCCAGAGGGGAAGTTTCAGCTCTATATGCAGATCATTGACTTTTTAAAAGGCCTTTGCTGCATTAACACTCAGTTAAAACAGGTAGGACAGCTAGATACCTGCCCACCCTTGTTAGGATGGCAAAAAGAGCTCTTGAGGGGGCCTGGCCAACCCTCACCCTGATTACCCCAAGAAGGCAATGGGCAGACATTCTTTCAATCTCTCTGTCCTATTCCATGAATGGTCAACTTCAGCCTAAAGTCTCCTGTGAAATGGAAGACATCAGGGAAACTGAGAAAAGAGCAGCAGGGTGTCCTCTGGGCAGAGCGGCACTGGTGACCAACCCCTGGAAGCAGGGACCAGATTCCAGGGCAGCTCTTAGCAGGCTTTCGTACATGTTATGCAACATCTTTCCAAAAGGCTGAACCATTTCATCCTCTGAAATCCTGCAGCTTTTAAAGGATAATTTCTGCTCCTAAAAAACTTCCTCTGCAGCTTATGGTGACCTAATTCATGGGGGTCTTGGTTAGGGTGTCCATTCCTGAGGCTGTCATAGGGAGAAGGGCTGTCTGACCAACCAGGAGACAGGCCCTTTGAGATTCGTAGCTATCGATTTTTCTCTGCTAATTTGGCAAAAATACAACTATTTATTTAAAAAGGCAAGCTTAACAATGGCTCACGTTTGCCTAAAAATAATTAGGCCACCTTTTCCATAGGCTAGGGTGTAATTGGCCCCTTTCCCCTTCATTCATTTCCCCATGCGGACACCACTTTCAATCCCCACTTGGAGTCCAGAGCCCATTCCTGTAGTTGTCTCCACTTCCCACCAATGGCGGGGTAACTGTCTCATAGCATCTGTCCCAGCTTTCTGTCCGACACAGTTAAATTAGTCCACTTCATCAAGGCTTTGAGAACAAATAAAGGGGACAGTCTTTGCTTTCCTGACTTCCTTTCTCCACACGTGGCAGAAAAGCAAGGAGCAGAGGTCAGAGTGTCCCCATAAAGCACAGGCTCTTGAACTTCAGTGTTCCCTAGACTCACCTTGGGAGCTTACTCTCAAGGTTCTCATTCAGTGTTATGAGAATGGGGCAGTGGGATTTGGGTTTTGAGCAAGCTGTCCAAGGGGTTCTAGGCAGGAGGCCTTGGACACTCTGGTGCAAAGAGGGAAATTTCATTCTCCTTCAGTTTCACCTCCAACTCACTGCTACCCCTATCAGCTTTATGGGAGGTGGCTGGATCAGGCTTCATTAGCACCTGAACTGGGTTCCTAGGGCTGCTTTAACAAGTGACCCTAAAGCTGTGGCTTGAAACAACAGGCTTATTTCAATGTTCTGGAGGCCAGAAGCTTGCGATTAAGGTGTTGGCAGAGCCATACTGCCTCCAAAGGCTTCAGGAAAGTGTCCTTCTTGGCCACTGCCTGGCTCCCAGTGGTTTCTGGTACCACTCAGCATTCTTGCCCTGTATGGCTCCATCCCCCCAGGCACTGCCTCTGTTTTCACATGTCCTTCTTCTCTGTCCCTCTGCCCCTCTCATCATTTATGGACACAGGTCACTTGGATCTAGAGCCCACACTAAATTCAGGATGGCTTCATCTTGAGATCCTTAACTAATTACATCTGCCAAGACCCTGTTTCAAATGCATTTCCAGGGGGACATGACTTTTGGGGAGCTCTTCAGCAACCAGTAACAGCAAATATCTCTCACAACCTGATGCTGTCAGCTTAAAAATATGCAGCTTAAAAGTGCCTCAGACTCCATTATTTCCTTAAGGAAATAGGACATTTTGAACAACATTTGGGCGCTGTGTGTGACATTTGGTTGTTTTGTTCCCTCCCAGGTCACTTGGCCCCTTGGGACCCCCTGTGCTCTCTGACTAGCTTGTCTCAAGCTTAGCAGTTGCCTTCATTCTGAACAAGGGGCACATGATATTCCCCTAGAGATTACCTGATCCAACTTCTCTGATTCTCTCTCTTTCTCTCTCATTTCCAATACTGGAGCTACAGCCTGGGCCTGGCATGTGCTAGGCAATACTGAGCCATCCCAGCCTCTCTGATCCTCTTGATGCTCTTTTCCCTTCCCCCACCAGGAGAGCATGTGAATGGGAAACTAGCAGAGGTCATCCCCCCATCTAGGTGTCCACCTTGGGACCATCCTACTTTCATTAGATAGCTGAAGGGGATACTGCCCAGGACCCCTGGAGAGCAACCCTGATCTGCAGGGACAATAAATGACAAGGGTCATTTCTCAGCTGGGTGGAGAGACACAGGAAGAGAAAACACCTGGGAACATACTTTTAGTGGAAGAAGTAATGGGCAGGCCTGAGAGGTTGGACGGGTCATTGTAAAGGGAATGAGAAACTTGATAAACACATATAGCACTGCTTCTTAAAAACTGATCACCTCATAGGTAACCCATGTCCATGGTACAAAAAGTATTCTGTAAAACATACGCTTTCTCCTGCTGTTACTTCTTGCTTACTATTGCAAACTCTTCCCTTCCATGACAGTGTCTTATATAGCCATCCAAAGACGGTCTGCAGGAATTCATATATTCTTTCAAACACAAGTAGTAGCCTACTATACACATTGTTTTGAACTTCACCTTTTTTCTAATAGTGTACCCCACAGATAGTGATCTCATTCTTTAAAAAAAAAGCAGCAGCAGGCTGGTGGATGTAGCTTGTCTAGCACTGTGAGGTCCTGGCTCCCATTCCCAGCTTTGCAAAATAGTAATAAAAATTATGATGAATAAAAAAATTTGAGTAAAAATAAACTAAACCACAGCTTCATGGTGTTCCATGAGGGGCACACCATGGTGTAGTGTGCTGTCTTCTATTGATGGGCCTGTGGATAAAGATTTACGGATTTCCCATTTCTCTTATGGGATCCTGGAAATCCCCAGGATAGGAGAGTAGCCAGTTCCGCTTCCTTTCTGGAGGTGTGTGAGTTGAGTGAAATGGAAATAGGACCACCCCACTTCTTCCATGGATGGGGGCTGAAGGTAACAGCTGTGGAGACTGGGAGAGTTGGGCACACCCAAGATGCTGGGACCTTCCTATCTGCCTGGAACTCTTAGATCAAAATTTCAACCTTTTCCACCTGTGTTTTGCAGGAACCAGACCTTCCCACTGACGATGAGATGATAATGTTGAGGTGCCTAGAGACCTTTGACGATGAAGATTTGTAATGCAGAAGGACTGGAAGGGGAGGGGACTGAAGGAGAGTGGGAGTTTCCAAGTTTGAATGTTAGCAGATCCAGTTATACCTGCCTTGGACTTCCAGGGCTCTTTTGAGGGCACTGTCCCAGAAGTGTTCTGATGGTTTTAGTTTCTCATTAGTATAAAATACAAGACAAGCAAGGCCTTGTGTTGGTCTTTCGGGGTTGTTTGGTATAAGGGGCTGGTCTTCTCCAGGGCAATCCACTCTGTCCCTACTCAGGAGGTACCAGGTACAGACTGTACCAGGTACAGTCCTTGGGCCTTTCAAGAAGAAAACAGGCAAGATCTGCCCTTGGGAGTGGCATAGCACCAGGCCCTGGACTCAGGGCATTGCTCTGACGGGTTCTGGAATTCTGGAGCCCACCTACTCATCCTGCATGTTCTTGGAACCCAGTAACAGTGCCCACCTCAACCTCAACCCTGTACTGGACAACATCAGGTAGACCCAGATACATCTGCTTTTTCAAGAATGTATACCTGAATGGGTGCTGTAGTGAAATTCCAGTGTTCTGAACACTTTCTAGTGAAGGTCCTGGGCAGAGGATATATAAACATCCCTGGGCTTATACACTTAGGATAAGAGTGAATTTTGTGTCAAATTGATTAGGCCACGGTACCCCAACATATGGTCAACCATTATTTTAGATGTTTCTGTGAAGGTATTTTTGTTTTGTTTTTTATTTTTTAAAATTTATTCTAATTTGTTATATATGACAGAAGAATGCATTTCAATTCATAGGACACATATAGAGCACAATTTTTCGTGTCTCTGGTTGTCTTCATACATGTACTTAGGGTAATGATGTCCATCTTTCCTACCCCCATACCCCTTCCCTTCCCATCCCTCCCTTTTGCCCTATCTAAAGTCTGTCTATTCCTCTCATGCTCCACCCCCTATCCCCATTATGAATCACCCTCCTTATATCAGAGAAAACATTTGGCATTTGGTTCTTTGGGACAGGCTTACTTCACTTAGCATTATATTCTCCAACTCTATCCATTTATCTGCAAATGCCATGATTTTATTCTCTTTTAATGCTGAGTAATATTCCACTGTGTACATATACCACATTTTCTTTATCCATTCATCTACTGAAGGGCATCTAGGTTGCCTCCACAATATAGCTATTGTGAATTGTGCTGCTGTAAACATTGATGTGGCTGTGTCCCTGTAGTATACTGTTTTTAAGCCCCTTGGGTATAAACCGAGGAGAGGGATAGCTGGGTCAAATGGTGGTTCCACTTCCAGTGTTCCAAGGAATCTCCATACTGCTTTCCATAATGACTGCACCAATTTGCAGTCCCACCAGCAGTGTATGAGTGTGCCTTTCCCCCGCATCCTCGCCAACACTTATTGTTTTTTGTCTTCAAAATAGCTGCCATTCTGACTGGAGTGAGATAAAATCTTAGAGTACTTTTGGTTTGCATTTCTCTAATTGCTAGAGATGTTGAACATTTTTTCATATATTTGATGATTGATTGTATATCATCTTCTGAGAAGTGTCTGTTCAGGTCCTTGGCTCATTGATTGATTGGTTTTTTTTTTTCTTTTTGGTGTTAAGATTTTTGAGTCTGTGCAGGTATTTTCTTGAAGATGAGATTAACATTTAGATCAGTAGATTGTTAATAAAGTTGATAACCCTCCATAATTCACCCAATAGAAGGTCTTAATAGAAAAAGACTGACTCCCCATAAGAAGAGGGATATCTGCTAGCAGACCTCTGCATCACCTGAGGCTCTTCCCTACCGACAGCCCAGCTTGCAGATTTTGCATTTACACCTCCACCATAGCATGGCCCATTCCTTAAAATAACTTTCTCTCCTCTTTCCCTGGTATATCCTATTGGTTCTGTTTCTCTGGCCACCCTGACTAGCATACTAGGTGTGCAGAGAAATGGTTTCACTGGCCCTTTACGGTTTATAAGTCCTGATAACAGCAACTCCCCTCCATAGAAGGCCTCCCAGTGCTTCTGCTGTATTTCCTCATGAGAGCTGATGTGCAGGTTAAGTCTGAGGATCTCAACTCTGTCCTATCTGACATCAGGGCCCAGCTCTTAAGGTACCATCCTGTGAAGCATGAGCCAACCTTCAGAGACTCCTACTGGGGATATGCAGGGATATGCAGGATATGCAAGGCTGAAGCCTTGCACTTCACAGTTTACAAATGACAAAATGAGGGAGGCTCATGGGGCTTTCCAGGCAGCTCCTCAGCAGGGCCTTTGTGCTCAGAAGTGGTCTGAACTTGCTTTGGAAAAAAGGACAGGTGGCTCTTAGGTCAGCTACCACCTCAGCAAGCCTCCTGGGAGTGCATGGAAAAGAAGAAATGAGTCTTCTCAGGTGCCTGTGCAGTCGGCCTTCAGCAACCTGTGCCGGCTCAGGCCACCTCGTCCAACTAGGCCCAGCCCTGACTTTGTTTAGTCCAAGGTTGTGATGGAGTCCTGAAACAGAATGAGCCAGAGGCCCCTGGGCATGGTGAACCTTAGCAGAAGGTGGACTATCCCTTCTCTCATAGCCATGAGC
Source organism: Marmota flaviventris (assembly GCF_047511675.1). Classification (NCBI taxonomy): domain Eukaryota; kingdom Metazoa; phylum Chordata; class Mammalia; order Rodentia; family Sciuridae; genus Marmota; species Marmota flaviventris. The sequence goes on along the minus strand of NC_092498.1, from coordinate 19,214,211 downwards.
TGGGTGATGTCCCCACCTCAGTCCTCAGCCCCAACAGCCCTCTGCTTTCCTCCCTCTCTCCCGCAGGCCTTATTGAGATGGGTGCAGACCAGGATGTATTTTGTGCATAAACCCCATCTCCTGGTACTCATTTCCCCTTCCTCCCCTCCAAGGACTCTCCCACACCTGGCAAGTATCTTCCTGTACCTGCCTGTTCCCTTTCTGTGTCAGTGCTGTCTGGCTCAGGGTTCTGCCCAGAAACAGACCAGTAGACTATGTAGAAAGGCCAACAGATTTTCTTAAAGGATCTGGTTCTCACAGCTATGGGGACTGTGAGTCATATCTGTATGGAAGGCCAGCAGGCAGGGGTTGATGCTGAAGTTGTCAGGCAGAATTTCTTCTCCTAAAATTCGTAGTTCTGCTCTAGGGCCTTCAGCTAATTGGCGAGTCCCACCTATGCTATCCAGGGCAATCTCTTTAATTTAAAGTCAATTGATGGGATGCATTAGCCACATCTATAAAACACCCTCACAGCCCCTCACTGAGATGAGTGTTTCATTGAATAGCAGCATACTGTAGCTTGCCAAGTTGACACACAAAGCCGACTGGGGGAGCTTTATGTCATTCTAATAGATCTCCAGGGAGAGAGCTATCCTTACCTCCATTTGGCAGAAGAAGAGACAGCACACTTGGCTAAAGCCACAAAACCAATCAAAAAGAGAACTTCAGATTGCCTCACCTCTAACTCTGTTTTGTGCCCCCCACCCCCAATGAATTTGTGACTGGTGGGGACTTTTATTTTTTTAAGGAAGAAAAACACTAAAAGCTCCAATTGGCCACTAAAGGATTATGTTATAGAAATGTGAAACCAGCCCTCAGAGGTCACAACACCATCCACCAGCATCACCTCTAGGTCACAGCTGAAGGGGGACCAGGGAGGTAGAATGGTGGTAGAGGAGGTGATGGAAGGAGGTCAGGAGGCTTCAGCCACCATATTACCTGGATGGGGCATGCAGATTCTGACAATGCCCTGGGCATTCCTGGAAACCTTGAGCTGTGCCAGGTCAGTGTTTACTGAGTGCGGATGCATGGGCCAGAGGGTGACTGGCAGGGCGTCAGATTGAGCTCCCAGCCTTGTTAAGGTCTGTAAACAAGTCAGGATGGCACCTGGCATTTTGCCAGAGGGAGTGGTTTGTGAAGTAACGCCAACAAGCCATTAAATGTGGAGATTTCTTATTGGTTGACTGATGTATCTAGTTTATGCTAATTAAGATAAGCTGTGTGGAATGTATAAATACTGCTCCTGTCCTACAATAAACGGCTCCTACTCCTGCTGTATCAATCTACACAAGTTGTTCATCACCCCCTGGTTATTTTGCTGCAGCCGGACTGTGGCAGATGGTGGCCCGTACGGGGAACCCCGGGACACTCGGGGGTAAGTGACAGAAAAAAAAGCTGCCCGCCCATAGATAGGAAGGGAGCAAATCTGCTCATCCCTAGATAGATAGGGAGAGAGGAAAAATGGCCATTTTGAGAAAATGGAGAAGATTGATACAGTATGTTTGTGTCTTGTTTTGTCTTGAAATATTGTATGTCTTTATGATGAAAATATGGAAGGGGTGAGAAGTAAATTGATAAGGGAAAGAGGCACCCCAGTAGAACCAAGAATAGTTAGGGCATGTGTTGACGGAAGCCCAGGAACTCTAGTCAGAAAGAAAAAGAAAATTCAGAAGAAGAAGGATTATCAGGAAAAAAGTTGCAGCAAAAGGCTATTACTGAATACTTTTCGTTACCGGAGCGTGCGTGAATCAGCGCGGGCCACGTGTGCGAGCCGGTCATGGTGCAGCAAGGACTTTCCAAGCAGTGGCAACCAGCTCTTCCCCGCCCCCTGCCCAGGGAGCAGGATGCCACTGCAAGAGCCCAAAGCCAAGCCTGACCCAGAGGCACAGTCTCGCAGGCTCTTGCTCCCTGTGCCCAGAAGCAGTTTGAGACCGGGACTCTCCCCAGGGCCATCTGGGGCTGCCCGGGATGCTACAGCCGGCAGAAGACATAAAAGATGCTACCAGCGTCCCTGATGTTTGGTCATTTTCAATGCCAATAACTAAGCTACAATGGTTCTCCCACACCTGGAGGCTGATAAGTAATGAGCACTATTAAGGCTTATTTCAAATGTAAAAAACCTTGAGATAATGTACTAAATTGTTCAGAAGTTTGTTTTCTTAGTGGAATACTACAGGATTTTCTTTAGCCATCCGGAGTTCCTGCCTTCGTCCCAGTGCCAGTGAAGACGAAGGTGGAAGAATTTCCAGTGTTGCTGAGAACCGGACAAAACTTCGGCTGAGAAACGGAAGAGACTTCGGAGCTGTTGCTGTTTCTGCTGCTACAACTTAAGCTAGCTGCCTGCAGAACTTAGGTGGACTGTGATTTACCTGGACTGTGAGTTAATCTATTGAGACACTGCTTTACCTGGACTGAGACAACAAACTGTAATCTACAACAAATTGTAACTCGGTATCTTTGCTAATGGTGTCATTGCTTGTATAATTTTTCCAAGGGCTTCTTGCATGGAGCCATCAAGTGGCTTGGTATTGTGACATTTTGTATCCTCCCCTTCTGCTTGTAGCAGATTATTTATGGTGCTTGTGTAAAAACCACTATGGTCATTATTTAAATTAAACAAAAGGGGGAAATGTTAAGGTCTGTAAACAAGTCAGGATGGCGCCTGGCATTTTGCCAGAGGGAGTGGTTTGTGAAGTAACGCCAGCGAGCCATTAAGTGTGGAGATTTCTTATTGGTTGACTGATGTATCTAGTTTATGCTAATTAGATAAGCTGTGTGGAATGTATAAATACTGCTCCTGTCCTACAATAAACAGCTCCTACTCCTGCTGTATCAATCTACACAAGTTGTTCGTCACCCCCCGGTTATTTTGCTACAGCCGGACTGCGGCACAGCCTGACATCTAGCTTGAGTAGCTCAGCTCTACATGGTACTGATTTCATCATGCTGATGACCTCGTGTGCGTCTGTCCATCAGCTCTCACCCACCAGCTACTGGGGAGTGAGGGAGGCACTCCTCTGACCTTGACACTGAACAAAATGGGCCTTTCTCTCTTTATGAAATGTCGAAAATCTGCCCTTCTATACATGCTTCTCACAAAACTGCCTTTCCCTGGAGCTCTGGAACCACGTGTTCTGACAGAAAAAGGGCAGCCCAGGGAAGTCGGGAAACTTTCCCGAAGGACGCTGCTCTCCTGGCCTGCTTTGTCCTGTGTTGGCTCCCTGATGACAGCACACAATAGGGATAAAGCACAGGAACATGGACTTGGAAAGCTGAGCCTGGCTGGCAGCTGCTTAGTGAGAACACAGGGAATGCTCAGAAGACCTAGAGGCATCAACCTAAGGAAAAGAATAAATGGAACCGCCTAACTGGACAGGATTTAAAGGGCCACAGGGGCAGAAGGGGCAGAAGGGGCAGGAGGAAGGGCATGCCTGCTCTTGAATGATTTGAGAGGTGACCCGGGTCCCCTAGAGCAGCTGAGCCCAGGTCCTGGGTTTTCAGCAGAGTTATTACAGCATTTTGTACAGTCTGACTCTGTTACTCTTAAAGTAATATTTAAGCCCACCATGCCACACACTCAAAAGAAATCAGACTTGAAAAACAAGTGGAAGTAATAGCAGGTGTGTATGAAGCCACAAATTATTAAAGAGAAAAAATCTGATGATGCAAAATGGGAGATCGCTGCAGTGAAATCCTTGAGTAGGAATCGGGGAACAGGCTGTGAAGCAGAAGGAGAGAGAGAGCTTCCAGAAGAACCAGGGAGTTCATTCAGGAGGGACACCGAGGACAGGAGTGCAGAATGTGGGAGGGGAAGCGTGCGGGGTCTGCATGGACTCTCTGTGAGGCTTCCCTATGGATTTCTCATTGAAATAGGAAGCTAAGAATCAGAATGTGGATGGAGGCAGAGTTTTAAAAGACAGAGAGAGCCACGGACTTGGGAAAGCAGGAAACATGGAGGGCCCATGTGAAGTTCACGGTCAGGAACCTAAGGCCAACAGGGTTGTGTGTTTTCTCCAGCGGCACTGCATGCAGGAACAGGGAGGGTGAAAAATGGTTTCTGACCAGTATTAAGGTTTTACCAAGAGGGTGTGATGAAGAGAGCAGTGACCAAGAGCATTAAGAGCACAGGAAGGTGCTTTCTTAAGAATGACCATGGAATTGAGCATGGACATGAGGGAAGAGAGGGCAAGGGGGAGGTGAGAAGACAGCATGTTCAGAGCAATGAGCTACGAACAGTATTGTTGGAATTGTTGGAAACTGAGGATGGTGGAGGGCACAGCTGTGGGTAATCCCAAAGCCACCAAGTGAGATCTGACCACCAGGAGGACAGTGGAGGTGAGTGAAGGGCCAGATTATTGTGAACCTTGAAGGAAGGAGAGGCCAGGGGAGGCTCTATAGGCATCAAGTCACCAACTGTTCAGACAGGATGGTTGGAGAGGAACAGAAGCAGATGCACTAACATTCCCAGGGAAGGAGGGCCAGTTTGTGGAGGACAACAGTAACGAAGGAAGTGGTAGAAAAATCTGATGATGTGAGAGTCAAAGTGTTCACTTTTGTCATTGATCAGCTTCCAGAACAACTTTCCAAAGGCTACATTTCATGCAAGTGTATTCTCTAGCTGGACATCAAGGAGAAAAATATTTTGAGAAGTGGCTGACCACATAATGTGATCAGTTTTTTTGTAGGCTGACGGCAGAATATCTTCTAAGAACAAACAGATCAGATATATTGCAAAATCAGCCCAAAATATTTGTATTGGGAATGAAAAACTTTTTCAAAAGAGCAGAATTGGTTCAGAAACTTTACCAAGAAGTGGTGAGAAAAAATACACAACTTTGCGTCAACTAAAGGTAAATGCAAGGAGGACATCCTTATGAAAGCAAAAAAAATGTAGACTGTGGGTGTGTTTAAAAGTGTGGAGGTGACTATATCACCAGGAAACCTACTATGGGAGGGCACTGACAGCTTCACCCCAAGAAAATTGGTAGTCAATGAAGCAGATCTGTAAAGATTTGGACATGTGTACCTGTCAATCTCCGAAAGTACAGATCAGACTCATGGTCTTAAAGAAACAGTCATCATTACTATAATGTAAATGCTATGGTCTGAATGTTTGTGTCCAAAATTCGTGTTAAAATTTCTAACCCCGAGGTGATGGGATTAGGAGGTGGGTCCTTTTCAAGGTGATCAGGTCATGAGCAGAATCTCATGAATGAGACTAGTGTCCTCATAAAAGAGGCTCTAGAGAGATATCTCTCACCATTTGCAACATGACATTCATGAGGATATGTCACCAACGTAGAAAGTCTGCCCTCACCCACCCCAGTTTGTCAGAACCTTGATCTTGGATTTACGAGTCTCCAGCAAAGTGAGATATATATTTCTGTTGTTTAACAAGCCACTCAGTGTATTTTGTTATAGCAGCCTGAACAGACTTCCTGGCAGCCAAGCCGGAGACCCTGTCTGGATTCCAGCTGGCCAGATTTGGCCACCTGTCTGCATAAGAAATAAGCAATGATGCATAAAGTAAAAATGAGTTTTATGCAGGTTCCCTGGCTTGGCTTCTGGCAATAAGGCTGCAGCTAATACAGGATTTTAATTAGGATTTTAGTAGGCTGAATAAGGTCTCCCAAAGATGTCCATGTCCTGACCACCAAAACCAGTGAATGTCACCTTTAGAGTAAAGACATTTTTCACAGGTGGCTAATTTGTGATCTTAAGATGAAGAGATTATCTTAGGTAAACCAGATGGGCCCTAAGTGTAAACAAAAGTATAAAATAAAAGGAGGCAAAGAAGTCAGAAGAGGTAGAGCAAAGGAGGTTGAGATCAGACCATTACACCCTGAAGATAAGGGAAGGGGCCACGAGCCAAGGAATATAGGCCCCTTCTAGAAGATGGGAAAGGCAGGAAATGTTTCTCCCCTAGAACCACTAGAAGGAAGCAGGCCTTACAATATCTTGATTTTAGCCACATAAGACTCCCAACTTCCAGAGTTTGAAGAGTATAAAGTGTGTTTTTTATACCATTAAGTAACTAACACAGGAACAGGAAAGGTCGAGTCTTCAAACTCTATACTTACCTGACTTCTTTGCAGAGCCCTCCCCCCACCTCTTCTGTTGTATTTCAAGCCAAAGGAGAAGGCAGGGGTTTTTGTTTGTTTATTTGTTTGTTTTTTGGTTGTTGTTGTTTTTGCGGGGGGGAGGAGGGGGGTGTTTTTTGTTTTTGGTACTGGGTGTTGAACCCAGGGGCACTTAGCCAGTGAGCCATATCCCCAGCCCTTTTTATATTTTATGACAGGGTCTCACTAAGTTGCTTAGGGCCTTGCTAAGTTGCTGATGTTGGGAAACGGTAAAATGGCAGCCACACCCCCAAAAACCCCAACATGGCGTCTGAGGAGCTTCTCTTCCTGCCTCTCCCTTTCCCGCCGGCACCAAAAACTCCCAACGGCACCAATGCTCTCTCCCGCTGGAGGGAAACCTTAGCCCCAATAAGAACTGATTTCGTGAGCTCCAGAACTGACATTTGGAAGAACTTACCAATAAACGGGTGACCTGTCATTTACCTAAGCCCTGCCTCCTCTCCTTAGATCTATATAAGCCCACAGCCTTTTGTAATAAAGTGGAACTTCTCCGGTGATTTGTCTCGCGTTGCATCTTCTTTCATTGGTGCCGAAACCCAGGAGACGGGTAAGCTCATTTCAACAGATTCCTGTCTCTGTCTCCGCCGAGACATCTTGCCCTCGTCCACCTTTTCAGGCGCTGGCTCCCTACACTCACCACTGATATGGCTTAGGTAACTTCCCCCTCCCCGGCTCGCCAACTCTCTTCAGGCTAACAGCATGAACTGTGACCGTGATCGTCCAGCACACTCCTGACACCCGGTAGGGAGGAGGGAACTCACCCCACTAAGACCTTCACAGGCTGCAGTGGACTCTCTGAAGACCTGCTTTCCTTTGGGGTGTGAGGCTTCTGGGTTTAGACAAGAGATTCCTCGGTTTCTTCCTCCTCCACTGGAGCTGTGTTTCACCGGCACTGCGTTCCGTCGGAGCTCTGTCCCTTTCATTCCTGACTCTTTCGCTCCAGTCAAAAACTTTCCTGACGTCAGGTTGCCCGTGGCTCCGGCCCTATTTGGGTCTCACAGATCACACTTCACTGGTGACGACTGGGTAATGCCCTCTGTATTTCCTCGCGATGGTTTGTCATTTTGGGGATGCCCACTTGATCCTCCGTTCGCCCTGAGCTTCCAGGAAGCTATTCCGGCCTGGGTTTTCTCTCTGTCCCTCTCTCTTACTTTTATTCTCTCTCTCTCTCTCTCTCTCTCTCTCTCTCTCTCTCTCTCTCTCTCTCTCTCTCTCTCTCTCTCTCTCCCCCTCTCCTCCATCTCTTCCTGTGACCATGGGTGCCTCCTCATCTATACCTGAAACTTCACCCCTCAAATGCCTAATAAAAAATCTGACCACACTCTTTCTCACACCAGATATTAAACCCAAACTGCTGATCAAATTCTGTACCCAAGATTGGCCTACATATCCACTGGATAATGACAATCATTGGCCTCCAGAAGGCTCGTTAGATCCAAATCTCCTCCGGGACCTTTTTAACTATTGCCAGCGTCTGAAAAAGTGGAAGAAGATTCCCTATGTTGAAGGTTTTAGCCTCTCGCACAGTACCCTGCTCTCTGCTCCTCCTGCTCTCCCTCTCAAGTTCTCCTTACTTGCAAACCCCTTCCTTCCCCTACTTCTACTCCTGACCTCACGGACTCTTCCTCATTTGACCCAGCAGACGAACCCCCCACCTTATCCCTCAGCCCCACCTGCTCCTCCCCTCCTGCCATCCCCTCCTCTTCCTCCACCTGATCCCACGGATCCTCAGCCTTCCGTTTCATCCCCTTCCCCTCTGCCCTCTTCCGCTGCCACCTCCACCTCCTCATCCGCAGACACATCCCCTTCCCCTCCCTCTTCTTCCTGTCCATTGCTGACCGCCTCTTTCAGTCCTCCTGTTACCAGGTCTAAGGGACCCCTTCCCGCTCCCATGACGATTGTACCCCTTTGGGAGGTTGCTGTTCCCGAGGGTGTTATCCGAGTACATGTGCCCTTCTCCATGTCGGATCTTACTCAGATAGAGAGGAAGTTGGGCTCATTCACCACTGATCCCACCACTTACATTCAGGAGTTTCAATGGGTTCTGCGAGCATATAGCCTCACTCATCACGATATTTACATGCTCCTGGCCAATACATTTCTCCCTGAGGAAAGGTGACAGGTCTGGGAACTAGCCCAGTCCCATGCTGATGAAAATCATCACCACCCTACGGGCCCACACGCTGTCCCGGAGCAGGACCCTGTATGGGATTACAACACCCCTGGAGGCTTACAATATCGTGACTTTTTGCATCCTGCCTCTTCTTCAGGCCACCCACAAGGCTGTTAATTTTCAAAAGGTGCAGGAGGTCATTCAGAAGAAGGAGGAAACACCTTCAGAATTCCTCGATAGGCTAACCAAGTCCCTCCAACAGTACACAAACCTCGATCCAGAAACCCCTGACGGCCGTCATGTCTTAATGACATATTTCCTGGCCCAAAGCTCCCCTGACATTAAAGCCAAGCTTAAGAAGCTTGAACAGGGCCCTGCTACTCCTCAGATCAAAATCCTCGCGGTCACTTTCAAGGTGTTCCATAGTACAGAGGACGAAAGCAAACGCCGCAGGCAGGGGGCTGAAAATGCCAAATCCCAAAGGTTGGCCCAGGTCATTCAGAGAAGGTCATCACCACACTGACCTAATAAGGTACCCCCTGGAGCTTGCTTCAAATGTGGTAAGGAGGGACATTGGGCCAGGGCTTGTCCTTCGCCGAGGACACCCTCCACCCCCTGCCCAAAATGCCACCAAAGGGGGCACTAGGGGGCAGACTGCCCAACAACCCGGAGGGGAGGTTGGTCAGCTGCCCACAACCCCAGCCTCTCCTGGGCTTGGCAGAGGAGGATTGATGGAGCCCTGGGCCTTCCCTCCCAACTATTACCATCAAGAAGCAAGAGCCTAGGGTCACCTTCCTGGTGGATGGATGCTTCATTACCTTCCTCTTGGATACTGGTGCCACTTTTTTGGTCTTGAGGGAATATTGGGGTCCTACCACACCCTCAAAAACTCCTATTGTCGGGGTAGGAGGTAAACAGATTTTCCCTCAACCCCCCCCCCTTATCATGTTATATGCAGGGATCCCTTTTGTCCTTCACACACTCCTTTCTCTTTATGAGCCATTGCCTCATTCCCCTTCTGGGAAGGGTCCTATTCTCACTATTGAAGGTCACAATTCACATATCACCCTCCATCTCCCCCGCCTCTCATTTCCTCATGATGGTCCTAGGGATACACCTCCATCATGCACTCTCCCACAACTATCTAAACCAGTTAATCCTGAGGTTTTGGACACAACTACACCCTTTATGGCTAAATGCAGTCCTATTCATATTGTCTTACAGGACCCTTCAAGATATATTAGTCAACCACAATATCCGCTTACAACCACAGCCCTCCTCGGATTAGAACCCACCATCCAGGATTTATTATGGAAAGGGTATCTTAGGCCTACACACTCTCCTTTCAACACCCCAATTCTGGCAGTTAAGAAACCTAACAGGTCCTACAGACTGGTTCAAGAACTTCGTCTTGTCAACTCCTCTGTGGTCCCCATCCACCTGCTAGTGCCCAACCCCTACACCCTCCTCTCCCAGATCCCTGCTACTACTACCCACTTCTCAGTCCTAGATCTAAAGGATGCCTTATTTTCTATTCCCTTGTCCTCAGAATCTCAGGATATCTTTGCTTTTACGTGGACTGATCCTCGTACCCGCCATTCTCGTCAGCTTACCTGGACCATTCTCCCACAGGGATTCAGGGATAGTCCCCAACTCTTTGGCCAAGTTCTTGCCCAGGACCTTACATCCTTCCACCCCACCTGTCCTGACTCTACCCTCCTTCAATATGTCGATGACCTTCTTCTATGTAGTCCCTCTCAATCCCACACCACCCAGCTTCTCATATATATATATGGATATAGGGTGTCTCCCCACAAGGCCCAGGTTTCCCAGCCTACCATCACCTACCTTGGTTCTCGTCTTGCACCGGGAATAAAGGAAATAACACGGATAGGAGGCAACTCCTCTCTAATCTTCCGTTGCCTCATATGAAAGCCGAAATACTATCATTCCTAGGACTAGCAGGTTATTTTAGGGCCTGGATCCCAAATTACTCTCTTCTAGACAAACCCCTGTATGACCTAGCTAAGGGACTTCCTGGTGAATCTCTTGCCTCCTCCCCCCGCTACCACTTCCGCAGACTTCAGCAACTCCTCTTAAAGGCACCCACCCTTCACCTTCCTGATCTTTCAAGACCATTTCAACTATATGTCCATGTAAAAGGGGGGCAAGCACATGGAGTCTTGGGTCAAAACTATGGGCCTACATTTGCACCTGTGGCATATTTGTCCAAGCAATTAGACCCTACCATCCGTGGGTGGGCCCCTTGCTTAAGAGCTCTGGCTGCTGGACAAATTTTACACAAAGAAGCCTCTAAGCTGACTTTTGGGGGCCCTTTAACTATCCACTCCCCACATCATTTGAAGGATCTTTTAACTTATAAGGGCCTTCAAACCCTTCCTCCATCCAGAGTCCTGTCGCTCCTCACTTCCTTTCTGGAAAACCCTAATATTATGTTCCTCCCCTGCCCTGCAATGAACCCTGCCTCACTGCTCCCAACAACCCCCACACCTGACACACCAGCTCATAATTGCTTGGAAACCTTGGATGATTTCCTCCCCTGTCATTCTTCCATTTCTGAGGGACCACTCACCAAGCCTGACCTTATCTGGTTCACTGACGGCAGTTCCTCTAGGCAGAATGGCACTCATTACTCTGGATATGCCATAGTTTCAGCCACTGAGATTATAGAGGCCAAAGCTCTGCCTTCAGGAACTACCAACCAGCAGGCCAAACTTGTAGCGGCCACTCGTGCCTGCCTTCTAGCACAGGGCAAATCCCTCACCCTTTATACTGACTCAAAATATGTCTTCCATATTCTATTATCCCATGCTGCAATATGGAAGGAGCGAGGCCTACTTACCACTAAAAGTAATGCAATCACTAATTCAGCTCTTATAAACAATTTGATAGAGGCCTCTCACTTACCCACCCAGTTGGGAGTTGTCCATTGTAGGTCCCATCAGAAGGATGGCTCTCTTATCACTGAGGGCAACGAAAAAGCTGACCAGGCAGCACAGATGGCTGCTACCACTTCCAATTATGACCCCTCTGGGAGACATATAATGGTCACTTTAGACTGTCCATCTGAAGCCCCTACTTCTTCCAGTAAGAACAAGGACCTTTTCGAGTTCCTCCATACTCTATTCCATTCCAATTCTCAGTCTTTAACCTTCTTCTTACAGAGCTTCTTCTCCCTCACATCCTCTGACAAAGCCATGCTATAGAATATAGCCTCTAGTTGTCAGATCTGTCAGCAGACCAACCCTCATACTCCTTTAAGGCCCAAACCGTTCCCCTCCCACCAGGCCCGGGGACATGTTCCTGCTGCTGACTGGCAGGTAGATTTCACCAACATGCCCACAGTATGGCGTACTAAATACCTCCTTGTCTTTGTGGACACTTTCTCTGGTTGGGTTGAGGCATTTCCCACCTCCAATAAAAAGGCTTCCACTGTAGCTTCAATCTTACTGACAGACATTATCCCCAGATTTGGTATGCCCACTTCCCTACAGTCCGACAATGGCCCTGAGTTTATTTCTAGGATCACACAAAAGGTCTCTCAAGCCCTCTCCTTCAAGTGGCATTTCCATTGTCCATATCACCCCCAGGCTTCAGGGAAAGTGGAAAGGGTAAATTGGACTCTGAAGGAAGTCCTTACCAAATTGACAATGGAATTAAACTTAGACTGGGTCAAAAAAATGTACCTTAACTTTCTGATCCTCATCCTCATCCTAATCACAAGGGTAATGCCTTCACCATCCTGTTCTACAAACTTTAGCCAAACTCCTCCTAGGAGGAGTTTTAAATTTTTTCACAAAACCCCTCCAAGGCACTGTTACCACAGTGATCCTCAGGCCTGTGAGCACAACAACAATAGATACTGGGTGGCCGTTGGGGAAAAACCCAGGCCTGGCTCCCCCCACACCATGCCCAGGTGGCTGGACATTCAATAGGAAGAATTGCTGGAAGAGGACGATTGATATACCCAATTGGCTGCCTGATTTGGTTAGGGCGAAAACAGTCAAAGAACCTCTCTCTCTTAAACTTGTCAATATCTCTCTCAACCTGTTAAAGGTTACTAAAACTATAAACTATGTACAGGGATGTTGGCTATGTTTGCAGGCTGGAACTGAATCCCCCAAAATAATAGCATACCCAATAAATAGTTCTCAGGCTGTGCTCAAGGAGACATCTTCAACCCTAGACACCACAGCCAAACTCTCAGGTGTCCCTCTCTACTAGGCTGCTCCATTATGTTTTCAGTCATCAGGAAACATACCAGTAGGAGACTTATCAGAGAAGCAATGTCAACAAAAAAACCTCTCTACCAAAAGGTAGTAAGGCCCACTGCCCACCAGTCTCTGAAGCATCACTCTTATGTGGGATGACTGTACACCACTGTCTGTCCCCTGACTGGGCAGGCACATGTACTCTTGTTCTATTGTTTCCCTATGTAGACATAGTTCCAGGAGATACAGAAATACCAATCCCCCTCATGACACACATAAGACCCAAACGGGCGATCCAATTCATACCTCTCCTTGCTACTTTAGGAATTACAGCAGGTTTGGCGACAGGTACAGCGGGTTTGGCTACCTCCCTCACATACTATGATCAATTGTCCAAATCATTTGTAGATGGCCTCCAACAGGTGACTGAGTCCATACTTACCCTCCAAAATCAATTAGATTCCCTAGCGATAGTGGTCTTACAAAACCACTGAGGCTTAGATATACTTAGAGAAAGGAGGCCTCTGCCTGTTCTTACAGGAAGAATGTTGTTTTTATGTTAATCAGACAGGCATAGTGAAAGACAAAATTAAACAGTTACAAGAAAAACTAGAAAAAAGAAAGCAGCAATCGGTGCAAAAATCCTATTGGGACCTCTTCACAAACCCCATCAACCACTGGACCAATACTGGGACCTCTGGTTGGGGTCTTTTTGCTCTGTGCCTTCCTTCCTTGCATTTTAAAATTCCTTCAAGGACAAATTAACAAAATATCCAATCAAACTTTCAACCAGTTTCTGCTTAGGCACTACCGGCCTCTGATGACCGATGAACCCCCAACATCTTCAAGAGAACAGCTCACCCAGTACTGAAGATTATTACCAGGCATGATGGAATGCAACGGACATTGGACAGCGGGAGACAAGAAACCCGGAGAACCTCTTAATCTGCCAACCTGGATTCTTGAGCCTTTATGTCCTTATAAGCCTCCTCATGGCCCTTGGCCTCTTCTCTGTCAGACCCCCAACATGGAACTTCTGCCAGAAACTGACCTTTGCTTTAATTTTTATCTTCATCCTGTTTTTGTTCACTCTGATCTTCTTCAGGTGCTGGTGATGCCATGTCGAGGCAAAGCTTCCAATATTTCCTAGAGTCTCTGTTAAAGGACCAGTGGCTGATACCAACAATCTCCTCCATCCAGGACTGGTTTGATGCCATCAACGAATTGTGGCTTCAGGGAACTTTTATAGAATTCACCCCTACCAAAGTAACTGTCTATAGCCACTGGGTTTTATTTCTGGTTACCATGGTATCCCCCACCTGCCCCCCCGAACATTCATCCACGTCCCCCTTCTAGGTCACATGCCACTCCCACACAGCAGGAAGCAGCCAGATCTGACCAACGACTCCCCAGTTCCTAAGAAAACAAAAAGGGAGGAATGTTGGGAAAAGGTATAATGGCAGCCACACCCCAAAAAACCCCAACATGGCGCCTGAGGAGCTTCTCTTCCTGCCTCTCCTTTTCCCGCCTGCACCAAAAACTCCCGCCAGCACCAATGCTCACTCCTGCCGGTGGGAAACCTTAGCCCCAATAAGAACTGATTTTGTGGGCTCTGGAACTGACATCTGGAAAAACTTACCAATAAATCAGTGACCTGTCATTTACCTAAGCCCTGCCACCTCTCCTTAGATCTATATAAGCCCACAGCCTTTTGTAATAAAGTGGAACTTCTCTGGTGATTTGTCTCACGTTGCATCTTCTTTCAGCTGAGGCTGGCATTGAACTTGTGGATCCTCCTGCCTCAGCTTTTTGAGTAGCCAGGATTATACACAAGTGCCATCATGTCCAACATAAGGCAGCTTTTTCTTCTGTCTTTGCAGTCACAGGGGAAGTTCCACACCTAGGGTCTTGTGACCATCACCCTCAGCTGGGGTAATTGAGAATGAGGCCAATAGGCAGACAGAAGGAGCAGGGGAGATGGACAGAGGGTGTGTGTGGAGCAGGGATGGAGAGAGAGAGAGAGAGAGTGAGAGAGAGAGAGAGAGAGAGAGAGAGAGAGAGAGAGATAAGACTTAGGTCTCAGGGTTCAGGCCCTGCTTCTTCTTAGGATCCTGCTCTGGTTCTGTGACCTCTCCCAGGTTCCTTCCTTCCCAGTGACAAGAATCAATAAATCCCATCCCCTATTTTTTGACTTGAGCTTTTCTCATTTGCAGCCAAGGGTCCCTGACTAAATCCACAGAGATCTCATGCATGTCGGCAGGGAATTCAGAGGCCGTGACCACCTCTGGATGGCTCTGACAACTCATGTTCCTGCCAGGCCACAGTGACTCTATGTGCCAGATGATTTTAAAGGTATGCTCAGCTGGATCATCTTCTGGGGTGCTGTCTGTTATGTTCCTCTTTCATTATGTACTTAGCGCTCAGCCCTCAAGCCCAGCAGGCTAGCACCGCTCCTGCAGCATTCCAGGGGCAGCCGAGGAATTGAGACACTGGTGCCATGCAGGAGGGTTCTTAGGAGCATGATCATTACTCAGGTCCATGAGACTCAGTGTATCACACTTAACCCACATGTCACCTTCTCAACCCCTCATTTTAAGTGGCAATCTTCCTTGTGCCCCCTATCCATTATATTTTAAGTGACAACTGAGCTATCAACACTAAGAGGGATGGAGACTGCTCGCCTCCCTGAGGGACTTTGATGGGAGAATAGAAATTACTAAACCTCAGAGAATGCATTACAGAGGCCAACGCCCCCATCCAATGCCGAGGAGAGATGAGTCAATGGTGGGAGGGGAGGAGGCTGAGGAGGTCCTCATAGAAATGCAGTGTTCTCTGAAACAGCATCACATTTCCCTTCCCCACCCCCAGAGCCAAACTTCTGCCCTTCTTTCTTCTGGAGGAGTGGGTTTGGCCAAAGGAAGGTAGCGTTCTTGATGGGGAATGAGGGGTTGGGAGAGGACCTGGATCTTTTTCTTGTTAGCAGGACCCAGTGCTTATCAAAACCTGAGGGCAAAAGCCTGAGTCCTCCAGGGAAACAGTGGAATTTTCTGGAAATCCCTCAGGCAGCAGAATTGAGCTCAACTTCTTAGCAGCCTGTAGCCCACACTAGCCTGGCAGAGGTTTCATTCCTGTCTGCCACTCCTGGACCTGGCCTCCTGACTTGGTAAACTCTGCCCTACCTGGAAGGGGCCTGATGCCCAATACTCCATGGCTCTCAGGTGTCCAGGCCTGTGTTCACTCCTGGAGGGAGGCTGAAGAGCAGTGAGGAGACCAAGGGGAGACTGTGAGCAGAACAGGGAACATAATGTGTGACAGAGCCATGCAGGCCTGCTGGGTATTGTCCTGCTTTAACTCAACTTAAATAAGACCAGGCTGCAGGGCTGTATGGGACAGGGACAGTAACTGGGAGGAGGTGTAGGAGGAACAGTGTGCTCTCGATGGTTCCCGGACAACAGCCTTGAAGGGAGGTCCAGGTGGGAAACTGATGGAGAGGCTTGTTGAGAGCCACAGCTGAAGGGGCCCCAGCAAACTTCCAGCTGCCAGCAAACTTCCAGCTGCCAGCTGATGATTGGCTCACAGCAGCCCCAGCAAACTTCCAGCTACCAGCTGATGATTGGCTCAGAGCGGCCCCAGCAAACTTCCTGCTGCCAGCTGATTGGGTCCTCTGCAGTGATGCTCATTGGGCTGTTTCCCCACCCTTTTAGACCACAGAGCTGCTCATTGGGGGACATTTTTGGCTCTGCCCACGTGACCCAGCAAATCAGCCTCAAGAGCAGGAGGAGTGGGGGGGTTGAGAGGCTTGTGGGAAGCTGATGGTGGCATTTGGACTCTGAAGGAATTCCTGAAGAGCTCGTGTGGTGTGGCATGTGTATTCTAAAAATAAAGTTCGCTTCTGCTTGATAAGTGGCTCCTGAAATGTGCCCAGCCAGACTGCGGCCTTTGGTGGCCCACATGGGGAATGACTGAGGGTAAGTGATAAGGTAAACTGCTCGCCCCTGAGGGCAGGGCGAGAGGATGGGTAGCCACTTTAAGATTCTTCTTTTGTTTTGTTTCACTTTTGTTTTAAGTTGCCTGTCCTTGGAGATGTGTAAGATGAAAGAAAAACCGCTCACATCTGAGGAAAAACTATTCGCGCCTGAGGAAAAAATAGGGAGAAAGGATGGATGGACATTTCAGGAGGATAGAAAGGCTATTATAATGATTTTTTTGCTGTTCCAATTTTGTTTCATTCTGTTTCAGTTTTGTTTGGCGTTATCTTGTTGGGTTGTATTATAGTAGAAATATGGGATCAGAAACTAGTAAAAAACAAACCAAAAGAGTGTTAAGTAAATTGTTAGAGGAAAGAGGCATCTCAGTAAAATCAAGAACAGTCAGGGCATACGTTGATACAATGCAAAAATGTAGCCCATGGCTTTTTAAGGAGGAGTTGTTAAATATATCACAATGGAACCATCATGGTGAAGATTGAAAAAGAATAGAAAAGAAAATCCCAGGGACTCTGCCAGTTGGCACATTGCCATTGTGGACATTCGTATTTTATTTGCTTAGTCCAAAGCCTTCAGTTCAGACAATGGTAGAGGAAGGAGAAGACATATTGATTCAAATAAAAGAGAAGTTCTCTCAAGTTAGTCAGACAGAGGAAAAAATTCAAGTAAAAGAGAAGGTCTCTCGAGCTAGTCAGACAGAGGAAGAAAGTTCAGAGCAGAAAAAACCATCAGGGGAAAAGTTACAACAGGAGACTGCTACTAATACCTTTCTATCACCAGAGGGCGGAAGTGTCCAACCAACAGCGCCACCTCCATATGCTGGAAGGCCCCCAACCCCCGCAGTTGATAGATGGGATCCTGAGACAGGACCTCAAATATTAACATTCCCTGTATTTAAGCAGGCAGGATGGCAGAGAATTCACCATGCTTTAGATTTCAAAACAGTGAAGCAGCTAAAAGAGGCTGTAACAACTTATGGTCTTCAAGCACCCTTCACTGTAAGCATGGTGAATCCATTACCAACTTGAACATAATGCCAGCAGATTGGGCTAGTATGTGTAAAGCTGTGCTAAATGGAGGACAATACCTGTTATGGAAGGTTGCCAATGAAGAATTTTGCAAGGAGATGGCTAGGTGAAATGCAGCAGCTGGTTACCCTCAGAGAAATCTAGATATGTTGTTAGGAAAGGGACCTTATGAGGGTCAGCAGCAACAAATTGCCATATACTCACAAATTGCTGCAGATGCGGTTAGGGCATGGAAGACTTTATAAGGACATGGAGGTTTACAGGGTCAATTTTCTAAGGTAATACAAGGAGCTAATGAACCTTACGCTGAATTTGTAGATAGGCTTATTCAAACAGCAACCAGAGTTTTGGGGAATACAGAACAAGCAATGCCATTAATAAAACAACTGGCTTATGAGCAAGTGAATCGTTGGTGCAGAGAAGTCATTAGACCATGGAAACATGAAGATTTAAACACATATATTAAATTATGTAGAGACATTAATGAACAACAGTAAGTCTTGGCAGCTGCAGCATGACAGGTTTTAGATGCCAGGCCAAAAACATGCTACAATTGTGAACAAACAGGACATTTTAAAAGGAATTGCCCCATAGGAGGAGGTTTAATAAAACTAGGTATCAACGGAGTAGAATACCAGGTATTTCCCTACGATGCCATAGAGGGAGACATTGGGCTAATGAATGCCATTCTCAAACCACCATAGAGGGTACTCCGTTATCAAAAACTGAACAAGGACCAGGTGTCTATCCACGATATCATGGAGAAAGGCATCGGGCTCCATTGCCAAAAAACGGACAGGGGGAAACAATGCTCTGGGGCACATGACCACAAATATACGGGGCACTGGAGGAACCCAGCAACACCATCAGGGAAGTGCCCAGGACACACTGTCCATTAGATCCCTCACTAGACAAACCAGAAGAAGCGCAGGATTGGACATCTGCGCCTCCACCAGAACAGTACTAACTCCAGAGATGGGAGTTCAAATCATTCCCACAGGGGTAAAAGGACCTCTTCCCAAAGGAACAGGAGGCTTATTATTGGGACGCAGTTCTTCTACTCTAAAAGGACTCATGATAAGTCCTGGGTGAATTGATCCCGATTATAAAGGTGAAATAAAAATTATAGCCAGTTCTCCAAAGGGTATATCAGTAATTTCACCAGGAGATAGAATAGCACAGTTACTAATAATACCCAGCCTACATGATAAATTTTCCAGTCATAGTGTAGAAAGAGGTTTCAGGGGATTAGACTCCACAGGTGTAGATTGGGCTATGCTGTCTTTAAATTTAGATTCTCGCCCCATGCTAAAACTAAATATTCAAGGACATGAATTTAATGGGCTACTGGATACAGGTGCAGAACTTATCATCATCTCTCATCAAGATTGGCCAAAACATTGGCCATTAAACAAGCCACTCAAATGCTCCGAGGCCTAGGAGTGGCAACTAATCCCCATAGAAGTGCAATGGTATTAGATAGGAAAGATCCTGAAGGATGTGAAGGAACTATACAGCCATATGTATTGGATCATCTTTCCATAAATTTATGGGGACGAGATGTTCTAGATCAATTAGGACTAACATTAACAAATAACATCAATCCAAATGCGCCCACTATTATGGCTAGATAAGGTTTTAGGAAAGGAAAAATATTAGAACAAGAACAAGGTATAGCAGCACCAATACAAATAGATCAAGGAACAGACAGACATGGATTGGATTTTCAGGAGAGGTCACTGAGACAATAAAAATTACTTGGAAATCAGAAAGACCAGTATGGGTTCCTCAGTGGCCCCTGACTAAAGATACAAACAGCCCATGGCCTGGTCAAACAACAATTAGCGGAGGGACATATACAACCTTCCATATCTCCCCATAATATTCCCATTTTTGTCATCAAAAAGAAATCTGGTAAATGGAGATTATTGCAAGATTTAAGAGCCATTAATAATGAGATGGTTATTATGGGACCTGCTCAATCAGGGATTCCCCAATTGCCTGCTTTGCCAAAAACCTGGTATGTTTTAGCTATAGATATTAAAGATTTTTTTTTTCAATTCCAATTCATCCTGAGGATAGTCCATGTTTTGCATTTACTATCCCTGCACTGAATCATGAAGGTCCTGATCAGAGAAATGAATGGAAAGTACTCCCTCAAGGGATGGCTAACAGCCCAACTATGTGTCAAATTTATATTAACAAAGTAATCCAGCCACTTAGAAATCAAAATCCTGAACTACAAATATTTCACTATATGGATGATGTATTAGCACACAAAGATAAAAACACATTGCTAGAATGTTATGCCACACTTACAAACTTATTAAAAAATTATAATCTACAGATAGCAATAGATAAAGTACCATTAAATTTTCCAATTAATTACTTAGGAGTTCTAATATCCTCAACCATGGTCCGTCCACCAAAAATTCAAATACGAGTAGATCAACTCAAATCACTTAACGACTTTCAAAAGTTATTAGGAGACATAAATTGGATAAGGCCTTATCTAGGTATACAAATAGGACAGTTGGGATCTTTATTTGATATCCTAAAAGGTCCATCAGATCCAAATTCACCCCGAATGTTAACGCCTGAAGCAAGAAAGGCATTAAAAATCATTGAAACATATATGGAAAATATGCATTTGGATAGAATTGATATAAGTTTGCCTTTATTATTTATTGTACTACCAATAAAAAATATTCCTACAGGAGTATTTTGGCAAGAAGGTCCATTATTATGGATACATTTATCTTATTCTCCTAACACTATTCTTACTAGGTATCCTGAGGCTGTAGGACAATTAATACTCAAAGGAATAAAAGCAGCAAAAAGAATGTTTGGAAATTCTCCCAATAAAATTATTACTCCATATACTATGAATCAAATTGATGAGTTAGCTAATGAGTTAAATACTTGGGCAATAATCATGTGCAAATCTAATGTTTCATTTGATAACCACTTACCATCTAATCCTTTATTGTCTTTTTGGTCATTGCATCCTGTAATTTTTCCAAAAATGACAGGAAAAACACCTATCATGAATGCTCCAAATATATTCACTGATGGGTCAAATAATGGTACAGCAGCAGTAGTTACCCCTGATCAAACTTATACATTTTTAGTACCCAAACAATCAGCTCAAAAGATAGAGCTTAATGCAGTTTTACAAGCTTTTGTGATGTTTAAAGATTCTGTATTTAATTTATTTTCTGATAGTCAGTATGTAGTTAATGCTATAGTATCTCTTGAAGATGCTGGTAGGATTTCCCCTTCTTCTACTGTTTTCTCTTTGCTTTCCACTATACAAAGTCTAATCTGGGACAGAAAAGATCCATTCTTTATAGGACATATCAGGGCACATACAGGATTGCCTGGAGCCCTTAGTTTGGGCAATGATTTAGCAGATAAAACTACACATGACATACATATTTTCTCTACACTAGAAGAAGCTATAAATTTTCATAAAAAGTTCCATGTCAATGCTAATACTTTACAAAAGCGTATTAAAATAACTAAGGAACAAGCTAGACAAATAATAAAACAATGTCAAAATTGTGTGACCTTTTTACCACAAGTTAATCTTGGAGTCAATCCTAGAGGACTGATACCTAACCATATTTGGCAGATGGATGTCACACACTTGCCAGAATTTGGAAAATTAAAATATTTGCATGTTACAGTTGATACTTCTTCCGGATTTTTGATGGGCTCCCTTCATGCTGGAGAAAAAACTAAAGATATTATAGCTCATTGCTTACAAAATTTTGCCACTGTGGGCGTTCCAAAACAGTTAAAAACAGATGATGCCCCTGGTTATGCTTCTACCTCTTTTAAACAATTTTGCTCATCATTTGGCATTACTCATACAACAGAAATCCCATACAATCCACAGGGACAAGGCATAGTTGAAAGAGCTCATCAAACTATTAAAATGTACTTATTAAAGCAAAAAGACGGAATTGGAAAGGGGTATATATTCCCCAAAGATCAACTTAAAATAACTCTTTCTACTCTAAACTTTTAAAATTTGGATTCATCAGGGCTTAGTGCTGCAGAAAGGCATATGTGTCCAAAAAATGTACATAAGCCCAAGGTACTTTGGAAGGATATTGTAACAGGACAGTGGAAAGGTCCTGACCCAGTAATTGTCTGGAGTCATAAGTCTGTTTGTGTGTTTCCACAGGGAGAACAGCAGCCGATTTGGATTCCAGAGAGATTAACTAAAGAGATTTCTACAGACCAAAAATAAGATGATTTGGCTCAAATCCATAACAGCTGATATCCAGAACTCCAGTTTGGCTATCCTTACATCTGCGACAGAACCAGGATGCTTTTTTCAATATCTATTTTATTATTGCCCTTTCCCACATCATGAAGTTCTATTTTGTTTTTTGAGCACATGCAGACCTAGGTTAATGTTTTGCTGATCAGTTCTATTTTTTGACTACAGAGTTTTTAAACAATGAAATGGAGATTTCACCTGTAAAAAGTTATAAGGCCTTTACTATTATGTTATGTGTTGTATGTATTATATTATGTGTGCACATTTGTGTTTTGGGTTGTATGTTTGTATGTACATATGTCCATATATCATATATGATAAGCGCTCAGGAAAAAAATGAATCCAAATATTTTTTTATTTTATTCACGTGATTTAAATGGTTTAATTTAAATTGGGTAAACAGCTGTTGATGATTGTTTTAATATGTGAACAAAAAAAGGAGGTTAACAGATCTGTTTGTTTACTTTCACCTTTCTTTTTCATAATATTTAATTATTCTATTCAAGATAATGTAAATTGTTCAGAAAATTGTTTTCTTTTAGTGCCTTCTGGAATGTTACATAATTTTTTTCTTTAGCCATTATTGCCAGAATTCCTATCTTCATCCCAGTTCCGGTGAAGACAAAGATAAAACCAATCTATGGCTTCTGCAACAGCTATCACTAAACTGCTTGGAGAACTTGCCTGGACCATGTATCACTTGTATGCATTGTGAACTCACTTGTATGCATTGTGAACTATCTGTTGGTGTAGCGACTTATGGTAGTGTTGGGGTATTTTTGCTGATGGTGTCATCAGTGGTACAATTTTTCCAAAAGGAGCCGTCAATTGGCATGGTGTATCCTCCTCCCTTCTGCTTGTGATGGTCGTTCTGCTAAAATTTTGGGGCCAACAAAGGTGAGGCAAAGAATCTCACCCCCCCTCCCGCTGGTACAAAGACCTATCTACAGGTGTGGCTGTATGCTGGACCGGTAGTCAATGACGGGTAAGATCCAATTGCAAAGGTACCAACCTAAGACAGGAGGCTGATGCCTTGAGGTCAGCTCATCTGATGACGGGTGAGGACCATATGTAGTATTGGACAACCTAAGGCAGGCACGGTCTGTAAGCCACATGCTTGTTGTTTAAACAGAGAGGGGGAGATGTTGAGAGCCACAGCCGAAGGGGCCCCAGCAAACTTCCAGCTGCCAGCTGATGATTGGCTCACAGCGGCCCCAGCAAACTTCTAGCTGCCAGCTGATTGGCTCCTCTGTTGTAATGCTCATTGGGCTGTTTCCCTGCCCTTTCAGACCACAGAGCTGCTCATTGGGGGACTTTTTTTGGCTCCACCCACATGACCCAGCCAATTGGCCTCAAGATCAGGAGGAGTGGGGGGGTGGAGAGGCTTGTGGGAAGCTGGTGGTGGCAGTTGGGCTCTGAGGGAATTCCTGAAGAGCTTGTGTGGTGCAGTGTGTGTGTTCTAAAAATAAAGTTCATTTCTGCTTGATAAGTGGCTCCTGAATTGTGCCCAGCCAGACTGTGGCAGAGGCTGCAGGCTCTGGTCTCTTTGGAGAAGAAAAAACTTGTTCACTTTGTCACCACACAAGGTGTAGCTCCCTTCCACCTAGTAGAGTGGATAATCCAGAGGCAGAGTGATGGAGAAAGAGCTTTATTAACAAGAACCAGGCACTGTTGGAAGATGGTCGGCTCTGACTTTCAATCTTATCCCTTGACCTAAGGGAGTTTGGGGTTGTTATTGTTGTTGTTTTTGCTACTGGGGATTGAACTCAGGGGTGCTACACCCCCAGCCTTTCTATCTTTTATTTTGAGACAGTGTCTTGCTAAGCTTCCCAGGTTGGTCCCAAACTTGCAATCATCCTGCCTTGGCCTCCTGAGTTGCTGGGATTACAGGTGTGTGGCACTGCACTTGGCTGAAGAAGCTTTTATGATTTTTCCATGGAAGGTCAATGGGTCCCAGACAGGTGGGTGTCTCAGTTGTCCAGTATTTCAGGAAGTAGCCTCCTCTGACATGTGGGTTATATACATCTTATCTCGTTCACCCAAGTCAGTGAGAGTTGTGGCCAGTGGATCTGAGGAAGACATAAATGATCAATGTTTCTGTGTTCATTAAAGTGAGTTGTGAGATGGGTGTGGTGGTGCACGCTCAACCCCAGCTATTCAGGAGGCTGAGGCAGGAGGATCACAGGTTCGAACCCAGCCTGGGCAATTTAGTGAGACCCTGTCTCAAAATTTAAAAAAAAAAATGTTAAGAGGGCTGGAATGTAACTTAGTTGTTGAGTGATTCCTTAGCAAGTCTAAGGAAGTCCTGGGTTCAAGTACCAAAAAATAAAAAAATAAGTGACGTGTGACTGATTTTTGTTGTGTTGTGGCGGAATTTCCAGCCAAAACCCTGCTAGGTGTGATCTTCTCCCATAACTTGGGACTAGGGAGTGCTGGTGACTTCCTACCAAACTTTAGTGTGCATTGAATCTTCAAAGATAGCCCTTAGTGGCAGCTCATCCTTAAAATGCAAAGCAGACAGAATCAAAGAGAGACTTATGAGAACTGGGTCTATATTGGTGAAGGGGAATAAAGTGCGCTTTCAGTGTCACCCTCCAGCAAACAGCCACCACTGTCCCTACCCTACCCAGGCCTCTTCCTCCCAATCTTTCAAAACACTGCAAAGCACAATGGTGTAGCAGAGTTCTGTGTGCACAGCATCCACACCTGTCCACACCAGAGCTGGGAGAATACCAGAGGGACAGGTCAAGATCAAATGCGATGACCAAGTGACCAGAACAGAGCCTATAGGTCACTATTATAACCTGAAGCTTCCTGACTGCCATGGTGTACAGGTGCCGCAGGTGTTGGAGAGGGTGGGCACCTCCAGCTCATGAAGGCAGATTGGTGCATATTGCAAAGGCAGAAGTCTGTCCAGGGCTCGGCCATGCAGGAGGACCCTTCTCCTCACATCCTGGTTTCTATAGCACCTGACAGGTGCTTTCTGGAGGAAGCCGGGGAGCAGTGGGCAAGCTGGCTCATGCCCACCTCACCTTTGCCACTGTGGTCCAGTCTGGGCCAGAAGGGGAGGACCCGGATGTAGGAGGACGTGCAGAACTTGGTGCCAATGCCCCAGGGAAAGTCATAAACCTCCGAGGACTTCAGAGTAGTCTCCTTGGAATTCTCCTGGACTTGATTCCATACCAGGATGCCTCGCTCCTCCAGGCTTCCTAATGTAGGACAGGAGAAGTCAAGAGTGGGTCCTGATGGCAGGGGCAGACAGGGCAGAGGGAGGCTCTGGTGGCCACATGCTAGGACCTGTGGCCTCTTCTCGGCACCCTGGTGCACATGCCCCCACTGACACCTCCTCCTCCATCTCGACCCCTCTTCCTCTGCCTCCATCTGCTCCTCTTCTCCTTCCTCCTCCTTCTCCTCCAAGCCCAGCTCAAGAATCAGAGCTCAGCTCTGCAGGCATCCTCTGAGCCTCACAAGGAGCCCAGCACAGCCATGTGGAACCCCCTTTCCACAGCTCTAGTGAGCAGACTTGTCCTCACTTGAATGTGCGTGGAATATACAGATGCACTTCACACTTGGTGGACAGTCACCATGTGAAATAGAACACCATGAAGCAGGTGCTACCACAGAGGTCCCCAAGAGAGGCTGAGGGAGGCCAGAGAGAGAGAGAGAGAGAGAGAGAGAGAGAGAGAGAGAGAGAGAGGAGAGCTGCTGGACAGCCACTCCCAGAACCTTCAGAGACTGGGCCTCTTGCTTTCCACATCAGCTCCCTGGACACCTGCACACTCTATTTGCTCCTCACAGCACGTATTACCCAGTATGGACTTGTCTGCTTTCTTAACTAGTTCCCCATTAGCCTGTGGACTTCCAGAAGGGACATATCTTACTACTCTTCGTATTCTTGGTACATAGCACCTGCTTTATAGCAAGTGCTTCATGGAATTTTATTAATACTATGAGTGAATGAATGAATATGTGTGATCTCTCACCAATTAAATTATAGGCTTCATGAAAGCCAGGGCTGTGTCTTTTTCCTGTTGCTTCTGGTACATTTCCCATTTAGGGCTCTGCTGTGGGTTGAACTCTCTCTCCCTTAAAATTCATTCATTGAAACCCAAACCCTAGTTTCTCAGAACGTGACTATATTTGGAGATAGGACCATTACAATGAGGTAGTTAAGTTACAAAGAGGCCTTTAGGGTGACTCCTAATCCAATGTGGCTGGCATCTTTATAAGAAAAGGTTAGGACACAGGATCAGATACCAGGAATGTGCACACACAGAGGAAAGGCCATCTGCAAGCTAAGGAGAGAGATCTCAGAAATAACCAAACTTATCAGCTCCCTGATCACAGATTTCTAGCCTCTAGAACTGTGAGAGAATAAATGGTTTAAGCCCCCAGGGCTGGGATGTTTTGTTATAGCAGCCCAAGCTGACTAATACAGACCCTTCCATACCCTCATCTCCAGACCTAGAGGCCACTGAAGGTGTGCCATGACCAGTGACCAGCCTGACACAGTAATCACAGCTAGAAGCTCTCCACATCATTCAGACTGTACCCATTTATCCACATTGCCAGTTCACAGGTGAGCCCTACCAGGGATGGTGTTATCCAGGAGAAAGCCCAGAAATCCTCCAACAAACATGCCTGTGGTCAGCAACACCTGGACGACCTGGTCCAGCTGGAGAATGCCTAAAATGAGACAAAAGTGACAGGTTCACAGGACCCTGGGTCCCTGCTGGCTCCACAACCAGAGTGGCGACTGTGTAGGGGACAGAGCGGAGTGACAAAATGGAGAGGTGAGGAGCAATCACCTGTCTGCAGCTTCTCGGGGTTCTTGTTCACCCAGTTGGGAATGGTGAGGCCACAGTAAATGGAGAAGCCAAAGACAAAGAGGTTCCTGGATGAGTTCATGTCCACGTACTGCAGGAGGAAGGCCCAGAGAGAGGTGCTGAGATCACTCCTTCACGACCTCTCAGAAGGTTGGACATTTCTGGCTATTTCTCTCTTCCATTTGGGAGCAGTGTGGTTCCAGGCCAAGGATTCCCTTCTCCTCCCCAGCCCCTGTCCCATTCTGCCCCTCTCCATCCTCTGGGCTCCTGCTACTTTTCTGAGGCAACTCGCCCATCTCACCTGCAGACTGGAGATCCCCACGGCACTGATGATCCCGAACATGACAAGGAACATGCCCCCGATCACTGGGGTTGGAATGGTGGCAAACACAGCCCCGATCTTCCCAAAAACACCCATCAGGAGCAGCACGAAGCCCGCTGTGACAATCACCATCCTGCTCCCCACCTGTGGCAATCAGGGAGAGGGGGATGGAGAACCAGGCAGGCCAGACGTCCCAGAGGCCTTGTTACAGGTCATCTTGAGCATTGCTGAGATGGACTTTCAGAAAAAGGGCCCCAGAACATACTTCATACCCTCTGCTCCCAAATGGGGTTGGAGAGAGAGAAAATCATCATTTTGGGCCCAACCTCTGCCCTCACCTCTCCACTCTGTCACTCTCATACTTGTCTTCAAGTGCTGGACCAAATGCTCATCCCCTAGGAAGCCCGAACATGAGGGGATTAGTTTCTCTGGAGTGGCAGTGGTCCTGTGCTTAAGAATGGGGGTTTGAGAGCCAATCTCAGCCCTGCTTCTCACTGACAGCCGTTACCTGGTTTGCATAGAGATCCCTGAGTGGTAAGGAGTCTTGGAATGCTAAAGAAATGTGTTTGGCTACCTCCTTACAACTGCTGTTAGATCTTGAAATAAAACAGTTTCTACAAAGGCTTAAAAAATAGCTCACCCTGCAGTGAAGATCATGGACCTTGGTCAACATCCACCCATCACATAGCTGGTCTCAATGCTGGGGCACACAGCTGCCACCCTGCTGTCACTACCAATGGTTGTGCTAATCAGGGCTCACAACTGGGGTTTGGGAGACAACTTGTATTAGTGAGGCAGAAATGACCTCTGAAAACAATTCTGTATGATACTGCAGTGGTATATATGTGTCGTTATACACTTGTCTAAGTCTGCAAGATGTACAACACCAGGAGTGAACCCCAATGTAAATTGTAGATTGTAGGTAGTGATAATGATGTCAGTTCATCAACCATAACAGATGTACCGCCAGAGTGGTGGAAGGCCATTATGCCTGTGTGGCAGAAATGGGTCTCATTATCTCTCACTCATTTTAGCTGTGAACCCAGAACTGGTTGGAAACAAGTCTTCAAATAATGACCCTCCAATTTGGGGGCTCCATTTCATTCTTGGAAGTTAGGGCTATATTACAAATATTCTCATCCTCATAAGTCCAGTGTTGATAAATATATTTAGATAGTTCTTGAATCTGTCTCTCATTCCCGTGTACCTACCCCAAGACCATAATAGATACTATAATATAGTTTCAGTCTTGCAAGATGAAAAATTTCTAGAGATATGTCATATAACAATTGGAATATGATAAACACTACTGAATTGTATACCTAATAACAGTTACCAGAGTAAATTGTATGTTTAGTGCTTTTTACCACAATTAAAACCTTTTGAAAAGATACTCCAGCCTCAACTAAAGTCCATCAATGCCATGATAAAGTAGCAGATTGTACACTTGCCTGTTTTACTCTTTCCAGGCAAAAAGCTTATTTATTTAACTGTCTTCATTAGAAATTCTTACCACATCAAAGAACGTTTTGTTTTATTTACAGCCTTGACAATTAGCTGTGAGAACAGAGGCATGACTACAAGCACCATGGATAGATGTGTTGGGGTCAACCCATGTCCTTTGCACTTGCCACTAGTCTCCTAAGGATGGAAGTCTTCCCCAATCTTATTACTGCACACACTTTGCATACAGCCCTGGGCCGTTTTAGTCACATGAATGACATATGGGCTGGCAGCAGGACATCCTACAGAACTGACAGGAGAATTCTGGCCTTTAATCTTATTTCCCCCAAGACTTGGAGAGAATCAAGAAGTTGTGGGAACTCATTGCTGGAGAGGCACAACACGGGGCAGTACCTCAAAGGGCCGCAAGGGGGCGAGCGAGTCCATAAAAGCGAGTGGTCTTAGCACCTTCACCTCTTTCCCAGTTTATGGGTCTTATGTTTGATGTGTAGCCTTGTTTTCGTCTATGTACCTTTATTTCCTACTTTCACCCTTTCCTCTAATGACCTTAGCTTGGAAATGATGTCCAGAAAAATGGCCTTTTTTTCTTTATTGAGATATTTTTTGTTGGCATGAGATTTATTCCACTTAAAGGAATAAGTGGGAAAGGAAATATTTCTGCATGGGTTAGTGGTCCTCCTGTACAAAATGTTCCCCTCACTTGCATGAATGGCTTTGAACTCTTACAGAGTGGGTGTCATGGAACATAGGACTTGCTGTAGGGTTGGGTGCTGGCTCAACCATTTGCTCACAGATTTTAGCTCCAGCTGTGCCAGAGGTCATACAGGGCACAGAGGAAGATAGATCTGATGCTATAAAGACTCAGTGCCTTCAGGATGCACACAGAGCCACTGAGGGAGCCATAAGACAGGGCAAGTCAGGGTGTGGGGGAGGAGGTGCTGTATTTCTCCTTGACTCACAGGACTTGCTCTGGGACCACTGCCAGAATTCACAGAAACATACGGAAAACAACAAAGCAACACTATGGTTTTCTAAGTCACTTTATTTTTTTGGTATCAGGGATTGAACTCAGGAATGCTCACCCACTGAGCCACATTCCGGCTCTCTTTTATGTTTTTATTTTAAGACAAGTCTCACTAAGTTGCTTAGAGCCTTGTTGTTGCTAAGGCTGGCTTTGAACTTGATATCCTCCTGCCTCAGCCTTCCAAACCCCTGGGTTTACAGGCGGTGCCACCACACGTGGCTCTAAGTCACTTTAGAAAACACCGTTATCAAGAGTTCTTGCTGATCTGATTGAACTATAGTGTAGAAAATGGGGAGCCATGAGAAGTAGATGGGCAAGATCCTGAGAAGACAGGATGGAAGGCACTACTTTAGCGTCCAGGCGGGAGATGATCAGGCTGCGGCACTGGGGATGATGAAAGGAGACAGGAAGGGGGCCATGGGGAGAAATCAGAACGAACAGGTGAGCAAGAAGCTAAGGAGGACATGCCAGTGGGGTGAAATAAGACAAGGACAGCAGGAAAAGTCAGATAGGGCATGCGTTGGGCTTCCCAGAAGTCACTGTGTGTGAAGTGCCTTGGGGACATCAGGAGGGGCTGCCATGCTCAGTGGATCACTCAGGTCTGTAGGTAAGGAAGCCCCACCTAAACTTCAGAAAGGAAGGACTCTCTCCAGTACCCAACAGTGACAGAATAGACTTTTTGCCTGTGGATGGCCACAGTCCAACAAAGTCAAGGACAGAAAGTGGAATCATGGGCCCTGCAGAGGCACCTGTCATAACCCTCAAACCAGCGAATACATTGCCTCTAATGGCAAAAGCGACTCTGCTGATGTGATGACGTTAAGGACCTGGGGATGGGAGAGTAGCCAGGTGGGCCCGGTCTAAGTCCACTGGTTCTGGAAAGCAGAGAACCTTTCCATCTGTGGCAGGGGAATATGGAGAAAGTGGCCACAGCCCAATAATTGCAGATGCTGGATGACAGAAAAGGACAGGGCATGGGTCCCCCCAGAGCCTCCAGAGAATGGCCCGGCTGATGCCTCCCTTTGAGCCCACGAGGCCAGTGTCCAAAATCTGGCTTCCAGATCAATTAAGATAGTAAGTTTGGATGTTCATCATCTCTAGCAATTAGAGAAATGCAAATTAAACCACACTGAGATTTCATCTCACTCCTGTCAGACTGGCAATTATCAAGAATATGAGCAACAATAAGCGTTGGCATGGATGTGGAGCAAAGAAGTATACTCATACATTGCTGGTAGGACTGCAACTTGATGCAACACTTGGAAAAGCAGTGTGGAGATTCCTCCAAAAACTTGTACTGGAACCACCATTTGACCCAGTTATCCCACTCCTTGGTGTATGCCCAGATGATGTAAAATCTGCATACTGTAGTGATGTGGCCACATCAATGTTCATGGCAGCCCAATTCACAATGGCTAAGCTATGGAACCAACCTAGGTGCCCCCCAATAGATGAATGAACAAAGAAAATGTGATCCACATACACAATGGAATATACTCAGCCTTAAAGAAAAATGAAATGATGGCATTTGCTGGTAAATGGATGGAACTGGAGAGTATCATGCTAAGTGAAATCAGCCAATCTCCAAAATGGCTAATGTTCTCTCTATATACAGATGCTGACTCCCAATAGGCAGGGGTGGAGGGTAGTGGAGGTTCATTGGACTGGACAGGGGGAATGGGGTGGGGGAAGGGGGATGGGAATGGGAAAGACAGTAGAATGAATCTTATATAACTTTCCTATGTTCATATATGAATACACGACCAGTGAAACTCCACATCATGTCCATCCACAAGAAGGGGAAGTATTACTCCATGTATGTATGACATATCAAAATACATTCTACTGTCATGTATAGCTAAAAAGAACAAAATAAAATAAAATAAGAAGATAATAAGTTTGGGTTGTTTGAAGCCATCACTTTGTGCTAATTTGCTACAGAAGCAACAGGAAAGTAGCAGGTACGATGGCAGATTCAGGTACCCAGCCTGTCCCCAGGAGCCACCATCAGTAGACTTACCTTGGTGATACCCAGTGCCCCAACATTCTCGCTGAAGGAGGTGGTGCCATTTCCTGTCCCCCAGGCTCCTGCCAATAAGCAGCCAAGGCCCTCGATGCCAATGCCACGGTTGATGGCGTGCTTCGGAGGGGGTGGGGCTCCCACCAGCCGGGCACAGGCATAATAATCACCCACAGACTCCACCATGGAGGAGACCACCCCAGCAATGATCCCAAAGACTCCAGCCAGGCTGATGGTGGGGCGGCCCCATTGTCCTGAAAATGCAGTGCAGAGGGAGTGTCCAGTCAGAGGAGGCTGAGGAAACCCAAGTCATTTCCTGGCTAGAGGGATTTCTGGGACAATGTAAAGAGTTGGCAGCTCTTACAACTACTTTGGCTTTGCCTGGGATTCCTGCCCTGCCATTCCTCCTGAGTCTTATCAGATGCCCAGAACTTGAGGTCACTGTGCACAGAAAGAAGCAGAAATGGCCTTTTCCTAGGGAGGCCTGAAGGTTTGGAAACTGAGATTCTTAAGCGAGGCCCTAGTCCATATCCCTGAGGACAGGTTGGCCCTTGCTGGACACCTTGGATACTTTGACACCATGAGACAAAACCATAGGGAAAAGGGGAGCAGAGGTAGCCTAAGGGATTCCCTGGTCTCCCCAGAAACGCTCTGATTCAGTCCTGAGCCTCCTTGCGTGAGATCCACTGAATCCATGAGGAAACACAAAGTCCAGGTGGAGGCTAGGCCTCTCTCTTTCCCACCTCTACCCACCCCCAGGCTTAAGGTTCTGGGCAATGTGGCGGACAAGGGATGTAGCCCAGCTTTGAGGGAAGTCTGGGAGTGCCAGCCTTTGTCCACCACCCAAGGAATTCTTATAACAACCTGGAGTCTCTTCTTCTTTAGGAGTCAAATATGGACTCCCTGGGGCCTATCTCTCCTTATCAATCCCTCCCCCAGCCCTGTTCTACTCTCCATCCCGTGACCTGAGCCACACAGATCCAGTGGCCCAAGCTAGAAGGGCACCTATCTTCTCCTTACCTGGGTAAGGGATGCGGAACCAAGGGGCCTGGCGCAGGACATTGCTTTTGGTGTCAGTGCGGGCCAGGTACCCATAGTCAATGGGGGACGAGGGGAGAGTGTTGGTGACCGTGAGCACGAAGCAGATGAACCAGGAAATGCAGAGAGCCAGCAGCACCTGCCAAAGGGAGTCTCCCTTCAGCTCTGCCAGCTCCTGCCCCCTTTCCTCCCTCAGGAGGGGTCCAGGAACATGCTCAGATGAGCAAGTGCTGGGTGACCACCCTGCTAGTGACAACAGGAACCTGCTGTGACCATGGGTAACTTAGCACATTAAAGAAACAGGCTGGAAATAGAAGCACAAAACAAACTATGGGAGGAGACTATGGGGCAGGAAAATCCAGCACACTGGGCACAGCATGGAGCAGAAGGATTCCCACCTGCTCTCTCTCCACTGATTGCTAATCATGTGACCTAGGAGCAAACCCTCTGAGACTTAGTTTTCTCATCTCTACCATGGAATTACAATCACTGTTTGTAGAGCCTGAAACAGGGCCTGAAAGTGAGGTCCACAGGTATATCAATTTTATATTTGGTGGTGGGACCCCAGAACTCCATATTCTTAGTGAATTTTCCAAGTGATTCACATGCACACCGAATTTTGGAATCATTGGACTGCAGGGTTTTTGAAAGGTCAATAAGATCATTATATGGAAGTTTCTTTGTACTTTGAGAAACACAGTTCTCAGTTAAACCTGAAGACACAGCTATGGTGACAATTACACACTGGACAGCTTGGTGTGAAATCAACAAAGAAGGCTCTGGGAAGGGAGGCGCCATCTTGCTCACC
Source organism: Marmota flaviventris (assembly GCF_047511675.1). Lineage (NCBI taxonomy): Eukaryota > Metazoa > Chordata > Mammalia > Rodentia > Sciuridae > Marmota > Marmota flaviventris. Next base: position 19,180,880 of record NC_092498.1, on the reverse strand, counting down.
AGCAGTTGGATTGCCCGTGAGACATTGGGAAAGACCCTGATCTAAGCAATTTGGCTCAGCAGGCTCCTTCAGACCCTTAGTTTTACCTCATTAGAGGTGAACCTGGCTGTCTCTCCCAGTACCTTGTATGAGGACAAGAAGACACAACAGTGCCCAGAACAGCGACTAGGGCTCCTGGGAGAGAAGCCTGTGAGGAAGGACCTAGAATGCAATGCCACCAACAGCCGGGAAGTACACCCCACAGACCTGGGACTCTTTCTTCCTCCTAGGAAGAGGCCACCACAGATGGAGGAGCTTTGATTTGGGGGCCACCTGGGCACAGGGAAGTTGCCGACAATCTCCAGGTACATCAATTTCGAATAGAAGAGGGTGGGTAAGAGGTGCTTCTTACAGGGAAGAACTGAAAGAGGTAGAACTTGGAGGTGTGACACTTCTTCTCTCCACCATACACAGGCACAGGCACTGGGATGTTTTTCAGGAATTGAGAAAACAGCATGATGAGGAAGATGGTCCTGAAACAAACAAGGGTACACAAGCTGGAAAGTGGACTTGTCCTGAGCAGGGGCTCAGGAGGCTTTGGGGGTGGTCTGAGAAGCTGAGCCACCAGGTGTCTCTGGGATCAATGTCCTCACCAGGAGGGGCTCCAGCTGGTGGCCCTCTGCACCATATGTAGATACCTGCTATCTCTGAAAAGAGGTCCCTGTTGGAACTGCTTGTGGCTGAAGAGGACTTGTGGGATAAGATGCCATTGTTTCTGGTGTATCTGAGAGGAACAGGCTGTTGGCAGCAGACAGAGTCACTGAGGCCCATAGGGACTGTCATATCTCTCAGGCAGGTCTGGTGCAGTTCTGATGATTCCCACACCTCACCTCAGACCACAAGAGGCAGAGTGAATGACAGTGTTGAGAAACTGATGTGACTCCATTTTTTAGAAACCAGCCTCTACCTTAGAGCAAAGCCTGTCCAAGGAAGGGGGTGTGACCCTTGTCCTTGGAAAAACCCACAGAGCACTTCTAGACAGATAGCCACCCTGCTGAGTTGTTTGTCTGTCAATAACAGGAGAGATCTGTGGCGCCAGGTGTCCCTGACTCAGGCTAAGTGAGGACCCATAGCAACTCCCTAGCAACCAACAATCAGCATGAGACAGAGAAAATACCTGGGATGCCAGATGACCCCCAGTAGTTTATGGTGGTTGATAACATGTTGGGAAACCATGTAGTTCAGCATGTACTCCCCTCGTGGCTTAAACCAATCAGTTCAAACAAGTCCCCCTCTTGTACTAGCCAATCACCGCTACCCAACTTGTTCCCGTCAGTGAATGTGCTAATCATGTTTTAGAGTTGTTTTATGATTTTCCCGCGGTGTGTGATGATTTGCTAAGAGATGCTACGATGTATGTGAAGTCCCTGCCTCCCCCAAAGAGTGTATAAAACTGCTGCAAACCCTGGGCTCGGGGCCTCTCAGCGTCACCAGTTGCTGTGTGCGCAGAGGACCGAGCTAGCTCGCAATGAACACCTCTTTGCTGCTTACATCGATCTTGGTCTCTGGTGGTCTTTTGGGGGTCCTGAACTTGAGCATATCAGTGTCACTCCTAGGTCCCTCCAAAATTGTTTAAATGCCTGAGGCCTCATTTCCTGTTTCCTGATCCTCCCAGCTGACCACCTCTCCTTCACATTCGCACAGCCCCAAGGCCTCCTGGCTGCTTCCTGGTATCATGGGCCTTTATCCCTCTTAGACTACAATGGTGCTGAAGAGTTGGGGCCATTCTTTGCACCCTTTCCCAGCTCAATGAAAACTGGCATCCTGGACTCATGTTATTCTTACTAGCTGTACTTCCACCAAAGAAAGCGTGGCAGGGCGTCCTCCCCAGAAAGTACTTACATGAAGGAAATCCCCCAGTGGATTCCAGCGTCATTGCCAACAGGATCAAAGAGAGGCAGGGCCACCAGGGAAATGGTCGGAGCAATGGTCAAGGGGCCAATGAAGCGCATGAGAAAGCCGATGAGGCCTGAGAATCCCACCAGTATCTGGATGCAGGAAGCAACCATGATGGCACCCTGCAACTGAAGGGAGAGAGGTGGCCTCTGCTCAGCCCAGGCCCCCCAAACAGGCCAAGCTGCTCAGCCTGCCGCTCAGTCTGGTCACCCCTGTGGGTGCATTCAAAGGCAGAGAGGGCAAAGGCAAAGCTGGAACCCAAAGGAACTGAGAGGAGAGACCTGATCTCACTCCTCTCCACTCTCTATTCCAATGGTCTGTTGCACATTTTCACTTAACATGAAAGATTTCAGGAAATAGGCCTCAGGGTTCTTATCAGTCCCAGTCATGGTGATGAAATGACTTGTGACAATTCAGTGTGTATTGAACATCTTGCTGCTATACTCTTCTGTTCTTCTGCTGACTATTGCTGGGGTCGGAAAACTTTTTCTGTAAAGGACCAGTGAGTGAATATTTTAGACTTGGTGGCCATACGGGCTCTGTTGCAACTTTTCCAGACAAGATGTGAACAAGTGAGCGTAGCTGTTTCCAATGGGACTTCATTTATAGACACTGAAATTTGAATATCATGCAATTTTGACATGTATAGTCACTATAGGGCATATTATCCTTCTTTGAGGCTTTTAAAAATTACCATGAAAATGTAAAACCATTCTTAGCTCATGGGCTATTCCAAAACAGGCAATGGGCCAGATTTGGCCTTAGTTCGGCCACCCTCAATCTATTGGATTTGAATGAGCTTATTTTACCTCCTCTCTTTACCAGTTTGGATGTCATACATTCCTTTTTAATCTTTTAGAAATTATTATTAACTCTTTAGTGTTAATATTCACATAACAAAGTCTACAGCTAAATAAAATTTTCTTTCCTCCTCTCAAACAATATAATTACTGTAGAAAACTTTAACTCCTATTGTTGGGAGTTGCCCCAGCTCCAAAGACTAACTTCCCCATCCCCTAAGAAGAACCATCCAATGGTGAGCCCAGCTGGCTCACATGATCCTTACCCACCAATCAGAGCCCTGCTGGCTCACATGATCCTTACCCACCAATCAGAGCCCTGCTGGTTCACATGATCCTTACCCACCAATCAGAGCCCTGCTGGCTCACCTGATCCTACCCACCAATCAGACTAGCCCTGCTGGCTCACCTGATCCTTACCCTGCAATCAAAAATCACCCCATGCCAACTGTCAAACCACCCCTGGCTCTATAAATATGCAGAGCTGTTCCTCAATAAACGGGCACTTGCTCCGACGACAAGCCTTGTTCGTTCTTTCATTGATGTCAAAACCCCAGAGGGGGAATGCCTCGCTGCTTGAGGGCCCCTTCTTTCAAGGCTTGCTGTCCTGGTCCACTCTTTCGAGTGCTGTTTACAAGACCAGATCTTCAGTAGGTGAGTTCCCCTATCGGGTATCCTACTTCAGATGGGCTACACAGGGGCTTTGACCGTGATCGTCCGGCAAACCTCTAACGCCCAATCTGGAGGAGAGAACACACCCCACCACGACCTTCATGGTCACGGTGGACTCTCTGGAACCCAGTTCATGAGCAAGAGGTACTGATGGGTGGAAGAACAGGCACCCCCCCTCTCTCTCTTTCTTTCTCTCTCAACCACCCTTGTCCCTCTCCTGACCTATGGCGGCCTCTTCTTCCCTCCCTGCAGACTCCCCCTTATTAAATTCGGCACACAAGATTGGCCTTACTATTAATTAGACAATCAAAGTCAATGGCCCCCAGGAGGATCTCTAGATCCCGCAATTCGTAGAGATCTGTTTAACTCCTGTGATCGCTCGAAAAAGTGGAAGGAGTTCCCCTATGTTGAGGCTTTTTCTCTTCTTCATTCTCACCCCTACCTATCCAGCAGATGAACACCCTCCCTACCGACCTCCCCCATCGGCTCCGTCCACCCCCTCAGGTGCTCCCCCTGACTTGGCTGACAGCTTTAGTTCCCCCAAACTAGATCCCGCCCCTAGTCCCACAAATCATGGCCCCTTTAAGAGAGGTTGCTGGACCTGGGTGCATTGTCCAGGTACATGTCCCATTCTCTATGAATGACCCCATGCAACTCGAGCAAAGGTTGGGCTCATTCACCACAAAAGAGAGTTTCAAAAGGGCCCTCCAGGCTTGTAGCCTCACTTATATGTTATTGGCTAATACTCTCCTTCTTGAGGAACGTACCAGAGTCTGGGAACTTGCCAGAGCCCATGTGGATGAAACTCACCAAGTTAATCCCAATCACCCTCCGGGGCCACTTGCTGCCCCCAGATCAAACTCCCAAAACCCCAGATAGCCTTCATGTCCTTATGACATATTTCCTCTCGCAGAACTACCCCGACATCTGGGCCAAACTAAAAAAGCTCAAACAAGGCCCTGCCACCCCCCAGACTGAGAAATTTCAGATGCTCGCCCAGTCCTGCAGAGTGCTTCCTTGGGTTGCCGCCCATCACCGAAAACCCCCCTGGGCTCCTACTTCAAGTGTGGCAAGGAGGGACATTGGGCCAGGGCATGTCCTGCACCACACACTCTGTGTACCCCATGCCCTAATTGTCAACAACAAGGTCATTGGGGCTCTGACTGTCCTAGATCTCGTAGGAGGCCTATGGCAAGGGAACCCTCTGACCTTCTGGGCATGGCAATCAATTGACGGTGCAGATTCAGGTGGATAGGTGCAAGGTTGACTTTCTCCTTGACATCAGAGCTACCTTCTCAGTCCTGACAGTATTCTGGGGGCAAACAGTGCTGTCCACCTCTCCTATTGTCGGGGTAGGAGGAAAGACCATCTATCCAAGAAAGACTCCCCTATTACTCTGTTCCATAGACAACTTCCCAACCTCTCAGACGTTCCTAGTTATGCCCCAATGTCAAGTTCCTTTGCTCGACTGAGATATTCTCTCTAAATTCAATACAACAATCAACATATGGGCTCCTGGCATCAGTCAGGCCCCAGAATCGGCCTGTTCATCTTTTCTGGCCCTTTTGGCAGAAAACTGGCCCTTCTGCTCCACTTGTGAGGCTGACATGAAATACCATACTAACCTAGTTAACCCAATTGTATGGGATAACCACACCCCCTCCACCATTTCCTGATTATTCAGGACCTTCTTAGCAAGGGGTACCTCCGTCCTGCTCATTCCCCTTACTCCCATACTACGGTAAAAAAACCCAATGGGTCCTATCTATGACTCATCAACACTTCTGTTAGGCCCATAAAGTTCTTCTGGGCCTACAACATACATCCTTTTGTTCCCAACCCATACACTCTGCTGTCTCAGATCCTCCACACTGCCACCCACTTCTCGGTCATAGATTTAAAGGATATCTTTATATCTTTTTGCCTTTAACCTGGACTGTCCTTCCTCAGGGATTTTGAGATAGTCCACACCTCTTTGGACAAACCTTAGCCTCCCACCTCCAACCTTTTCATCCCCAGTGCCCCTAATCCACCCTCTTACAATATGTTGATAATCGTCCGGCAAATCTCTTTGCCCACCTGCGGAGAGGAAAGCACCCCACTACAGCCTTTAAGGCTATGGTGGCCCTCAGGGACTCCTTCCTTGGGCAGATTCGAAAGTCCTGGTCCTCTCACCTTAAGACTCGGCCGCTAGAGAGACACTTACCCTCCCCTTCCTCTCCCCTCTTTCTGGCCCTGGGAGTATCCAGCCTCTCCAGGAGGGGTCCCGAAAAGCCTTGGCCAAGGTCTCCCACGGCTCCAGCTCCATCCAAGATGAGAGCTTCGACTGTCAGGATTCGGTGACGACCAATCTCTGCAGCTGGAACCTGCCACTAAGGCACTCCTGATTTTTGGCTCTAGCAGGGACGCCCCTTTTGCCAATAAATCAGTTTCCTCCTTCTCTGTGTCCTCTTCCCTCCTCCTTACATGGGTCATGTGTCCTCTCTGCCGGTTGACTCTCCCCTACAATGCCTCTTGGATCAAATATAGCACCCAGGCCTGGCCCACTTATCCCTTAGACAACCAAAGCAGATGGCCCCTTTTTGGGTCCCTGGATCCCTCCATTCTAAGGGATCTCTTCCAGGCTTTCTTCTTGCTCCGATCCAATCCTGCTCTCTCCACCTCTTGCAAACAAATTCTTTTGGCCTCCAAAGGGCGCTCAACAGATGACACAGTTCTCCTACTTAATTTCTTGGCCTTAAAGGGATATTGGGCCTCTCCACAAAAGGCCCAAATAGCATGTATCTAGGGTTCTCTATCTCTCAAAGGAAAAAGGCCATTATTGTGTCTATACCTACACCAAAGATCAAAGATGACTCTCCTCCTTAGGTTTGGCTGGGTACTTCAGGGCCTGGAATCTGGCCAAGGGCCCCCAAGATGAACCCCTACTCTCAGCGGTAGGGAAGCTCTTTAAAAAGGCCCTCCTCTGGGCACCCACCCTGCATCTTTCCAACCTCTCCTGACCCTTCACCCTCTATATAAAAACAGGGACAAGTTCTGGCATTCAGAGTCAGGAATATGGCCCCACATTTGCACTAGTGGCCTACCTATCCAAACAGTTTGACTCCACCATTAGGGGCTGGCCCCCATGCCTCAGAGCCCTAGCAGCGGCCCATGACCTCCAGAAAGAAGCACACAAGCTTATCTTTGGCTCCCTGATAACCATCTCATCTCCTCACCATTATTTTCTCACTTACAAGGGGGCTACAGTCACTTCCTCCTTCCAGGGTTCTATCCCTCCTTGTCTCTCCTTGAAAATCCCTCCATCTTTTTTCAGCCCTGCTCTCCATTAAACCCTGCCTCCCTCCTCCCATCTTCTCACAAGATCCCATCCACAAATGCCTGGAGGTATTAGAGATTATTTTACCCTGCCCTACCACCATTTCTGAGGGACCCCTGCCCTCTTCGGATCTCGTCTGGTTCTCAGATGGTAGCTCCTTTATACACGAAGGGGTTAGAGTGGCAGTGTATGCTGTCATTTCCCTCTCATCCATCATAGAGGCAAAACCTCTACCACCCAATACCACCAACCAAGAAGCTGAACTCATAGCTGCCACAAGGGCATGCGAGCTAGCAGAGGGATAAACCCTCTCCCTATACAATACGTCTTCCATATCCTGATCTCCCATGCAGCCATTTGGAAAGAAAGGGGGTATTGACCACCAGAGGGACGGCAGTCATTAATTCCACACTTATTTCTGGCCTACTACAAGCCTCCAGGCTGCCTCCCCAACTGGGAATAATCCATTGCAAGGTCCACAAAACTGACTCCTTCCTTACTACTATGGGGAATTCCAAGGCCGATCAAGTGGCTCGATCAGCCACCCTACAAAGCTTTACCCTCCTCTCTGCTACACTTCGTAACCACCGGGGATCGGCCCAAAGATCCCCCAAAACTCTTCCAGTTTCTTCACTCTATTCCATTCTAGTCCACAGAGTTTCACTATTTTCCTTCACTCCTTTTTCACCCTTTCCCACTGGGTAAAGGTGCTCCCCTTGGCTTTATTGCACATTAGGGCCCTGCCAAAAAAGCCTTCTAATCTCTCACCTTTCGAAGTCATATATGGCCATCCCCTTGTTCCTCCCGGACTGCCTACAGAACCCCTACCCATCTCCAAAACAAATGCCCTGCCCCTCCTCTTCCATCTATGCTCTGAACTCTGGTGCTATCAAGCCTGGCTCCTTCCTGACCCCAGTCTCTCTCAAAACCCTACCTCTTTAACACCTGGTCAACTTGTTTACTATTGCCCACTGGGGAAAAAGCCCCCTCTAAAACCAAACTGGGAGAGTCCTGCTCAGGTGATTATGTGCACTCCCTTGGCAGCCAAACTCAAACTATCTAATAACCAATTTACCCCATGGATTCATATTTCCAGGCTTAAGCCCGGCACTCCTATGCCTTCATCAGAAGAGCCAATGATCGTCACCTGTCATTAAGTACTCTTGTCAATGCTCCCCCTCATTTCTGACCCCTCTTGGGTCCTCTCTTTGCCCTTTATTCAAGGCAATTGACCCTAAGGGCCCCCTTCAGCCAGACCCCCTTCTCTTCCTTACAGACCCCCTACTTGCTTGGATCTGGCCGGTAGTGGGACCGTTGTGTGTTGTCCTTCTGACAAACCACTTAGGTGTCCAGAGCATGGTTACCCCTGAATAAGTGTGATCATAAGAGAGTACTTTACCACTTGCCTTCTGGGCCTAAGGAGAAACATGTGTGTTTTGTTTACCCTCCCAGTTTCATTGAGGTGTAACTGGTGTGCAGGACCCTTCACATAGTTGGCACATACAGTTTGGGCATGTGCACACTCTGGTGTTCCCATCACCACCCTCCAACAGCGTTCCCATGCCTGGGCTCCTGGTGAAGTTGTTTCTTCCTGTTGCTTACATCTACCCCTACCCAGTTACCTTCAGTGAGTCCATGACTGTCCTGGGAGGCAACCTGAGCTCTCCTTGGGTGAGGCGTTGGGTGTGCTCTGGTCCAGCCCACCTGCTCTATCGTCACTCTGTCTTCCCCTGTCTGAAGTGCTCTCTAAATCCTTCCTTTCCTCAACTTCTCCATCCTGTGTGGAGGTTGTCCTGTTATGGTGATCCACATGCCCTGCTTCTGAAAAATCAAGGTGCTTCTTTGGGTCCTGCCCGTTGCCAATAGAAAAGTGAGAAGCTTTGGTGTCATGAGCTTTCTGCTTTTCCTATGTGTATGTGTGTGCATGTCTGAGTTCAATTTTAAGTTCCCAGGGGAAGAAGTCACCATCTTCTGACGGCAGCTGGAGTGTACGTACCACTGAGACTCGCTGCTCAGACCAGTGGTTAGCTGGAGCATCTATGCCAAGTGTGATAGCATGCACTTAGTGTGTCCACCTTCAAGTTTACACAGGGCTCCAGAGGGCCTCCCAGTTTCATAAGAAATCCAAGTATCAGTATTTAAAGTTGAGGTGTTTCACATAAAACCTAGAGAGATCTGACTGCTCTCAAAGGGAAATATGGTAGCTGGTACACCCAGGTAGGAGAAAGTTTGAAGAGCAGACTTAATAGAGAGGGGAGGGAGCTAGATTGGACTAGGAATGAAGAGTGGAATTGAGGGTGTTAGGTGCAGGACAGGCTGGTCTGCAGGGCCTGCAGGGCATGCCAAACAAAGTTAGCTGCAGGATGACCTGGCCACTCAAACCCTCTGTCTGGTTCCATATCACCTGTTTGCTTCAAGCCCAAACGCCCAAGCCCCTGCTCAAGGCTGAACACTCAATCCCCTGCTCAGGGTTGAACACTTAACCCCCCTTGGGCCAACAAGGCAGCTTGCAAACCCAGAGACCCCATTAGATTTGGGCTATAAAAACTCCCTGTACCTGTTCCTTCCCCCTATCATAAAGTTCATTCAGACTCAGGTGGGTAAAATTTCTAGTCAAGCTTTTAACCAGCTTCTCCTCAGGAATTACCAACTCCTGGCTACTGATGATACCTCCAGTTGAGACCTATGCCGAATGGACTGATGTCATCATGGATCTGTGGTGGCTAGGAACCTTCGTTGATACCGGACTTCTCTGCCCTCCTCTTTCTCCCACACCACCCCATTTCAGCAGGAAGCAACCAGAATGAATCGATGCCCATTCTCATTTAATAACAAAGAGGGGGGAATGTTGGGAGTCACCCCGGCTCCAAAGACTAACTTCCCCATCCCCCAAGAAGAACCATCCAATGGTGAGCCCTGCTGGCTCACATGATCCTTACCCACCAATCAGAGCCCTGCTGGATCAAATGATCCTTACCTACCAATCAGAGCCTGCTGGCTCACCTGATCCTACCCACCAATCAGACTAGCCCTGCTGGCTCACCTGATCCTTACCCTCCAATCAAAAAGCACCCCATGCCAAATGTCAAACCACCCTTGGCTCTATAAATATGCAGAGCTGTTCCTCAATAAATGGGCATTTGCTCCGATGACAAGCCTTGTTCGTTCTTTCACCTATTACCATCTTCTATTTTCTATGCTATTATCACCAAGTGTATATTTTTCCACTGTCATTGATTATTATTATGAACTTTCTTTATTTTTGTGCAGTTTCTCCTTACTTACATTTACCTACTGCCCTACACTGAACCGTGTCACATTCTGAATTACGATATCAAAGTCCTAGCCCCCAACATTGTGGTATTTGGAAATGGAGGCTTGGGAGGTTACAAGGTTTAGGTGAGGTCAGGGGAGTGAGGCCCCCACGACAGCCTTAGTACCATTATATGAAAAGGAAGATTCTCTTTCCCATGCATCAAAGAAAGCTATGAGAGGATGTAGTTTAGAAGGCAGCCATCTGCAAGCCAACGAGAGAGCCCTCACCAGAATCCAACCATGCTGGCAACCTGATCTGAGGCTTCCAGTCTCCATCACTGTGAGAAAATACATTTCTGTTTTTTAAGCCATGCAGTCTATTGTGTTTTTGTTATAGCAACCCAAGCTGACAAATATACCTACGCTTTAACCACATGGTCCTTTCTTCACTATCGCTTCTTTCCCACCACTCTTTAATTCAAGATTTAATTAATTTTACCTGAAGAATTTCTTTTAGTAGTTATTTCATGGAAGGTCAGTAGTGAATAAACTCTGTCCATCTTTGTTTCACTGAAAATGTTTGACTTTGTCATCAACCTTGTATGATATAGAATTCTATAGTTGGGGACCGAATTCTAGGATGACAGTGTTTTCTCTCAGCCGTTTGGAAATATTCCATTGCCTTCCAACCTCTGAGGCTGCTTACTGAGAAGGCTGCAGAATGTCCAATTTCTATACTTTTGTAGGTTGTTTTTCTTTTCTTGTTACTTTTAAGATTTTCTCTGTGTATTTGACGTAGCTGCTTCATTATGATGTGTTCACTGTGGATTTGCTTTTATTTATTCCACTTGGGACTTAATGTGCTTTTTTCCAGAGTATTCCCATCTTTCATCTGTTCTACACTATCAGATGTTCTGTCTTTTAATACTATTTTCTCTATTATGGCCTTTTAGAACACCTACTAGATGCAAGTAGACATCTTGTTCTATTCCACGTTTCTTATTCTTTATTTAATATTCCTATTTTTTTCTCTCTTTCTGTGCTGAATTCTGGATTATTTCCTTATATGATCTTTCAGTTCATTAATCTCCCTGTGTATAAATGCTCTTTGATCATTAAATGCATTTTTAAATTGCAATGACTACATCTTTTTATTACTAACATTCTATTAAATTTATTTTCAAATTTCCCTGTTCTTATTTCACTTTATTATTGTGTGTAGTATGGTTTCTAATGAGTCTCAATCCTCTTAAATTAATTTAAACATGTTGACTTAATAGCCTTTCAGTTTGTTCAATTACCTCTTGTTTCTGCTGAGTCTCTCTCATAATACATTATTTTCTTGTGTGAAATGCCGACATTTTCACCTCTGAGCTCATCTTCAGGGGATTGTTTTTTCCTGTGGGAGTCTTGTAGAGCTGGGAATGTGGAAGATTCCATAGAGTGACTTCATGTTTTCTTCTGCTGAGAGCCACAGGTATTTTGTTGACAGGACCTGTCTCCACTCCTGAGTTTGGGAAACTTGCCACCACCCTCACGTGTTGAGAGCTGTAGTTTTAAATCCTCAGGCAACTCTGTGTCCCAACACTTCCCACAGACTCCTGGGCAGAGTGAGAGAGAGGCTTCCTTTCTCTCTCCCTATCACAGACCTCTGCTCACTGGAGGGATGCCCATCAGGACCCCAGCTCATCATTACAACCCAAACTTCGAGCCTTTGTCCTGTGTCTGGCTTGATTGCTCATCCCAACATCGTAAGCCCCATGCTTCTGACTATGCTTTCCATCCTTGTTTCTAGAAAGAGGCATTCCCCTTGGCTCTCTGCTCCAGTATGCATTTGAAAATACAGTTCATCCATCATTTTTATATGTTGGTACTGTGAGTGGTTCTGTGAGGCTTGAAGTACCATAACACTGGGAGGTGAAGTTTAAACTGGTCTCATGTATGGAAAATTTAACTTGCCATTTCCCCACCCCCCCCCATACACACAATTTGCTACTTTTCCTGCAAGCACTGTCTCTTCAGAACAGAATCACTGTTCATTTTTCCCTCTCCACTGCTTCCTAAACCTCAGCAAGTCATATTCATGTGGCTTTCATCTGTGACTAGACTGTGATTTACAGTTGGTGTGCTGACCATGGGTGGGTTCCAGCCTTAACATGTGCACAGGTCAATGTAATTTAGTGAGACATGGAGAATCCACCCTCCATCCCAATAGGGTGACCTGGTCAACAAAACCAACCAATTAATCAATTAAGAAAATGAGGTTGATACTTGATGGAACTTTCACTCATTAACAGCACTGATGACCAGAAGAGGGAGCAAAAAATATGAACTAATACTGGGCTTGTGGCCCATTGCATTGAACTCCTCGAGGTGGGAAAGGATGTGGAGATGAGAGACTGCCTTAGCCCAGGCAAAAGGGGCTCCTGCACGGGGCTGTGTTTTAGAGCAGGAGTTGGCAAACTTCCTCTGTTAAAAGCTACTCTTCGAAATGCTTTTTTAAATTTTGTGCCACGTGTAGTTTCTGCCACATACACCTTTTCTTAAGCAAACTTTGAAACATAGAACTTATTCTTATTCATGGGCAGTTAAAAAAAAAGTCACAGGTGGAATTTGGTCCAAGAACCATAGTTTGCTGATTCCTGCTTTAAGAGACTCTACAAGCACACACACACAAAAAAAAAAAAAAAAGAAAAGAAAAAAGAAAAAGAAAGAAAAAAGCAAGAGAGAAAGGGAGAGGGAGGGGGAGGGGGAGGGGAGGGGAGGGGGAGGAGAGAGGAGACAGAGGAAAAGAAAATGTATTAAAGAAATTGGAGCTTATCTCTGTCACTTGAACTCTTCCTCCGTGAAAGATGTAAAAGTGTTCCCAAGGATGCCCCTCCTCACACTCTACGGTTTCCTCACCGGCAGCCCCCATCACCTCTCCTGCTCATCATCCTCTTTTATTTTCTTCATTGCACTATGACTCCCTGATGTTTCCCTCTTGCATCTTCTTATTGGAGCACACCCACTAGAATGCTGGCTTCCTGAGGACAGGATCCTTATCTTTCCACTTGCCCATCACTATCCTAAAGCCCAGATCTTTCCTGGCAGGGAGCTGGATAATAAAGCTTCAGCCAATGAATTGACCCCACCTGTCCCTCCCCTGAGCCTCTTACCTCTCGGATCCTCTTCTGCCATTCCTCTGTGAACTCAGGTGAGCTGACATTCACCTGGCTGGCATTGAGTGTCCACTCTGGGCACTTCCAGGATGGAAGAGAGAGCATGGCCAGAGAAGGCGCCAATAAAGCAAAGGATGCTCCCTGGAGAATCGGCAACCTGGAGGAGCGGGAGGATGCAGTCACTTCCTGAGATCTCCCCACACAGGCCTGGCCCTCCAGTGCATCTGGTGACATGGCAGTTATCAGGGCCATGGCAAAGTGACTTCGAACCCATGGTAGAAGGCATGTTGTGCAGAACCAGGGCAGGTCAGACTAAAGCAGGGCAGAAGTATTTGCTCTACTCTGCAGAGAGTCCAGAAATAATGGAAGGAAGACATAGTACCTTGATCACTCCAGAAGAAGAAAGGAGCAGGCAGAAACCATGAGCAATCCCAGAGGAGTGAAAACTTGGAAATACATTTGGTCAATATTTTACTTCCTCTCGTGATTACCTTTTAAACTTAGTGTCTTATTTTGAAGTAAATGGTGATATATCTCCCTACATGAACTTGAAGTAAGCACCAGGTGTGGAGACCTTTAGCGGATGCTTTGAGACCCCAACCTCATAGGCAGGAAGCTCTCTATGCTGCCAGGGCTAGAGCTACCAGCCCTGCCCTGAGCAAGGCACTCATCGGTTCTTCCACAAAAAGCATCAGTTTTTGACCTTGTAATTTTTAGCATGGTTTTAATTTCTAAGGTATTCTGAAGTCTTATTGCAAAATCAGCATATTTACTTCTCATTTTAAAAAGCGCATCATTGAACACTGGCTAGCAGTTAAGCAAGTGTACATGGCATTTTTAAATTTACTCTTTTATATTTTGGATATTGCAGAATAAACCTAGAAGCACCTTACCACTAAGTTCCATCTCCAATTCTTTTTATTTTGAGACAGGGTCTTGCTAAGTTGTTGAAGCTGACCTCAAACTTGTGATTCACCAACCTCAATCTCCCAAGTTGCTGGGATTACAGGTGTGCACCACTGCGCCCAGATGAATATGGTCTTTGATTCCTGAGCTAGACTTTACAACCTACAGCTTCTCAGGAAATTATTCATTAGGAACTCAGGTAAGCCCACTTCCCTGGGAGGGACCAAACCCAAGATAATTTTTACCCCCACTTTAGTCTAATGATACTGGCATGATTTTATTCCCTAATTTTATTTCCTTCTTGCTTTACCTGCTTAACTAGGGTGAAAATGCCTTGAACCTAACTCCTTATTTGGGCTTCTCAAAGAACTTTCCACAGGCCCTTTCTGTACCCATTGTCCTGCTGCAAAGACCCTTCCTCATTTACTCGTCAATATCCTAATTTGGGGCTTTTCCACCTGTTTGTTTTTCAGGTGAGAAAATTGAGCCTAGAGAAGGTAAAGGACTGGTCCACGTCCCACAGCACAGAGCCAGGGCTAGAATTCAGCCCCCTGGCTTTCAAGCTGAAAGCTTTTCCATAATTGAAATTAGCTCCATCTCTGATCTGGGGGAGTGGGCACCCCCATTCACAGAGCTCTGTGTTTGTGACTCTGATGGGGCGAGGGCAGGGAGGGGATCCTCAATATCCAAGCTGGGAGATTTCAGGCCCTGAGGCTGCTCCAGGCCCTCACATCCAGGGCCATTCCAGGAAATTATGGGAGCCTGAGAGACAGTAAATATTGGAGCAAATATGGGAGCCTGAGAGACAGAGTAAACATTGTACTTCTTTGAGAAGTACAATGAAAAAGAAAGAGAAGAGAAATGCCTGCCAAAAATGTTAGCAAGAGTAGCCCCTCCTCTCCAGGGACCTGGCAGAACTCCAGAATTGTTCTGTCTCCTGGAAATGACCCAAAAGGAAGTGCTATGAGAAGTGCTTTGGATTAGAGACCATAAAGACCACAACAGGAGTGAGTACTCTCCTCTGGATGCTGTTTTCCATCTACCCTGGAAACCATCACCCAGCCTCCTACCACCTACACCTGCAGAGCATTGGTCCTATAATGAACTTCCTGCCAAGCCATGTTCACCTAAGACAGCTCAGGCAGAAGCACTTTGGAGGGAATGTTTTCCATTCTCCTTTGCAGACTGGTGCAGATTAGGTCAGAAAGGAATTTATAGTGAACAGCCCCGGCTTGCACGACTCTTTCTAAAGGGTGCAGAAGGGCCTGGTGGTGTGTTTTCTACTGATCTGCCTTTGGAAAATCTGTAAGCAAAACATTTCAACCACAAGTAGATGAGCTATGTCTCTTCATTACCACTTCTCTTTCCCTACACATTGCCCCAGGTGGCATTTAAAAGGCCAAGAGCATTTCTAGGATTTGGCTAAAGGGAAGTTGAGTCACAATGCATTTTATTAGAATGTCTACGACATACATATGTCACTTGAGACATAAATATGAAATCATAAAATATAAAGGAGAACAGTATTATAGGTCATGATAAAAGAGAAAATTAATAAAAATGTCCTGCTACTATTTCTGTAGCACTTGTGATTTTTACCTCCTTTTTAAATTTTGTAATTTCTTGTGAGTTCTTTTTCCTACCTAAATACTCTTCTTTGTTGTGATTTTTTTATTCATAATGTTCTGCTCTTAGTCATAGAAGACAACAAAAACTGTATCAGCTTCAGACTAAGCAAACCTGGATCCATCCTTGGACTAGATGCTAAATTAATGTAAAGGAAGGAGGCCCTGGACTAGCCTGGGTGAGGCAGCTGACCAGGAACGGTCCATAGGACCCACCCAGATCAATTTCCTGAGAAGGTGGTAACCCAAAGAAACTGTTTCAAGCTTCTGGAGAATCCGAGCAGGGCAGGGAGTGGTGGTAGAGAGTGTGGAAGATGAGATGTGAGAAATGAGGGGAGGCATGTCCTTGGAGACAAGGACCAGTTTTCCAGGCTTCCCAATTTTTCTCAGGTCATCTCCATGGTCTAAGGACTCCATTTTACCCAGGCAGATTTCAACAGTCCACGTAAGCACAAAAAGGACTTGATGGTTGGAAAAAAGTGATTCTACTGGTTTTAGCAACTGTTCACTTCAGTGATGCTACAAAGGAGCAGGGCAGGTACCATCACGACTTTAGTGAACAGGTTCCAAGTCATGTGTTTGGATCAGTGAATGTTTGCTGTCTTGGGAGCTGAGAACAGAATTCCTCTTCTCTATACATTGGTCGCCTTTCCTCAGTACCAGTTGCCATATTAATTGCCCTGGCAGGTCCAGAGCTGGGCCTCAACTAGGCCAATCAGAACTCTTCCCTGGAATTTTAGCATGAGCAACTAGTCAGAGTCGTGCTCACTCTCTCTTGCGTAGTAAGTGTTTGGATGTCCAACAGCCCTGTCAAAGTCTACTGTTAACTTTATGTGTCAACTTGCCTGGATTAAGGGATGCCCAGATAGCTGGTAAGACATTACAGGTGTGTCTGGAGTATTTCCAGATAAGACTGGCATTTCAATCAGTAGTAAGTAAAGATCTTCCTCCCTATTGTGGGCAGCCATCAGCCTATCTGTTGAGGATTCAAATAGAACAAAAAGGATAAAGGAAACATGAATCTCTCTTCTTGGGTGGGTCATCCCCCTTCTTATGCCCTCAGACCTTGCTGCTCCTAGTTCCCCAGATTTCAGACTCCATCTAGGACTTACAGCATTGGCTTCCCACCCTCCACCCCACACCCTATAGATGGTCTTTGCCCTCAGTCCAAATCACACCACCATAGTTCCTGACTCTCTGGCATGCAGATGGCAGATCATGGGACTTCTTGGACTCCAATTCTACAGGAGCCAATTTCTATAACAAATCTCATTTTCTATATGGCCATACACATCCGATTCTTTCTGCTTCTCTGGAGAACCATGCCTAATAAACACAGCAAGAACCTCTCTGAGAAAATGAAGCTCAGACACTGTCAGAGTCCTGTCCTCAAACCAGGAGGAGAGCAGCCTATACTTAGACCTGAGCTTTGGAGGATGGAGCCTGGCTCCTTTGAAAAGATAAATAAGATTGAAAAGCCCTTAGCCAAACTAACCAAAAGAAAAAGAGGGAAAACCCAAATTAATAAATTTGGAGATGAAAAAGGAAAAATCACCAGAGACATCACAGAAATCCAGCAGATCATTAGGGACTATTTTGACAACTTAGATTCCAATAAATTGGAAAACCTAGAAGAAATGGATATATTTTTAGACAAATATATTTGGCAAAATTGAATCAAAAGAACATTAAAAACGTAAACATACTAATAACTTGTAATGAGATAGAATCAGTAATAAAAAGCCTTTCAATGAAGAAAAGCCCAAGACCAGATGGATTCTCAGCAGGTTTCTATGAAACCTTTAAAAAACAACTAATGCCCAAACTCCTCAAATTATCCCATGAAAAAGAAAGAGATGGCCTCTCCTGGAAGTGGTCCACATGCTTATACCATGATCTACTTGGGCACCAGGGAAGGTTCTAATATTTGTTAAAATTAGGGACATGGTAGGAACTGTGTCTTGCACCGGGCTGTGGACACCAGGAGGAGGTTCTCTGCATGGTGCTAGGCCGAGATGGATCTGCTCAGGGCCCAACAGCTGGCAACAGAGCTGGAAGTGGAGATGATGGTGGGCATGCACAACAGAATGACCAGTGCCTGCCTCCGGAAGTGTGTGTCTCTCCACTATAAGGAAGCAGAACTGTCCAAGGGCATGATTTGGACATTCATGAATGGATAGGCAAAAAGTCTATATAGTTGTCTATGCAGAATGAAGAGGTGATGAAGAGTGTGCAGCAGAGCTCTGGTCCTGCATGAGGCCCTCAGACAGCATATACCTGGGGTGCACCTTGCTTCTCCCCACTTATTTAATAAAAATGCCCCCTATTGGGTGTCACGTGAAGACTGCCAGGCCTAGGCTCTCTCTGGAGCATCTCCAGAAGCTCGGATTGTGGCAGAGCTATCTTGTAGAAGGGATATTTGTCACACTGATATGTGACTGTGTGTGTGTGTGTGTGTGTGTGTGCGTGTTTTAAAGCAAGTTTGTTGACACCTACAAAAAAAAGGGATGAAACACTTCCAAATTCATTCTATTAATCCAGGATTACACACATAACAAAACCAGATAATGACACATCTAATGTAGGAAACTGCATTAGAAAACTACAGACCAATACCCCTGATAAACTTAGATGCAAAAATACTTAATAAAATATTAACAAATCTTGTTCAAGAACATATTAAGAAGATTGTACACCACAACTAAGTTGGTTTCATTCCAGCAATAGGATGGTTTCATAAAACAAATCAGTAAATGTAATTCCTCATATAAATAGAATTAAGAAAAAATCACTTAATCATCTCAATAGGTCTTCAACAAAATTCAGCACCCATTCATGATTAAAAACACAGAAGAAACTAGGCGTAGAAACAACCTACCTCAACATCATAAAAGCTATATGTAAAAATCCCAAAGCCAACCTCAGAGTAAATGGGAAAAAACTGAAAGCATTTCCTTCAAAAGCTGGGACAAGATAAGGACATCCACTCTCACCACTCTATTTAATATAGTGCTCTAGCTAGAGCAGTTAAGGAAGAGAATGAAATAAAAGGGGTAAAATAGGGAAAAAAGAAGTCAAATTATCACTGTTTACAGATGATATGATCCTTTACCTAGAAGATAAAAAAAATCCACCAAAAGACTGCTAGAGCTAATATGCAAATTTGGCAAAGTAGCATGACACAAAGTCAGCATACAAAAATCAATAACTTTCCTATATACAATGAATCAGCTGACAAAGAAATCAGGTAAACAGTTACATTCACAATAGCTTCAAAAAAATAAAATAAAATGCCTAGAAATAAATCTAAGTAAGGGGGTAAAAGACTTCACAATGAAACCTATAAATCATTGAAGAAAGAAATTGAAGAAGACATCAGAATATGGAAAGACCTTCCATATTCATGGATAGGCAGTATTAATTTTGTGGAAATAGCCAAACTACCAAAAGTAATATACAGATTCCATAAAATTGCCACCAAAATACCAATTACAGTCTTCACACAACTAGAAGAAACAGTCGTAAATTCATTTGGAAGAATAGAAACCCAGAATACCAAAGCAATTTTAAACCAAAAAAGCAATGCTAGAGGCAATACAATACCTGACTTCAAATTATACTACAGAGCTATAGTAACAAAAACTGCATGGTACTGGCATACAAACAGACACATAGACCAATGGTACAGAATAGAAGACACAGAGACAAATCCTCGCATCTCTAGTCATCTGATCCTTGACAAAGGTGCAAAAAACATACATTGGAGAAAGGACAGTTATTTTAACAAACAATGCTGTATGTAGAATAATGAAACTAGATATGTAGAATAATGAAACTAAACCCTTATTTCTCATGCTGCACAAAAATCAACTCAAAATGGATCAAAGACCTAGGAATCAAAAACTACACAAATTCTAAAAGAAAACACAGAGTCAATACTCCAGCATAAGGCACAGGCAATAACTTTCTCAGTAGGACCGCTAAAGTTCAGGAATAATGCCAAAAATTAATAAATGGGATAATTTCAAATTAATTTCTGCACAGCAAAGAAAACGATTAGGAATGTGAAGAGAAAATCTACAGAATGGGAGAAAATCTTTGCTGGCTACTCATCTGACAGAATTAATATACAGATATATAAAGAACTCAAGAAACTTTACACCAAAAATCAAATAATCCAGTTAATAAATGGGGAAATGAATTAGACACTTCTCAAAAGAAAAAATACAAATGGCCAACAAATGCATGAAAAAATGTATTATCAAGTAGGGAAATGCAAATCAAGGCTACACTGAGATTTCGTCTCACTTCAGTTAGAATGGCAATCATCAAGAATGCAAATAATAATAAATGCTAAAGAGGATGTAGAGAAAAAGGAACACTTTACACTATTGATGAGGTTGTAAATGAGTACATCCATTATGCAAATCAGTATGAAGTTTCCTCAAAAGACTAGGCATGGAACCAGCATATGACACAGCTATACCACTTCTCAGTATTTACTCTCAAGAATTAAAGTCAACTTACTACAGGGATACAAATTCACAACAGCCAAACTATGGAAACAACCTAGGTGTCCACCTATGGATGAATGGATAAAGAAAGTGATATATATAGATATATATATTCAGACCGAAAGAAAGATATGAAATTATGTCATTTGCAGGAAAATGGAAGGAACTAGAGACCATTATGTTAAGTGACATAAGTCAAACTCAAAAGGTCAAGGGTTATATGTTTTCACTCATATGCAGAAGCTAGAGAGGAAAAAGGAAAAGAAAGGTGGTGGGGGGGGAGATCTCGTGAAAATCAAAGGGAGACCAGTAGAGGAAAAGGACTAAGAAGGAGGGAGGGTGGAAGTGCTGAAGGTGACATTGACCAAATTAAATTGCTTTATTATGAGCACATAGGAATATGTAATTTAAAAATCCCATCAATATGTACAACTATAATAAGAAAAAGAAAGAACCTATCTGAGAGAAAACTCTCAGATGCTGTCAGAGTCCTGCCCTCCCCACCAGGACAGGTATGCAGCCTACACTTAGCTCTAAGCTCTGGAGTATGGAGCATGGCTCCTTCAGAGAGAAAGGATCAAGGGGAGAGGCCCCCTCCCCATGAGTCTCTCAGCTTCTCTGCTTGAGTGGCCCTGTGCCCATTTGGGCCCGTTTCCAGGCCTAACATGCTACAGCAGACAATGAAGGAACGGTGTACCCCCAGGCCTGAAGGTTGGCAAAGGGCCAGCTGTTTGGGGAGTCTGTTGTGGGAAGCTTGGATGAGCAGGTTTGGGTGTCCTCACTCATGCCTGTGAGACCATTTGTGATCTGGAGCAAAACATGAAGTGGGGTGGGTGGGGAACAGGCTGGAGGCTGGTGTCCCAGTACTGCCAGACTCCAAAGGAGAACTCTAAGGAGCCAGAGAAATAAAAATCCAAACCTGGCCTTCCAGGTGGGAAGACAGGGACATGATGTATTTCAGAGTTTGTCAGCTTGGGTTATGACTTTCTAACATTCACACATGGAATCTTTCAATCTCCATTAATACAAACAATGCCTGAGCAGAGACAGGGAGAAACAGAGACAGAGGGAGATAGCAGAGAGCTCAAAGGCATTTGAGTCCTGGTTTCTTCATGTTCTGGAGACATGGATGTAACCCAGTCTTTTTCTCAGTTGGTTTTTTTAGTTAATAAAGAACACATTTTCGGGGCTGTGGCTGTGGCTATGGCTCGGTAGTAGAGCACTTGCCTAGCATGTGTGAGGCGCTAGATTCAATTCTCAGCACCACATATAAATAAATGAATAAAATAAAGATCCATCAACATCTAAAAAAAAACATTTTCCCCTAAGCCAATCTGGATTTGTGTTACTGTCCATCAAGATCCTGGCTAATACGGATCATCAGTCTTGAGTTGGAGATAAATAGAGAGAGGGAAAGGGGTAAATGGATGGAGCACCCCTCTGTTACACCACTCCAGCTTCCTACCCATCTCCCAAGCTGCAGGCCATGCAGACCTTGCTGATAATTGGCTGGTAAGTCAAAATCCAGGGGACTCCTGGATTTTGTAAGGTAAGTTTTACTTACCTGACCCCAAAAAGCACTTGCAGGAGAGTGCAGATGCCAGAGACAAAGAAGATGGTGCTGATCAGATAGCTCTGAGTCAGGGGGTCATGCTGCAAGCACAGATCCTTGGCCAGGATGAGTGGCACTGCTACCAGTCCTCCCAGGGCTGTGAGGAAGTGCTGTGGACAGAGACAGGACATGAGTGTGTGAATTCTGTGACTATACCCAGTAAGGGTACAACCCTACCCTTAACAAGAATGCCCTTCCCAGGTCCAGTCTCAAGAGCTTTGCAGGGGTCCAGGCATGAGTGAGGGGCAAACATCCAAACTAGGCATGGGAAACAGTGACCCCACCAGAGGAACTGGGCTGTGAGAGCAGGGCTCAGGAACCAGGAACTGGTATCCTAGGAAAAAAACTGAGGCAGAAACACAAGCACAGGAGGGCATAACAGGAACCAAATGAGGGCCTAAGAATAAGAACATAGCAAGGGGCTCCTCACTCCATGACGCAACAGTGAGAGCCATTGACAAGGAAGGCCTGAGCATTCACTTGGAGCCACTGGCCCACGGCTGTTTGAGGTCTCCTGAAAGGACAGAGTTAGACCCAGAGTTCAGGACAGGACAGAGCTCATAGCTGACGGCCTCAGTTATGCAGAGGGTAAATTACATGTAGATAAGTATCAGACAGGAGATAAACAGAAGACAGAGATAGAGTATATACATAGACACATAGCTAGAAGGAGAGGAGGTAGGGTGATAGGGGGCCAAGCAATCAATACAGTGTATGAATGGGCCACTGTCTCACACACTCTAGCTCCAGAGCAGAAACAATGAACAGGTCTTAACGAGTTTTCATGGGCTGTGGCCATTTCTGTTCTGAGCCACACCAAGTGTCCAGTGTGTGGTTTCAATCCCCACACAAAGCTGACCATGGAGCCAGGTGTTCTGGCACATGCCCTTAATCCCAGCTACTAGAGAGACTGAGGCAGGAGGATCACAAGTTCAAGGCCAGCCTCAGAAACTTAGAGAGACCCTGTCTCAAAATAAAAATAAAATGTAAAAAAGGAATGGAGATGTACCTCAGTGGGAGAGTGAGCTCTGGTTCAATCCCCAGTGTCCCCCCATACCACCAAAAAATCTGACCACTGAGCCAAATGTTCTGAGAACAAAGACACATGAAGCCATCTGCTTCTTTCCTTTACTCCGATCCTCCCCATGCTCTGCTGAGCTGGGCCATGCCTCTGCTGGCACAGTCACAAGGCCTCCTATTGTTGTTGGAATAACTTTCAGTTTCCAGCTAGCAGCTAGCAGCTATGAGCAGCTCGGAGTACTTGAAGAATCCACACTTGTTCAGGCCTGATAGGAACAGGATGGGATGCTCTGCTCTAGGGAGCCGTTAGTGAAACCACATCTTTAGCACTTGTGGTTAGCATTGCCAAGCTGCCAGGCCAGGAGACTGATAGCCAGGAGCTTCCACATGGAACTTCTAACTTAGAAACCCCCTCCCTAGGGACAAAGACCCTTCCTGATGATAGCAATATTTAGAGCATCTTCATAGTGTGGTTACATTAGGCATAAGATGATTGGCTTATGGATACTATCTTACTTGTGTATGATTGATGGGCATGCCCCACTCAGACCCTATAACAATTGTATGCATTCCAAAAATAAACTGAGCCACTGGACGACGACCTGAGGTGGGTCTCCAGCCAGTTCTCTCATCAGCTCCCGGAGTCTATGTGTTGATTCCACGTCTCTACCCACCGTGACAAGGTAGCCAAGCAACTAATTGACCAGAACCTCAGCATGTTGTGGGTGCTGATAGGATCCCTCTGATTTGCAGCAAATATACCATTGCAGGTTCACCCAGTAGAGTGGGGGTCTACCTCATCCTATAAGAATAGGGCCTAGGTGAAGGAAGGGTAGGCAGGCTTGGTTTGCTTTGGTTACAAAAGTTAGCTGCTGGGCCAGTCAAGGAATAAACAAGGAATGAAGGAGGAAGAAAGGGAAATTAAAAGCTCACTGTGAGGGGCAGTGCCTTGAAGAGTTCCCTCAAGGTGTCCTTAGGTGGAATGAAGACACAAGGCCCAGAACACCTGACCCTGCCTGTCCCTAGCACTCCTCCTGTCCACAAAACAGCCAGACCTACACAAAAAGGAGGCAAAATAAGGCACATTCTTCTGTTCTTATTTTGTTGGGGTTTGATCCGAAATCTCAATGTGAGCTAAATTAGACCAGATAAAAATTAGGATTTTTTAAGAATATTAAGAAAAAACTAAAATCGTCTATACACTGCATGCATCCGTTTTTCCATACCCCATATACCCTCAGGGAAAATGGAGTCTCAGAATGTGTACTACTCCAGCAGGACACAGGATTGGCCCTCTGAGAAGGATAGGAGGTAGGTGTCCACTGCCTAAGATGGGACAGGCCTGGGTGCCAGGAAGAACCTTGGGCCACAGCACCTAGGGACAGGGACCCCCACATCTCTCCAGCCATATGAGTGGAAATAGCAATGGAAGGAAAATGGAAGTGAAATCCACAGCCAGGTTTCTTTAAGGGGACAGTTCCAGCTCCTGTTACCATGCCAAGCAATGTCTCAAAAGGACCAGAGGATTATGTAGTGAGGTTAATCCCCTCGTTGAATGTTCTGGAATAATCCAACTAGTATGAAGAGCACTGGTCTTTAGCAGAAGAAGGTGGGATGAGATATGTGTTGGAAGCAGAGCAGACTTTGAACTCCCACTAAAAGAAAAGTCGCCCACTCTTCTTTCCTTGATTAACCTGACAACTTCAACAAACCATAATCAGTGAGGGGTGAACTGCCCCTTAAGGAAGAGGAGTGGGGGCTCCAGAGAAGAAATGTCCATATGTATGTAGGTTCCCTTCGACAATCCTTGCCGTCACTCCCAAGTCCCTTTGGGATACATGACATGAGATGTCTCATCCTTCATGACCTCTTATCAATGTTCTTGACCTTCCAACAGCCAGGTCAATACAAGACACAAGATTGTCTAGGCCAAACATCGACCAGTGTTTCATTTCCTACCTCATATTTGTCCAACAACAAGGGATGACCACAATTATCAGGGTCAACTCCCTCTTCTTAGAAAAAAAAAACTCTTTTTCTCCCTTTTCAGGGCTGATAACTGAACTCATCACCTACCCATATTCTAGGCAGGTGCTGTGCCACTAGGCAGGGCTGGCACCAGGAAGCTGTTGAGCCTAGCACTTCTCTGACTTCATCTACATGATGTAGACTTAACCAAGCCATTGATCCCACTCCAGAGAACAATGGAATAGTCTGTGTCATTGATGTGACCAGTCAGCTCAGCATGAGGAAGAATCCTTTTCTGATAACACATTTCCATCCCCAAATGCCCAGAGACAGGGAGATTAAACGGGATTGAGTTCCCCTGAAGGTCAAGCATATGGAAGACAAGAAGCTAGCTGAAGTCGGCGGTGTTGACAGTTTGACCTGGTTGTGTGACCTGGTAACTTGGGAGGCAGAGCCTCTTGGGACCTAGTGCTTGCAGAGTGGCATTACCTGGATCCCCAAGAAGATGCAGAGATACCATGGTGGGATGTCCAAAACGCCATAGGCCAGGTGGCTACGGGGACTCTTAGGCTGTCCATCCTTTCTTGTGACCTGGCCATCAGTGTGGAAACTGAGCACGCCATCATCCATCTGCTAGGAACAAGAGAAGGACACATGTGAGCATTTCAAGAAGAAACAAGAACATTTCCTGACTCCCATTGGATGGTAGGACAGCCTTCCCAGAGCCAGAGGCAGTGGGGCAGGGATAATGTTAGTCAGCAGGTGATATAAGATCAGATTCCACACACTGAGATTTCCTATATTGTGCATCTGCATCCCAGCTTCTGTGTCAAGTCTGGAGCCATGCAAGGGGAGAGCAGGCCTTACCCAAAGGCTTGGCAGACAGGAGGCAGCTCTGTGGGGGAGAAGGTGGTAACCTCCAGGGTAGAAGATGGTAGGTTCCCTCATGGTACTTTGCATGTGCTTCCATTGCCAAAGCCCTGTTCCGAGTGTGTTTATCATAATGGACGGTTTCCATCCTTGTTCTTTCCTGGTTGTGAATATCAGGAAGAACTTACTGAAATTGTCTTCCTTGCCTTCGCAACCCCAGTCTCTCGTGCAGTTCCTGTGCTCAGTGTAGACAGGCTCACTGAATGTAACATGCCAAGGTAAATGATTGCAGTTCACACAGAAGGATTTGTGTCAACAGCCAACTTGTACTCCCCCGTTTTAACCAACATTAACTCTGAATTGTAGACCCTCTCTCCTACTCCTTCACTGTAGAGCTTATTAGCCTTGGCCAAACTAGTAAGATTTTCAAGTCTCAGTTATTTTATCTATATAAAAGAATTAACACCTCCCTCACAGATGGTTGAGAAAGTTAATTTAATTTTCCAGTACTGGGGATTGAATCCAAGGGAGCTCTACCACTGAACTCCATCCCCAGACATTTTTAATTTTTATTTTGAAACAAGACTTTGAACTTGCCATCCTTTTGCCCCAAAATCCCCAGTGGCTGGGATTATAGGCATGTGCCACCTCACCTGGCTAGAAAATTATATTGCAGGAAGAACCACATAATCCAGGCCAGGCACAGTGTAACTACCCAATAATATTAGCTGCAGTATTTATCAACCTCCTTAAATGGAAGGGCTTTGAATATGGACTGAGGCCCACAGCTGAGCATCTGACCATGGGTTGTAGGAATATGAAAGCATTGTCTCTGGTGTGGCCAGAAGTGTCAAGGCCACTAGCATGAAGATCGGCCACTCTATGTGAAGTGTCCACAGGGGGACCCTAGTCCCTGGCCAGACCATGGGGGCAGGGTCTGCACTCTTACAGGTATCTCATGGAGACATTTCTGGAAAGAATGTTGAAGTCATCCACTCCAATGCCCACCTCCATGTCTAAGTACCCTGTACTTCAGTCCAGCCTCCAAGAACATTTCTGGAGTAGGACCACATTGTGACACTGATAGGCAGGTGCTGGGCACCTTGATTCTATGGGCTCCTTCCTACTTAAAAGAATATTAAAATTATATTTGGGGACTACATAGGTATAAAGAGGAATATATTAACATAATAAAATATTTTCTTTGATCGTAAGTGTATTCCCTTCAACAAATTTTAAAAGAAATGAAAATTTTGTCACGGGCCTTCAAAAGTCCTAAGGCCTTGGGAACAGTGCCTACCCAACCCAGTGGATCTGTGATTCTGCTCTGCAGAAGTGGCAGTAGATACAGTGAGTTTGCCACTTGTTTAGATGAGGTAGAAGTCCAGAAAACTGCCAGATCAAAAGCAGGGTGTTTGTCCCACATTCGTGAGTTCAAAACTGTCCCTAGGGAACATTTTACAGAGCCCCCTTCCTTACCCAGGGGCTCCATCTCCAACCCTTCAGTTACTCAAGGTAAAACTATAGAGCAAAAATATTAAATGAAAAATTCCAGAAATAAACAATATGTTTGTAAGTTTTAAATTGCATGCTGTTCCAAATAGCGTGATGAAATCTCACACTCTCCAGCTCCATCCTACTGGGAAGTGAATCATCCCTTTGTCCAACATATCCACACCATATATGCTACCGTCTACTTAAGTATTTAGTAATTGTCTTGGAAGGCTATATGAATGATGCTTGGTACCTGGTTGCACATGAAAAAAAAAAATCTGTTTTTCCAATTGAGGTCGGCATTGGTCTAAATATAGAGGAATGAACTGCAGGAAGTGGTGAACTTCTGGGAACTTCTCATAAGGGGTATGCAGGAATCTGTAAGGGGCAGCACAGAAAAACAGACAGGAAAGAGAAGGAGGAGAAGGAGAGAAAAAATGTGTGACACAGGCTGATTGATTGATAATTGATTGATTGATTAACTGATTCTAGAAAGGTGACTCAGAGAGGTGCAGGCAGAATACAAAAGAACTTGGACAGATGTGATTCTGTCACTTCCCGGCTCAATGACCCTCGGCACATGACTTCACCTCTCCCAATCTCAGTCCCCCCCACCTAGAATCTGGGATAGTCATAAAGACATCAGAGTGTGAGCTTTGTGCTGCGTGCTGCCACCACGTCCTGTGTGCCCACGAAGGAATGAGCTGTGGCCCCTACAGCTGTCTGTCCTCCCAGCGAGTTCACTTCATCTTCTCCCATGACCTCACAAAATTCCCAGGAAGGGGAAGGGGAAAAGGGAGAAAGAACCTGGACTGGGAAAACTGGTTGTAACCTGCCCTTTTTTTCCAGAAAAGGAAGAGTGGAGACCAACATCAAAGACTGTCACCAGTCTGAATTCCCAAGTTCTGTCTTTATGTCAATACGGGCTATAAGACACTTATGGAAATCACATCTGCACTGGCTTTAAAACAACTGTTTGGGAAATTGATTCTCCTTGAAACCCTACTTGAGTTTTAAGTTTAAAACTTACAACTGGGAAAAGCTTGTCTTCCCTGAGGACACCTGGTTCTCCCTTGGGAAAAACATATGTCACTTCCATGAAGCCATCAGCTAGTGTTGGGGGAAAGCACGGAGCCCCAGAATGACACCTTGACCTCAATGATACGCGCCTGTCCCCAAACACAATGGCCTCCCTCTCCTTTTGTGGCACTTGGTGTCTGTTTTCCTCGCCTGTTTATAAATACATCTTTTGTTGTAAACTTCCTTAAGTCATCCAAGGAAAGATGTCTGTCATAGAAACAAAACCAGGAGGGACACAGTGGGACACAGTAGACTTAGAGTCTGAGTGTCAGAAATGAACCCTGAGCATCTTAGACATCCACAGAAACAGGGGACACCTGTATTGCAGAGCAGGAATTCTCCAGTGGGGGAGGGAGAGGCCTCTTCTGAGGGCATTTGTGCATGTGACCCACACAGCAGCAGAAGAAAGCCAATGAGCCCCTTCCTGGAGGAAGAATGGATTCTTCGTGAAGCACACTCCAACAATGAGCAACGGTACAAAAGGATGGGCACCAACAACCTCTTCACGTTGACACTACATCTCTCTATTCAATATGTGAACTGTAATTTCACTGGAAGATTTGATCCAAAGAGACATCTACTGAGCCTTGGCATTTTCCAGCACGTTACAAGTTACAAAGATCTTCCAGTGCATCCTCTCCTCTGAATCTCACAACCATCTCATTGTCTCCATTGAGAGAAGAGGAGACAGAGGATCAATGAAGTCACAAGGTGTCTGCATAGTAATCCACCGCATCTCCAGGTATGGAGGGCAGCTGCCCAAGGCTGTGGCCCTCTGGGTACTGGGTGGTCCTTAGCCTCCCAGGAGTAGAAGAACAAGCAAGAGGAAGCCCTGCTGCAGTGGGAGCAGCAACGATCCCCCAGGTGAGGTGGGCCCCTTGCCTCTCTGACACCATGTGTACCTGACACAGCCATCCATTCCTCCCAGGGTCCAGACCCCACCTAACACCGCCATTCACCTACGCTCAGATGAATTGTCCAGGTTTCTCCCACTGTGGCCTCAGCATCCCGCCTCAGGGTCCTTCCTTACCTGGTGCCCTGCTCCAAACCCACTGAAAAGGAGATGCACAGTTGCCCAGAACCACTGCTCTCCGGGTTCCTCATGGAAGCCCAAGCTCTAGGAAACAGCACAGCCTTCAGGAAATGGAGGAATGGAGTCTTCAACTTATCCCCCTGATTTTTTTTCCTCTGAGAAAAATGGCTGAAATAATTCTGTGGTAAGGCCAGCTGAAGAGCTTTTCTCTCAGTATCCCTCAGCTTTCTCAGAAGCGAGGACTGAGCACCATTTACAGAACGCTGACCAGCAATGGGCAGGGCCTGGCAACTGGGCTCCAGGGAACACTTTGTGAGCATAGCCCAGGTTCCCCAGGTTCCCCCATGGCCAGTGTCCCCAGATCCCTTGGCTGTTCCTGGTTGGGGCCACAGCCCTGGCCTCCAGGAAGAGGCTCATAAGGCCCTGCAGTGGGTGGCAACAAGAACACAGAGCTGCCTCTCAGGCCGCCCTGTTATTTTACGTGGCCACCATAGGTTGGAAAGGGGGCTGGGGCTGGGGCCCAAGGACTGGCTGGAGAAGCCTGAGGGTGCTGGACAGTGAAGAGCCGCAGCTCCCTCACCCTTCCAGCAGGACCAGAGTGCCTCCAAGGAGGAAGCTCTTCAGACAGTGCCTCCGAAGCATCGCCCTCTAGTGGAAGTTCTTCCCTCTGACTCTTTGCCCTCACTCCTTCCCAAGCCTTGGAATCTGAAAAAACCTTCTCAGAAGAGAAAGTCCAAGGCTGAGAACCCAGAAAAACAACACTCAGTTTCAACAGAGGCCGCCTGGAGGCAAAGGGAAAGCCATCAGCATGGACCGAGCAGGGTCGGGCAATCCAGCCTTCCTCCTCTTCCCACTGCTTCCTGCCACACACAGAGGAGTGCTCAGGAAAGTCTGTCTGCTGTGATGGTCACCTGAGGTGACAGGCCCTGAGGGAGCTGAGCTTGGAGGCAGGGAGGGAGCTACCATCCCGACTGATAATCCGAACCTGAGCAGCAGGACCCCCCTGGGACTCCCCAGCCTCCTTCCTGCTCCCCTTTTCCTCTCCCCCCCATCTCCACCAGCACTCACCAAGCTGCCATCGTGCCCACAGTTGCTGACCCCAGAGTCCATGGCAAGGTAGGTCTTCTCCTTCTGGCTTCCCCTGGGGAAGCAGGACAGAGAACACTTAGCAAGAGGTGACACAGCTGCCAGACAGAGGGATTAACTTCCCAAAGCCTGACTCAGGGCAGAGGGCGGGGCCCCGGGAGGGAGGGGCATGTAGCTCTGTCACAGACATCCCCTCCAGCCTCCTCCCTCAGGGTACCGAGGTGCATCCAACAGTGGCAAAGCTTTTCTAATTGATAAGTGCGACAGAGAAGTTAATGATCCGCGCGTGGCACCAAGGACATAAATCAGAGCACATGCTGGCCAGGGCGTGGCTGGAGAGAACTTGCAGGAAACCACGCTTCAGGAGGAAAGGGGGAACAGGCGTGGGAGGAGGAGGCTCCGCTTTGAACAGGGAGGTTGAGAAGTTTTCTAAACTGAAAAATTTTTTGAGCTAGAATGGAAATCATCACAATGATTAATGAAGGAAAGGCAATTATCTCTTGTCAGAGCAGCAGCTACCCAGGCAAGGGTCTCACTGAAAGGAAAGGACAGGTGTCCAGGGGAGTGAAGGGACAGTGAAGGTCCGCAAGAGGGCAAGCAGGAGAAGGGTTATTTCAACATGTCCCAGCATGTCACAAAACAGTTTCTGTTTCTCAAAGGCGTTGCTCTCCATCTCCTGGATAGAAACTATAAGCCTGCCTGCACCCGAGCAAGATAACTGAAATACCAAGAAGTAATCAAAAGGAGATTATCAACTTCTCCTTAGGTGCTTTTAAGAGAAGGAATGCTAGCCGGGCCTGGTGGTACCCACTTGTAATCCCAGCGGCTCTGGAGGCTGAAGCAAGTGGATGGCAAGTTGAAAGCCATCCTCAGCAACTTAGTGAGACCCTATGTCCAAATAAAAAATAAAAAGGGCTGGGGATGTGGCTCAGTGGTTAAGTACTGCAGGGTTCAATCCCTGGTACTAAAATAAATAAATAGATCCATCGATAGACAGATAGAGGAATGCTGTAAGACTTAAAGGGCATTCATTTTATTTTTTTAAAGAGAATTCTAGCCCCTTCCAGGTACACTGCACCAGGGGTTCTGAGTGCTTCTTTCATTTCCCATTTTAATAAAATTCCTGCTCATTTGTTTACCTTGGTGTTTGCAGTATTCATTCTTCAACTCTCTGTAACATGAACCCTGACTCCTGCCGGTACCATCTTGGGAGCTCATCTGGGATCCCCCACCCCCCACTGAAGTAAGTCATTTGCTCCTGATGATCTTTGATTTCACTAACTTTTGGAGGAAAACTGGGTACCCATCAGTCATTTAAAAGTAATTAGTGAGTCTTAGTGATAGGTTTCTGGGTTTCTGTAGTCCCCACTCACCTGCCCTGAGGGTCAGACATGGTGGGCTCTTGTGAAACAGTTTCTTACTTTTCTATCCTGGCTTGGGGTGTGCCTGGAACAAGTAGACAGTGGCCCTGATCCTGGTCTGCCATTGGATGCCAGGATTTGGGTGAAGTTGAGAAACAACTGAGATTCTCACCAAGGCTGCTCTTCTGTGACTCTCAAAGGCCCCTCTTCTGACCCTGATTCCCAACAGCCCCTTGGGTATCCTGGGGTGGTTGGCTGATCATGGAGCAGAGGAACGTTCCACTAGTCCAGCACCTCACATGAGCCCTGGTACCTTCTTCACACTCAGTCCTCCTGAGGGCTTCCCTCATAGCTAAAGGTCCATCTGCAGAAGAGGTATATACTATGCAGAGTGGTTTGTAGGGATGGATTTGGGATCCCTCTTCTCAATATTGAAGGGCTCCACACTTGCCAAAGACACCCCTCTCGCTGCTTCTGTGGCCCCCTTGTGCCTCCCTAATTTCTTTGTCTCTAAGGGCATGGGAGGCACCCATCTCTTTTTGTTCCTTAGGGATCTAGGGAGACACATTCTCATTCCCTCTCTGGAAGGAAGCTGAACTCTGTCCCTGTGAGTATCTCCAAGTCCACCAGAGATGCCAAATCACAGTCTGTGACTTAAATTCTTCCTCAAATTTCTCTGTGAGGAAGACATAAGGTCCCCTGAGACAACCTCCTCTCTTTGTCCTTCTAGAACCCCTGGGATCCTGACTGTAGATGAAAAACTCCCTTTAAAATTATCCTGTGTCCTTGATGACTCTGGTCTTACATAGTCTCCTTGGACCTGAGATTTCATACTCCATAGGCTCAATTTCGCAGACACCCATGGCAGAGGAGTACATCCCACTGTTAGCTGACCCTTAATTATCAGCCATCATATCTGGAAGTCCAGTAGTGGCCAGAGGAAACCAGGAAGGTCCTCCAAGCCTGGCTTGTCCCTAGGATCTTTGTCATGTGGAAACTAAGACCTACACAACTTAGCTGGTAAGGTGATAACGAATCCAGTGAGTCATGTAGGGTTAGAGGGGTGGACTGCCAACCTCTGAGAAGCTCTCCAGGGAGATGGCCCTAGGAGAGTTCAGTTCTTCTGGAGCAGACACCAGACTTCTGTTTGCTCTTATCCAGATGGGCTCTTCAGCCTCAGAGGTAGTGCCAAGTTCACCACTGGCCTGCCTACTGAAAAATTGGGACATGTTCAATTTACAGACACTAATGAAAAAGAGCTTGATTTTTTTTCTGCTGCCAGGTGTAATCTCAGTTGAGGTCATGGCCACCAGACCCGATGGGCTCCAATGCAGAATTATGACCACCAGAGGGAAGTATAAACTTGAATGCTACCTGGCAGGTTAGTTTGTTTTGTAAGGGAAGGAAGATGGTCTGAGATTCCCTATTCAGGGCTATTTTCTCTGAGGAGAACCCCAAATTAAGTCAGCAGTGTGAGCTAGACCCAGCTACGACTACTGCCATAATGAAAAAGAAGTCTGAGGAGATACCTATGAGGGCAGAAGTCAGAAATACCCCAAGAATTCCCAACCCCTATGTTTTATTCAGCTTTTTCACTGGTGTAACTAAAAGACCTGAGAAGAAGCTGGGCGCAGTAGCACATGTTATCACAGCCACTCGGGAGGCTAAGGCAGGAGGATCACAAGTTCAAAGCCAGTCTGAGCAATTTATCAAGGCCCTAAGCAACTTATGGAGACTCTGTCTCTAAATAAAATACTTTTTAAAAAATCTTGGGATGTGGTTCAGTGATAAGCATCCCTGGGTTCTATCCTCAGTACCAAAGAGAGAGAGAGAGAGAGAGAGAGAGAGAGAGAGAGAGAGAGAGAGAGAGAGAGAGAGAAACAATTTTAGAGGAGGAAAAGTTTATTTTAGGGCTCACTTGTGGTTTCAGAGGATTCATTCCCTGTCCATAGACAGCCAACTCCATTCCTCAACACTTGAAGTGAGCTGAACATAATGGCAGAAGAGCATGTGGGTGGGGAAAAGCCCAAGATCTTTCACCATGAATCAGAGATTGAGCTCCATGCAACAAGGATAAAATATATACCCCAAAGGCATTCCCAATGATTCACCTCCTCCAGCCACACCCTGTCAGCCTTCAGTTACCACTCAGTTATTCCCCATCAGAAATTAATTCACTGATTGTGTTAAGGCTCTCCTAACCCCATCACCTTACCTGTAAACTCTCATAAATTGTCTTACACATTGGGGGACACCTAATATACAAACCATAACACCCTACTAACCCCTGCCAACAGCCCTGGCATCCTCCCTACCCAGGACCCCACACATCCACTCCTACAGGAGGACAAAGCATGTTGTTGCTTCAGGAAAGGCCAGGAGGGGAATTTGGGTCAACCAAGGTGTATCTTCCTCTTTTTCTCTTCAAGACCTGAGGCAAATAAAGATGGACTTAGGAAAGTTCTCAAAGCTTCCAGATAAATACATTGAGGTGTTCCAAACTGTCAGATGCTCAGTCATACCTGGAGGGATATTATGTTACTACTTAATCAAATTTTGACCTCTAATGAAATGGGAACTCTTAATGGCAGCTAAGCATTTTGGAGATGATGTTCATCTCAGCTGTGTCCCTGCAGCATAGCAGAGAAGTAAATGTATCCATCTGGGTTACAGGCAGTTCCTAGGAACAACCCCAACTGGGAACCGAACAATGAACAAGATGATTAGAAAATGAGATATTTTCAGGTTCTGGTCCTTGAAGGTCTCAGAAGGTTGAGGCAGAAGTCTACCAGCTACTCTAAGACAATCTGAAATCCATCAAGGCCCTCAGAAGAACCCCACAACCTTTCTGGAGAAACTCAGGGAGGCATTGAGAAAGCACACCATAGTGGATCCTGAATCCACACAGAGAGACATAATTTTAGGGGGTAAATTTATTACTTGGTCAGCTCCAAACATTTGGAGGAAGTTACAAAAATTGGCTTATGGCCCTGATCAGGCAGATGATATCCTCTGAATCACAACATCTGTCTTTCCTAATGGAGATCAAGAGGAGAGGAAGGAAAGGGAAAGTAGAGACAGAAGGAAGGCTGAAGTACTGGTCCTGGCCCTGAGGGATCAGCTTGTGGGG
Organism: Marmota flaviventris; assembly: GCF_047511675.1. Taxonomy (NCBI): domain Eukaryota; kingdom Metazoa; phylum Chordata; class Mammalia; order Rodentia; family Sciuridae; genus Marmota; species Marmota flaviventris. Next base: position 19,146,039 of record NC_092498.1, on the reverse strand, counting down.
TATTAAAGGAGATAAATGGAATGGAACTCAAATCACAAAAGGAACTTGTTTCCACTGGAAAGGAGGGACATTACCAACCGGCATGCCAACAATAGGTTTGGTGACCCCCCCTCAAGGCCCTATCCAATCTGTCAAGGCCCTGCAATCACTGGAGGAATGAATGTCCCCAGGGATGCAGGTTCTCATGTTTCAGATTCCTCCAACAAGGACCAAAGGGGAGGGAGCAGAGTCAACCTTAATGACTCTAGTGACACCCATTACTCTACAGGAACCCTGGGTATGCTTCTCAGTATAGAGCCAAAAGGTCAGCTTCCTTCTGGACACTGGCACCAGCTTCTCTGTACTTGTCCCTTATCCTGAGCCCCTTCCCTCTGATACCATGATGGTGCAAGGGGTGTCTGGATGGCCTATCACTAGATATTTTACCCCCCTGTTAAGCTGTGAATGGAATGGAGGATGCTTTCTCATGCGTTTCTGATAGTCCCAGAGTGCCCTACTCCTTTGGGGAAAGAGATATACTCTCAAAATTTCAGGTCTCCATTTCCATGAATTTGGGACCCCAAGGTCATTATGTCTACCTCTATTAGAATGTGATATATACTCTGAAGTATGGACCACTGAGGGAAAAATTGGGTGAGCAAAGAGTACAATTCTAGTTATAATAACTTTGAAGGACCGCTCTGTCTTCCCACACCAGGGACAGTACTCTCTGCACCCAGAGGCAAAGAGAGGGTTACTGGAAATCATTCAAAACCTTAAACAACAGGGACTCTTTGTGCCTTGCAATTGCCCCTACAATACATCCATTTGAGGAGTCCAGAAACCAGGTGGGGAATGGTGCCTAGACCAAGATCTCAGGATAATCAATAAAGCAGTCATCTCCCTCCATCCTGTGGTCATCCTCCAACCCTTATACTTTGTATCTGAGATCCCAGATTCTGCCACATGGTTCACTCTATTAGATGTAAAGGATGTCTTTCTGAGTACCCCCCAGACAACCAGTTACAATATGTTTGCCTTTGAGGAGCCAGGCAGTGGATCTCAGTTAACCTGGACAGTGTTACCCCAGGATTCAGAGGTAGTCCCAACTTGTTAGGACAGGTCCTCACCATGGATCTAGTAGAATTCAAGGACAGCTCATCTGTAACTGTCCTCCAATATATGGATGACATTACTACCACCCAGGAAGAATGACAAATGGCCTCTACAGAGCTTCTAATCATTTAGCTGATAGAGGGCATAAGGTCTCAAAGAAGAAACTCAAGTATGCCAACCTCAGGTTCAATACTTGGCATTACAAATGTCTCAGGGAATCCACAGACATGAGAAGAAAGGATTGCCCCTACAGGATGACACCAACTATCCTAGACCATACGCAACTCAGAGGATTTCTGGGAATAACTGGATATTGCAGGCTTTGGATCCCTGGGTAGGAGAAATAGCCAGATTCTTTTAACAACTCCTAAAAAAAAAAAAAAAAAAAAAAAAACTAACATTGGGGACAAACACCCTTATATGAGAACCAAAGTATGTTAAAGCTTTCAAAGCCCTAAAGAAGGCCTTACTTCAAGCTCTGGCTCTCAGCTAGCCTACAGAGAAAAAATATAATCTGTTTGTGAGTAAAAGGGGAGGAATAGCCTTAGGGCTGATCACACAAAGAAGTGGGCCAGCTCAACAGCCAGTAACATATCTCAGCAAAGAGCTTGATATGGAATCCCAAGGAGGGCCCTGTGGCCTTCCAGTAGTGGCTGCTGGTCCCTGAGGCAATTAAGATAACTCTAGGAAGGCATCTTACTGTATCCATTTCTCATGATCTTTCAGGAATTCTGAGCACTAAAGGAGGGTATGGTTCTCAGAGAGCTGCCTTCTAAATACCAATCCTTGCTTCTAGAAGTTTGGATGGCTCTAATAAAAACTTGCAAAGATTTAAACCCAGCCACTTTCCAGAATCGTTAGAAGGAGACTCTGAACATGATCGTCAACCAGCCTTAGCCATAGATTACTCAGCCCGAGGGAGAACTCCAAAGTTCCCCTGTCCAATCCAGACCTCATTATGGCCATGAATGGAAGTTCTTTATGAAATACGGGAATGCAAACCTGGATATGCTCTAATTATTACTTTTTAATCATAGTGTTGGGGTATTAACTGGTAAGGTGCTGCATCATCCCTTGAATACCTGGTGTCCTTCAGAGTAATTGAAACCACACTCACTACACAGACTCCTGTCTCTTATCAACAACAAAATCTCTTCCTCTTTGACACAAAGGAGCCTCACATGGACATATACGGGGGACCACTGGACAAGCCACCAAGGCTGCTCCTCAATGCCCCTTAACAGCAGGAACAGCCAGACTCCTTTAGCAGTCATCTCGTTCCGAGATGACTTCTACCATGAGCCTCTTGGTCATCCCCATTGTCCCTTAGGGAAACTCCAACTGCTAACCACTCATTGACACTTCTGAGCTTGAAGCAGTTGGAGCAGTCATTGTCCAGCTTCCCTTACAGCAGTAAGGGTTTCTTATCAGAGGAGGGAATGAGATAGAAAAGGATAGGCAGTGGAGTAGGTAAGGGACAAGGAAGGTTGACAAGAAGGCAAGCAGGAGTCAGCCACTTAACATGAACCGGCATGTTATAAAACAGTTCCTATTTCTCAAAGGGCACAAATCTTCATCTCACAGAGATCAACTGTGTAATCCAGCCCACACCAGTGAAGGACAATTGAAATATCAAGAACTGCCTGGCACCGTGGCACATGCCTGTAATCCCAGCAGCTTGGGAGGCTGAGGCAGGAGGATTGCAAGTTCTAAGCCAGCCTCAGCAACATAGCAATGCCCTAAGAAACTTAGCAAGACCCTGTCCCTAAATAAAATATTTAAAAAAGGGCTGGGGATGTGGCTCAGTAGTGGAGTGCCCCTGGGTTCAATTGCCAGTACTAAAAATATATATGTATATCAAGAACCAATCAAGAGGAGCTTATCAAGTTCTCCTTAGGCACCTTTAAAAGAAGGAACACTGTAAGACTTAAAGGACACTGTTGGCCCTCTCAGGCACACTGTGCCAGGAGTTCTGAGTCTTTCTTTCTGTTAGACCAGGACGCAAGAAAAGACCACTGACTCCAATTAAAATCAAATTAAAGCAAGCTTATTATTTCGACCGGCCAGGCTGCCTCTCCCTCCCAAAACGGTGGGAACAAGACAGCACCCCAGCTTTCCTGCAGCCCAGCTTTATAGCCCAGAAAGTTACACAAAGTGGGGTTACAGATAACAGAACTCTGACAAGCATCACACTAATGGTAGTTTACATTTTTTTGCTGGCCCCAACATCAGAATCTATGAGGACCATTAGAGCCTCAGAGAGGGTCACTGTCTGGCCAGGGAAGGCCAAGATTTGTGAGGCGTCACTAAAGTTTCAGAGAGGGCTGCTATCTGGTCAGAGAGCCAGGCATGGGTGAGTTCAAGGCACGGGCAGGCATTCCAAGCAGGTTCAGAATTTGCAGTAATTTATAGTAAAGCCGAAATTATCTTTTCATGGCTTTGTGGCGAGATGGCTCCCAATTTTAAGAAAAGATCAGGTTGAGTCTATCACTTTCACCTTCCTTTTTAATAAAATTCCTTGCTTTTCACTTCGGATTTTGGGATTTTGTGGTGTTCTTTCTTCGGCTCTGTGGAATGTGACTTGATCCTGACTCCTGCCTGTAACATCACAAGACTCAGGGGAAAGCTTCCAGCCCTTGGGGACTTGCCTCTTTAGGACCCCGAACCTCCCATAACTCTCCTCTTATGAATGAAGTCCAGCAAGGTATAGTTTGGCTCTTCTCCTGCACAGAGCACTTGAAAGACCCTCCTCAAAAACTCATGATAAGGGCTGGGATGTGGCTCAGTGGTACAGCACCTTCCTACCCCGGGGTAAGGCCCTAAAATGGATCCCCAGCACTGCAAAACAAAATAAAACAAACCTATTAATAAATCCCAACCCACAAAATCCAAAGCAAGCCAAGGTTGCAGTTACTCATGATGGAAGAATTTTCTGGAATAGGTGCCACTAGCTACTGAGGTTTCGGAAAACACAAGTCAGAACCCACAGAAAAGCCAGTGGGAATGGGTCCAAGTAGAAGCCCTAAAAAACCAACAGTAAGATGTTTGAGGAGGGAGAAGATGATCTGCCTCAGGCTGTGGAGGAAGGAAGCGTGGGAAGTCCCTAGGGAGCTAAGCTTTCCTAACTGTGCCTCCCACTCCTTCCCTCGTGTTAATTTACTGACACAGAAACAGCTAGGCACGGAGGGTGGGGAAGGGTTAATGAAAGTCAACAGGAAGGCAAGCAGGAAATGGCCATGTGACTTGGCCCTGCATGTTATGAAACAGCTCCTCTTTACCAGAAAGGGCGGTTGCAACATCTGTGATCCAGCCACGCCCACTGCGGGACAACTGAAACATCAAAAGCCAATCAAGAAGAGCTTGTCAACTTCTCCTTAAGTGCCCTTAAAAGAAGGAGCACAGGAAATCTCTTGTCCCTGTGCTGAGGAGTTCTGAATCCTGCTCTCACTTTCCTTTTAATAAAATTCCTGCTCACTTGCTTACCTCAGCCGTGCTCTAGTGTTTATTCTTCAACTCCGTGGAACTCCAATACCATCCCGGTAACGGTATAATTTACTCTTGATGACAAACAAGCCTTCACATCCTTATTTCACAGATTAAGAAATTCAGGTATTGGTGGGATAAGTTCTTTGCTCATGGTTCACAGTGAGCGCAGGAGATGAGAGACCAACCCAGGCAGCCTTACCCCACAGCCTGCAGGGTCAAGGGGATGACCAAGGTGGACATACAACCCCTGGGACTGAACATGGAAGGAACTGCATCTGCAGAGGGAAGGGCTCCAGGAGACAGAGCCCAGGGAGTTCAAGGTTTCCTCAATGTGGCTTTTGAGGAAACGTAGACCTGCCCCCACAGTGCCAAGGGCCCCAAGTTCACCTCCAGCGTGAGACTGAGACTGTGTAGCTCCTGGAGGGCAGGGCCCCTTGAGGCCATCGAGCTCCCTTGAGAACTCTGAGGGTGATTCCCTGAGCTGAGTGACCAAGACCAGGGCACAACACCTTCCAGGGTGTCCACAGAGAGAAGCACCAGAGCCATTCCTGCAGGAAGGCCAGGCTGGCACACCCACGACACGCTCACAGACCTGTGGACACAAGAAACTTCAGTCTCATAGATGCCACCTTGAGCGTAGCAGGTACCACGTGCCCTCTGGACTCTCCGCCCTGGCCTCCTTCCCGTTGTTGAGATGTACAGTTACACTCCTTTTAGCGTGAGGCAAATGGGCTCAGGGTTAGCTGCTCCCAATTCAGGTGAGACCCAGCCTCCCACTATGCACTTTGTTTGCCTGCACAGTGTGTTCTAGAATGTTCCCCATGTTTCACCCTCAAGTCCTCTCATCTGGGCCTGCCGTTTGGTCTCATCTGTTCTTTGTAGGAGTCCTGTCTGCTTTCACCCTTTGGCTCAGGGAGGGGACATTTTCCTTCATTTTCTGCTCCTCAGAAGTCACTTCTTCTGAGGAGTGGTCCCTCTGCTCCTGAGCAGCCTGTCCTGGCTTCTGCCACTGTCTCTTGTCCTAATGTCAGTCACTGTGGCCCTGGGGTAGTCAGCTTTCCATGGTTGTGATAAAATACTGAAATAATCAACTCCAAGGAGGAAAGACTCATTTTGGCTCACAGTTCCAGGGGGGTTCAGTTCATGGTCACTTGGCCCTGTTGCCTTTGGGCTGTGCTGAGTCAGACCATCATAGCAGAGAGCAGGAAACTGATCCCTCATGGCAGCAGGAAGTGGGGGTGGGGATATGGTACCAGTATCCCCTCCAAGGGCACACCCCAATGACCAACCTCCTTCCACTCTGCCCCACCTCCCAAAGTGTCCACTGTCTCCCAATAGTGCCACAGGTTGCAACTAGGCTGTTAGCATTTGGCTTTCAGGGGGCTTTAAGATCCAGACCATCCTAGGTGCCCCACAACTCCCCCATAGCCTCAGCTGCCACAGGTGGGGCCTCAGGCTCCCTCTGCTGGAATCATCCCCTGACCCAGCATGCACACCACTTTGAGATTATAGTGCACATGTGACAGATTCATATGCTTCATTCTGAGTCTTGTTTTTTAAATTACCAAGATTGAGTTACAGAGTTTTAGTAGCTCAAACAATGGAAGGAATTTGAAGAGTACAGGGTATCAACTGAGGCTGGTGCCACACACCTGTAATCCCAGTGACTCAGGAGGCTGAGGCAGGAGGATTGCAAGTTTGAAGTCAGCCTCAGCAACTTAATGAGGCCCTAAGTAACTCAGTGAGACCCTGTCTCAAAATTTAAAAATAAAAAGATTTTTCAGGTGTGGCTCTGATAAACTCAGCCTGATTCCCTCTTAAAATTGGGATCCATCTTGCCACAAAGGCATGAAAAGCTAATTTTGGCTTTACTATAAATTACTGCGAATTCTAAACTTGCTTGGAATGCCTGCCCGTGCCTTGGACTCACCCATGCCCGCTCTCCCTGACCAGATAACAACCCTCCCTGAAACTTTAGTGACACCTCATAAATCTTGGGCTTCCCTGGCCAGATAACAATCCTCTCTGAGGCTCTAATTACCTTCATAAATTCTGATGTCGGAGCCAACAAAAATATAAACCAGCCTTTGTGTTATACTCATCAGAGTTTTGTTATCTGTAAGTTTCTCAAACCCCGCTTTGTGTAACTTTCTGGGCTATAAAGCTGTGCTTCTAGAGAGTTGTGGGGCTGTCTTTTGCTCCTGCGGTTTTTGTTGAGAAAGGCAGCCCAGCAGGTTGAAATAATAAGCTTGCTTTAATTTGATTTTAATTGGATTCAGTGGTCTTTTCTTTGCATTATGGTCTAACAGCTCTCTGGTTAAGGACCCTTAGGTCCAATCCTCTGTACCAAAAATAAAAAAGGAGTGTGTGGTCTCTCTGGGAGCCCATGATCTTTCCTAAAAATCTGAAGGAAAGATCACCTGAAGGAATCAAAATGCTACCATTACATTTTCACATACATGATGGACTGATTGTATTCCTCCAAAGTCACATGTTGAAATCCTAACCCCAAAGCTATGGTATTAGCAGGTGGAAGACTTTGAGAGGTAATTAGGCCCTGAGGGTGGAGCCCTCACAGATGGGACCAGGGTCCTTAGAAGAGAGACCCCAAAGAGCTCCCTCACCTTCTTTCCAGCTTGGAAGGACATGGGCAGGAGGCATCTGCGGTCTGGAGTTGAGAGATCCCTCTCCAGAACTTGACCATACAGCCACCCAATCCCACACATCCAGGCTTCAGAACTGTGATGAATAAATTCCTGCTGCTTAGAAACTACACAACCTACTGCATTCTGCTATAGCAACCCAAGAAAAGACAACACATTAATTTATAATCCCACATTTGAAGCCGTTCCTCAGGCCCTAGGCACTTTGGAAGAAGGCCACTAGCCCCTTTGGGATGTGCCATCCTTCTATGCTTGGAAGGCATGACCTAGGCCTTTTCACTGTTGAAGACAGATAATTTAATTGGTAACTAGTCTATGCCAATGGATAGCTGTGGGGAAAATCATGCCTGACTACAGGACTGAAGGACACCAGTGGCTTCTCAAGAGTAGGTCACCTAGGCTGTAGGTGGCAGCTCTCAGTGTCACCATCAGAATCCATTGAGCTTGCCCTCAATTTTCCTCTGGAGAATCATCCTGATATGCAGCTCTCAGGCCCTGTACAGAATGTACTCCACCTGGGCTGCAGGCATGAGGGCACAGGCCCAACAGAGCACAGCAATATCCCAATCACAGTATTGGATCAGTGAGATGCTAAGGAGCCAAGCACATGAAAGGGTTCTTGTACCTGGACTTTGAGGAGAGGTGCATTCTCTCCTTTTCACTCAACTTGAACTTGGAGGATGCTGCTCTGGAGCTTCTGGCAATGATCTCACCACAACATAGAGCCCAAGTAAGAAGTCAGCATGGGGAACAGAGCTGAGCTGAGACTGGGTCCTGGTGATATTTGGTCTACACGTCAAACCATGCTCAGTCATGTATTGCTTAACAAGATACTGTAATGCCAAATTCATGGGGCCCCAATAGACCTACAGGAGCCGAATCCAATGGAAGCACACAAGAGTCTTTATTGCAAGCTTGAGCCTGGACTCATAACCATTTCAGATGCAGCGGTCCCAAGATGTGAGTCCTGACCCTTAGTTCAGTAAGGATTCATAGGTTTTTTGGGGGATACTCTATGCATCACAACATCACACAGCAAATCATTTTACACCACAGGAAAATCAAACAACTACTCTTAACATTGATTTGCACATTCACTGGTGGGAAAAAGTTGGGTAGGGTGATTGCTTAGTACAAGAGGGGGATTCCTTTGAACTGATTGGTTTAAGCCACGAGGGGTGTATGTGCTGAACTACATGGTTTCCCAACATGTTATCTACCACCATAAACTACTCGGGGGTCATCTGGCATCCCAGTTATTTTCCCTGTCTCATGCTGATTGGTGGTTGCTAGGGGGTCGCTATGGGTCCTCACCTAGCCTGACTGAGTCAGGGACACCTAGCACTGCAGATCTCTCCTGTTATTTGCAGACAAACAACTCAGCAGGGTGGATATGTGCCTAGGAGTGCTCCGTGGGTTTTTCCAAGGACAAGGATCACACCCCCTTCCTTGGACAGGCTGTGCTGTGAGGCAGAGGCCGGTTTCTCAAAAATGGAGTCACATCAGTTTCTCATCCTCCCCTTTGTCTGGAAATTTGGGGACCAATCATGGTTCCCTCAGTTGGGGGTCTATCTGGGCAGACCCTACGTCTTGGTAGAGTAAACAGTAACACTCAGGGGACAGTCTTCAACTTCCCAGACTCACTCAAAATTGGCCTCCTAGATCCAACCTGACTCGATTTACCTATCTACACTGACTATCTATCTATTTCTGGCTTCATTCCCCCCTAATTTTAGGAACTCCTTATTGCTGTAAGGAGAAGGGGCGATGGCTCATTCTGGCTGCTTCAAAACTGAGAGGAGGGCAACGTGAGGAGGGGGCTCGACGATGTTGGGGACGTGAGTTCCCTTTTAGAATTCAGTTTGGTTTGAAGTCTGGTTGGGGAAAAACAGGTTGTAAAGTCATCTGGAGATGAGTGCTTCTATGAGAGAAACAAAAACCATGAGTACTGAATAAATGTTGCAGCAGCTGGAACACGTCACTGTATAATAGAAGTTCCCTCTCCAGGCTTTAATATCCCCAGTTATCAAGAATGTAAACATAACATTCAGCTTTTAATGTTACAGATGTCCTTCCCCAAAAGATATAGTTAAATAATTTAATGTCATCTCATCTTGTAAAATCCTTTTACTAGTATGACCTCTGTGTCTAATAGAGAAACCTTTAATACTGTTACGTAGGGCTGCATGATCATATTGGCAAACAGCAAGCCTACCTGTGTAGGTTAGGAATATCTGTAGGCCTTAAACTAAAACTACTCTGGCAGTTCCTCTTGATAGTTTCTTTTGATAGTTATCAGACATTCCTGCCTAAGAATCTCTTTGGAGCCTCCAGTCTTACTTATTCTTGGGGCTAACACAAGGAGTATACCTTATGTTACATTTAACTATTATTATTATTATCATTATTATTTAAAATGCCCAGGAATAGCTGTGTTTGGTTTTAACTATCTTTGCTAAGATGAAGCAGTCAAACTGACTTTTGTTTCTATCTATTGTTAACAGTCAGCTGAGTTTCCCTGGGGGTCCTGGGGGAACTTGAGAGCAGCTTCTCAGCTTCTCAGCCGTTTGCACTAGGATGGGCCCAGGTCTTGCTTGACCATGTGGCTTTCTTGGGAAGCATCAGGGATGTCTCCCTTCTCCAATGACCATCCTCTTCATAACAAATGCACTGATTGGCTTTCTGTTTTCCAATGGCCTCATTAATCTCCCTGATCTGGAGGTTATGTGGCCCAGAGTTGCAAAGCTCTTTAGAGAAGTCCCCTGTTCCCTGGATTCACACTGACTCAGAGGGCCAAATATTGGTTTCTTGGCCCTTTTAATTTAACTTTAATTTTAAATATTAATCTTAAAGATCCAGCAAATCAGTTTCAACAGCCTTATATTAAGAGTACTGGGCTTTAATGTCTATCTCTCTATCCTGTAGGTGATAACTCATTATCTTAAATCAACCCAGGCTGTGTGTTCTTAAAGCAGTACCTCTGCAAAATATTAACAGGCAATCTTTAGACCATTTATAAGAAAACTACAAAATAAAATTAACAAGAGTAAAAACATATTTAGTTCGTGTAATAGCTACCTTGAACTTTGGCTGAGTTATACATTATATCCCCTGTTTGAGATCCTAGTAATCTTGACAAAAAGATTACTTTTGAACACAACTTTAAATGTACTGAAATCTGGCCTACTGTGGAGTCATTCTCACATGTAGTAAGATGAGACACAGAGTCTTATCTCAGGTAAGGCAGGGCTCTTCATAAATCTTAAGTAAAGTGCTCTAGTTCTGAAGCTGATCTGTGCTTTTTAAACATCATTTTACAAAGCTTACATAAACTGTTGCTCAATTCACATAAATATTAACTAACATAATATGATATCACATCTAAAACATGAATTAAAGAAAGGCTGAAAGCTTTTAACCTTTTGTGGAAAAGTAGCAAAGTACTTTTGTGTTTACAATATTAACCTTTACATAGATTAGGCTCCCATTAACTTAAAAATACATTTAAATTGTACCCCAGTGTAAAAAGTAACATAAAACTTTACATATCTTATTGATAACAGGCCCAGTTATAGAACATCAAATGATATAAATAAATCTCCAATATGTTTTTCTTTTAAGCCTAAAATTACCATACAACTTTAGAACACCAGCTTGATATAATGTTCTTTTAAAGCTTCTACCTTACAGTCTTGTATACCTGGAAGATATGAACACATTGAATAGCATCACAATTACATTGATGTTTTTATATTAACCAAGTTTAGTTTTTAAAGAAATAACATAGCACAGTGCTCTAAAATAACAGTTCTTGTTTAACCAGCAGTTTAATTTATTTAAGATTACTTGCTCTAGAAACAAGAAACAAAACTTAATAAACACAATGTTATGAGTAAACTAATGTTTTAAGAAATCTTTGTCCTTTTAACATATGACTGATTGTAAAAACAAACTTACGCAGACCTTCTTTATCACTTACTTAAACTCTTTTATTTACTTCATCACATAAAGAATTTCTTATCCAGGAACACTTTTTTCTCTTCTATTAAATATGATTTCCATACCTAGAATCTTCTAATTTCTCCTTCTCATCTGTCAATTTCCTTTTCTATTCACATTTTGAAATAGTCCTTGTAAATTTCTGAATTTAGGCAAATTATTTCATTTTAATAAAAAGAAATACTTGATTTTACTTACAGTACTCTTAATTGGAACAGTTAAAACTTTTGGGCCTTTATATATAGAAATCTTCTATAAACTCTTGTATATAGAATCACATCTGCTTACCATTTCATGAAAACACAATGTCTAAGTATCAGTGATGACAAAACAACTTTAAACCTTTTTTCTTCATTTACAACTTACGGAAACATCAATAATGTTATCCAATGCAATTCAAGGAGTTAAGAGTACTCAATGGCATATTTAACATTTGGCATTTTAACCTTGTAAATCAATCAGATATCTAACAAAAGTACTCATAAATGAGTAATCCCATGTCAAATCTACTTTACTTATTTTATCAAAATATCAGACAAGTGTATTGAACAGTGTTAGCCATTTCTTCCTTGTTGAAGAAAAGTCCCATAACAAAGGCATATCAGACATTTCCTAGACATCAACATTTCATTAGTTTTTTTTTTTTTTGAACACCTAGAAAAACTTGTAAGCTTAATTTTAAAGACATCTTTATTTTCATCTGTTTACCCACTTTAAATTGAACCTTTTAAATCACGTGAATCAAAGATATTTGGATCCATTTTTTTTTAATTTCATGAGCGCTCCTTATATATCTGCCAATTTTCATATCACATACATGATATATGGACATACGCACATACAGACATATAACACGTAATACAAGTGTGCTTTAAATAGTAAAGGCCTTGTAGCTTTTCACAGGTGAAATCTCCATTGCGATGTTTAAAAACTCCACAGTTGAATAAAAATAGAACTGATCAGAAAAACATTAACCTAGGTCTGTAGGATCAAAATTATGAGCTCAAAAAAAAAAAAAAAAAAAAAACAGAATCTAAGAAAAAGCAAGAGTCAGAAAAAAATGACCAACCAGTAATTAGAAAGTACCATACAATTTACTTTTTGGTTTAATCTAGTTTGAGTTCAGGTAAAAGACACTTTTACTTTTTTTTTCCCTTGGGCCTCAGATCAGTCTCCTACTGAGCTTGAAGGCTTCTTCCATTTGCACTTCAATGTAACACCTGGCTGAGGTCTGGAAGGAGCAGGGAAAACTGCTATTCTGAGCAGAAACCTCATGCCTAAGGCATTTTAACGGTTTTTAGTTGAATAGGTTTGGATATTGAAAATTATGATACCTGGGGCCTGGGGTTGTGGTTCAGTGGTGGAGTGCTTGCCTAGCATGCATGAGGCACTGGGTTCGATCCTCAGCACCACATAAATGTAAAATAAAGATATTGTGTCCACCTAAAACTTGGTTCCTTACAGGGAAGCAGGAGAAGCATACTAGGAACATTTTTAGGCTAAAATTTAGCAAAAGTTACCTCCACACATCTAAGGCAGATCAGAACTTGGGACACTGCGTCAGTCCAAAGTAAAACAATGCCATCACACTTATCAGAAACACAGACAAAAAGACACACAAAAACACAGATTCCCTTTTCAGATTGTCAACAAAAACAGAAGTGGGGTGCTGGCCCCAAGCCAACTGGGGCCTTCCCCTCAGACAAACAGAGGGGGAGTATCCCCCTCAGATTGGGGTCTGGGACATCTCCCAGGAGCCCCGGCTGGTGACCCTATAGGGCATCCACCAAGGCCAGTTGCCAGCCCAGAATACAGATTCTACTGGCCGTAGTCAGAACAAAGCAGACAACAGACACACAAATAATAAGACTCACTGGTGTTAGACTCTCCAGTTTTGGGGTCCTAGGATCTGGAGGATCCCGGATGAGCCCCCAGATGTAATGCCAGATTCGTGGTACCCCAATAGACCTCTAGGAGCCAAATCCAAATGCAATCACACAAGAGTCTTTATTGCAAGCTCGAGCCTGGACTCACAACTGTTTCCAACACTGCGGCCCCAAAGAGTGAGTCCCAGGCCTTAGTTCAGTGAGGATTTATAGGTTTTGGGGGGGATACTCTATGTGTCACAACATCACACAGCAAATCGTTTCACACCACGGGAAAATCAAACAACAACTCTTAACATTGATTAGCACATTCACTGGCAGGAACAAGTTGGGTAGGGGTGATTGGTTAGTACAAGAGGGGGATTTGTTTGAACTGATTGGTTTAAGCCACGAGGGGTGTACGTGCTAAACTACATGGTTTCCCAACATGTTATCAACCGCCATAAACTACTGGGGGTGGTCATCTGGCACCCCAGGTATTTTCCCTGTCTCATGCTGATTGGTGGTTGCTAGGGGGGTTGCTATGGGTCCTCACCTAGCCTAACTGAGTCAGGGATACCTGGTGCCACAGATCTCTCCTGTTATTTGCAGACAAACAACTCAGCAGGGTGGGGATGTGCCTAGGAGTGCTCTGTGGGTTTTTCCAAGGACAAGGGTCACGCCCCCTTCCTTGGACAGGCTTTGCTCTGAGGTAGAGGCTGGTTTCTCAAAAATGGAGTCACATCAGTTTCTCAACTGCCTGTACAGAAATGGTGTTACGGGGAACTCTGTTATTGTACAAATGTCACAGAGAACACTCACACAAACCTGTATGGTACTGCCACCTACATATCCAGGCCACATAGAATAGCCTAATGCTCCCAGGCTACACACCTGTACAGTGTGATACTGCACTGAATACTGTAGGCAGCTATAAAACAGTGGCAACCCATTTGTGTATCTGAACAAACCTAAACATGGAAAACGTACAGTGGAATACTGGGTAATACTAATTTTTAGCTTTATTACAATCTTCTGGGTCTACCACTATTTTTGCATTCTGTCAGTGACCAAAATATTGTTATGCTGTATATGACTACATCTGTCACTAAATTCTTTTTTGCTTACACCAATTTTATCTGGGTCTCTGTCACTTGCAAACAATCAACAAAGACAATCCACAAACTTACACTTTTGTCTTCAATCCTAGACCAGTTTTTTGTTTTCACTAGAATTACTTACATAGTACTTGGTCAGTTTTTAGGCTTTATGAATAATGATTGTTAAATTTCAGAAGCATAAAAATATTTTAAAATGAAAAAGCAAGTGAACAAACTCAACGAAACACCTCAACATGTTTTTCACAGCAGAAGTAATTGTCTAAAATGTGGCTAACCAATCCAACTGAGTGTTGGAAAAACAATGTAAAGGTCATTTGTTACCAGGTGAAGTGGCGCACACCTGTAATCCTTAGTAACTTGGGAAGCTGAGGCTGGAGGATTACAAATTTGAGGCCAGTCTCAGCAATTTAGCAAGACCCTGTCTAAATAACAAATAAAAGGGCTGGAGATGTGGCTCAGTGGTAGAGCACCCCTGGTTCAATCCCTGGGAACAACAACAAAATACCATTTGTCTCTAAGGCACTTCACTCAACTACATATCAAATTTCACAGGCACATGATGCAAAAGGTAAGGAAACCAACTTTAGCCATAGAGGTCATAGGTGAGTTTTTCCATACAGCTTTCTAGAGCCCTGGCTTGTTTCACCAGAGTTGAAATTGTGAAATTCTAGATTTGGATTTGCAAGATTATTTCCTAAGCATGAAGCTTAGGGAAGGTGCTTCAGGTGAGTTCAAGTGATTGATTTATGAATTAATTCATGGTCCAAATACTTTCCATACTCATGCTTAATTGAATCTCAGTTTATAGAACAGGAGTTGGCAAACTATGGCTAATAGACCAAAATGGGCCCACTGCCTAATTTTGTAAATGAAGTTATTTTGGAACGTGCTCATACTTGGTTTGCACATTCTATGGGGCTGCCCTTGTGCTATAACAGAAGAGAGGAACAGTTCTGACAGGCCCACAGAGGCCTTCACAGAAAAAAAAAAGTGCTGATCTCTTCTAGAATACAACTCCAAAAAATGACTTTTTAAAATAGACTTTCCTTTTTTTCTTTAAAGAAAATTAGTTTTACAGAAAAACTGAGCAAAAAGCACAGAGAGCTCCCATCTATTCCCTGCCCCCACACATCTTCCACTCCACATCTCCCACCAGGTGGCACATTTGTTACAACTGACCAACCTGCAACATCTCACCATGACCACCCACAATTTGTACTTAACATTATGATTGCATTTTCTAAAATCACTCAATTTAAAAAGTCTTCAGCATATCATATTTCTCTTTACTTTTTATTAAATAATATACAATGTGGGCCTGATTTCAATAAATGGAACAACTCATATACTTAGGTACTTTAAAAAAATGTATTTCCTCCTCTTCAACAGGTATCAGTTTCCTTCTGGAACTGCATAGACCACAAGGTTTTCTTTGAGTTCACTCCTGCAGAACACAAGCTGCTCAGCAGGAAATGTTGGTAGGCAATTTGTCATTTATAATCTTGGTCGCTGCTCTTGTGTAATCTTGGTAACTGCTTCTTCTAACCCTTCAGCTTATCTCTGTCTCTACATTTCTAGGAAGTAGAAATGAGACTGAGAACGTTGGAAGGAACTAGAGAAGAAAGTAAGGCGCAGAGAAGGAGGGAAGTTACTTCATCCAGTCGCATTGCCTTGATGAATGACACCAACCAGATGACCCAAGTCACACCTGGGCATCATCCTTGTTAACTGGACCGCCATGTGCAATTTTTCCCAAGTTCTGCCAAATTCCCCTCCTCAATAATTTCTCATGTGTGTTCCATTCTCTGCCATGGTCAACTGTATTAACCTCATTGAAGCCACCATCTTCACTCCTTTTGCCAGTCTACATCAGTTTCCTTATATCTTACATCATAACCTATTGTCTTCATCCAATTGATTTTAAGCACAGTGGTCTAGATGAACTCTTAAAACACAAATCTGACGGTGTCCTTACCTTTTAAAAACCCTCTCTGATTCTCCTGAACTCTAAGCATAGAGTGAAGGTAATCCTTAGCAGGGCCCATAATCATGACTGGTCTCCTCCAAGCCTGGTTGCTCACCACTCCCCCACCCCATGCTGTTTCTGACCAATGGCAATGGGACCCAGTCATATAGTCCAAGGTCACTCAGTCCCCCCTAGTCACTAAATTGTGCCTCTGGTCTCTTGAGTCAGGTTTTTATGTAGATACAGGCGGGCTTAACACCCTCGTGCCACTTTCCAAGTCTGTGGCTACAGGACAGCAGGGGATCTCCAAAAGCACAGACCAGGTGCTAGTCTACCACGTGCCTGGGCTCAGGCCTGACAACAAGAGGTGGCCCATGTGCCAGGCACAAACACTGCCCTCTCCATGGCAGGAGCTGCTGCTAGTGCCACAGGAGAAGGCACAGAACTGGCTTTTCTCAAAAACTTTGGAATTCTTTTACCCACTTCAGAGGGTGGAACAGCTCCTCAGAGAGATGTATGCATTAGTCAAGGAGTTAGAACTCCTTACTGTTTTAGAACTGTATGTGGAAAGCTATTTAATTTTCAGTTGTAGATGGACCTTTACTTTATTTATTTATTTTTATGTGGTGCTGAGGCTCGAACCTAGGACCTTACCTATGTTAGGCAAGCGCTGTACCACTGAGCCACAACCCCAGCCCCTGGAAACTTATTTTTATTCCAGTATAATGAGGTCAGAAGATTGTGGGAAGCCATCCATGAAATACATGAGGACCTTCTCTCGGCATGGAAGCCAGGGAGGGGTAAGCCTGGCAATGGGAACTTCCCGTGGCTCTCCCACGTTGACAGACTGCCCAATGCATGTGACCTTCCCCTCAGCTCTGTTAGAAAAGTTCCACATAGTGGCACCAGAGATGTTCAGTAACCCATCAGGTACTGAACAGCCTATCTTTATCCAATTTTGGAAAAGAACATTCTATAGAATCTCTTTGATGTCTCCCATGTAAATAAAGCAGGCATGGGCTCCATTTTGTCAGAAGCTTGATCCATCTGGTCAGCTTACCCGTCCTGCCCCCACTTTGAAACCACTTTCTGTCTTCTAAGGGTTTTCTCACCGTTCTATTTTTCCCAGCTTTTATTTCTCAGCCATCCCATTCCATGGAGGGGAACCCCATTCCCACCTCCTACATGGGATGTGGGTGGGAGGGGATGACTACCATGAAAAGAGAGTTTATTTCTCACAGTTTCCAAGAAGAGGGGCACCCACACCAGGCGCGCCACATGGGAAACCCCAGAGTTGACCAGGACACAAAAGATTCTGGGAAAAAATGTGGACAAGAGGTTTTGTTTGTGTATTTCATGGAGAGGAATAGGCAAGGCAGGGTAAGCCACCGGGCAGATTGCAGTCTGCATATAGATTGACGAATCTGAGTAGTCTTCAGGGTGGAGGGGTTGTTCCTACCTGGCCCTGGGATGATTAAAGCAGGGAATCTTAGAGCAACAAGAAAAAGGAGGTGGTGGAGGCTGTGGGCTCTGGCTTGTTGGTTTGCACATGAAATGCAACTCACAGGGGAGTCCTCTGCTGCCTCTCAGAACGGGCTGCCCTGGGAAGGCAGACTCTTGCCAGACAGGGAGTTCAAATGCCACTGCATCAAGAACACAGGGAATATTGACAAAATGATGCTAATGGGTTCGTCTTGAGCTTCTCAGCAGAATAGCTCCTGGACATTCTCCCTTTGTCACCATCTCCTTTGCAATGGCCTCAAAAATCCCTTCTTCCAAAACAAGGGCCCAGGGCAAAGGACAAGGCAGATTTATGGAAGAGAAAAATCAAGAGTGCTAAGCAAAATTTCCCCCCTGGCAGGGGAAGTAATCTGATCTCAGAGCTGAGAAGGAAGAGAGAGTAAGTGCCCAAAACCTAAAAGGAAAATGGTTGCAAACAGCTCCGAGTTTGAGAAGGTCACAGAGCTTGAGCGAGGGCACGGTGGCTGGAAATTAGGGTCAACCAAACTGTCCCATGTGGAACTCAGGCCCTGCACATCTCTCCCAGAGGTTTCTTTTCAGGAAACATGCAAACCCCTGTAAGGACACCACCCCTATAAGGACACACACTCCCCCCAGTATTGTCTTGGTTTTGCTTTCATTTCCCAGGACCATAAAGGAGCGATGGGATTAATCTTTATCTGCCCCCATTCTACTGTCCTGGAGTAGCCTGGGAGCTTCTCCAGTTGGTTCAGGGGGTGTGTTTCACGCAGAAATTCCTAAGCAGCTCTACTCACCACACCAATGCTCTGGGGAATGTTCTGGGTACGCTGTAAATTCAAAGATGCAATTTGAGAGCCCTAGGCCACTGGGTCAAGCACACTGACGGTCTGATAAAGGTGACTCCAGTGTCCAGGACTCCTTGGGTGCTCTGCGTGTGCTCTCGTGGACTTGGCAGGTGAAGGAGGGGGAAGAAATGATGACCTGAAATGGCAGGGCGGGGCAGGCAGGAATATTTTCCGTGTTACAACAAGCTTAAATCACCCAGACTAAACACGGAACTGAAAGATAGAGAATCAGAAGTGATTTCTTTGGCATCAAGTCAAAAGCAGAAGCATGGAGAACTGGCCAGGACACAGGCCAGGGCGCTTCCTGGCTCAGCTGTAGCTCAGGTCTCATCATCCCTCCTGACTCAGAAGGGGCACCCACCATCCTGCACAGGGCAACCCACCTGGGGAAGTCCTGGCCTCCTTCCCTCCTCAACACAAAGTCGGCTGCAGGAATGCAGCCGAGGATCCTGCTCTTAAAACACTGAAAGATGAACAGCCTGGCATTCAACAAAGCCTCCAATAATGAACTTCAACCTTGCTTCCACGCCAGTGCTCAGGCTGAGAAAACCAGCTAGGACTCGGTGCATCTGAAAACAAAACACACACACCTCAGCGTTTATCAAGAAAGTTTTCAGAGAGAATGAAGAGAAGGGCTACACCCAGGGCTACATTTCTGCTTGGCGCTTGCTCAGTCAGGGGGCTTTATGAAGCAGGTGGGCAGGAAGGAGCAGGGGGAGGTCGTGGAGGTGAAGGGAGGAAGGGTGGCAGTGCAGTGGCTCCTAGGGACATTCACCCCTGCTGCCCTTGTTGATTCACCCCAGTGTGACTCCATTGCAGTGGCTGCTACCCCAATTCAGAGGCTGGTTCTGTGGGATGGACCCGCAGATAATCCCCATGGGCAGCACTTTTGTTGGAGCATGGTTGATGGCCTATGTTCTTTCTGGCCTGATTCTCAGCACACAGAGAGGGGAGTTGCTTTACCAGATTCTAGGTTGGCCAGAGGAAGGTGGAACAGACATATATTCAAGTCAGTGACAGTGCAGATGTCGCATCACATCACTGCCACCATGTGGGGTATTATGATGGAGTCCCTCCCGGGGTTCTCTGTCCAGAGACGGTGCTCTCCAGCACTGGAGGGTGTTCTGCTGTGACATAAGTTCCCTTCATTCTGCCCAGGCCCTCTGGTCTGCTCTAAAGAACACAGGGCGCAGGCACTGGGCTCCCTCTTCCAGCTTCCACAGCATTAAGGCAGATGGGCTTCAGGGTGGGCTTTTGGGGGCTGAGCAGGATGTCACCAAACAGGCAGCATAATATTGACTGTCCCTAGGGGAGAGGGTGGCGACTAGGAGTCCCAGAGGGTGGGTGCACTCAGGCCAGCACACGGTGAGGCTCCTCCCATGCAAGGGAGTGTGACAGAGCTTTGTCCTGGGCTCTTCCACAAAATCTTTGTCCCACTAACCTTTGCCCTCTCCCAGCACGGCTGCCACGAGGCAGGAGTACCCCTCTTCCCTCATCCTGGATGGCCCCATCTTCTTTGCCGGGAGCTTCCTTACAGGAAAGTGCCAAGGAGCAGCTCTGATCTGCTCATTCTGGGTACAGGTCCCCCACCTGTGGAGCTAGTGGCCTCAGACTCATGGCACACTGAGCATGTTCCAGGTAGCACTCACCCTGGAATGGAAGGGCCCCTAGGGAGGCTGGGATGGGGGTGGGATGGGTGCTGAGCTCCAGAAACTCCCCAGAATGCTCCATGAGCTCCAGAGTGCTCATGCCACATGTCTGCAGAGGATGCTGAGGTTGATAGGAAGACTAGAGTTGGGGTTCCCTGGCTGCAGGAAACAGCTACACACACAGCATGCCATCAGCCAGCTTCCCTCCACCCAATCCTCCCTCTGAGGTCAAGCAGGGTCACTGCTTGGTAAGTGGCACACAAAGACTACAACCCATGACTGGGCCCCCAGCTAGCATTCTCTAGACGGATCCAGGTCATTCCCTCCCGGTTTCCTAGCTGGGAGGGGGGATGGGCCTGCCAGAGCCTTCAGGGACAGACAACAAGGGCGGCAGTGACACCCAGTGGAGAGATAGAAACCAGCTCCCTTCCACCTAGGGACAGGAATAGGCCTGCCTCTGCTCTGGGCCAGGATTCTGAACACACCCCACCTCTGAGCCCGGGCATGGGTCCTGTCCATGGTGCTGACCGCATGCTTGGAAATAAAAGCCATCTGGACTGGGTGACCACAAAAGGGTCCCACGGAGGACACCTGGAGTCTCAGGGGCTTCCAGATCCCAGCTCACACATGTGATTTCCCAATGTGACTTCCCTGGATGCTGTGTCCCTGAGTCAAGGCCCAAGTCCTGGCTTTTATCAAAGGATCTATTCCTTATATCTTGTGTCTTCCAAGGAGAAGACAAGGAGAGAAAAGATGTTCACAATCTGCAATGCCATACCGGCTGAGAACAGGAATCTAAAGAGAACATTACCTTCGGGCTTTATTCAAGCATGTCTCCCCTCCTCTGCACCCCAGTATTGGGGATGGAAGCTGGAGCACTCTCCCTCTGATCTATGTCCACAGTTCTTTCTCTTTTCTTTTCAGACAGGGTCTTACTAAGTTGCTGAGGCTGTCCTTAAATTTTTGGTTCTTGTGCCTCTGCCTCCCAAATAGCTGAAAGTACAGGTGTGCACCACCATGCCAGCCCAAGCATGATTAGTGAATGAATACCCCTTCCTCCTTTGGGTCCTTCCTTCCTTCCAGCCGTCCACCCAGCTGTCCACGCACCACAATTCTAAGCATCACACCCAGTGATGGGTATGTCACATTTGGCAAAAACACACAGGCCCCTGCCCTCTTGGAACCCATCACCTAGTAGAAGAGACCAGTGTAAATCAATTAATTACACAGATCGAAATATAATTTCAATGTGACAAGATATAATTTCAATGGTGCCATTGAACTTCATTACAAAGAAGGTTTTACCTAGTCAAACACGTCAGAAAGAGATTGCCTGAGGAAATGATGACTGTGGTTTGATCTGTTGGTGAAATGACCATGTTTCTGGAAGAGGCAGCAGCCAGGGCAGGAGAGACAGGGCAGGAGACACAGGAGCATGTGAGGAGCCAAATAAAACCTGGTGTGTAGGGGTGAGGAGGGAGCAGGGTGCAAGCCAGGCAGGAGACATGGGCAGGCACCACATTGGTCAGGCCCTATTGGCCATGTTAAGTTTTGTCTTCAACTGAAGAATGATGGGAAATCATTGATATGTTTTAAATAGGGAGGTAATGTGAGCAGGTGTGTTCCAAAGAGATTGTCCTGGCTGATGTGTAGCAAATCAACTAGAAAGGGGGAGAAGAAATGTGGGAAGACTGGGTAAGAGGCTCTTGCAGGAGTCTAGGTGATAAAAGACTGTGGCTAAGACCAAAGCAACAGTAAAGACAGACAAAACCGGGCTGGGGATGTGGCTCAAGTGGTAGCGTGCTCGCCTGGCATGCGTGCGGCCTGGGTTCAATCCTCAGCACCACATACAAACAAAGATGTCATGTCTGCCGATAACTAAAAAATAAATATTAAAATTCTCTCTCTCTCTCTCTCAAAAAAAAGACAAAACCGGATGGATATTCGGAGGAAAAAAAAAATCAAGAGATTTAGGAGGTAAAATCAAGAGAATTTGGTGATGCATTGACCATGAGGGTGCAGGAAGGCAGCAAGATGGTGAGAGATGGCAGGGGGTTCCTGGGTTATATGATGGAAAGTGGTAAGACTGAACAAGGACCAGGTTTGGAAGGAAGAACCTGAGTGTGGCTGTTCAAATGACTTTGCAACATCCAAGTAGAGACGTCAAGGAGGCTGATGTGCATACATACAGAAGACCTCCCAGGAGAAAATTGGAGATTCAAGCAATTGCATAAATGGTAATCATCGTCACAGGTATGGATATTAAGGCCAAGTGACAAAGTGCAGAATGAAGAGAGGACACAATGCCAGTTGCATGACCATAACCTCCTAGGAGGAGCTGCAAGTCATCATCTCAGTCCAGGAACAGCAGCTGTAAGAGGACAAGTGACACCTCTGGCTGCCCAGGCCCAGGTTCCAGCTTCTGCTCTCACTGGATCAGAGAAGTGTTGAATGTGGTCCTTGTGAACAGAGAAGGACAGCAGAGACTGACAGACGGGCATTAGCACCGTGGGGACGTGACCCACTGAGGCCAGGCTCTGCTTTCCTTCCATATCTCCCTCTGAGGAGGGCTGGCCCCTGGCTGGACTCCCTCTGGGCAACTTCTCCATATCCTCCACGGATATGCCAAGCTAGTGGTGAGAGAGGGGTCCCTCCATGGCTGAAGTTCTCTGTTGGGGGAGAGGGCGATGGAAGCTTGTTGGGACTCCCGGCTATGCCCGTGAAGCCATGCCTGGCTCCCAACGTGCCTCTCCCAGACCATCCTGGTTTGATTTGCCCTCCAGGAGAACCCAGGGAGCTGGCCCCACGTAGGAGGAAGAGTCGGCCTCCCCAGCCTAGTACTGAGGAGACATTGGAGGCTTATGAACAAGAATGCCCAGGGGTCATGGACACACTTCCCTGCCTTTCTCTGTGCTCTGGATCCCATCATCCTCCTTCAGGGTTCTTGAGCCTCTCCCTGATCTGCTGGCCCCTAAAGCAGGAGCATCCCCACCAGGGGGCAGGGTAGGCCATGCAGAGGCTGAGAACCAATTTTCCTTCCCCCACCCCACCTTTTTAAATTGGTAAAGTTATACATATTAATGGGATTTGTTGTTACATATCCATACATGCATACAACAAAACAAAACAATTTGGTCAATGTCATCCCCAGAACTTGCCTGCTCCCTGCCCCTCACTCTTAGTCCCTTCCCTCTACTGATCTCTTTGATTTTCATGAGATCGGGCCCCATCTTTCTTTTCTTTTTTCCTCTCTATCTTTGGCATATGACAGAAAACATACAACGCTTGACCTTCTGATGAGTTGGACTTATTTTACTTAACAAAATGGTCTCTAGTTCCATCCATTTTTCTTCAAATGACATAATTTCATTTTTCTTTATGGATGAATAAAAATTCCATTGTGTACAGATACCACATTTTCTTTTTCCATTCATCCATTGATGGACACTTGGCTGGTTCCATAGTTTGGCTATTGTGACTTGTGCTGCTATAAACATGGGTATGCATGTGTCACCATAGTAAATTGACTTTAATTCTTCAGGGTAAACACCAAGAATTGGTATGTCTGGGTCATGTGGTGGTCCCATGCTTAGTCTTTTGAAGAGTCTCTATACTGATTTTCATGGTGGTGGTACTAATTTACAGTCCCACCAACAGTATAAAAGTGTTCCTTTTCCTCCACATCCTCACCAGCATTTATTATGGTTTGTATCCTTAATGACTGCCATCCTGACTGGGGTGAGATAAAGTCTCAGTGTAGTTTTGATTTACATTTCCCTCTACTTGCTAATGATGTTGAACATTTTTTCATGTATTTGTTGGCCATTTGTATTTCTTCTTTTGAGAAGTGTCTAATTCCTTTTCCCATTTATTTTTTTTCAGTCTGCACTTCTTTTTTCTTTATTTTTTTAAATTGTTCTTATTAGAATGACATGACAGTAGAATGCATTTTGACATACACATATGGAGTATAACTTCTCATTCTTCTGGTTGTACAAGATGAAGACTTATTAATTGGGTTATTTGATTTTTGGTGTAAAGTTTTTTGAGTTCTTTACATATTCTAGACATTAATCCGCTGTCAGAAGAATAGGTAACAAAGATTTTTTCCCATTCTATAAATTTGTTCTTCACATTTCTAATTGTTTCCCTTGCTGTGCAGAAGACTGTTAATTTGAAGTCATTCCATTCTTGGCATTATTCCTGAACGTTAGGGATCCTATTGAGCAGGTTGTTGCCTGTGCCTATATGTTAGAATGTTGACCCTATGTTTTTTTTTCTATTATTTGTATAGTTTATGATTTAATTCCTAGGTCTTTGATCCATTTTGAGGTGTTTTGTTTTGTTTTGTTTTTGGTACCAGGAGTTGAACTCAGGTGCACTCAACCACTGAGCCATATCCCCAGCCCTATTTATTTAGAGACAGGGTCTCACTGAGTTGCTTAGCACCTCGCTTTTTTGCTGAGACTGGCTTTGAACTCGCAATCCTCCTGCCTCAGCCTCCTGAGCCGCTGGCTTGAGTTGATTTTTGTGCAGTATGAGAGATAAGGGTCTAGTTTCATTATTCTACATACGGATAACCAGTTTTCCCAGCATCATTTGTTAAATAGGCTGTCCTTTCTCCAATGCGTTTTTGGCACTTTTGTCAAGGTTCCGATGGCTTTAGCTGTCTGGGTTTGTCTCTGTCTTCTATTCTGTTCCATTGGTCTCTGTGTCTGTTTTTGGGTCAGTATCATATAGTTTTTGTTACTATAGCTCTGTAGTATAATTTGTAGCCAGGTATTGTGATGTCACCAGCATTACTTTTTTGACTTAAAATTGCTTTGGCTGTTCTGGGTCTTCTATTCTTCTAAATGGATTTTAGAACTTTTTTTTTTTTTTTTTTCTGGCTCTGGGAAGAATGAGAGGGCCTAATTTTCAATGGTAGCCTCAGGCCAGGGCAGTGGTGAGATGAGGATATGGGACCAGTTTCTTCCACCTGCACTTCTGTCAGGGCCCTCCAGCCCTCTGCAGAGCACCCCCTCCTCAGAGGCCAGGCACACACACTGCCAGGGCGTTCACACACACTCAGCCTCCCCCACAGATGTGGCACCTCCTTCTTGTCTCCCTGGCATGCTGGCGAGAGCATCAGCAAGATGCCCATATCCTGGGCTCCTGCCATGTTCCTGTGAGTATGGCCAAAGCGTCCTGGGACATGCTGCCCTTGGTAAGGGGCATGGCATGGTGGGAGGTGGGACCGTTGTTCAGTCCTGGCCACCCGTCCTGTCTTCCCCATCCTCCAGAGTGCCTAGTCCTAATCTTTTCTCGTATGAACTAGAAAGTACAAGCCCCCCAACTAGAATTCCTCTGTAAATAGCCTTCATTTTGTTACTAGAAAGGTCTTTCTAAGTCATAATAGTCTGTTTCTTAAGGGAAGTCAGACTTCACAAAGAGAATCAGAGAAAGAGGCTGAGTTTGTTGCAAGGACTGATAGGGATGCTGGATGATTTTCTTTTCCTGTAAGGGAAACAGGTTGTCTGCTACCAAATAGGACTAACTGGGGACAACACTACTGAAGACCACCCACCCATAATATTTGCAGGACCCAAAGCAGAAATGTAAATGGAGGCCTGGATACCAAGTGTCTAATTATTGAAAAGTTATAAATCAGGCAAACAGTGAAAGAAATATGCTCTATCTTGAAAAGTACACTTTCATAACAACCTGGTAGCTAATTTTCACTCTGAATTCAGAAACCTTGAAGTCTATGCTCCAGCTGTGTGGCTCAGGGACAACAGGCCTCAGCTCCAGCCCAGTCCCCTGATTTCCTCTTCCTTGGCTCCATCCCACACCACAAGAAACATGCAAGTGGACATCCCCATCCAAACACCAGAGGTCTGTCCACTCCCCGCCCCCCACCAGCACCTGCCCTCAGTCATATCCTAAGGTGACTCCTTGGTTGAGCCTGGGAGTGCACACCTGGGCAAGCGGCCTGCAAATGGCCATTGGCCATCTGGGTGGGAACAGCAGGATCTTGAAATGAGAGCATGGTCTATAAAAGGGACTCCAGGGTAGCATGATCCCTTGGACACAGACTCCTTGGCATGGGGAAAGGACCTGCCCAGAGGCATACCGGAGCAGGCCTGCCAGCAAGGCCTAAGGACAATACCAGCCGGGCAACACAGCCACTTCCTCTTCTATTGACAGGTGATCAGCCAGTGCACCTGTGAGCCCTGGAATGGTCTCTATATGTCCCCTGCCCAAGTTCCGCCCTGACCCTTCTCTCTTTTTCTTTTTTTGTACTGGGGATTAAATCCAGGGGCGCTGAGCCATATCCTCAGTCCTTTTTATTTTTCACTTTGAGACCAGATCTCCCTAAGTTGCTTAGGGCCTTGCTAAATTGCAGAGGCTGCCCTTGAATGTGCAATCCTCCTGCCTCAGCCTCCTGAGTCTCTGGGATCACAGCCTTGTGACAGTGCACCTGGCCTCACCTTTGTTTTCTAATGCTTACCAATTAGACTCCCAGCAGGGAGCAGAAGGCACCATCAAATTAGATCCTTTACAAAGGCAGAGATGAAATGTGGAGAAGCTACACTGAATCTGTAGTTATCCAAGGCTAGCAACTACGGAGGGACTTTTAACGCCCTTAGGCCAAGGACAGGGGAAGGAGGGGATTGGCACTTAGGAGACAGTCACGTGGAGGAGGATAATTGGAGAAATGTCTGAACTTTTGTTAATAGACACCAAGATGCTTCACAGGTAGGAATCTGGTAGACTAAAGGTCTTTATAATTTCCTACAGTACTTCCCATTGGCCAAACCCACCCAAAGCCAGAGGGCACATGAACCCTGATGTAGCCCAGGTAGGTCAGCCCCTGGGGTGAGAACTAGGTAGGTCAGCCCTTGATGAGGAAAGGCAAAAGAGGGATCTGGAGGAGTGATCAGAAAATATCCAGCATGCCACTAAACAATGGCTCAGATAGAATCATCCATAGTAAATGACAAAAGGTGGGTATTTATCAACAGATTTTGGTGTCAGGTCAATAAAAATACGGGTTTCGATCGCAATGTGTATGTCCAATACTGTGCCACATGGTTGCCGGGCATAGCTGGCAGGTGGTTTCACAAGTGTTTCCCACAGAAACGTCCGGAGTCTCCCAGAGACACCCAGATCAGTGCGAGGCTAAGAATAGAACCCGGGTCACTGCAGGCTGTGACTTTTCCCACATCCACTCCTGGGCAGTACTGACGAAGCCTGTGAGCAGATGAGGGGGAGAGAACAGGCTGGGGGAAATAGAGGAAGGTTTCATGCATTTTAAGTATGGAGGGACAGTGGACATCTACATGGAAATAACCAGATAGTGGCTGGACATGCAGGACTATAGCAATAGCAAACAGAAAAATAATAATAATAATAATAATAATGCCTCCACACTCCTTATCTCAGGCACCAGATCCAGATGTGGGAGAGGACTTCACCTCCTCTCCACAGAAGCTGGCTCAGGGACCAGCCACACAGGCAAGACCAGAGAGCCACATCCCAGGACAGAGCAGGCCACTATTCCCTCCTATTTACTTTTCCTTCCTGTTCTTTCCCTCCCCTGCCCACTTGCTCAGTTCTCTAACTACTGCTCAGCCTACCTCTGCCTGACCTTTCCCCATCAGCCTACTGAGAAGCCTCTGCGCTTTCCTTAATTCATCCAACCCCTGATGTCGGTCAGCATCACCTAATGAGGACCAGATTCAAAATTAAACACCATGAAACACAAGTGGACTAAATTAAAAGGCATGATGGGAACTGGCTGTGATATTGGATACTTAAACGGAAATCCTACACAGTTTTCCATCGAAATGTCATCTGATCGGAGAGCGTATGCACCAGTGAGAAAGGGATTTTTCTGGATCTCTGACATGAAGGAGCCTACTCCGGGGAGCTGTTCTCTCAGTCTGTGACTTAGCTCAGCCCCAGGAACAAACCCCCGCTCAGCTCATCCTGAGCAGTGTTGATCTGAATGGGAAACGTGCCAGTTTTCTCATCGTAACTGGCAGATTTCTTAATTAACTTGCTGATACTGTCACTGTTTTGGAGTGCAGCCCTGACTCTCCTATTTTTAGGGGCTTGTACTAGGAACCCACCTGTCATTCAGCTAGCCTGTCTTCAAGCGTGACATGAATGTGGGTGCCATCGATCACACGGGAGAGGAACACAGCATATGGGAGGCTTCCGGAGACTTGCCTCACTTCCTTAGGGCTCTTTGGCTCCACATCCTCCTCTCACTTCCCTAATTGAGAGTTCCCAGGTCAGTCCCGAGCCAAGCTGTGCCCTAAGAACCCAGCCTAAGAGAAGGACTTAATCGATTAGGCTAAGCCTTGAGGTCCCCAGGGAAGAGGACAGAGCAGCGTCGGGTGCCAGTGACCAGCAGACTAAATCCCAATGTGGACCAGCTAGTGTTGACATGTTCCCAGGCCTACATGGCACATGTGGCCCTGGCCCGGTCACCTGATAAATGGATGCCACTGTCACAAGAACTCACTAGAGTGGGGGAGAATTTCAAAATCATTTTCAACTCCTCATTTTATAGATGCAGAAACTATCTGTGGTCTGGAAGAGCAAAATGACTGACTGCTTAACGTATTGAGTAATCTCACAGGTGTTAGAGGCTAGAAGCCTAATGCAAGCCAGGTCCAGGTTTCAGATACCCAGCAGATCATGTGTCAACACTGCACATCGTGACCACTGGACACATAGTGTTGAAGTCCTCGACTATGCCATGGAGGACATCATTAGCATCATGGGAGGGGTTTGCTATAGACACCGGGGACGCCATCTTTACAATGCTATTTATAATTAATAAAAAACATTCCACTTAGTGGGATTCTTTTCCTCTCTCTTCTCTCTCTCTCTTTCTCTCTCTCTTTGGTAGTAGGGATTTAACCTAGGAGGGCTTTACCACTCAGCTACATCCCAGCTCTTTATATATTTTATTTAGAGACCAAGTCTCACCAAGGTGCTGAGGCTGGTCTCCCTGGTCACTGGGATTCCAGGGTGTGCCCTGTGCCCAGCATCAATTTAATGGTTTTCCATCTTCTGCTTAAGAACCTCACTAGGACTGCAGAAGAGAGGCTGGGGTGTTACAGAGGCAGCACCTCAGATAGCAAAAACCAATGGCAAACATGCAAAAGTGGGCTTTGATCAAATTATAAGAATGAACACAAAGAGATTAAGAAAAGGGATGCAGTTTTTAAAATCCAGGCTTGTTTTCAAAAGAGATGGGGAATTTCATGTTTTTAAAAAAATTAGTCTTCTCTGGCTACTTCCACTTTTTCACTTCTCTCTCTCTCTCTCTCTTTTTAACATGCAAGGAAATTTATTGTGTCACAACAACACAAAAAACATGAAGTTGGAAACAAAGTGAATACTTATCAATCAGAAAATGGCTGAATGACTCTGGTTCATTGACACCACTGAATACAGGGCAAATTTTAAAAGTCTCACAACAAATTGAATGAAGCAGGTATGAGAATTCAACTGTCTCCTTCAAAGCAGACAGTAAAGAAGCCAGCAAAAATGCAAAATAGGACTGGGGAGAGAGCACAGGGGTAGGGTGTGGGCTTCACATGCCCAAGGCCCTGGGTTTGGTCCCCAGCACAGCAAACAAACACGAAAAGTCAAAATAATGCCTCTCTACACTGATCCTTACTCCTGGTTCCTAAAAATATAGACATTTGAAAATATATTTCAAATGTTACCCTAAACAAATTAATATGTGAATATTCTGCAACAATTCTCATTGAATGAGGGCCATAAGAAAGCTACAAATTCAATAAGGAAAAAAAAAATAGACAACCCAGGAGAAAAACTGGCTGATGACCCCAGCAAATGTCACAAAAAGAAAATAGAAACAATCACCAACCACATAAAAATGTTCTTGTTATGGTTTTGATGTGGTGTCCCCCAAACTCATGTGCAATGCAAAAAGGTTTGGAGGAGAAACAATTGGGTTGTAGCCTTAACCCAATCAGTGAATAATCCCCTACGGGATTAACTGAGTAGTAACTGGAGGCAGGTGGGGTATGGCTCAGAAAGTGGTTAATTGGGGGCATGCTTTGGGGTACAGATTGTATCTGGCAGAGTAGTCTCTCTCTCTCTCTCTCTCTCTCTCTCTCTCTCTCTCTCTCTCTCTCTCTCCTTTCTGTGAGTTGCTTCCCCTGACCACATTTTTCGCCATGTTGTTCTGCCTCACCTGGAGACCTGAGGAATGGAGCTGGATGTCTAGGGATGGAGACCTCCGAAACCGTGAGCCTCCAAATAAACTTTTTCTCATCTATAATTGTTCTGGTCGGGTCTTTAGTCGCAGTAGAAAAAAGCTGACTAAAACTAAAAAAGCTGACTAAATAAAAAATATATACTAGCTGGGCTCAGTGGCACACACCTGTAATCTTGGGAGCTAGGGAGGCTGAAGCAGGAGGATTGCAAGTTCAAAGCCAGCCTCAGCTACTTCGCGAGGCCTTAAGCAACTTAGTGAGACCCTGTCTCAAAATAAAAGAGATGAGCCTCAGTGGTAAAGTGCCTCTGGGTTCAATCCCTGGTACCTACCCCCAAATATATATTAGTATATTTTATACTAATATATAAAAGTATATATTAAAATATTGTACCAGTGTTAATTTCCTGGCTTAGGATAGTATCCTATGGTTATATGTTAACATTCCAGGAAGTTGGTTGAAGGATATGTGGGAATTCTCTATACTATTTTTAAAGTTTTCCAAAACACTAAAATTAGTTCAAGATAAAGAGTTAAGGGGCTGGGGTTGTGGCTCAGTGGTAGAGCCCTCACCTAGCACGTGCGAGGCCCTGGGTTTCATCCTCAGCACCACATAAAAATAAATAAATAAAGGTATAAAGGTATATAAAGGTATTGTGTCCACCTACAACCAAAAAATAAATGTTTAAAATTTTTTTAAAAAATTATATTATAGTTAAATTTTAACATCAGAGTGTGGGAACAAAGACTTCTCAGCCATTTTTTAATATTTATTTTTTAGTTATAGATGACACAATATCTTTATCTTACTTTATATGGTGCTAAGGATCAAACATGGTGCCTCACGCATGCCAGGTGAGCGCTCTACCTCTGAGCCACAACCTCAGCCCACTTCTCAGCCCTTGTAAGCTGTTGATTTTCCTCCGCTCACTGTACTGCGCAGTACTGATACTAAATAATGCTCATCTTGCCAGGCAAGTGTCCTAGTGATGGTCACATTGCCACCAAGTTACTAGGCTTTCCCTCCTTGCTTATCGAAACAGACTAAAGGAAAGAAATCAGGAAGATGTGGCCGGCCAAAGGTGATGATGTGATTTCATGAAGGCGGTACTCTAAGCTTTCTTGGCTGCTTGAAAGCTACTTTCTGCATAGTTTGAGAAGCAGATGTAAGATGGTTGCCTGGGTTTTACTCTTCCTGAAATGTAACCTATGTAGAGAAAATGCATACATACCACGAATGATTTCAAAGTAAACACTCGTAGAGTCTAAGGGTCAAGAAATGAAACATGGCAGTATTTCCAAAGCCCCAGCTTGTGGCTTTCCCTCTAATAATCTCTGCCTTCTAGCAGTAAGTGCCATCTCTCTTTTTCAGCATCTTGCCCTCTTTTTAAGGCTGTCATGTAGCTTTCTTTTACCAGTTTATAGATTAAATATTTTTATGTATGAGCGAAGGCTTTACATATCCTTGTGGATCTTGCTTTTTTCTCAACACTGTGAGCCTAGTTCATGTCATTGTGTTGCTAGAGTTAATTTCTTTTCATTGCTGCATCTCATTCACTTTTTTGAAAACTGTTTTTTTTTTTCAATCAACAAATAATCATGGTACCTATTTGTGGGGTGCAACCTGATTTATAATATATGTATTCATTGAGGAATGATGAAATCAAACTAATTAGCATACCCATCATTTCACAGACTCATTTCTTCCTAGTGAAAGTGTTTAAAATCTACTTTTGGGCTGGGGATATAGCTCAGTTGGTAGAGTGCTTTCCTCACATGGACAAGATCCTGCGTTCAATCCCTAGAACCCACCCCCCCCATCCACACACACATATAAAACAATACTCTTTCTACAATCTTGGAATACATACTACATTATTAATAATAGTCACTATACTGTGAAAAAGATCACTAGAACTTACTCTTCTAATAGAAACTGTCCCCTTTGACAGGCATCTCCTCTGTTCTCATCCACCCACCTCATCAGCCTCTGGTCAGCCATGATTCACTCTGATGAGCTCAACTTTGTTTCTTTCTGTTGTTGCTGTTTTGTTTTTGTGTTTGGTGATGGCGATTGAACCCACAGCCTCGGAGATGCTAAGCACTGAGCAATATATACTCCCAGCCCCTCAACTTATTTAGATTCAACATACAAGTGAGATCATCCATTCAATTTTTAAGCCACCACAATCACACTGTCTTTGTAACTGCTACCTCCCCAGTTTGGAATGTCACATGCTTCTATCCTCTCTGCACCTCCACAGCCCCCACCCCAAATCTCTGGTCTTCACCCTGCTCATCTTCTATAGCCTGGTTTCTGGGTTTCCCATCCTGCATGGTCGACTCCTCCTCCACGGCTGAACACATCCCTCTTCCCACCACATTACTACAGCACATTACTCTGCACATTATGGCTTTCCAGGCTTCGTTATGTGTTATATTTTGCAATTAAAAAGTCTTAAGAGATACTTATGCCAGCCTCTCCTATGAGCCTGTGACTTTCTTAGGGGTCAGGAACACATCTTTTCATCCTGGGCATTCTAGCTGGCAGGGGCTCAATAAGTGTGTGTTCAATGAATAAATATAATTTCCAACCATCTACACTGGGTTAAAATTCAGTCTTCTCTGGATACACAAGGACACATTATGTGGTCCCTGAAATGCTTCTTGGGCACAGGAGTCCATAATCTATTTGAGATACCCTGGCAATATACTGTAAAGAGGAATTTTCTTCCCAAATGAAGTTTCCCAGCATATGGGGGAAGGGGGAAGGGGGAGCGGACAGGGAGAGAGAGAACAGTTATCACAACATCTGGGTTAAGATTAGTAACTCTTCAATGTCAAATATAATCAGGGTAATTATTCAAAGCTGTCAACTGATAGTCTGAGGCAATCAAACCCCAAGCACTGGTTTTCCCCAGGTGGGCTGTTCAAAAGAATTCAAACCAGAAGCCACTGGAACAGAAGGTCTTTTTTGAGGGGAAATTGTGGGTGTCTTTCCAATATGCAGTGAGGCCTGTGCGACTTCTCAGCGCACCTTCTTCTACACCTGAGAAATCCATGCAGTCAACAGCTTATGCCCAAACCCTGGCCACCAGTGGGAAGCGCTGTAGTGGCATTTCATGCAAAATGAGCAAAAAAACATTTTGCAGCAAATTATTACAACACTTTTTATTTGCTTGTACTTTAGTTTTCTAAACACTTTCACTCACAGTATCTCATTTTAGCCTTGAAGCCACATGAGCATAGTGAACTCGGTGCATAGGTGAATACACAGAGGTCAAAGGTAGCATCTGGTCTTCCCCAGGCCAACTGGTCAGTGGTAACACTTTTTGCCTTTTCATTCAGAGGTCTTTCTGCTAAAGCCTGGAAATCAAGAAGTTATTTCAAGATCTTCAGTGTAAGTATCGGAGCAAAACCTGATGCTATCACATACTCCAAGATTACTTGCTCTTGTCACTGATAAGTAACTGCTAGATTAGGAAGGAATTTAGGAGGTCACTCAGTCTGATCTTGCAATAAATGCAAGGAATTCCCTTTAGCAACTGCTATGGTTTGCTGGGTGCCCTCCAAAAGCCCATGTATTAAAGTCTTGGTCCCCAGGGTGGTGCTCCTGCGGGGTGGTAGAACTTTTAGGAGCTGGCCTTGTGGGAAGTCCTTAGGGCATGAGTGAGCCCTCAAAGGGGATTTTGCTGAGGCTGGCCTCAAACTTGTGATCCTCCTGTCTCAGCCTCCCCAATTTCTAGGATGACAGGTGTGCACCACTTCAACCAGCTTGCTTTTAGTTTTTTCTCCCCCCCCCCCCCGCCCTTTTTTTGTTTTGGGGGGTCAAATGCAGGGCCTCATGTATGCTAGGCAAATATTCTACCACTGAGCTACATTCCTGACCTTTTGCAAAAAGTATTTTATTTTGAGACAAGGTCTCACTAAGTGGCCCAGGCTGTCCTTGAATTTGTGATCATCCTGCTTCAAGTTCCTAAGTAGCTGGGATCTCCTTTTCACTCTTGATTCCTGGCCATTATATAAGCAATTTGTTGGTCCACAGAACTCCCACCAAGATGTGTTGTCCTCACCAAAGGCCCAGAGAATGGAGCTGCCTGATCTTGGCCTGGAATTCCAGAATCATGATTCAAAATAAACCTTTTATCTTTACAACTTCATTATCTCAGCTATTTTGTGATAGTAACACAAAACGAATACACCAATCCTTAGCCATATTAGGTCTTCCTTATATTGGGTATCCCTTTAATTTCTTCCCATAAGTTTTAATTATCCTCAGTGGGACTGCAAAAAAAATGTCTAATTCCTCTTCTTCAAATATTTGTGGGTGGTCTGCTCTCTTTTCTGGCCTAAATATTCCAGCTTGCTCAAGCCACTGATCTGTTTCTGGTACCAGCAGTAATAGAACACTTCAGTAATTTCTAACATTTATTGAGTAGGTAAAATGCTAAGTACTTTACATAAGTTATTTTATTTAAGCCTCCTCACAACTGTGTAACAATAATAATAATCAGGATAACTCTGTTAATACATAATAATAACTCTGTTATCCTGATAATTATTATTACACAGTTATTATTAGTATTCTATATTATTAGTATTATATATTAATAGAGTCATCCTGATTTGACCCATGGAAGACACTTGAGATTTAAGTTTAAGCAACTTGCCCAATGTCACCCACCTAGCAAATTATAAAACTAGTAGTTATATCCAGGCACTCTGAGTTTGTAACTCTCCATCTAAACCATTCCACCATAGACTCTCTGTGTTCTTTCCCCATCTGCAGTATAACAATGAAAAAAGGCTTCACATGCTAAATGAATGGAATGGAGGCTGGTAACTCTAAGAACCAAGTCCTAATTCTTGTCACCCACTTACTGTGACTGGAAGCAAATCAGGTCACACTACACTACATTTTGCTGTTATGATTCACACCCTTTCCACAGAGACACTTCAGTCACTGTCACCATCCACCTATCACTCTTGGGACTAAATAGACTACCTGGCCAGCTATGAAAGCCATGGACCATCAGGCCCAACTTACAGGCATCATCTCACATTATTTTCCACCTCATTCACTGTGCACCAGGGGACACGGTTGTTTTCAGCTTCATGTGACCAGTCCCCATAGTAGGGTCTCCACGTGTTTACACATGCTCTTCCCTTCATTTTGTAATACCTGAATTTATTCTCATGGTTTAAAAAAATCAAACAATATAGATAATACAAGAAATTCTCCTTGGTGCCCCCTTGTTGGAGTTGGCAGTTCCCAAGAGGAACTTTTTATTTTTCTTTCTTTCATCTTTGACAACTGTGCCTGTCCCAGATAGACTCCACCCCACATCCTCTCAAGGTGACTCTGTCCCTCTGCAGCTGCTTCAACTGTCCTTACTCTGGTGAGGAGCCCCTCTTCTACTCATGACTAAGCAGAAGTCTGCAGTTAGCTGACAGGACACTGCACATATAGGAACCACCATCTTGTCTACATAAGAAGCCTTCCTCTTGCCCTTATCAGATCAGTCCACATACTGCTTCCCCTTAGGCTGCAACATAAGTCATACTAAACCCTCTTTTGCATGGTTATATTTCTCCTTTGTGATTTATATCTTGTGTGGAGAAGGCTGAGCTGGTTGTATGAGGAGCTGGTAATACTAAAGGATGCAGGCACTAAAGGTGGCCAGCAGCTGGGGCTGGTAACACTTGAGGGCAGCCAGCAGCCAGGGAACTGTGGGGAGCTACGGAGCAATGGGGAGAGAGCTGTTAAGAGCTATTAGCTCCAGATGTTGAAAGAGTTCCAGAGAGCTGCCAATAGCTGCTGGCTCTGGCTGATAAAAGAGCCCCCAGAGAACTGCTGGTAGCTGCTAGGTCCAAGTACAAAGGTCCACAGGAAGAGCTACTGAAATTACTAAGAACTGAAAGCTGCTGGCATTCAAAGCTCAGAGCTGCTAACATTAAGGGAGCTTCACTTTGCCTATTCATGATTTCTGTCCAAATCAAGCAAAGGAATGCTCAAGCCAATTGATAACAGTTCCAAATTCTTCAGATTTTGGTTTGCCGATCATTTTCTCAGTGAGGCTTTCTCTTCTATCCATCCATCTATTCATCTGTTCACCCACCCACCCCTCCATCCATTCATCCAATGTCTCTGATGAGTATATAGAAGCAGTTAAATATGGTGTCTGCTCTCCAAGAACTTTATCATTTACATTCTGTTGCTTTGATTAAAAGCAGTTTCTCTACTGCACAATTATTGTATGTTATACTTTTCCTTTAAAGAACTGTCAGAACTGTTAGTTATATGAAAGTTTTCATTTTGTAATGCCTGAATTTATTCTCATGGTTTAAAAAATCAAACAATATAGATAATACAAGAAATTCTTCTTGATACCCCCTTGTCATCCCCCACCACAGTTCAATCCTTTTCATAAGGATGTTGCTATTATAATTTTAGCATGGATCCTTCCAGACCTTGTGTATGCTTTTACATGTACAGAGACACATATAAATACATGGTTTTGTTTATTTCATATATGTGTATAACATAAATGGTGGAATAATATATATAGTTTTTTCACCATGTGCCTTGTATATAAAAATTAATTTCATTCTTTTAATCTCTTCATGATGTTCTATAGTATGGTTGTCTAACACATGAATTGCAAATAAGCATTAATCCTGTTTAATTCTTTCCTCTTATAAATAATGCCATAATAACATGATAAACATAATAAACAAGTGCCAGGAGAGACATTATTGGGATAAAATTAATGGGAAATTTTCATTTTCATTTTATTAATTCATTCTCAAAAAGAAAAAAAAAAGTTTGCATCAATTTATACTCATATCCAAGGTGCATGAGATACCTATTTTCCTACACCAATGTATTTTGCTTTTGTTAATCACAAGAGCAAAACATTCTCAGTTATCCCTATCTGCAAATTTTGTCTTTGGCCATTTTTCCTTAATCTTTTAAAAAGATTTATTTATAGGCATCCTTTATATAGTTGGAATATTGATCCTTAGTCTACCACCTCAGTTGCAAATATTTTCTCCCAGTCTGGTGTTAATCTAATTTTATTTATAGTGTTTTGTCTTATAGAAGCCTTAAATATAGGTTTAGTAAATTGGTCAAAATGTTCTTCTTTGGGGTCTTGTGTTTCACATCTTGCTTGCAAATGCTTTCCTTTTCCCAAGGCTATAAACATATTCTGCATTTTTTGTCATGACTATATATTCGTTGGGTTGTTTCATGGTCATCTCCACCACCTGAATTTGAGCCCTAAGAGTCATGTTTACTTTATTTCTGGCTTCATCCCCTAGAGCATATCACAGCTAATACCTCCATGTGCAATCAAAGTTTATTGAGTGACAAAAAGAGAATGATGTTGGGCTGGGATTGTAGCTCAATGTTAGAGCACTTGCCTAGCATGTGCAAGGCCCTGAGTTTGAACCTCAGCGCCACATAAAAATAAATAAATAAATAAAGGTTTTGTGCCAACTCCAGCTAAAAAATAAATATTAAAAATGAGCGAGAGAATGATGTAGATATTATTAACAAGAAGATACAGACTTCCCTGAAAGAAAATCAATATATAGAATTTGGCTATTGTGAATTTTTATAAAAGAATACATTGTCTTCATTCTATCAAATTTCTCACATAATTTTGAATTCTAGCAATTGCTACCTTCTATAGTAATCCCAAAATTATCATAGAATCTTAAATTTTGAAAGAAACTGTTAGCTGCTATGCTGGTGCTTTCAGGGACAACTGCCTATACTTGCAAGATGTTAAATGACTGTGAGCTTGCCTCTCAAGTGTTTTTTTTTTTTTGTTTTTGTTTTTTTTTTTTTTTTTTTTTGAGAAGGCCTGCTAGAGAAACTTAGAAGGTTACTTGGAAGTGAACTCTGCCTCAGCTAAGTTTGCAGAATCATCCTGCTCCACACTCCTTTTAGGTGACCTAAAAGAGAACTTTGCTCATTATAATACGGAAATTCCCCCTCAAGGATGTTCCCATCTGCCATTTTTTTTAAATATACAATATATGAAGAGGCATGACATTGAACTGAGCATACTCAGGAATGTGCCACTTCTGCATGTGATAATGAGGCATTCCTGCATGGCTGTGTATGAGTTTCCCCAATAAAAGGCCTTTGATTCGCTTGCTTGAGGAGACTTTGCTTTGGGAATCAAGACTTTGCTTTGGGAATCAACCCAGAGTTGTCCTTACTTACCACCTCTCTCCATCCCTTCATCTATTGGTCATTCTTATTGGGTATCCACTCACCAAGAGCTCAAACTATTACTTTTGGTTAAAAAAAAATTAGGGTGCGTCATCCTGTCATCTGGTGTGGCATTCACTATATGGCTTTGTCTTCTGACAATGGGGTGCACAATCTGAACCCAGCTGGAAAGCACCAATACCTTTCTGGGAGACGGATGGCTTGATTGAAGAGCGCCCTCTGCTGGTGGCCTTCAAGGGACCTACACACTGACAGCTTGGATACATTTACCATCTCCCGGAGACCCAGCCCCAGGATTTTCTGCCATTTCTATTTGCCAGAAGCTCCTGGTAATCTCCACCACTTCTGTTCCTTTCTTTTTCTCCAAGTCTGATGGGAATTTCTGGGTAATATCAAATCATTCTGGTTGGGCTCACTTCGGATGTAGTATTATTAGCCTCATCTGGGCCCTCCCTGTTGTTTACCCTCGTTTGCCCTTTTTGTCCATTCTTTCACCTTCCTGTTGCTTTCAAGGCTGCATGTTCTCAAGCTCATGATTCCACCTCCTGCCCCCTAATTATACCCAGTTTATGGGTCCTTAACATCCTG
Source organism: Marmota flaviventris (assembly GCF_047511675.1). NCBI lineage: Eukaryota > Metazoa > Chordata > Mammalia > Rodentia > Sciuridae > Marmota > Marmota flaviventris. Next base: position 19,106,792 of record NC_092498.1, on the reverse strand, counting down.
TCTTCTCCTGAAAATTCTCTTATTTCTTTTGCTGCTCTCTTGGAGAAAGAGTATCCCTCTTCCTAAGACTTGGCCTCCAAACATGCTCCTGAGTCTATTCAATTCAGCTTTCTTATTCAAATTTGCTTTTCCAAATAATTTTGTCTTAGTCTTAGTCTGACTTCTAGCGACTTACGATTTCCTTTATAGGGAAAAAAGCTTCCTTCACTTGAAAGTGTGTTATCATTAACCCCTCCTCAAGCTTCTTCAGCTTACACTATCTCCAATTAACTCCTGGTTGTTCTTCATTCTTCAACCCATTGCATTTGGCTTCCATTGCCTCCCCCACATTAAAACCAATCCCTTGAAGATCATTACTTATTTCCTGTCAGTAAAATTTAATAGCATCACCCACCACTAAAAGCTTCCTTCCTTCCTTCCCTCAGTCATTCAAAATAAATGTCAGGAGTAAGGAGCAGTGGGGATGACACATGCCTGTGATCTCAGCAACTCTGGAGGCTGAGACAAGAGGATCACGAGTTTGAGGCCAGCTTAGTCAATTTAGTGAGACTGTCTCCAAAAATAAAAAATAGAAAAAGAATGTGAGGCACTATGCTAACTAAACCTTGGGTACACTCAGCTGTCCCCTATTCATAAGGGATTGGTTTCAGAACCCTCCATGGATATCAAAATCCTAGGATACTCAAATCCTTCATAAAATGGTATAGTATTTACATATAATCTGTACATATCCTTCCATATATTTTAAGTCATCTCAATTACTATTAATATATAATGCAGTGTAAATGATGCATAGTTGTTATGCTGAATTGCTTAGGGGAAATTACAAGAAAAAAAGCCTACATATTCAGAACAGAAGAAATCTCTTTCAAATATTTTTGATCCACAGATGGTTGAATCTTCGGATGCAGAACCCATGCATACAGAGGGCCTACTGTAGAGACAAGAAGAAACATCCCTTCTTCAAGGAGGTGATGGTATAATGAAGGCATACTGAAGATATCAAGGGAGGCAGGACCCCCCCTAAATCTGCACAGGGATGTGAGAAAAAATTTCAAGGGGCAGATCACCAGCGAGGGGACAGGAATTATATATACCTTCCAGCTGCGAAGACAGATGTGCAAGGAAGAGGCACGGTTACGTGAAATAGGAGAGAGAGTGCTGGGTCCCACAGCAGCCCCCGCCATGGGTTTTGCATTGGCAGATTCAACCTTTTGTTATGAAGGTGCTGGGGAGGGTGTCCTTGGACAGCTTTGACAGGGACGTGACATAAACCATTTTAGTCTCTCTGAACCCCAGGTGCTGGCTGTCTGTTGACAATGAGTCATCAGCTCTACCCGCTGCCATCCTCTCCTCTGTATTACAGTTTTCAGATTCTCTCCCTAGTTAGATCCTGCTACCAGGAGGGACACAGGTGAAATGTGAAAGGTGGAAGAGAAGATACCATCATTCTCCAAGTGGCAGCTATAGGTAGGTGGCCACTGGTAAATGTGGGGTTTTGGTAGCAGCTTCTTAGAATCTTCCTGGGGTCACCTGCTGAGGGCACTCTGGGGAGGCCTTGAAGGACTCCTGCAATTCCAGATCTGAAAGCCAGCAGAGCCTCCCTGACCATCCTCCTCTGGCCCTCCCCATGCAGGTTTTCAAAATTCTTCACTAGAAACATTCCTACAGTGACATCATACACTTCATTTTGGACCACTCCCCAAAGTTCCTATCTCACCTGTGCCTCTTATAAGATAACTCCCAATTGTTTCTACCGCTGGCCTTTCTCCTTTGCACCACAGCCAAACTTCCAACTATTTCCTGGGACACCTCCACCCAGACTATCTGCTAGAACCTTAAGCCAACAAATTAAAAAAACAAAACAAAACAATTGGCTTTGTTTGAACTATAGTAGTTCCTTTTCACATTTCTTTTAAATACAATTAGTTATTCCAAGTATCTGGCTCAAAATAACATTATTTTAGTTTCAGAAATATTAAATTGAAAAGGCATAAATCAGTTTCTCTTTAAATCTGTTATGAGAGTCTTAACATTATCCAGACCACACAAAGATATATCTCTCTGGCCTGTGAATAGTCTTGTACACCTCATATTATTTATCTCCCATCAGGTAAAATATTTGAGAGCCTACTTTGTGTGATATTGTTGTTTCTCAAGGAGTTTACAACCTGGTAGAGGGTCTAGAAGAAATCTAAAATTGTTGTTAGGTAGCTTCTTTTATCCTTCAACTATGGTTAGTAACTTGCAAAATTTGTTCATTTCTTCTTAAATCTCTCTTGAATTCTTCCCTCTTTTTTCTATTCCAACCAAACTCCCTTATTAGCACAAAACCTTCCCACAGAGGACTGGGTATTCATAAAGCAGAATCCTACCAAGTCTCTGCCCTGCTTAGAAACTGTCAGTGGCTCATTTCCAAAGAAAGCAGGGCCCCTTACAATTCTGGACTTCTTTCCCACAAGTCCCCCCTACAAAACCCAAGTTCCTTCCAAATTAAGATCAGTGCCCAAACGTGCCCTAGGCGCTCTCATTTTGATGCCTTTCCCTGTTCCCCCATCTCCATTAATATCCAAAGCTCTCACCTCTTTGAGCTACCTTGACACTCTGCCCTTCTGAAACTCACATTTGGCCTTGTTTTAGAGCCATACGAAACTTTTCAGTTTGATAGCGGAGGTCATCTTATTTTTTACACCTGCATTACACCTAGCCCAAAATAGATATTTTATTTAAAAAAATTTTTAATTAAACCCAAATCTCACATCCACATTTCAGTCCTAATTGTGTCCTTCGTCCTATTTTTCTCTTCTACAGAACTGTATTTTAAATATTTGAAGATAATCACCTTGTCTTTGTTCCTTATCCGTATAAAATCCAGAAGATACTGGCCAACTTATTAGTCCAAATGAATGTAAACATAACCCATATAAGCACAAAATAAACAAGAAGTTCCTAAGGGACTTCTTATGCAAACTTTGACTCATACCCTGATTTGGTATGAATAAATGCAGTATCTCTTCATATCCTTTCACCAACCACCATGTAACTAAAATAAGGGGGAATGTCTGGGGTTATGGCTCAGCGGGGGAACACTTGCCTAGCATGTGCAAAGCCCTGGGTTCAATCCTTAGCACCACGTAAAAATAAATAAAATAAAGGTATTGTGTCCAACTGCAACTAAAAAATAAATATTTTTAAAAAGGTGGGGAATAAGATACCACTCTTTCCGGGCATGGTGGTGCACGCCTGTAATTCCAGTGGCTTGAGAGGTGGAGGCAGGAAGATTGAGTTCAAAGCCAGTCTCAGCAAAAGCGAGGCACTAAGCAACTCAGTGAGACCCTGTCTCTAAATAAAATACAAAATAGGGCCAGGGATGTGGCTCGGTGGTCAAGCGCCCCTGAGTTTAATCCCTGGTACCCCCTCCTCCCAAAACAAATAACATTCTTACCACTTTGTAAACAAAAAAGCTGGCCAAGCACTTGGAGTTTTGGAACCAAGTCATTAATAAATGTAGCCCAGGATGGGCAAAAATTAGTCCGATCTCTGCTTAAAAAAAAAAAAAAAAAAAAATCTGTGACCTAAGACAAAGACTTTGTCTACTTTTGGCACATGAGTCTGATAAAAGCATAGGAATTCCTGCTACTGAAACAACATAAAAATGTATCTCTGGATGGTTGTAATACACCAGGGACTTTATTAACATTATTTTAGTTTTGGAAATATTAAATTGAAAAGGCACAAATCAGTTTGTTATTAGAGTTTTAACATTATCCAGCCCACATACAAATCTCTCTCTCTGGCCTGTGAATTAGTCTTGCACACCTACTTCCTTCAGCTGTGAGGAAAAGCCATGTAAGGAGGTGCAATGACCACACCTACTAACACCTTCCTTTTTTTTTTTCTTCTGGTACTGGGATTTGAACTCAGGGGTGCTCTACCACCAAGCTGCAACACCAGCCCTTTTGAGACAGTTTTTTTTTTTTTTTTCCTTTTTCTTTTTTTTTGACTGGGGATTGAACCCAGGGTTCTTAACCACTAAGACATATCCCAAGCCCTTTTATATTGTACTAAGTTGCTTAGGGCTTCACTAAATTGCTGAGGCTGGCTTTGAACTTGTGATCCCTTGCCTCAGCCTCCAGAGCCACTGGGATTACAGGCATTTGCCAATGTGCCTGGCAGTCCAATACTAGCCTAACACACCATTTCCCTTGGAGACGAACCAAGCAGAACATATTCTTTAGAATGGCCAATTCCTCTCAGGTGTACTTTGAATATGTGGGCCCATGTATATGTTCTTTCACAAATCATCTGAGTTACCACCAAGGGAAAGAATCCCTGTGGAAATACCTTAGTTTTTAATTTTTTTTAAAATCATTTACTAATTCCCTAAATTAATTTGTTCAATCTTCCTGTTGGACCATCCATGAGTGTCTGAAGATTAATCCTGAACTACATTAACAATCTGGTAATAAGTACAAAGAGAGTACTGATTTTTGTGATAAAATACACTTTTGCAAATAGTTGTTGCTAACAACTTCAGCCATCTTTCATTTGCACAGACCACTTGGGCAGAGGTAGTTAAATCCAACAGAGGACATATCTCATAAACACATTTAGGTCATCTAAGATTTCTGATTTATAAAAGTTTACAAATCCTAATAATAAAGATCTTAACCCAAATGTTGTTGGTAAAACTTTGATAGAAAACTCATGTGCAGTATATCCCATGTCTTCAAGTTTAGGCAAACTGTTGAAGAGATATAATCAAATTTAGCTCATTATTGTGTTATAGCAGAATTCCTGTGGAAATACCTTGTTGACACTTATGAAACTGTTCCCAGAATACAATTCATATGCAGGTAAAAGTGTGCTATTTTTCCTTTTTCTGTGATTCTGTAATTATCCTTTAATCGCCTAAGTCCAGGCAATAACCCATATCCTTCTGTCTTGCAACACCCACCCTCCCAAAACTGCAGCAAAATTTAACATTCAGCTTAAACTAACCACAAACTAAAAGAGCACTGCTGGAAAACAGTAAGTTAAAAAGGGAAATCAGCTGGGATGCAGTTCAGTGGTAGAGAATGTACAGCCCCTGGTTTCAGTCCCCAGAGACTCTCACAAATAAGGTTAAAAACAGATGACAGGTGCCATTCAAACCAAGGAACATACAACATGCTGGTTAGTGCTCATTGGCCAATGGGAAGAGAGAATAACCCCCCTACATTTTTGCACACAAATTATGCCTATTAGTTTGTAAAATCAGAGCATGAATCTGGGCAAAGATGGCAGATCAAACCTATGTATCTAATTTCATTTCTTTCTAAAAGTTCACCAAAATTAGAGTAAAGAAGTAAAAGCGGATTAACAGCAATAAAATGTGGGAACCTCGAAATAAGATGGTTGTGGACTTAGTTGATTTGAGGAAGTCCAACCTTAAGCTAACAGTGGGTAAAACTGAGATCCAATCCTATTTATATGACAAAATCTTCCAGGGCACAGAAACTGACAGTGCTGGGCACCTTCAAACCAGCGATAAAGCATATAGGAGGAGGCTAAAATAGACTACTAAGAAAGTGACACAGGAAGTTAGCTCCCTGGACTCATTCCCCAACTCCACCCCATGGCAAAATCACTCTTCTAAAAGAGCAGGTATTTTAAGACGTAATCTTTGGGAAGGACTAAAAACAGAGGGATTAAGAAATATATATTTAATGAAAACAAAAGCCTCAATACTTGATTCGCTGTCAGTCAGACCCTTACTTACCCTCCAGGCCAGCTGCTTCTCTATGGATTCTGACCATCAGAGACAAGGCCCTTAAGACACTGGCAACAAGGGTTTCCCAGCCACCCAGGTCTTCCAACAGGAGCTCAAAGTTGGCAAGCTCTCTTTTTGCTTTCAAAACTTCCAATCAAATCTTCAGTCTTATTCATGAGCAGATAGCAAAGGGTTATCAAACACTGGAGAAGACTCTAAAAAGGGAGATGGAAATGGAAGCAAACAGAGATAAAATCAATCTGGAGAAATGGGAAAACAAGAAAACTATACGTAACAAGGTTAAGAGAAAACTTCCTACAAAAAAGAAGAAAAGTTAGAGATGGAAAACTGGAGAAAAGATAAGAAAAGCAGAAGAAAATTCCCTAAAGTCCAATTTTTGAATAATGAGATCTTTTGAAAGAAGGACAGAGAAAATAAGTGCAAGAATTTCACTAATGAAATAAGTAAAAAAACATTTTCCCAGAGCTGGACATGAATTACCAGATTTAAAAAGTCCACACTGTGTTCAGCACAATGAATTAAATGAAGCCACACCTATAGTGCTAGTGTTTCTAGCACTATAGGAACATACACACTTTTGACGTTTCAGAACACAGAAGACAAACTTGCCACAAGCTTCCCCAGAGAGAGTAAAACAGGGTACATATAAAGGATAAGAGTAGTCTTGGAGTTTTTATCAGCAATATGGAAAGAAGACAACGAAGTAATACATTCAAAATTCTGAAGGAAAAAATATAGCTTAAATTTGGCAGATACCAAACTATTTATTGAAATAGAACATTATTTTCAGATATGCAAATTTTGTTTAAAATATTTTTCATGTACCTTTCTCAAGAAATTATGGGAGAATGTCACTCCAGCAAAGAGAGAGACTTAAAAAAAAAAAAAAAGGCTAGGGTATGGGTTCTAGCACTATAGGAAAAAGAGGATCCAAACAAGGAAAAGGGAAATCCTTGGAATGATCACTGTACATAGGATCTGAGTATCATGACTTAAGAGACAGACACAGCGCTGTCAGCAACAGGATTCTCACTGCTACTGTACCAATAGGATGCCTGAATCAGACAGTGACCTTAGGTACAGAAAATAGCAGATGGCTCTTTTAGACCCTACATGTGCCAAAAATAAAGGACTAGGCTTACAAACAGACCTGTCAAATATCCCAACCCATGTCTTCCCCCAAATGAGCTTTTAAAACTTACCAGAAGAGCTACTTTAACCACTATAACCATAACCCAGAGATTTTTTAACCCCGAGATTGATGGTAATATTGCTCTTCTCTTACACAGCAAGGCTTGGCTTATTACTCATCTTTTTTAAAAAAATTAAACAATGTATATTATTCAGGGATATTGCTAACAAAAATCTGAAGACAAGATTGACACAAGAAAACAGGATAATGGTTATTTGTGGATGATGAAGAAAGGGAAGTGGAGTTAGAGAGAAGCACCCAAAGGGGTAACATATTGAAGGCTCTATTCCTAACCTGGGTGCTAGGCACATAGGTCATTATTGCTTATTTTTATCCTTTAAACAATAGTCCTAGTTTTTTTTTTTTAATAAAGTCTTTTGGATATATGATTCAGTAAACATAAACACAATTACAGTACAACCTCCCAAGGTGAGAACTTCCCTCCTTTGACTGAAAAAACAACTTTTCATTGACACACCTGTCTCAGGACCCACCCCCTACCAGCACACCTCTCCCCCCCACACACACACACACAAAAAAAAACCTTAATAACAAGATATTGCTTCCTGAATATTATTCATGTGTTGGTCCATCACAATGTGATGGTTCAAAAGACCAAGGCCAAGTTCATAGGGCACAGAGAGTCTGTGATTACCAGTCCTTTCCTCTCTGATCACAGAAACACCTTTGATTAATTTTACAAACATTTTGCTACCCTCTTGGTCAACATCTATTTGTAGCAACATTTATTTGAGAATGATATCTCAAAAACTTTCTTAAAAACAACAGTACAAACTAAAGAATGAGAAAATCTTAACCACTAAGCCCTTTTTTATTGTACTAAGTTGCTTAGGGCTTCGCTAAATTGCTGAGGCTGGCTTTGAATTTGTGATCCTCTTGCCTCAGCATTCCAGAGCCACTGGGATTCAGGCATGCGCCACTGTGCCTGGCAGTCTAATACTTGCCAAACACACTATTTCCCTTGGAGACGAACCAAGCAGAACAAGTCTGTAGAATGGCCAATTCCTCTCAGGTGTACTTTGAATATGTGGGCCCATGTATATGTTCTTTCGCAAATCATCTGAGTTACCACCAAGGGAAAGAATCCCTGTGGAAATACCTTAGTTTTTTTAAAAAATTAAGAAAATCAATCTGAAAGCACAGTAATAGAATTTAGATCTAGGTAATTCACCCTACAAAGTTCCTCTTCATGGACATGTGTAATAAAATGGTAACTTCTGAGAGCAGTTCCAAATAAGACAGACACCATATAGACTGCTAGTGTTCTAGAAGGGGAAATTTAATTTCTATCCTCTACCCTCCTTTGATCAGTAATGTGATCACTTCTCCATCAGGAGGCACTCCCTAAAATGGTCTACCATTAAAAGATGTATCTGTGGGCTGGGCACCATGGCACATACCTGTAATCGCAGCAACTGGGGAGGTTGAAGTAGGAGAATCACAAATTCAAGGCCAGCCTCAGCAACTCAGGGAGTCTCTAAGCATCTTGGTGAGACCCTGTCTCTTAAATAAAAAATTAAAAGGGCTGGGGATGGCTCCCGGGTTCAATCTCTAGTACCAAAAAACAAGCAAACAAACAAAAAAACCCAACAACAACAAAAAAGCCAAACCAAAAACATGTATCTTCTTCCACTGGCTTTCAGGTCTTGTTTTCCTGAGAGCCAGTGGAAGAAGAGCTCTGTGGACAACATAAACTGATCTTCAAAAATTATAATCAATGGTTTGGTTTTGTTTTCCTAATTTCTTCTTCTAAACCATCCTCTCTATTGCTGAAGATGTAAATCAAATGAAAACATCAAATGGCACTTGTCACAAAATGTTTCAAACTCACATGAAATAAAAATGGAAAAACAGAAGCAAGAACAACCCAAGGGTCATCATCAAGTTTTTTGTTTTATTTAAGATTTTAGTTTTAATTCTGAAGAAAGAGGTACATTTCCTTGTTTTTAGTTTTAGCATCAGGTTATAACCAGGTTTCTGTTTGCTTTTCTCCTGTCTTTTCAATACTGCACGAACGTCCAGAAACTACAGGGTTACGTAAAAGCTGCAGGCAAGGAGGTCAGAGATTTGCTCCTGTTGGTGATCGTGTGGCCCCAGAGCAGTGCTATCTCAGAGTGCCCTCATCAGGTGGATTGAAGGTCAAAGAAAAAAAGATTCTGACAGAGGAGAAAGACTGAAGAAATCACTTATATTTCAGCTCTTATAATATGTATAGGTATTAAATCTGTGAATACTTTTTTTCTTTAAAACATTTGAATTTACTTTAAATCTAAAGCCAAAATTTGTTTTCTCCTTTAAAAAAAAATCACTTCTCCCCTCCTTATGCTCTTTAGCAATAGGCCAGTTACTACTTCAGATCAATTTGTCTTTCCATCGACTTCCAATATATTCTTTTGCTTAACGACATAATCAAGTCCTCCCCATCAACTCAACAAAAGAATTAAAAATTAAATTAAAAGCATTTTTCCTGCAATAGTGATAAGCTGAATACAAGATGGATGCCAGGATCACTGCTTTCCCCCATGCATCTAGCAATCTCATTTAATTTAACCTGGTTTTCAAACTTCTGCAGTTGATAATGCATTTCCTTGACCTTTCCTATAGATTAATCGTCATTTTCTGCTAAGCAGATTATGTCATTATTATGCGCAACAGACAAACAGTAATTTTCTAAGTATCGAGACTGCCCTTTGATTTCTTTTTTTTCCCCTCTCCTTAAAAAGGCATTTTTTTTAAAACATTCAACAGTGTCACTCAAATGCTGAATCAACAGAAACTTTTACAATTAAAAAAAAGATGGTAATGACCCTGTGATCGCATTGCATCTGGGGGTAGGGAGAAAAAAATTGATCAGGAACTGGATTCTTCAGAACATAAGAGATGAGAGGGAGCTGTGGGTGGGCTGAGAGGGAGAAAACAGGGTGGGACAAATCCTGCATTTTCTAATGTTTCTCCTCTTTGCCTAGTGGCGGTCCAGTGTTGAACTCTGTAGTAGATCTGCGGGAGTTTTGCTGGGGGGTCTGAAGGCCGTCTGAAAGCCGGGGGGTGGGGAGTGGAAGCTGGAAGGATTTGAAGGAGGAGGGTAGGGACTCCAACTGGCTCTGTGCAAGGGGATCTGTGTGCTGAAGGGGGCGCTGTGGTGGGTCTGCGACGGAGCAGCGCTGGGGCCGTCCATTTCTGTGAGGGCCTGAAGGGATTTTAGCCAGTGTGGAGGATTGTCGTCTTGAAGAGAGTCTAAACTGTTTCCTGAAGATGCTGGAATACCTAAAGAGAGAACAGAAAACAGGAGGGAAAATGGTGAGTCTGTAGAGGAAGAATAAGTAGTTCACCAAATTGAAAAGACAAAAGTGATTAGCTTATCCAAGAAGAAATGCAAAGAAATTATAATTTGAAGTTTCTTCCAAATAAAACCTTTAAAACCTCATTATGTTCCATTTATTCCCCGAATCCAGCAATTACTAAGATTTACTGTCACACAAACCCATGCCCCTCTTCAACTAGCGACTTAGTCCCCCATTGTCAGAGACAGAACTGCAAAAAAAAAAAAACCCAAACAAAAAACCTATTCCCCCCAAATTGAATGACTATATTTTTCCCACTGTGCTTGTCTTTCTCTAAGAGGGATACATAAACAAGATAGCCTTATAATAGAGAGCTTTATTTTTAAAAAGTGGAGTATGTTTCTTTTAAGACGGCTCAGATTCTTTTGTACTTTGAGGCCTATAAAATACACACATGCTGCCAGACGTGAACACCTACTTAGACCAAAAGGAGCAACCGAGGCACCAAACGCCTTACTACACAACGAGGCCGACAGCTGCACAGACTGCACAGCCCTGAGAATCAAACAGGCCACCCCTCACTTGGGGCTTTGTGGAAAGGAATGCACGTCCAAGAGACCTCTGCTTTGATCTAATCTGTGCTAAAAACCAAATGTAGGCTGTGAGTGGAGCTGAAGGGGATGAGGGAGTTACCTGTGATGATGGCTGGGTCTGTCCAGCTGCCAGGGCTGTCCCAACTCACGCTGTCGGTGGTGGCAGTGTTGGACGTTGGTGCACTGTGGTTGGCGTTGGAGGGGGAAGAAGAATTGGGCAGTCCACCAAAGTTGATGTTAATGTTGGGTAGAAGTGCCCTTAGCCCGTCCTGCCATTCCTTCATATTTAAACTCTCTACAGAACTGCTGTTGTCTGGGAGATTTACCAACAAAAAAATGAAAGATAAAAAAAAAAATAAAAGCTGACGTTAGAAACATATGTTGTTCTTTAGTGGTTAAACGGGAGAAGAGTTATTCTTTCTTTATTGAGCATTTAAAATGGGCTGTTCTAGCAAAATAAACTGGGTTAGGAATTTGCTTGTGAGCTCAGAGCCCCTGAAGTTAAGGGAGGGGAAACCTGCTCAAGGATCTGGAGAGGGAGCTTCTTATCTCTCTAGCCTCTTCACCACTATGTGTGGGCAAATCCAGTTCCAAGACTCAATGCTCCAGAACACAATCTAGTTCCAGTTATATTATGAAAATTCAGTTAGTAAGGCATTTAGCCAGCCGAGCTGATATACACTATAAAAAAATCAAGTCTGCAAAGTTCAATATAGGAGCTTATTTTGGGGTCCATTAAAGGGAAAAGAGAAATCATTGTATGAAGAATAAACATAAGCCAATATAAAAAGAATAATAATTAAGTTCTTCCTGATTATAAAACTGGCAATGCATTTCAGAGGACAAAGCAGTAATGAACAGGCTTTTGAATTTGAAAGGGGGATTTTTCTGTTAATCACAAAGACCAAGGAGGCAAGGACTGGGACACCTCTTGGATGGAATAATTTCCAACAGTTTGCTACTCTACTAGAACATCTCTACCAATTATTCAAAAGCTAAGTTCTGGAGTCCTACAGTTTCCAGGGCCTATTTATGAATAATGTCAAACATAAGACACTAACAATAAAAAGGCTTTTTATAAATTCTGACTAAGCTCAGTTGATGCACTACCATTCAGAATCCACACAGTATGACTAACTGGTGGTGGTACTGGGTAGACTCTAATAACTACTTACAATAATTGTTTTTACTGAAAATAGAAATGTGAATCAAATTACCAACTAGAAAAAAAAGCATAGAAAAATATTTCTAGTTCTACAGAATTAAGTCAACATTGAGAATGAGGAGGAGGAGGAACATGAGGAGGATGAGGATGATATTCTATCAGGGACAGTCTATGCCATTAAGGAATTTGGAATTTTCTTTTTGTAATTGCTTTGCACCAATCACTGGTCTGCGCCAAGTTTTATCAAGTTTCATCAAGTGAAGCATTTACTTTCACCTTATTAATAAAAAGAAAAAGTACAACTAAATCAAATAGAATCATCTCTGACTTTGACTAAGATGAAGATAAACTACTGTACACTATACAAACAATAGAAGGAAAAATCAATTCCTCAAAACAACTTTCTTTTTACAATTATCCTTCTCATAGCTACATATTATTTTACATTTGCATTGTGTCATCTAATTTACAAGGCACTCTCATAATTAATCATTATTTCATTTGACCCTCACAACAACCCTGTGAGGTAGGCAAACGAGGAGGAATATCTGCATTTCATAGATAAAGGAACAGACTCAAGAATAATTTGCCCAGTTCACAGAACTCATCATTGAGAACTTGAACCTTGGGGTTGTATTAAAATAAAAACAAAATATACCAAGCACTCTTTTTATCCGTTTTGTATAGACTATTAGTTGTTGTTGTTGTTGTTGTTGTTTTAAATGGGTCAAATATTTAAGGAAAAACCCAGGGGTCAGTGAGATATGAGATTAAAAGGAGGCAAAAAAAAAAAAAAGAAACACAGAAGCTTTATAGGTCTGTCCATTGGCCATGATTAGCAGGACTGAGAAACACTGTTCCTGAAAGAACAGACTAGACTCTGCAGCCAGGGAGGATGGGATGGGGGCATTCTAATCAAGGACACAACCCTAGTTCCCTAACTGAATGAGGCATAAATAAGATCACACTGATAACAGAATCCTAGAATACCTTCAGTTACAGGAAGGTTTGGTGTCTGGTACATTCTGACCTTTAAAAGCAGTCAAACTGACAGGCTGAATAAACTCAAAATGGTTTTTAACTAGACATAACCAAACTCTCACCAAAAGCACTTCCTTGGAGGGAAATAAAATTTCTCTGAATAAAAAAGATGTTGTAGAACCATATGGGAAATTTTCTGCAAGATAGGTAGCTAAGGCCATTGAGAAGTCTATGCAAATGAGGGGCTCCTCTCTTCTACTGAGCAGGGGAGAAGACCCTGTAACTCACTCAGACCAATCTGCTCTTTCCTTTTGCTTCCCATTTAGTGAAACATGAAATTAAAGGACACTTAATTCTGCATTAGCAGAATAACACTGGTATGTGTGTAAAATGTATTTAAAATGACTTTTAGCCTAAAGTCAAAAGACAATGAAGTAAGGGGTCTGTGAGAACTCGCTACTTCATGCTTGGTTTTGCTTTGAAACTAAGACTACTCTAAAAATATAAAGTCTTTCTTTTTTGAACAAAGGATATTTGTTTCTCCGATTTCAGACTAATAAAGTGTTAGGATGTTAGCTAGCGAAATTCATGAGGCATAAATAAGATCACATGATGAGGAAATAGTGAAGAACTTAGATCCTTCCAGATATACTAGGATTTTATGCTACTTTGGGAAATAATTTAGCTAGTTTATAATTTTTAATAATCTTGAGCAATAAAACAAGAACAACAACAACAACCCAAAACACATATGAAGGCATTTTGGAATCCTGAGAACACTGAGTGTGTGCTTTATAGTGAAGCAAAAGTGAGACAGGGAAATGGACTGTCTTCTTTACCTCTTGGAATGGGATCAGATTCCAAGTAGCTTAGAAGAAAATAGGTTAACTTCATTGTTTTCTCCACTGTAGTTAGGCAAGTGTTGGCATAAAGAAAGGGTAAGAGAGAGGCAATCTGTTAAAACCTAACCTCATCAAAACAGCTTACCCCAATCCAGTTGCACTTGAAATTGTCCCTTTACCCTCCCTGTACCCCCTGCCTCTGTTTTGGCTGTGGCCTTCTAGTAATTGCATTCCTTTAAGTATATATAGCAGTTTGTTTTGCAGTGCTGGGGATGGAACCCAGGGCCTCACACTTTAGGCAAATGCTCTACCACCAAGCTACACCCTCAGCCCCACAGCAGGGTTTAGCAATGTCCAACACTACTGATTATTTTGGACATTATTCTTTGTTGTGGGGGGTCTGTCCTATGCATTGTGGGGTGTTTAGCAGCACTGTGGATCTCTACCACAAGATGCTAGGAACATAGAGCCCCCAGTTTGACAACCAAAATTATTGCAAATGACACTGCAAATGTTTGGGCTGTGTAGGGGGTGAACTGGTAGGGTGGATGGCAAAATCTCTCCCAGCAGAGAACCACGATCAACACAAGGGAAGTTGGTTGCTTTGTTTGTAGGGCTCTACATAATTCCAACTGAGTACATATTTCCCCTTCAAAAAGTATGACTCTGACCAATGAGTCAACCTGATTTAAGTTCATTTCCCTTTATTTATATGAGAACTCACACTGGGAATTCAAAATATGCAAATCAGTAGGTCTAATGCAGAAAACCCATCTGCAGGCTGTACATTGCAGATGGGTTGCATAAGGCAGCTCTACAACTGACTGTCAACATAACCTTGGACATGTGTTCTACTTAGTCTTCTACCATTCCAGGACCCTACTTCATTAAGTAGGAATAACATCTGCCTTACTCTCTCATAAGGATTAAATGAAATAAGAGAAGAATAAGCAATTTGAAGCACATTCATTACTTGATGTCTAACAACAAATGCATCTCTAGTGGTCAACCCTGAACAGATGGTAACCTTTCCAATAAGCCAAGACAGGGGATTTCTTATTTGCCAGGAATTGGCCCTGTGCAAAAGTCTCTTCTTAGGAACTTGAGGATAACATCCATCATTCTCAGAGGTACTGTGTAGTCAACCTAATTAATAAACTCTCATCACCAAGACACTGCAAAGACAAATTAAGATGTAGGAAATACTTTAAATTTTCCATAAGGAAAGTTTGAGAAGACCAAGCAAAGTACAATGAAAATCAACTACTGAACACATTTTATATTAAAAATGATACTAATTTTATTTAAAGCATTTAATTAGAACACTACATTGGGGGAAGGACTGTTTATTGCTAATAAAGTTCAATGTTTTATGATGTTAAAAATTATTTTTATGTTATATCGACAGGTACAGTAAAACACTATTTTCAGTTTTAAAAACCAGGATGGTAGAGGGGGGTCAAATTATAATATTTTTCTTTTGGGCGTAGAACTCAAAAGACATGCCACTTAAAGTACTTTCAGGATGCTACACAACCACTCTTATTCTCTTGTGTGAGAAGTAAATGACCAGTTTCCTTGGTTTAGAGAATATTATGGTTAAAAATTTGACGGCTTGGGGCTGGGGTTGTGGCTCAGCAGTAGAGCGCTCGCCTAGCATGTGCGAGGCCCTGGGCTCGATCCTCAGCACCACGTAAAAATAAATAAATAAAATAAAGGTATTGCATCCAACTACAACTAATATATATATATATGTATATATGTGTATATATATGTATGAAAAAATTTGCTAGCTTATTGGTGGCCTAACACCTAACCGTTAATAGGTAAATCCTTATACACTGACTACATTGACAAATCTAGTTCTTAAGCAACAATAATAGAAAATCTGTATAAAACATATGTGTGAAGACTGCCAAGCTAAAAGGCAAAGCAATTCTTGACTGAGTGCCTCCAGTGTGGAAGGAGTGCAAAAGCATTTAAACCATCACCTTTGTTCTCAAGAAGCTTGAAGCTGTCCCAATGACAGTACATGTAAAGGTCAGCAAGTGCAGACTAAGCAACAAAAGAAATATCCAGAGATGTACATCACTAACAAATACCGAAAAAGTCCAGTAAAACAAGAGTCTGGTTGAGTACATATATGGAAACTTCCCGGTGGTCGAAGCACAGCAGCATTCAAGGAGTCAATTTTGGTTACTACACATGCTCCCTGAATCTGAAAATCTCGCACCAGGTTGAAACTATTTTTGGTATTTCTACTTAACACTGGACTAGACCAACTACTTACAGGAAATAGAGGGAAAGACATTATAAGCAATGACTACAGCACAAGATAAAATTAGGCTGTGTTCAGACATCATAAAACAGGAAAAGACAGTGATTCAGGCAAGTGCACATACAGAATGTTTCTTTACTTTCTGTTTCTCAGATTAACTGCTGCATCTTAATTATTACAAAATGCAAAACTACAGACAGCAAAATGTAGATAAACCTGCTCTTTACCAAAAGCTGTCACTGGCCACAAGCCAATGAGCTTTTTTGGTTTACATAAAATCTTTACCGGAAACAATGGAGGAAGTTGAGAGGGCAAGACGCTAGGACAAAGCATCCATCTCACCCCGATTCCATCCATTTCACACATTAGGGTATCATAGAAAATTCCATTTGAGAAAAAATATCCGCTGCTAAGAGGGTGAAGACAGAAGATCTCTGTAAAATGACAACACAAAGAGATAAAAACACACTGCAGAAAAGCCCTAAAGCCAAAGGCTATTCCAGGTATTATTTTCTACTAGTACATTTTTCTACCACGAGATTTGAATATTAAGCATTCTTGGTATTTTAATTGGTGCATTGTAACTATATATAATATTGGAAACCTTCTTGGTATTTTTGCCTCCATCTTCTTTTTGGTACCCCTCTCCCCGCCAGGTCTTTCATTAACTAAACCACCTTGATGCCAATGAATTCACAAATCAACAATGTCTCCAGTTTTTATGTTTGTGTAGGACAGCTGGCTCATATACTAAGTCTGAATCCTTAGGTTTCCATTATATCCTGTAGTACCTATGGCCAGAGACCTCACATTTCAGGTTAAACTGCTCTGTGAGAGTGGTCAGACACACCCCAATCGGAAGGTGTAACTGGGAGGAGTCCCAGTCACAAAATTTTCCTAAAGTTCAGTCTGTACTTCAGTTTTTAAGCCATATCTAATGGTTACTACATAAAGTCTCAATATACAACCTGATTGTCTTTATTTTATCTTCCCCGGTTCACTGTTGTCCTTTACAGTTCAAAATCAGATGCTCCTACTTCTTGCAATTGCAGCAGGGCACAGGGAACAGCCTATCTTAGTCCCTACACTCCCTGCCTCCCCCAGTCCACCTCACTCTATTATATATTATTTACTACCAGTTTTAGATTAAAGTCCATCTCCATACTACTTATTGCAAGAAAGTATAAGCTCCCTAAAATGTCTACCAAATTTCTAGGGTTACGTTTATTAAATAAAGGCAAGACCGATACTGTAGAGTTGAGTTGCAGGGGCATAGATAAAATCTTAAAGCCTAATAGGTACGAAAGCAAAGTTTAGACAAAGTGAAAATCTTTAAAAACTCAAAAGAAGATGGATCTGAGCAGATATAAAAGACAAAGTAATAGCCAAAAAAAAAAAAAAAGTCAAAAATCTGGATCAGCTAAATATGATTTATGCTATCTGGACTTTACTTCCTGTCATTCTCTCTGACTAGAACGCCTTCCTGATCTTCTCAATTTTTACTCTCTTCCAAAAGTCTGCCTTTTTTCTTCCACTCAGATCATTCCACATGACAGCACTTACGAACTGAACAACACTCAGTTGGCATGTAGCTCAGTGTCTTAAGATATTTTACATTCTTTAAGATGCAGACTGGAAGGTTTGACTTGAGAAGAGCTGGAAAGTGACTTTTCCCAACAAAGTCTGTTTAGTTCTTATCTGTATGATGCTATGAACAAATGGTTCTTTCCAAAAATCTTTCTGAAATCAGGAGGAAGTTTTGGGGTTCAAGAGGCCTCTGTACATGTAAACTGAGGGAAATGAGAAACACTATGATGATGTTCTTAAATGTTTCAGATGCCAAAACCCAAGTGTCTATACTTTTAAAAAAATCCAGTGGATTATTGTTGTGTTAATAAGGATTTTCCCCCTGGTACCCTTACCTCATGCATGCTATGTAAGTGCTCTACCACTGAGCTTCATCTCCAGCCCTTTCTAAAATTTTATTTTGAGATGGGGTCTTGTTGTATTGCTGAGGCTCACCTCAAACTTGCAATCCTCCTGCCTCAGTCTCCCAAGTCTCTGGGATTATAGGCATGTGCCACTGTATCCGACAATGAATTTTTTTTTTAAAAGTATTCTAATACTATGTACAGGGCAATAACCAAGGTGTACAAGATATATTTTACTCACTTTCTATTCTGCACACTATTCATTCACTTATCTGCACTTTTTGTACTTGATTACTTTCCAATAAGGGTTAAGAAGTGGCTTCATTTTACAAATGAGACAGCCGAGTAAACTCTGGTTGTTTAAAGAATTTGCCAAAGATTATATACAGTTAAAAAGAATGGAAGTCAGTAGTTAAAATCAGCGAACTCCAAAACATTTGTACCAACTAGTCATTGTCCTGGCAGGACTCATAAGCCAATTAAGGGGCTCGGCAGACAGGTTTAAGTAACTACAATGTGACAAACAGTAAAGACTACACTAAAATGAACAAAAGGCATAAATACAGAAGTGACCAATCCTGCCATTCTGCATGTAGGATCACCACTGACCAGGGGCCTAAGGAAGACAAGCTGACATGGAAGTAGAAAAAGCATTCCATGTAGAACACAGGGCAGTGCAGGCAGCCAATCATAAAAAGAAGGAATACTTTAAAACACAATCAGATGTCTTTTGCACAATGCACATTTTTCTCTTCTAGAATGTTCCTACAAGAATCTATAAACTATTTTGGAGGAGAATCAGATCCTCTGAGAGCTGGAAGACATCTTGATGATTTATTAAGGATCTAAGGAAGCAGAATCAAAGGAGAGATGTCCAGGTGTAAAGATATATGTAAATAAAAGTCATATATAAAATAAGGAAAGACTAAATTTAAAAATTTAATGCAAAAATACATTCTCAGAAGCAACACAGACTGGTTCAGATGATCTACAAGTTGTAAACAACAGAGCTAAATGAAGGAGAGGACCAAACAATGACAATCTACCTAAGAAATCTGCAAAGCCTAAAATGAGAAGTGGGGAAGGAAACACAGAAATGAGCACCAAACTGAGCAATGGCTATGGCCAAAGCCCTGTGGAGTGATCTAAAGATGACCACAGAAAGGTACAACCAAGGAGATGACACACCAATCACCAGAACAGTCATCAAAACAGGATTTGAGATACATGGAGGGTGTCAACTACATGAACAGCTTCTGAGATCAAAATCTGCTGTAAGAAAATAAACCTGATACATGTTCCTTACTGACCATCTGTCTCTCTTTTCCAAGGTGGAAAGGAAGGAATCTTTAATATTGGACTTCATTCTGATCAACAAACAACTGGATAGTGTCTGAGAAAATGCAAACCTTTGGAGTATATGACAGGGACAAAGAATGAGAATAACTGAACTTGAGTTCTTGGATGGCAGGCATCCTATTCCCAACTAGATTCTGAGATTCTGAAGTCCTCTTTGATTAGGTAAATAGTAGTTGAACCTGAACCTCAGTAGGTACATTCAAGTTACGTAAACAAATAGCCCTTGCTTCCAGGTTTTTTGTTTTGTTTTGTTTTTTAAAATAAAACAGCTTTCAAAAAAAAAAAAGATCAGAGAAAGGATAGGTGGGGGTGGTCCCTTGGCTACAGGGAATAGTGGTTCACAGGCCACAGAAGGTGTTACAACATATCATTCTGGCAACACAATAATAAAGAATACTAATAAGAAAATGAGAGCCAGTTGTATAGGTAGAATCTGATGTAATGAGATTTTAAAAGAAAGCTTAAAGAAGATATATCCTACCTGTATGTAAAAGTATCATAGTCCTTTGTGGCTTAAGGTCAGAATCCATAATGATCTGAGGCATACAAAAAATGCTGAAGGTAAGAAAAAGCTGTGTGTGAAATTATGAGAAAATTAAGAAAGGCCACTATTCAGCCTGATAACATAATATTAAGCCATGAGAAAAGACAGAGCAATGTAGTTTCGTGTTCATTTTACTCCCTTCCAATTTTATAAGAGTGTGATCTTTTACCAATAGCAAAGATTAAGCAACACAAAGAAGAGATTGTCAGGAAAGATATGAAAATGGTAAAAGAGCATCTACTCAATTTACCATTTCTAGGTACAAAATGGATTGTGCCCTAGAGTATTAATACTCACAGATGAGATCACAATATCATTGTTAAGAGAAGTCCCAGAAATAGAGGAAATGGCAGACTACAGAAGCCACATGCTTAGAATTAGTTCCTGAGAAGATTCTGAAACAGATTAGGGACTTGATAATGTCTTCAGAAATAAATATGACAGGTTTATCAACCACTGTTCCACTTTTTTTTTGGGGGGGGGGGGGGGACAACAGGTAGCATTTTGGATAGAACCCCAGCTCTCTTCCACCTAAAATAAATCTTGATTTTGAAATTCAACAGGTGGTCATGGAGGGAGCTTCTACTGATGACTGCTTAACATTGGAAATGTCCTCCTATATGCTGTGGCTTACTTTCTTTTCTCTTCTGCTGTCTGCCCAAATTACAGACTTTGCAGCTAGCTCCACTCCCATTCCACTGACACATCAATCCTAAAAGAGTGGAAAGGAGTGACTGATGAAAGCTGAAATGAATTTTTATAAAGAACCAATCATACCAAAGTAATTTATTCTCTGGATAGTTTCTCAGGATGTCAGAAGCAGCATAATGTATCTTGAATTCGACAGTTTCTGCTAAGTCCTCTGAGATTTCCTTTTGGGATGAAATAGTTAAGTATAGCATGGGTAACAATATTTAAATGATTTTACACAGAACTGAAAGGTACTGTGTTGACCTAAAGGTGTCTATGATTTTATGGTTTATGTTTGACTCCATGCTTTGTATTATATTTAACCCACAAAGTTCATTTAAATATGCAAACAAAAAAACAATTCTATAGATGATAAAATCAATAATGGAAACTACCTAACCTTAAAATTCTTGTATTCTTCACACAAATGTTATTAACAGTGTTATCGATAATATTTATCTTTTGCTTTATAATTAAACAGTCCATTTATTACACAAACTTATAGGAAGAGGATGTACAAATAAGATATACTCTAACCATGTCAAATTCAATCACATAAAGTTGAATATATATATACATTCAGATTTTTAAAAATGCATTAGGACAGAGCAGGATAAAAGAAAGCTAACTAGTGTATAAGGAAAAAGGTCAAGGGGCTTTATTAATAGGTTCATGAAACCTGATATGACAACTTGGGTAACAGAACTCCTAAAAAGGTAATATTAAGACCATGTAAATGGATGTGCAATGTCTAAATTAGCAATGATCTGACCTTGGGCAAACACAAATGGTAACCACTATGCCTCAGTTTCCTCATTTATAAATGGAGATAATACTCATCCCACAAGATGCTTTTATTAAAAAAATTCTATAAATGTAAAGATAGTAGCAATAAGAATAGTTTTCATGAAAAATTAAGATTAGCTGAATGTATGTGGATTATTCAAGTGTGAGCTTCTCCTTTTCTTTACTTTTGTAGTACAGGGGATGGAACTCATGGCTTCGTACATACTAGGCAAATACTCTACTACTAAGCTACAATCCTAGTCTTAGAGCTTCATGTTTTAAGAAAAGACACTGTCAAGTCCAAAATACGTGTAGAAGAGTACTAGACTACATGAAAACTGGATGTCATGTTACATGTGGAATGGATGTTTAAGCTACATCCAGGAAGTTACCAGAGAATGGTAACTGTCTTCACATATTTGATAAACTGCTCTCAAAAGGTACAAATGGGAAAAGATGAGAAGACTTTGGCTTAAAACACCAGGGAAAAATGTTAACAATTACAAGTTGCCCCCAAAACTTCCTACAAACAAGCTCCTAAAACAGCTCAGCAGTATGCATAGAGTTCTAAAAAAGCAGATTCTTTTTATGGTCTTTCTGAATTTTGTGTACGTGTTTCATTAAAAATTTGTCAACATTTTATATATAAATAGGAATAGGATGGTAAGAAAAGTGGTATGAGATAAAAAAATTTTAAAGGTGGTGATGGCTGGTGGGGTATTGAGAAGAACACCTGAAAAAAGCTAAGAGGTGAGTTTTCCCAATTCAAAAGTTTAAAAAAAAAAAAAAAGAAGAAGAAGAAAAGGAATAATCACACAGTGAGGAGTTGTGGGGGAGGAAATCTTAACACAGAAGGCCACAACAGAATCCAGAGGTAAGTTATAACTCATGTGCAAATGAGTTCCAAATGCTTCCAGAAGTCCTGCTGTAACACAAAGCAGATCTGTGCTTTGCAGAACTCCAGAAACATCCCGCTCTCAAACACTAATTCTTATTCAACAAATATTAATTGAATGTCTACTCTGGGCCAATTTCTCTGGAGTTCCAACAGTTTCCTAAAAGTCACACTGTTGTGCTTGTTTTCTTTCTTTACTGAGTCACTAGAGGTTGGCCATTTTAAAGAAAGTCAGTGATATCTTTTGGTTGTTTACTGCCAACAGCATATTTTTGTTGGGGTAAAAATTTCTCTTCAGGCTTGCATTCAGATCAAAGTATTTTGAGCCTTTGCAGCAATTCCCCTGATGCTTATATGTCTACTGAAATTCTTAAGATTTTTGATGTTCATAATTTTCCAAATTAAAAAATTTCCAAATTATTGAAGTTATTTAAAACATCAAACCAGTTCTTCACTGTTTTTATTACATAGCTTACTTTTATTTCAATATTGAAGATGTTTCATCTTTTTCTAAAAGGAGGGGTCCTATCAGCATAGAATTATTTTATTTAAATCAAAGTCACAACAATCCTAAATAAGAAGACTAAAATTGTTCATTTTTTCCAAAACATGATTTTAATTGATAAATGCTTCATAACCCAATTATGAGTTTCATGTTTGGATAGTATTTTTAGGCCTTAAAGAAATAGTTTGTTTAATTTCAGAAAATAATTATTTCAGAAAAGGTTATAATTTCCCATTATTTTATACTAAAACTAAATGAGTATAGTGGTAAACATTTTCAATATATCAGACCAATCATATCTTTAAAAGAATTCTTTCTCATTGTACAAGTTACCCAACTAAGGGATATTTATTTCAGGTTTGTCTTAAGACTGGTTTTTAAAATATTTTTTTTCTAAATTTGACTTAAATATGTGATTTAAGAGAAACAAAAGACTGTAGAAAACTTAAAGGCATATTACTAAGTAAAAGAAGTTAATCTAAAAAGACTATATTCTATATGATTTCAAATACAAGACCTAGAAAAGGTAAAACTATGAGATAGTAAAAAGATGAGTTGTTGCTAGGGATCAGAGAGGAGAGAAAGTGAGACAGATGAGTAGGAAGGGCATAAAGGATTTCAGGGCAGTAAAACTATTCTGCATGATACTATAATGACAAACACAGGTCATTATACATTTTTTTTTTTTTAAGAGAGAGAGAGAGAATTTTTTTTAGTATTTATTTTTTAGTTTTCAGCAGACACAACATCTTTGTTTGTATGTGGTGCTGAGGATCGAACCTGGGTCGCAGGCATGCCAGGCGAGTGCACTACCTTGAGCCACATTCCCAGCCCCATATACATTTAACTAAACCTACAGAATGTATCACATCAAGAGCCTAACGCCCACCATGGTCTATGGGTGATAAAGGCATGTTAATATAGGTGGCTCAACTGTGGCACTCCTTTGAAGGATGTTGATAATGGAGGAGGACATGTGTGAGGGCAGGGAGTATATGGGAAATTTCTATATTTGCCATTCAATTTTGCTGTGATTCTAAATCAACACTAAAAAATAAAGTATTTAAAAAAAAACTATTTTGCTTTTTCTTCCTTCTATTTATTCATATATAAATGAAACTTTTGCTTCCAATTTTCAAATGATGTCTCAATCTTAAAAGTCCGTATCTATGGAGACTCTTGAGCTCAGGACAATATCACAATGTCCTAGTATTAACTACTCTAATGTTAATGCTACAGAGCTGTAATTATTAAACTGATTATGTATGTCACAAGTAGTCCTATAATAATACATCCTGTCCAGTCCTACATAGGATGATACTCCTGTGGAGGACATTATTTTAAAAGACTCTGATGCATTCAAAGACTTACATGCTCACCAGCTAAAGGGCTCTTTGTTTAAAAATCACTTAAAATATACATTTATTTAAATATTCATCCTTAGCTATGGTTATTATAGTTGAATTTATAACAGATTGAGAATTGGTTCTGTCAAGACTATCTCTGGCAATCAATGTTGAATCCTATTGAGAAAAAAGGCAGGAGGAAAGAGAAGGAAGATCAGATGAATACATTATTAAATATAAATCAGAAATTATAATTCTTATTTCAGACATCCTGGAATTTTATTCTGATTTACGTTTTAGTGAAAATAATTAACTATATAAAAAACACATTTATGAATTTTAGTTATATTGTTTAGATGTGTTAGATAAATTTTACTTATCCACCTCTTTTTTTTGTTCCCAAGTGTTAGGTAGTTTTTAAAAGGGTGAGCATCACCTTAAAAATGGGGTCAATTAGGACTGGGCTGTGGCTCAGTTGTAGCGCACTTGCCTGGCACTAGGTTCGATTCTCAGCACCACATATAAAGGGTGTAATGGATGTCTTATCAACAACTAAAAAAAAAAAAAAAAAAATTAAATGGGGGTGAATTAAATGATGCAAAACTTAAAATGTAAAAATCTTCACTGATTCAACTTTTAACAATGTAGTGATTGTTCCTCAACCAACTCCAAAAACAAAAGTATGCCTTCTGTTAAAAATTCTATTTTGATTTAAAAGAGTGTGAAGAGGAAGAGAATAAAGAATATGGTCACTTAAAATCAAAAGCCAGTTTGGAAATAAGCTAAAAAGCTAGAAGAATGATTTGGAAGGAGATACAGGGTCTAGTGACTCTGGTAACCGAGTAGACACTCCAAAAGAACACTGAACAGCTGGATGGAGGAAGAGCTCTCTTCTGTTAGAGGGAAAATTCAGGCTTGTCTAGGATCCAACAGAGAAATCATGCAGGTAATAAACATTAAGATCTAATTGTGACCTCCCTATTAAATGTTGTAAGTTACATGGAAAAAGAAATGATTACTTTTTTTGTCCAAAGAAGGAAAAAGAAACTGGATGAGCACAGCTATCAGAATGGGACTCAGGTGATCAAGAATTGAAAGATTTTTTTTATTAAAATAAAGCTTGAAGGGCTCTGTATATTTATTCAGAGATTATTTAAATCAGTGCTAGTTTTAGTATTATGTTTTATTCTAATGAAATAATAACCTATCACTTAAAATACACGTTTTAGAGTTTATACCTTAAAAGGACCGACTAGACCAAAACTCAAGGAATGTTACAACTGTGAGACCAGTGGACGACTATGGTTAGGTTTACTAGCAAACAATTTAGAAAAGAGAAAAATACATATCTGGTAGCAAATCTTTCTCTAAATTGGGGCCTTAGGGAAGTAAGGCATGTAGATCAGCAATGAATTTTATGTGTGTGTGTGTATATGTATATATGTGTATATATATATATATATATATATATATATATATATATATATATATATATTTTTTTTTTATATATATATATATTTTTTTTTTTTTTTTAAAGCAGTGTTCGAGATTGATCCCAGGTTCTTACACATGCTAGGCAAGCATTACAACAATAAATGTTAATAAAAACTATTATTTTAATAGAGAAAATGTAAAAGGCATGTAACCCAACACTCAGCTTATGGCCAATGAGAAACCTTCCTATTTGGTTGCTGAAGTCCTAACCCATCGCTTCCTTTACCTTTAGCTGGGGACTCAACTTACAGACACAATAAAGGAAAAAATAACCAGCTTTGGGGAGTCAACAACTTCTTGCAAATGGCAACATATTACATGATGAAGTTTAAAAACATCCTAATTAAGTTCCAAATCACAGTGTTCTACTCCAAGACTAATAACAGAGTATAAATAAATTCTGGCAGTCTTTGGGACAGATCTCACCATGTTAGAAAATAGCACTAGGTTACAAAAGTTGATTGCAGTCAGTCTTGATTTTCGTCTTGGAGATGGTGATAGTTATTATCATCTTTAAATCCTCATGGAGCTTTCCCTGTTTCTGTATGCTGAAAACAACAACCTCTTTGATTGGAAAAATAAAATCAGTAGATATGCTATCATTCAACATGATATAGTGCAGGGCAGTTCTTCTTGAAAGTTGAATCTGAAATCACACCATTAGTTTGGGTGTAGTGTATTTTGGTGCCATTATTTTTTCCCCCTTCTTTATTTTGTAATATTAAGGATGTCAGCAGTCTAGCGGTTATGCCTGTTGGTTCTTAACTGCTCCTAGGTACTAGAGAAAAATCCTAGGTAAATTAAATTCTACCTGTTTTACTCTTTATTTTTCTCCTGACACTGGGAATTAAGTAATTAAGTCTTCATGAAGAACAGTTGCAAGGTTGTAGTTTTTATCCTTCCCAAAGTTACTCTAAGATCACTGGGCCACATTTAACATAAGGTTGACTTGACCATACCTATCAGTCTGTGGACATTTTGAAAGACATAAATTCGTATTATATGCACTGATTCATAGTTGGAAGTCCTTAATTAGAGAAAACTGCTATTATAACTAAACTGTAAGAACAATGTTTAGGGAAGAGATACATCCTTAATTTTGAAGTTCTTTTTTCCACTGAATTCTATGTGTGAAAACAAATTCATGTGGTAAAGGCTAAAGGAACTTTAAATTGCTGCTAGAATGTGGCTAGGGGTAAACCACAATTCTTCTGAGCCTTGTTATCATCATCATCATCATCATCATCATCATCATCTGATTTCTAAAAAGTCCTGTTAAAGATGGTTATCTATCAGCACTCTCAAGTTTCATGACCTCAATACAAATCTTGTATTCTTAATTATCTTCTGTAGGTTTTTCCAAAGAGTGTGACATGGGATGGATATCCTTAGTGTGAGAAGAATTTGATGAGAAAAAGCTATGAAATATTTGTTTAGATAAAGCATGACCAGGGTGAGTTGGGCACCAGTAATGTAACCTCACTACATCTAAACAGTCTTTCTTTTGTTAAAAAACAAACTCAGAATAAAAATATTGATCCTGAACATGTAAATAATTGAAATATAGAAGGAATAAACAAATGAGAAGTAACAGAAAAATGGCCTAGACTTTTTGCTTTGCTGTATTTGTTAAGGGGAATTTAACTGAAAACTACTTTATATTAAAAAAAAACCAACAATATAAATGCACATATGTACATGTACACATACTCCAACTCACATGTATGGAACCAGTCTTGTCTTTTCTTTTTTGTGGTACTGGGTATGGAACCCAGGGCCTTGCACAAGCTAGGCAAGCGCTCCATCACTGAGCTACACCCCCAGCTCTATTTCTTTCTTATTTTTCAGACAGGATCTGGTTAAGTTGCCTTGGCTGGCTTTGAACCTGCAATCCTCCTGCCTCTCCCTTCCCAGAACCTGAAATTACAGGCATGCTCTGGGAGAGAACTAGTCTTCTAGATTACTTTTCTTATACAATGCTAATTAAGTATCATAGAGATAGTAAAATTGTCATTACCATTTCAAAACTACTCTGAGGATTGCTTCAAACATTTTAACCTACTCAGAAAAACAAATTTTATAAGGGTCTCTTGCCCAAAGCTCCCTGCTTTTCTATTTTTATTTTTTTGGGGGGGAGGGTACACATTTGTTGCTTTTCTATTTTTATTTTTTTGGGGGGAAGGTACACATTTGAATATTTGAAGGTTTGCCATTTGCCTTTCAGCCTAATGGGTAAAATAATAAGTCTAGATGCAGCTATTATCATACAGCTCTAAAAAGGAAGGGGCCAAAATTCTCACAGGTTATTTATTCTACTACTTTGACAGAGAAATAATTTTAAAAATAGTAATGGGCCAATGAATTCTATTTCATGTGAACAGTTAATAGTTCAAATAGTTAATTCTATTTTATGTGAATTCCACCTTGATAAAAAAAAAAGAAAGCTACTGGATACTTCCAAGGCATTATAAATTATATGGAGAGAAAGCTTTGGGGGTGTTTCTAATGGGTCTGAACACCAAGCAGGAGCAGGAATGACCAAACTATTCTAAGTATATTATGTTCCAGATTAGTTTGGAGCTTCAACAAACCTTTAGAATAACCTTAAGCATGTGAAATGGGCTACAACAGAAAAGTCAATAGTTGCACTAGGAAGGGTGACCAAGAGGAACCTGGAGGAAAAGGATTGTTCCCAAAACAATTTCAAGCTGTTTTGTGAACTTCAATGTAATTTAGAACTTCTATGTAATTCAATTTTCAAGTGGCTTGAACAACTTGGGCTTACCACTGGGCACGGTCCACAATCACAGCATCTCAGGTGGTTGAGGCAGGACCAAGTTTGAGGCCAGCCTCAGCAATTCAGTGAGACTATACCTCAAAACAAATAATAGAAAGATCTGGAGCTATAGTTCAGTGGTAAAGTGCTCCTGGGTTCAATCCCCAGTACAAGAAAACAAACAAAAACAAACAAACTTGGGTTTACCACCTCCTGTTTTAGGTACCTAACAAGTGTAAACTAGATTTCTGTATAACTCAAACTCAGGATAGACTCTTCAAAAGACCATGAAATAGGACAGGGGTTTGTGGCTCAGTGGTAGAGTGCTTGCCTAGAATTCATGAGGCACTGGCCTCGATCCCTGGCACCACATAAAAATAATAAACAAACAAATTTTTGGTATTGTGTCCATCTACAACTAAAGACCATGAAATAGAATTAATTCTTAATGAATATCCTTAATAAATCTTGAACTATCAAGAGCTGATTCTATAGAAATAGCTCCTAAAAGAGCTATAAATTGGTGTGACCAGCAATTTGGGGTGGCTAGATTGATATTCTTGGAAGTAAACCACAGACCAGAAAGGAGGTCTAAGGAGCGTGGTTTCTCAAGCCATCAGCATGATTTTGCAACATGGTATTCTCGAGTAATGATTTACAATTTGAAGCATTATCATTTTCAAATTTCACAGTTGATATCTTACTGATGTATATGGAAATAAGCCCTGTGAATTTTTAAATAACTTAGTGCCTGGAAACTAAGATTGCTTCCAAACTAGTGATATTTGCTGTTGATATTAAATATATCTTCATCCCTGCCCTACTATATCTACAGCAGTTTTCCTATAAGGTTATATTCTAAGTAAGCAAACTACAGACTTGTCCAATAATTTGGAGATTTTATTTATTCACATAGTATGTTATCTTGGGGGGAGTGCCAAAATATTTTTATAACCTAACTTCTCTTTTCTACTTTACACCAATATACTACTTTTCATGAAAATCTACTATATACATAAGGAAGAATGGCCTCATCCAACTACATAAGAAGAGATCCTTTCCCTTTGTAAGTAGGAAAGCCTATGCGGGTGGGGAAGGGAGCTTTCTATTTTGCTTGTGAGACTGGCAGAAGCTGGCTCACCTGTAACATGAGCTCCTCAACCTTCAGACTCATCATATCCCAGACCTACCACTCTATCTTAATCTTTCACTTTGTAAGTAACATTTCTGCCAATTCCTTGCACTCACTGGACTTACTTGTGCCTATCTATTCTCATGTCTGGCTTTTCCCAGCCCCTCCCCAGCACTCTGCTTCCATGACTTCCTATTGTGCTTTGAGAAAAGAAGTTTGCTTTGAATCATTTCAACTGGAAACCTTATTCAGGATTCTCTGGTAATACCACACTTCCTATAATTTTCTTTCATACAGACTAACTTCCTACTCTCACAAAAAGACAAGAGTGGGGACAGGGTAGAGAGCATAAAGGGTTATAAAAGCTAGGCTTCTTACTAACCCCCAACACTAGTTAGACATTGGACCACCATTCTTCCCCTGCTTCTCACCCATCGTTTAGCACTATGAGGTCAACACACTGACCAGTCTCCTTATTTGCTGTTCTTTTAATGGATGTATTTATGTATTTACTGCAGTGTTGGGAACTGAACTCAGGGTCTTGCACATGCTTGGCAATTGTTCTATCACTGAACTCTACCCTCAGCCTTTGCCATTCTTTTTAACAACACTAACTTATTCTTTATTCTCATTAAATCTAAAATCATTAAACTCCCTTCCACATGACTCAGACCATTGGTTCACAGAAAACTATCTCAGTGGACTCTTCCTGACCATGAGATTAGGTATTTTAATATTGTCTTCCTAAACATCTTTATATCCATGTCCTCTTCATCTTCTAACCAAACTCAATATTTGCTTTTCTACTCCTGATGCTTTGTGCTAAACCAGAGGAACACACAAAACTACACAAATGTGGACTCTTTTTTATAAACACTTCTAAGTGGACCCATATCTTTACACAGAAATTCTATATTTCAAAGCTAAAAAATCTCTCCCAACTCAACTCTTTCACCTTCATTCTCAAATAATGCATTCTAATAATTATTGCTATAATTTGTCCTCATTTTCTCTAATCTTGCTTTCTTTTCCCCTAGTCTTTTAACTGCCCTGACACATGATGGGAAAAGGTACATCTCATTTCTCTAAAGATAAATCACAACTTCATTTCAAGGGTTATTTCCTTCTACCATCTGCAGAGGTACGTTTATCCTGCTGAATTGGCCTCTCTTGCCTTCACTACTGTCAGTCTCCTCTTCTCAACTGTCATATGTCCTTATGGGTCTTTTCCTTAAAAAGCAGTGTCTCCTAAGCTCTACCACCCATCTAGTTAACACTACGTTTTCCTTTTCACCTTCTTACCAAATTTCTTAAATAAGTAGATATTCATATCCTTCACATTTCCTTGACTAGTTCCAGGAATCTGGCTCCCTCTCCTACCTTTATATGAAAGTTGGGTCACCAGAGATCTGACAGTCAAATCTAAAGTCCCTTTCTCAGATCTCATGCTTTCCAATTTCTAGGTCATAATTTCTTCTTCACCCCAACTATTACATTGTAGCCCAGGCCGACCTCACTCACTCTGCCCAGCAATGGCACTGCTTTCTAATTTGTCCTCACCGTAGTCAAACACATTATCCAAATTACTTTTCTTAAAAACACTATAACGAGTTAGGCAAGGTGGTGTACACCTGCAATCCCAGAGGCTCCAAAGGCTGAGGCAGGAGGATCCTGAGTTCAAAGCCAGCCTCAGTAACTTAGAGAAGCCCTAAGCAACTCAGCGAGACCCTGTCTCTAAATAAAATATAAAAAGCTCTGGGGATGTGGCTCAGTGGTTAAGCATCCCTGGATTCACTCCCCAGCACCTCTCCCCCAAATGCTATAATGAAGCAACATCTTTGCCAAAACCCCACAGTTCTCTACCTCTACCATATCAAAGTGGAACTCCCTTTTTCAATATTCAAGGCTCTCAGCGCTTGACTTACCTACAGGACCTATACAACTCAGCGAGTGTATTTCCTTACTGTCCTTCCCTTCTAACTCCTTTGCACCATGCTAATTTCTACTTCTAGTCTGTGGTTCAATCCTCCCCCTTTATTGTACTGATCTTCTTCTGCTTTCATTTTAAATATAAATCATCTTTGAAAGTCAGAAAGTCCCATACTCTTTTCATGAAGCCTCTCCTTATATCAGCTCACAAGAACTTCTTTTCTTTACTATCAGCATATTTGATATTTTTCACTAAATATTTACATGTATGAACACTTTCATATCTTACTGCCACTTACTCATTCAGAGAAGGGCATAGCACTAAAGTGAAGAAAGACAAGACTGACACCAGATAATCTGACTTTGCCAATTTTGGAAAATAAAAGTGTGTGTGTGTGTGTGTGTGTGTGTAATTGTTTGGCATTATTACTTCTTTAAAAGGCTGGCTGGGTGCAGTGACATACACCTGTAATCCCAGTGCCTCAGGAGGCTGAAGCAGGAGGATTTACAAATTTGAGACCAACTTTGGCAGCACAGCAAAGTTCTAAAGACTCAGCAAGACCCTCTCTAAAACATGGAAAGGGGGTGGGGAAAAAAAAAGATTGAATTGTATTTCCAATTGTATGATATCACTTAAACAGATTTGGGGACACTTTACAATAAATCATAAACCAGGGGATGGGATTGTGGTTTAGTGGAGGAGCACTCGTCTAGCACGCGCGGGGCCCTGGGTTCGATCCTCAGCACCACATAAAAATGAATAAATGGAAATGAAGATATCGTGTCCAACTAAAAAATAAATACTTTTTAAAAATCATAAACCAAAAATCCAAAACATTACAAATCAGCATAGGATAAATGGTACCCCAGTTTGTCTGCATAAATAATAATCTTCATTTTTGTAAGATTTCAATACAGCTATTTGTTCCTTTCTCTTGACTTTCTGCAGCAATGCCTCTGTGGGTGTACTTCCCACCTTCCTAAGGGCCTGTGTCACAGCAGAAGAAAGGTCTGGCAATCTTGAAGGTACTTGGAATAAGATACAAATAGGAGCCATGTCAGTAGAAATGTGCACAGACAAATGCATTAAAGTTGATTTTTTTTAAAGGAACACAACACGTATATAGAAGGCTTCAGTTATTTCCCAGAACACTAAGTAAAGATACATGAGCATACACACACTTAAATAAGAATAACGAATATATGTTTTTCCTATTAAGGTTTTTTCACCTCCTACAAATTATCAAATATTTGAAGTAAAAGTATTCAATATCCTTTGTTGCCACTGTTAGAAAGGTTACTGAGAGATGAACAATGAAATGAATCTGGACTGTTATGACTATTCTTATTAAAACATATCAAGAGCTGACCTGATAAAAACAATGTGAAAATACAATTGCCACTGGGCTCATCCTTGATGACAGGATGTACATTTATTTCATTCAGCTTTGTATCCTTCAAGATCTAGCTCAGGTCACTACACAAAATCAGTACTCAAATATTTAATTAAAGCTTTGTGAAAATAAGGGGAGAATACACAAAAATATCCCCTGGAAAAACACAATGCAACAGTAGAATGAGAAGGAAAGCATTACTAATCAAAACATTTTTTTCTAATGGGATCTTTAAGAAAATGTAGTCAAGAAAGAGGCACTTGATATTATATAACTAAACTCTTTCAGTGCAAGACTATTTTCTACAGTGGCACCAAAAACTTTTCAAGGCAACAGTTAATCCCCCCTTTTTTATTTCTTTGAGGTGCAGATGGGTGTCAACAAACCCCTTATAAATCTAGTAACTAAAGATTGTCTCTCTCTCTCTCAAAAAAAGAATAGATGGGTACATGCACACAAATCCACAATTTTGTAGCTTCAAAGAGTTCTGGACTCCAGGTTAAAATTCCTGTGTTAGGAAAAGACTAGTCGCTTTATAAAGGTTAAGGATGTACAAATGTGTGTGTGTGTGTGTGTGTGTGTGTGTGTGTGTGTAAACTTTTCCTTGCAAAAGATGAACCGAAACAAACCTGAAGCTTTTTAGAATTTCTCATTCTTTACCATCATTTTGGTTACAATTTGCTAGTCAGGTGAAATGGTGCTTGAGCATAAAATTATGGCTGACTTTTAATACTTCTAAGGAAACATATTAAATAAACTATTAAGTAAGCAAAAAGATAAGGCCTTACAAAGTGGTCTTGAAATTCATCAGTGAATTTAAGGATCACTTTTAGACATTCCTTATAAAAATTTGGAAATTGGAGTCTTACTATCTCAAGAAGCATTTTCCTTATTGGTGGTGTGCCTGGAAGCAGGGAGAGATGAGCAGCAGCAAAGGGACTGCTTTGGGAATCTATTCAGGACTCTGGGAAAGTCTGGGTAAACTTCAAGACAGCTTTTCTATACAAATTATGAATGGAAAAAAGAAACAGAAACAGAAAGATCAGGAAAGGAGGTTTGTTTAACAGGTATCTCTCTCAACACTGAGAAGTAAGTAAATAAGAGCTAACCACCTGCTATGGCTTTGTAAGAAGATCCAGGAGATGAAAAGCTTACATTGAAAGCTATGAGCTGATAAGCATCATGACAAGGAGACCATGTTTTGTTAACAAAGTGAAGGACCACTTGCTCCGCAGGAAATAATTGGCAAAGTGTTAGTCTTTTACAACAAAAATGAAAATCATAATTAAATTAAGCTATAATTAAAGACTGATGTTTAATAAGTCTACTGTATTTTACTGGATTTTCTTAAAATGCTGGCTTAAAACCACTTCTAAATGAAAATCAGAAATTGGTATTCATGTGGAGTTTCATAAAAATAACTTAGATGGCTAGATAATTAGTTCCTTCTGCATCCTCAGGTAACCAAATCTCAGGATATTAAGTATAGATTTTGGTTTACCCAACTATACTTCAGGATAAGGCCATTTAATTTGTTGCACTATATCTAGAAAAAGTAATCAGATCTTACATAGAGTATAACCCCCAAATTCCAACTCCAACATAACAATAGCATCATCTACTAATAAGCAGATTTTATTATTTAAAATCTCTAGCCTTTTTGGTATTCATGACACCCCTCTTGTATTTTTTTTTTTTTAAACAAATTAAGGCATACTTTGTTGTTGTTGTTGTTGTTAAATCACAATTGTTTTGATTTTCCCTTTCTTCTTAGATGCTGCTTCACATAGGCAGAATATGATCATGTTTTCTAAATCAGCTTTTGTCCACTGCTCCAAACTGAGTTCAGTTTTCTTTTATTATCAGTTTTAAAACTATTTCAAGAAATTTTGTATTATCAAAAACATCACTTTACATTATCCTATAAAGTACTCCACTATTTTCTGTGATTCACTAAAATATCCATTTACAACTTACATGGACTAATTTTAGAGGACACCCAAACTTTTCTCTTCTACTTTAAGTCTCATTTAGGTCAAATACTTACAAAGACTTATTCCACATTTCAGGTATTAAACAATGAAATTTCCAAACAAATATCCCACCAAACTACTGTTTGTTCAATAAAAATGTTATACTACTTTAGTGGCTACTCACATACAATGTTCATCCCACATTCAAGTTTCTGATAAATCAATTAGAAGTTGAAATTGTGTTTTTGAGGCATTTCCTGGTATACTAGGCAGTGCGTTAGGAAAGAGATTATATTGCATTTAGGCCATAATAATTATCTTTTAACCATCTATTTTATAATTAACAACCATTCAAAAATAAAGTGCAAATGTGCAAATGAGAGAGAACAAAACAGTTTCTACACATGTAATGCATAATATAAGATATAAATCTAGGTAACTGAAAACAATTGCTGACAACATCCTTCTGAGCATTAAATGACACCAACCAAGTTTGTTTTATATGTATTCTTTCTTCTCAAGTATTCAAAGAATGCAATAGACATTATCATCTCAATTCTCAAATTAGGATATTACCATTTTTTTTTCACAAATCAGAAAACAAAGAACTATCATTACCTTTGTATATTTTCAGTTATAGAGCCAAAATAAGAACAATTCTAGCTAATCTCATCTGGGATCTTAATTAGTATTATAAGTTTATTCATATGAGTTAAAAATAGCATCACTCATGAGAAACAATGCCAAAATTATTATGCTAATAAATTATGTTAAAGGCCTAATGAAGAAATACTTTAGCAACTATGAGGTAACACGCTAGTTGTAGGCATGAGGAACGTTTATATTGGCTCTTTTGGGTGTATACATTAAATGCAAAATCAGAAAGGAATCATGCAAAAATCCGGTTGCCCATGCAAGCACCCCAGAGTCTAATCCTCTCCTCTCAGTTCTGTTGTCAGGCCACAGTAGTGTGGAGACTTGTAGGCTGCTGTCCTTGTTGTAATGAATGGGAAGAGGCTGACAGTGGCATGGTCGAAACCTTCACCTCTTCTTCCCCTGTGGAAAAGTCAGTCATGGTCTAGTTATGGGTGACTAGATTTGTTAACAGTCCCTTTAAAAATGATTTCAAATATTTGGAATACTGATACATATATAAAATACATGCTTAATGGTTGGAATCCGGGTGTGAAACAAGACACGAATTCTAGAATTTAAACTTTTCAAGTACTTAGAAAGTAGTTACACTCTAAACACACCCTTAATTTTAATGCTGTCAGAGATAAGATCAAATATAGTAGATTTAGATTACAAATATACTACCAAAAGAAAAAAGAAAGGAAGACAGGGCAGGAAAGCCATTCTTTTCCAAGCCAATTGGACGCCTTATAAACAGAGATACTCCTAATGAGAAATATTTTATGAAAAAATTAAAAATTGATTCACAGGAATGAAAAACTCATTTTTGAAAAAATTATAAGTCCATCTTTTAAAAGCATAAGCTATATACATTAGGAAAAGATGGAAATTATAAAGATTAAATCAATAAATTAACATATAACATGAAAACTTAATGTGTACTTTTGAGGTACCAGAAAAATATTAAAATGCTAACAATATATTGATCCAATTGACTGAAAGTAAGATGACTACTTTTAGGTCAGAGAACTACATATGAATGAAATCAGTTCTCCTAATTATAACTGATCATTATTTCACTAAAAGTGAATGGTTTCACATATGACTCAAAATTCAATCAAGTCACTGTGAAAGCAGTTGATATAGAAACAAAGAAAATTTAAAGAAAAATGCTCTCATAAGTAAAATTAGAATTAACAAAACAGGAAAAAAAATCCCAAGTCTAAACAATTTCAAATATTTTTTAAGTATATCTTGAAACAACAAAACATACAGACTTAGACTTACTATTGTTTTCCAAATAATTTTTAACATTATGGAATAAAAACATCTTGGCAGAGAATTCTTTAGAATAAATCTGCAAAATTACATTTGGAAAGATAGCTTAACTGACAAAATGTAGACAAAGAGTGTTTCAATCCATAGAACAGATTAGTTCAGTTCTTCAATAAATTGGCAAACTTCCTACAAATCCCAAATACATAGCAAGAAGACTGGTAAAACAAAACTTTAGACTAAAGTTCTTAGGTAAAATCATGGTATTAATGAGAACTAAGCTAGAGACTGATTTTCATCAAGTCAATAAACTTCATTCAATTTTGTTTTTATTTGTTTACTATAGGCCCTGAGCTGGGCCAATTTGTCTCATGAATAAATACTATTGATAAAAAGGGACTTGCAAGTATGTGAGAGCAAAAGTCAATTACTATGGGAAGAAAGCCAAGTTAAAGTACATGCCAGTGATCTTCAATTGTGAAGGAGAGCATCAGTGTTGTAGTGCAAAAACATTTGCATTATTGAATTTGAGGTCTGGGTTCTTATGCTAACTCTACTACTAATTGAATGTGTGACCTTTAACAAAGTAGTTAAGCTTCCTAGAATACAGCTCTGCCATTCCTAAAATGAAGAAACTGGACAAGATAAGTCACTTTTTACAACAAAAGCACAGGGTTCCAATAAAAAAAAAAAATCTAAATGAATTTATTATAACTGCCCACTAATCAAAGTTCCTCCCAAGAATATTTAAATTTTTTTTCTAAGCTTAGCAAACCAGACGGGCAGCTAAGAAAATGCTGCTAAAAAGATTTCACCTAATTAAGGAAATAACTTTAAAAACAAAAATGTTTTCAATTAGATAAAGGAAACAGAAGCTGAATTTCTGTCAAACCTCTGGTAACTGTTCTTCCCATGATAGGTTTCAGATACATCACTTTTTAATGATTAACTGAAACAAACCAAAAATAAAATTTAATACAAATATGTAATACACAGACATGAAATCTGTAATGATATACAGGTGGCTGCCAACTCTGATTTGCTCCAACAGTTAGGAACCCTATTTTGCCCTTCATACCTAAGGAATAAAATATACATGCTGTTCCCAGTGTAGAATTAGTTTAGAATATTCTTTATCTTAAAGTAGCAAGCCCCACTGAAACAGTATGGAGTCTTCATTACTAAAGCATTTAATGAATAACTACCCTATATGAGATACTATGATGATCACTACAATAGTTCACTTTCAATAGTTCAACTCAAGGACAACTGAGTTCCAACTGCAGATGGGGAGACAGATATCACCTAGGTATAAACTGCTTCAAATTAGACACATTGAAGAAGTATATAGGTTTTCAGATTTTTTACTCTGTCATAGTTACTGAAAATCCTAAATCATCTAGCTGCAATGATTCAATTATTCTGCTTTTAGGCTTAGCACATTCAGTTTCCTGAGGTATCTGTCAAATGTTTATAAACCATGAGAGGATGCTGTGTGACTCTTGCCAAACAATTTTAAATATTCTGGTATATTAAACTTGAAATTTCTCTAGTTATCAGAGCCTTAAAAATAATCTAACAGTTTAACCACAGTCACTATTTAAATACCAAGCAAGTATGCAGAGCCAAAACTTGAAAACCTGAAATAACAAATTTCCCCCCACCAAATACAACAATGATTCAAAACCTAAAGTTAGTGCTTTATTTTTAGCAACTCTGAAAAATAAGTTTTTAGTGTCCTATGGTTGAGTATAGAGTAAAAGAAAGAAAAAAAAAAAACAAAGACAGAACTATCATTTAATGCCACATTTTAAAAATAAAGTATCTACTGCAGATAAAGATTTCTAATAACTAACATAGGAAAACTACATTCACTGATCAGTGATGACTCACTACCAGTGTGGCACTCCAA
This sequence comes from Marmota flaviventris, assembly GCF_047511675.1. NCBI lineage: Eukaryota > Metazoa > Chordata > Mammalia > Rodentia > Sciuridae > Marmota > Marmota flaviventris. The sequence goes on along the minus strand of NC_092498.1, from coordinate 19,068,089 downwards.
AGTATCTGCTTACTTAAAATATTTGGATTAAAATTGTTCTTTGGTGTTAATGGACAATTTGAAAACTAAGAAATTGGAAGAACACATAATTTACTGAAGATGGACATGTAGCAAGTCAAATAAAAGTATATAATGAAGGCAGCTAAGACTAGAGTCCCATATCAAGCCCACACTATTGTGCCTCGCTCTCCAGAGAGCCTCATCTTCTCAACCATTGTATTACTATGGCTTAAGAAGCACTTCCTATTATGGAAGGCGGTTTTAATGCATCTTAATGTAATGACACACTAATGCCTGCCCTTTGTGCCTTTACTAAAGAGGTTTCCATCAACATAAAAGGCCCTTTCTCTTCCCCTGCCACTAACCCAAATCCAAGATAGTGTAGTACAGATCAATTCCTATTTCTTCAATTAAATCTCCCCAACAATTACAGGGTACATTGATGTCTCTCAGATTCCAGCACCATACAATGTTACCATTTTCATACATAACTTTATCTCTTCAAGTACACTCTAAACTACTTGGAAATAGTGTTTGTATTTTATACTTCTTTTGTATCCCCACATGGCCTGGCTCATTGTTTGATCAAACAGGAACTGAAATATTAATTGTAATTGGGTTAATACTTTATTTTTAAATATTGAGGGGACTTTAATTTCTAATATTATAATCAATTATAAGATTCACTACTAATAATTAAAACGCCACCTTTCTAAATGATTAAAACAAAGCAAAACAAAACATAATTGTATTCTAATGTGCTATCTTGAATGGAGGAAAAGAAAAGGTGTACAAAAATTGAACACTTGTTTCATAAGGGAATATCACATAGAAGGAGAGGACTGAAAAATGTCACCCTAGATTACCTACTATCTACCATAATTAAAAGAGCAAATACCACAAGTCTCATCAATGTGTAAATCACTATATCAGGTGCTCTTAAAATTATGTAAATTCACTTCACTTATCCACAGTCACAAACTAAGATCTAGCTTTCTGTCTAGATCATGAAATGTTGTACATTCCAAGGGAATACAAAGAATTTAGATGGACCTCTGCATATTCATTTATCTATCTTGCTAACAACAAGAGAATGAATACCTTACTGTCAAAGTATTCTAATATAATAACACCTGTGTCATGCCACACCTTAAAGGCTATGACAAGATAAAAATAAATTATATAAATTATATATCACAGTATAGGATTATTCTATTCTACTTGAAAGAATAAGGAAAGGAAGAAACTCTCTTTTACACATCATCTCAAAAGCCCAAATTAAATGAGAACACTATTAAGAATGACTTTCTCAGAAAACACTACGTCTAAAAAATGTTACAGGATCTTAGACCCAAAAGTTCTGAAACCTTCAAGGGTAGCAGTACAAGACCAGAAGTATTCTGGTATCAATCTTATATTCTTAAATATATACCTAATATTTTCCCCCAGAAATAAAAACAAGACAAACTAAAAGGGTAATTTCTCTCCTTGAACAATTTCTTTTCCATATAAAGTATGTCTGTGACATGTTACAAAACATTAATAATCAGAGCTCTCAAATATTCTCATACTTTATTTATAGCGCAGTTTTGATATGTGTATGTGTGTATCTGTCAAAATAAGTAAATGCCCTATCAGTTAGAGTGGCTTTATCCCTCATGCTCTCATTGATTATCATTTTAAAATGTGTTTTAACCACTTTACTTTTATAACATAAAATAAGATTTTTTTACTATGGTGTTGAACTTCACAGCATCATAATTTCAGAGTTCATTTTTTTTTCTTTTTCTTTTTGCATTTATATAGCATATGAAAGTTTGGTAATTATCCTATTAAGTAAAATGCTTCCAAACAATGACTTGGTATAATACTCCACCATCCTTATAAAGCTCAATATTACAAGGCATCTGTCTAATTAAAAATATTTTATATTATGATAAAGACTAACTTTTTTTTACAGAAATTTTCATGACCAATAAGTACCCTCTGTTATTCAATAGTTCCTTCCCTACCCACCCAACAAAGTAAAGGCATGAGTTATTCAAGAATTTTCAAAGGCTTTAAATGAACCTACCTGCTATAGGGATCCCTCCCAGACCTGTGTTGTGCTGTGGCGGGAGATTCAAGTCCAAGAAATTACTATTTGAGGTGGGGTTTGCTGTGTGGTTCAAGTGCATGATGCTATTGCGTGGAAAGGCCATCCAAGGATAGCGGGCTGCCTGGCCTGGAAAACTGAAGGAATTATAAACTGCTCGGTGCTGCTGAAACTGAGGGAATCTTTGTGGCAAGACTGAAAAGGTACTATTAAGAGAGTTGGCATTTGTCGGTGCAGCAGGGTGTAGGAATCCAGAGCCTGGACCTTTGGCGGTTGTAGTGTGTGAAGAGGAGTTCTGAAGAGATGTGGGTGAAAGGGAAGGTTGGTCTTGGACGGACAATTCCTTCTCAATCAGGTCTGCTAAGGCTTTTCGAGTAACATCAAAGGGATCAAACCCCAAGTCATCCTCTGGTTGTTTAGAAGAACCGAAGCCAAATGCTGCTTGCCAGTCTGTGGAGGATGATACTGGGATTGTTTCTGTTAGGAAGAAAAATAGTGATGAATATAATATGCATCCGGTCCCTTTCACAATTAATAAGCAACCACAACTATGAAAAACATGTCGTAATGTAAGATAAAAGCAAATACGTACAAAATTAATATGACTTTTTAGCTTGGTAAAATAATTAGTTACAAACTACTTGATATCCAAATTACATGCAACAATTCATAATCAAAACCAGCATAAATCATTTAATGAAACAAAGTAATAAATACAATTTAACAGATTTTAATTAGTAAAACTTATTTGTTAAAATGTATTTATCAAATACAAAGTATAAATATTTTTTAAATGTCTTATATACTTCCAAGAAAAAAAAATGCACTTTAATGAAAAATATTATAGGTTTTTTGTCTGCTTCATAGGTGCTGATTTGAATGCTAATTTATGGCATCAATAAGAGAATTTATAGTAAATAAAAATGAAAATAGATTTAAAAAATGCCAAAACAATTTTTACAACTAAATAACTATCAGTTGGGGAGGGGAGAATCTTAAATTTAACTACAAAAGCACAAACCTAATTAAAAAACTCCTAATTCCAAGAGAAATAAGCTTTTTTTTAATTGGAAAAATTATATACCCCTTGATTTCTGCAGAAATGTCTTTTAACACAAAAACTTGTGGGTTATATACAACAATTTATCTTATCATCTAATCCCATGCAGTTTAAATGTTTACACTTTTATAAAAGGAAAGTACAAGAGAAAAGGGCTAACAATATATCTTACTCAATGGGTTTTTTTGTTACAAGTCCGGGCACTTTAGTTATATACCTGATGTGAAGAGACTCTGTGGCTCTGGTGCTGTAGGCCAGTCACTAGATGTCTGTGGGGAGCTGGGAAAAGGAGGAAGCCCACTTGGGATAGGGTTGGGATGGCGAAAATTGTCTGAGAATAATGACTGTGACTCTGTTACTGCCCCTTCAAATGGGGACCTTGCACTGTGATTGGATGAACTGATGGTTATGACTGGATTGGATTTTGATAAACCAGGTGGTGGTGAAGGCGTATCACTGTTAGATATCTAAATAAAAAAGAAAAAGAAAATAATCAATACAAGTTTATACTTTCAATAAGCCATACTTAAAAAGAGGTGCAACTAAATATATTAGAACTGTAATCTCAAACGAGGGAACTCAGACTTTTTAATTAAAGCATGGAGTGTCAGAAAATCAATTCTATCACTAACTTGCACCTGTATTCTTTTTTTAAAAAAACCTGATCCAGCTGAAAAGATTAAACCAATTTCCTTTCCTTTTACAATCTTACTCCTCTCACTTTGTAAACAAAGAATATTTCTCACTCTCTAGGATTTCATTACAGTATTTTTCTTAAGAATAAAAATTTTCTAGGGACAAATTATTAGAAATGTTCCAGTTGGTAACAAGAGAATGAGTGACTATAACAACTAGAACCTTTTGTAAAATCAGATGTCCCCCCCCCCTTTTTTTTTTTGCTTTTAAGAAAACTGAAGATTTCGAATCAAGTTGTTTCCAAAGCTATCATTAAAAAATAATTATGGTAAATCTTTATATGTGTTTTAGGTATCTAATTTAGAAGGAATTCAAAGATTTAAGTGATAATAATGTAATATTTCTCCTATCTACTTAATTACACAAACAAGATGCCTCAGCAGTTATATCCTAAGAAAATGAAAAACCAGGACTATTGCTAAAACCTGTCTCATTTTACCAACAGATAATATTCATGTAGAATACATGAAATCTAAATTTAAAATTGCCTAATTCATCTCCCTAAGAAATGAATTTCCAATAAGTTCAGTTTTTATGTTTAATGATTTTTTATCAAAATCCACACATTGTTTTAATCAACAATTCCTTTTAATAAATATTCAGAAAAAAATTGACATGTAAAGACTTCACAGCAAAAATATTTTTATTTCAATTCAAAATTTATATGCATATTTTTATTTGGGTATGTTTATTAAAAAAAAATACATCGTATCAAGATAAAACCCTAATGGCAATAGAAACAGGAGGTCAAAGAGGAAAAGAAATGATGTACAATTTTTGACAAAGAGGAGTTTGTATATTTTTAAAAAACGGATGGCGGGGTATCAAAATGTATGATCAAAACATTACAATGGGATGTCAAAACATTAAACTTCTTAGTTATTGAAGGAGCAATATAGCACTTTTACTTAAAAATACATCCTTTACAAAGGATGTATTTTGCTTATGAAAAAAATGTCAACCCAGAATACATAAGGGGATATGTGGATTTTTCAAATTCTTTTGTGGAATTTGTGAGTGAGAAGTATAAGAAAGCACTGTATTTTAGACCTCTTGGTTTTTCACCTATATTGTGGGAAACTGGCCATTGCTATTAAAGCAATTAAAATTACATTTATTTTACCAGTGTAAGAGATGTACATAAATGTAAGTAGTGAAAAACAAGTTTCCTAAGCAATAAAATATTACAAAGTATGTTCTAATTGTTTTCATTTGGTTTCATAATGAATGAAAGTTTGAACAGCTCATCTGGTTTACCATTTCAAAGCCAACAGCCATTTAGCAAAGAAAGGAGGAAAGATGTTAAGGGGTAAGAACGCCGGGCGCAAATTCTGGCAGCAAAAGACAGGGAGAATATAGTGGAGAATCAACTCTTAAAAGAACTCAGAAGGGGGGGCTGGGGTTGTGGCTCAGAGGTAGAGTGCTCGCCTAGCATGCACAAGGCATTGGATTGGATCCTCAGCACCACATAAATGTAAAATAAAGATATTGTGTCCACCTAAAACTTAAGAATAAATATTAAAAAAAAAAAAAAAAAAAAAAAGAACTCACAAGGCATGCTGGCCTGGGAACATCTGAGTAGAGTGAAAAAACCAATAACAGAAGCAGATTCTACCATAAAATACAATTATATATGGTCCTAATGACAGTTTTAAATCATCATGAAAGGGTTAAATTATGCTGTATATATTCGGTGAAGGAAAAGAAGGCTACTAATAACACACTCAACAATGCTGTCCATCAAAGGTATTTAATTTAAATTGTCAGTATTTAAAATATTTTTCACTATTTAGAAAATTTGCTAGCACAGAATACCTTGTTTTCAGGGTATGGCAGACAAAGTGATACTTTATCCAAATCTTACCTGCTGGGAATTATCACCATTCCCTATACTGAGAGAATCTGAAGGTTTATCAATGGGGCTGTAAAAAGAAAACAAATCAAATAAAATCAAGAGTAAAGTCATTCTGCCACAATAAAAACAAACTTCCCCAAAGCCAGAAAAATAGACATTTACCATCTTAATGAATGTTTATTTGAGGCAATGTGATGTAAGACATTAGGTTATATAATGAGAACACAAAGAAGTACACTACCCTTCTTTGATCATTAGCCCTTGAATAACATTCTAATCAGACTCTAGAAAATAACAGCTTGTGGGGCAAGGGGGAGTACTGCTTAAATCATATACTTCTTTAATTCACAGGTCAAGAGTCTATCCAGGGGCTGGGTTGTAGTTCAGTGATAGAGCACATGCCTATCATGTGTGAGGCACTGGGTTTGATCCTCAGCACCACATAAAAATAAATAAAAGTATTGTGTCCATCTATAATCAAAAGATATGTGTATATATATACATATATATACATGTGTGCATGTATATATGTGTGTGTGTGTGTGTGTGTGTATTCCATCACTTAGTTCTGTGCCTGTGATAAACTGACCCATTTTTCTTGGTATATGACACAAGGGCATAAAAGTCATTGAACGTTCTCAACAGGTTCTTAAGAGCCAAAAATTTCATTGAAGACTTCTAGATACTAATCCTATCCTTATAATAGGCATATGTTTATATGCATACACACACAAAAGAGACAAATGAAACACACTTTTATTTAAACTGACTCAAAACAAACATTGTTTTATTTTCATACAAAAAACTATAGAATCATGGTAAAAACAGAAATTACTAACTTCAAGTCCATTTTAACTCATCTGATTAAAGGCTAGATAAAATTTCTATACACACTGCAACACTGACTTAGTGACATCACTTCCATAACTAACTTTATTTAACTTAGCACATGAACAAAAAAAGTAATATTACCCAAATGGATATGTGGGGAAAAAAGTTAAGATAGCAAATTTCTCAAAATTATTTTAATTCCTGAAAATATAAAAAAGTCACCTGGCAAAGAGATAACTTACTGGTACCATACTTAATTGCTCTAAACAAAACTGAGCAAGGGCTAGTACCCAATCTGAATTCCAGGTATATCTTCTGCAGAAACACTGCTAGATGCTCTTAATTCTGGCAAACAGACTATCTGCCAGGGGCAGCTATCATGAATTGTTTAAGTCCTTAAAAAGGCTTACACCTTAGAAGAAAGAAAAGCAAGCAAACAGTAAAGGCAGCAACAGCACAGGTGTCAAGAGTCGAAAGGCTGCAGAGTTGGGAGTTAGGTAATTAGCTAACAAATAGGACAGTGGAAATTTCTGAGCACAGAAATGAACTAAGCAAGCAATGTTTATGAAAAGCTAATTTTTGTGACATAAAGAACAGTATGCAACATAACAGAAGTGCTCTAAGATAAAGTTGCCCTATTCTTACAATATGGGGCTAAGGGTTTCAAGTTGAGAGGAAGAGGTAGTAACAAAAAGATGAAAGCAAGATATTACAAGAGAAGAACTTCAGTGTCTGGATCTTGGTTCATCCTCCCAGCCACAATCATTAAATAGAACTAAATAAAATTTTCATTATAATTGAGTCAGTCTTACTAACATTCAGGTCAATAAATCTTTCTGGATTACAACAAATTCAAATAATTTATATCATCTTGTCCACCATCCCAACTGCATTTTCATAAGTGTGACTTTATGACACCTTTATGCTTCCTCAGGAAATACTTAAGCATTTCTAGATTAGAATCATGAATTCAAAAATAGCTGCTGAAAAATTGGTATTTGGGCTGTGGTTGTGGCGCAGTGGTAGAGCACTTGCCTAGCACATGTGAGGCACTGGGTTCAATCCTCATCACCACATAAAAATAAATACATAAATAAAATAAAGGTGTTATGTCCATCCACAACTAAAACATTATTTTAAAAAATAGGTATTATAGTAAGCTTATATTCCACTTAGTCTTATTATATCCTTCTTAATTTATTTAATAATTAATAGATTTAAGGAATAATAAAATAAAAATTTAAAACTATATACATAACTAGAAATTATTTTACATGTGGGCTGTTGGAAAACAAAACTAAAAATCAATGATAGTTGCACCTAAAGTGCAGACAAGAAACCATGGGAAAGTCCCTACAAAACATGTATAACCCCAATAAAATGAAAAAGGATATTTACAAATTCCTAAAAATATGAACTCCTTGGATCTCTAATGGCTGGACATAAATTATATCATGTGCCTACTACTAACAGGTCAGAGTTCTCATGACTTTACTGGCATCAGATATAGAACTTCCCTTCTCATCAAGCTCAGTCTGCTCAAGCTGTGGTCATTTTGACAAATTTGTTTTACTTTCAACATTCAACCACCATTATCATGCCTAGAAGGCAAATGCTTAAAAAAGAAAAAAAAAAAAAGGAAAGGAAAACAAAGTTTAGTAATATTGCGTTTACTACAAAGAAGACCTATTTTATGGTAGAGAACTGCCAGGTTCCTATCATATCAGATTTAAGAAGCTTAATTGTACCAAGATAAATTGCAACATAGGTTTTAAAATTTAAAACCACACAAACAAAAAACTTCATAAGCTTCCTTAAATCAATCTCTTTTTGCTACACCAAAAGAAAAAAAAAGCTTACATTTTGAAGCAAAAGTTTGGTTGTTCACTCCATTTTCCATGGAAAGATTTTTGAACTATATGTGGGGACTAGAGATGTGGCTCAGTCATAGAGCACTTGCATAGCAAGCATGAAGTCCTGGCTTCAACCTCCACCACAAAAAAAAAAAAAAAAAAAAAAAAAACAACCACCTCCCAACCATTTGTACACCAGAGAGCATGGAGTTGCCTAATGAGAGAAAAAACTAGAAAGGTGTTTGAAAAGTTAAGGATATCAATTTGGTTCTCAAAAGCAGATAATATAAGCTGAATTAGACCAAAGAATGAGAAGCAAAAGCAGAGGTTCACAACCATATTTGAAAAGGCTAAGAGCTGGAAGATATATTCCTATGGTTCACTCAAATATGACAGTTATAATGCTAAGAAAAAATCAAAGCAATGAATTCCCACAACTAACACAGCTGATTGAAAAGTATTAGATTCAAGTGGCACTGAGAAGTACCAATAAAACCATCTCATAAGATTATCGAGATTATTATTTCCAAAAGGCAATTTGTGTGTAAATCTTTGTAGATAAAACTCTGAAAACATATTTCACACTCACACTAACTTCTTTTTTTAAAGTTCTAGTCCTAAATAGTTCTGAAATCTATGGTGAGATCACAGATTTCTTAGAAGCAAATATTTTTAAATTAATGCAAACAGTTGAAATCAAGTTCAAGGGAGCGCTTCAAAAAATAAATATATAAGCCTATGTAGATATGTTTATTTTTATTTATTTATTTATTGAAAGTATAAGGTATATATCCAGTCTTCATCTCTGGAGATTCTGATTCAATTAGTCTAAATTGAAACACCTCTGGCATCTGATGCAACAGAGGAAGTGAAGAGGAACGCAGTGAAAAGGCATCATGTCTCCTCAAAGTCTCTCAAATTATTAGATTTCACAGCTACAAGGAATCATTAAAATCAAATTTAAATATTTTGTTTTACAGATAAAGAAGCCAAAATTCAAAACCATCTGCAAAGAGGCAGCGACATAGCTGGGCCTCAGCTGGGATCTTGAGATCCTCAGCCAAGTTTTGCTTTTTTTTTTTTTTTAATCTTTTTGCAGTACTAGATATGGAACTCAGGGACGCTCTACCACTCAGGGAGCTACATCCCCATCCCTTTTTATTTTCAAACATGGTCTCCTTAAATTGCTGAGGCTGGGCTCTAACCTGCAATTCTCCTGCCTCAACCTCTCAGAAAGTCTCACTGGGATTACAAACATGCGTCATCTTGCCCAGCCAAGTTTTGCTCTCTACTAACTTGCCCCAAATGCAGTGCTTAAATTTCCTTCCTTAATGGTGCTGCCAACCAAGTTACTTTCAGTGTAGTCTCCTGGATGCTTTTCAAAGTAAAAAAATTACAGTCGAAGAATCTAAGAAAAATTGACTTTGGGGGACTAAAGATGAAGTAGAAAAAAAGTTGAGAAGGTCTAGTTTCTCTGTTTATCAAATTTAAGAGATCAAAGTAGTAATGGTGATTGTATTAGTTTTTAGTTAGATTTTTAATGTAAGGTAAAATTTACATAAAGACAGGTATCAATATAATGGACATTCCAAATTTCACTGCCATGTTACCACAATTTCAAGTATGTATTCACTTTGCTCCTAAATCCCCATACTCATTTAGAGGAACTCATTTTAATTTGTTATATTCACAAGAATCTTAAATAACTCTTCAGATATACTTAAACATTTACTACCACAAAGGATATATTTATGTTATCAACAGGTAAAACTTGCCTTCACAGAATACATTTTATTTGATAGGATAAACATTTAGAGTACCATTTTGTTACTAAAATATGAACATCTCAAGTGGCACAATTAGCTATTGGCGGGGGTGGGGGATGATGCCTCAATAATCCTGGAAGGTCATAGTTGGGCAAGTATTATTTTAATTGGAATTTTCTCATAACCCCAAAACTTACTTAATTCAAAAGAAAATAAATGGGTGATTATTAGTAGGTACAGAATTAATTATTTTTAATATTAAACTTGGAAAATGGATATCTACCATCTAAGCACGTGGCAACCCTTGAAAAAGAGCAAGTAACCATTAATTTATTCTAATTTTGTATTTCAGTAATAAAATTTAATTTTAAATTTTAAAAAGATATTACACATTCAAGCTGAGTTTAAACATACAATTGCTCGATTGATGTGCCTTTTCTTCTCTTCTAGGAAACAAAGGCACATAGAACCCTATCTGTAACCTCTCTTCTCTAGCCCCACTCAATCCAGCCCTATCTGGAACAAATCCTGTAGAACTATTCTATTTTTCTTAGGTGGAGTAAGATCCCCCAGATCACTTAACAATTTTCTACTATATATGCACATGTGCAGGAACTGTGTATAAATCCAAACACAGCATGAGAAGAAAACTTCGAAAGATTTTGAGACATAACTTAAAAAAAAAAAATCTGGTAAGTCACTCATTTTAATGTAAATATCAAATTTCAGCAAACCTTAACTCACCCATTTAATTTACTAGTAAACAGTCCTTAGTTTTATACAAAATTAAAAGTGGGGAACTGAAAATCATTTATCCATAATAAAATAGGAAATGCCTTTTTGGAGATCCATTTTACCAAACGTAGGCTACCTCTCCTGACACCACTCTACACTTTGAGAGTCACTACACCACTCCTAAATTCACCTCTAACCCATCTACACCAAGAACTGATTTATATGTATAGAACTATTTACAGGTCATGGACCCTCTCTCAAGAAAAATGTGAACACATGCAAAATTTTACAAAAATTTCAGGGTTCACAGATAACTTGAAGCCTATCCATGATTTCACAAGCTCTGCCTGAGACTATTTCCTACAAGTCTACATACTAAAGCTTCTCTAGATCTTGGGGCTTTACTAAATAATGCCAGGGAATCCAGAGTGAAGAAACCATGCAGTGACCACTTCCATTCTCCTGAATTAATGCGGTATTTTAAATATACTTTCAGAGATCATACTTCATTTTCAATATGGAGATAGCCATATTATAAAAAAGATGTACCTGTCCTCAATGTAATTATAAGTGATAAATTCCCATAGAAGTCTTCCTTTTAATATTTTGCTAGCTAATCCACTACTGCCACCAATCTTATTCTGATTAAAATACCATCAACTCCTTGGAAGTTATAGTTCATCCACAGTATTGCCCTGAGGTAAGAAGTTTCAAGCACCAGAGATCTTCATAGTCAAACTACATACAGTATGACACAGGTTCATTTAGCTGAATTAATTTGATAGACGTTAAGGATTTTTTCTAACAGTTTCCTCTTAAGAATTTCAGCTCTTAAACTATGACAGAGCAGGGAAATCAACTTGGGCTTTAAAAAAGCGACAGAGACTTGGTTCAGAATCTGGTTGCTAAACTTATTTGTGTAGGAACCTGATAAATCATTTAAATTCTCTGACATTTATCTTTAATAATAACATACCTACCATTACGACTATTGAGCAGATTAAATAAACACAAAAGACCCCAAGTTTTTGTTCAACCTAATATCTCTGTTTCCTCAATGGTGGCTTGTTTGTGTTACAATATCAAATCACAACCATTTATGTTGAATGATCTGCATTCTCAAGGAGTCTGACAACTAGACTTGCTCACTAGTGTGGGCACAACAGCTCACCTAGCTAATATTTACTACTATTCTTTTTGCAGTACCTCAATCTAAAGGTATTTCAAAGTCCAAGCTTCAAAATAAAATATCTAGTCCTCCCACATCACTACTGCACAAATTCCTCTTTTGCCCATCCTTATCACTTACAGTCATCACTTCTTTTCTTTTTTCTCCCCCTTGGTACCAGGATTGAACCCAGGGGTGCTTAACCACTAAGCTACATCCCTATCCCTTTTTTGAGACAGGCTCTCGCTAAGTTGCTTAGGGCCTCACTAATTTGTTGAGGTTGGCTTTGAACTTGCGATCCTCCTGCATCAGCCTCCTGAGCTGCTGAGATTACAGACATGTACCACCACACTCAGCTAGTCATCATTTCAAAGCAATTTAGTAACATAGAAAAATAGTGTACTCAATATCTGAAAACTCAATCAAACTGATATGCTCTCAAATTCATAATAATGGAGGGAAGAGGATTCCGCCTTTTGGGTCCTCTCCTTCCGGGGGGGGGGTGTCTTTTCCGTTATCCTTTAATAAAGCTTTTTACTTTCCACTCTAAAAAAAAATCTTTTTTAAATTCCTTCTTTAAAAATGTTTTGCTCATTAAATGAGATAGAAGTAAGATATTACAGAGAAATTCACAAACTAATATATGTATATCCAGGGACCACATCAGGGTACAGTGAAGATTAGTAGCTATGGTACAAGTATTTGTAAGATTTGTATTCTGGCTTAATTAAAATTACATTTTAAGTTTAATGTCTCAATCTATGAAGTCACAGGCTTTGCTTTTCTGAAATTCTTGGAAAACTGCTACTTGCTATCTAGGAATACTGAAAAATGAGAAAATAGAATTGTTTGAATTTCTTTATTCCCAGAAAGTTTAATTCTCAACTTACCTTATAGGGTGTGGGGGGGGGGATCCTACCTCTTGGGTAGGACCAAAGCAAGAATTACAATATGCATCACTCTAACTTGGGAAGTCTTCCCCATGCAAAGAAGAAACCTTATCTATGAATTCATCCCTATCACCTACTGGTTTTTTACCCTTACCCTGGATGGCAATAAAATGCAAGAGGAGACCAAAGCAAAGCAGACCCTCGGTATGACATGGTCCCTGGATATAAAGCCAAAGGCTTACTCTTTCAGGGATTGTCATGGCAAGAAAGAAAGCTATTAGACCTTGCCATCAAATGTGACTTAATAAGTTTTGGATAAGTACATGAAAACAAAAACTAACCGAACAAAAACCCTTCCTGCTGGGCCTACCTGCTGGACGTGTAACCCCAGCTATTTGAGAGGAATAGGTAGAAGGATCCTCAATTTTGAGGCCTCCTCAACTTAGTGAGACACTGCCTCAATATAAAAAGTTCAAAAAGGGCTGGGGATATATAGCTCAGTGGTACACCAAGTTCAATTCCTCCCCCCCACACACACATCCCCCCAAAAAAGAAAGAAAGAAAACAAAAAACAACAGAAAAAACTTCCTTATCATAAACTATGCGCAAAGCAAAAATACCTATGTCATAATTTATTCTGGTCCCAGCAGTCTTGGTTTGGGAAAGTTATATTAAATGAGTTCATTTGTGTTAAATGTCCCCCTTTTCAGGCTAAGGATATAGCTCAGTGGTACAGCCCTTGCCTAGCATGGGTGAGGCACTGGATTCAATCCTCAGTACTCCCCATAACCCCCCCACCAAAAAATTTCCTCTTTATCTCCCCACCCCCTGCGACTTTGGCTCCTGTTACCAAAGCCATCTCTTGTTACCAAAACAATTATGAATGTACTCTGTGTATCACCTAACTATACCTCACATTGAAGGCAAAGTCGATAAAACATTAGTAAATTAATAATTCATCACAAAAATATGTAAAAGCTAATTGCTTGTTATAAATGCCAAAAAAAGAGCATCTTTGTTAAAGTAGACTTTTTCAATGTTTTACAAAGTTACATTTTCAAAAAAAGTTTTTATAATAAAGTTGTTTATTAAAAACTTCTGAATGATGAAAAATAAGTACATAAATGCCAAAAAGATCTTTTGATAATCCCAATATTTATTTCCAACCTAATGGAAAAAAACTCAATAAATTAGGAATATCAATGTATTTTAATATTGCAATTAAAAATTATTTCAAATGATCAAAATCATGCAAGAGCAAATAAAACACTAGAAATATCCCCTTAAAAGTAAAAATGAGACAAGAATGCCTGCTAGCTCCATAGGCTAACACTGTTCTCCAATTTTTGCTTAAGAATCTTCCAACAGTTAGAAGTCGTGGAAGATCCAAAATGATAAATCAGGAAAAGAGATTTAAAAAAAAAAAAATGTTTCCTGAGAAGCAACCCCCCCCCAAAAAAAACAAAAAAACAAAAATAAGATGATGATGATTTTGATAATGGGGATTAAACCCAGAGGTACTTTATCACTGAGCTACATCCTAGTCCTTTTAATTTTATTATTTTGAGACAGATTCTAGCTAAATTGCTAAGGGCCTCACCAAACTGCTAAGGCTGGCCTTAACTTGTGATCCTCCTGCCTCAACCTCCTGAGTCACTGGGATTACAGGTGTGCATCTCAGTGCTCAGATAAGAGATTTGAGATATGCCATGATAATGGTTGGAAGTAATCAATGTTGCAGAATATAAATCCTCCTCAAATTATAAATAAATTTAATTCATTCTGAAACACAAATCAACTAATTGAAAAAAGTCACATCCCTGTAATTCACATAAAAACAAATACACAAATAAAACATGGGAAACAAATTCACAATGTATAAAAAGTTTTACTCTATTCATCAAATACAAATTAAAATTAATTTTAATACAGATAATACAAATTAATCTTTTTTGTTGTTTATCAAACTGGTAAATATGTTGAAGGAAAAAACCAAACTCAAGGAAATAGGTATACTCTTGGATTCTGTGATCAGAAGTTCTACTTTTTAGAACAATCAAAACTGTAACTAAAACATTTACATGAAAAGATGTTCAGTACAGTGTTATAAATAATATCACCAAAGTGAAAGTAACATAACACAGAAACACAGGAGGTTAACTTAATACATCTCGAATATTTATACCAAATGAAGTATCATGCAGCCAGAAAAAATTATGTTTTCAAGACATGGGGAAATATTTATAATAATGCGTACTGAGTTTTCAGATGTAACAAATCAGTTATTTTGTGTATAGTGATATATATACATTCATAGGGAGAAAAAGACCACAAGGAAATACATACTACAAGGAAAATACAAAAATCATTTTCAGTGAGAACCCTTGAGGACTGGGACTACATACAATACTTATTTTCTTCGGTATACTTTCATAAATTTTTCACATTTCCTTCAATAAAAATATTAACTTTTATATTCAGAAAATAGCAAATGTTATATCAAAGAGATAATCTAAATTTTCAAGTAATACTCTGAAGTCTCTAAGGGCTATAAACCCAGAATATGACTTTAACTAGAATAATAACATTTTTAATGAGAACGATGATGCATATAAATACTGAATGCATCTGAAATAAATGTTTGCTACAACAGACTCAGTCTTATACCAAGAACTATAAAAGCAGAAACCAATAACATAAGAAAGAGTACACGGTTCATTATGAACACACAGGGTTGGAAAAGGGCAGGTACAAATGATCAAAGGGTTAAGGTTTGTTATGTTAACCCAGGAAGATTTCTGTTTGGACGTAGCTTTTATTCCTAGCTTTTATATAAGGAAATCTCAAGCAGTTTATTATACAGCAACTTTGTTTTGCTTGGAAGTCTATATAAATATAAATATACACACACGTGTTTAAGTAATAAGTATTTAAATAGTCTTTAATATTTAAATAATCTCGACTATCAAACCGAATAAATAGGGACTTCAAAATTTAAACAATTTATACAAATATCTTTTTGAAGAAATGGATTCTAACAACAATCCATGCAGTTATTACTGGTTACATCTGAAAATAGCTCTTTCAGCCCGGCACAGTGGTACACATCTGTAATCCCAGCTATGTGGGAGTCAACCCTAGCTGTTTGCCTCTTGATGCAAGAGGACTGAAAGTTCAAGGCCTACCTGGGCCACTTTGAGACCCTGTCTAAAAATTTTTTTAAACAGCTGGGGATATAACTCAGTGGTTAAGTGCCCCTGGGTTCAATCCCCAGTACCAGCAGGAAAAAAATGACTCTGACTTTTTTAAAAACTAAATAGACACTGAATATCCAAACCTTAAAACTTAAATTAAAAACTATCATTTAAATTTGACTGTGGTATAAAAAAAAATAGAACAAAGATCCTAACACATAAAGCTTAAGAACATCCAGAAATAGGGTAAAAATCTCCAATCACTATTTAACAATGATTTTCTGACAGGTCAAAACCAAATATAATCCAAGAGATGAAGATTACAGATCAGAATGAGACTCAATACTGAAGACTACATACATTTGTTTAAACACTGACACAATATCACCCACCCCAAACCATGTTGGGCATGTAGGATAGAAGACAATTTGTCTCCCCAAATGAGTACCCTCGCTCACAGGATACAAGATTTCAGTGATTCCTGGGATTAAATATCCATGAATATGCGTCCCCCAACACATAATCCTTCCAAAAACTCCCATGCTCCCTTTTACAATATTTTTCTCCTTCATTGTATCAGGGAGAAATTTCAATTAGATGACAAGAGTGTTATCATATCCAACGCCCCTTAATTTCCTCTGGAATAAGAAAGGTGTTCCCTGGACTGAGGTGAGTCTAATCATCAAGGGGCTTATCTGAAATGCTACCAGGGAGCAGTAGCAAAAAAATATTTTGAGCCCAGAAATTGTGAATCAACAGTTCTCATACAGCTAAACAATAGTGCATAAATGACAGACGTTGTCAAAGGTTTTGCCTTAAAAAGATGTATAATGAAGAGAAGATTGACAGATATGAGGATAAGATGTCTAACTATGTTAATATCAGTACTTACGTATCATACCTCTGCAGTGGTGTCACTTTGTTCTTATTTTTATCAACTGAACCCGTAGATAATTGAAGAAAATTGGGATTTAATTTATATAATTCTTGAAGTAGTTTCTGTTCATATTCTTGGTGTTTACCCGCCTAATAAAAGAAGAAATTACAACTGCAGTGGGATTCACAAAATGGCAGATATCAAATATGGAGTTAACTTCTGAATTATTAAAGATATCTTAAAACATACAAAGTTTGTTCATGGATTCAGAGAAACCTATAAGGATGATGTTAAAAAATTTTAGACCAACAGAAGTTATTACAATTAAAATTCTATGATATATAATAGCATTTCATCAACCCCTTTATTGTACAGAAAAGTATATTATGAAGAGAACAATTTCACCAGCTCAGGACACTAGAAGGTCCATTTTAAACCTACTTCTAAAGCTTCCATATAATTAAGTCTTCTAACAGGTCCAATATTCAGTTTACTGACAATCACTCCAAATTTATCAATCTCCTAGAGATTAACAATATAAATAATACACATACAGATTTTTTTTAATATGCTTCATTATCTTGGCACTAAGTAAAATTTTCATTAGTTTGTTTTTACTCTTTCCTCCATCAAGAGTAAACTAAAAATTAATGTGATTTTAAACTCTAGACCAAGAGTTAGCAATTTACAACCCGTCACTTGTTTTTGTAAATAAAATTTTACTGGGACACAGTCAAGTGGAATGTTAAAACAGATGGTTGAGTAGTTATGACAGAGACCACATAGCCCAAAAATCCTAAAATATTTATGAAAAAGGTTTGCTGACATCTTCTCTACACACAACAAGAAAATGTGGTATTTACTATAGTTGTGGAGCTACACATCAGAAGACAATATCACAAATGTAATGGAAAAAAATCAAACCAAGACTCACTGTGAAAGCTACACAAAAATAAATTATATTGAAACTACTTTGAGTAACATTTTATATGTGTATCATGTCTGAAAGGGTATTTTTACTTACCTTTAGGGATATCAAATATTTTAAAATTATGATTTAAATAGATGTTATGGCAAAATCAAAATGGAGCAGATCAAAACAAAAGCAAAACATTCAGTGAAGGCAAATTTTAGCACAATTGTATCATGTACACTGCACAATGCATCGTTCCCTGTTCTGAGGTCACTTGCTTTTTTCAACTGGATCTAAAAATACGTTCTAAATTTTGAGTTATACAGTAACAAGGAAAATTTTTCTGTTTTTTTTATGATTTAATTTTTCAAATTCTCTTTCTACAGTGGAAAGTGGGTTTTTTGTTTGTGGGGTTTTTTGTTTGTTTGTTTGTTTGTTTGGGTTTTTTTTTTTTTTTTTTTGGTTTTGAGGATTGAACCCAGTGCAAGCATTCTACCTACTGAGCTATATCCCCAGCCCCTGGAAAGTGTTTTAACAACAACAAAATCCCTTTCAAAGTAATTTTCAAATTCAGGTAAAGAACAGGATGAGTTCAGGACAATACTATGAAGTCAATTTTAAGTTATGAAAAAAATACAGTTAGATGTGGATTTTACAACTTTAAAACATGAGAAGCCTTGAAAATTTCAAGAGATACTGTGGCTTTCATTAGCCACAAAGTGTTCAATCTGATACTCAAATGACTCTATGGGGGCAGTTCCTATAGACATCTTAAATCCCATTATAAATACATTTCAACCAATTGTCCATATATTTTGCTTTATTACTCAGTTATACTTTAAATGAGATCACCTGGGGCTTAGAAATTCTTTGATAGAAATTTTCATTATAACAGTATATGAGTAAAGTATGCTCTCCATTCATTAAAATTCAGTTTGAAAAGGATCTATCTAGATTTTATTATAAAGTTTTATCCAAAAAACAAACCAAAAAACATTTATCAAGTAAGTAAGCAGTAAATCCCTCTTACATTCCCATTAAATACAGATGGACCTTACTTTCACACTGTTTTGAATCATAAAGACCATACTGTCGAGCAACTCCAATGTACTTATTATAATGGGATTTAATCTGTATTAACTCCAAGTCAAAAAGGGTAAAAATACTTCATTTTATTTAACAATCTGCTCTTAAAGGAGGCCCTACCAGACTTTCTCTAGTTTGACCTGGAGAATGAAAGGTAGCAATGAATGCCCCCCACCTTCTAAATGAGAAGTATTCCTGCAAAAGTCCACAGCAACAATCTGAAGTCCTCATCTATAATAGGGAAGTGCAGCATTGTGCTTTGGTATAATCCTCATTTAATAGGCCGTATGGTCAACATTTTTACTTGTAAAAGCATGTTTATACTACAAATTGAAAGGAGATAGGAGAAGAGGAAATGTGAAAAGAACATAGGATATCAAGCCTTCAATTCATCCTGTACAGGATAGCGACTTTGTGGACACATTGGAGGGAGAATCAATTTATAAAAATGCTGCTTTATTAATATCAGTAGACAGAATATTATTTCCTAGCTTATTCTGTATAGAGATTGGGCCAAAAAACAATGATTACAATTTCCCACTTGGTTTTCATTTTGCTGACATTCCCCTTAAAGTAGCATTTCACAAACTGTTTCCTTTGGTCAACTGAGTGCTGGTTATTTAAATGTACATATCCATTTTTATTAGCATAATAAAAACTCTGGTCCTGAAACAAAGAAACCTGTTCATCTTCATTAATCTCATTTTCAAACTTAGTTGACCAAAGACCCATTTTTATTGTAACAATATCTGCAGAACTGACACTTCATAGAACACTTTGTTTGGAAAGTGCTACTTTAAAGCAATACCAGTTTTCATCAACTCCCTAGATTTTGCTTATACAATTTTAACTTTTATTAAAGAAAATGTACTCCCTTTGTGCAAAGTTGATAATTCATATGACTTCACTACCTGCATTTCCTCTTTTGTGAAGCTTGCTGCCTCATCTCCCAATTCATGTAGATACATGCAATCAGGTTTTGGACACTGCATATTCTTTAAGAAGTAACTGCAGTATTTTGTTGTACCTAGAGATGCCTGCAGGAAGAAGAGGGGAGGGAGAAAGAGGACTCAAAATGTGAACTGACATCCCAATGAGAATTTCCATGTTTAGTGTTCACCTAAAATGGGCACAGATAAGATAAAACAATAAGTATGGCCAAGAATAGAAAGACTATTACTAGTAGGATTTATTATAGATAATGCTCATTTGGAACAACTAAAGAAAACGTCTCAGTCTATGGCTACTAGAACATGAACACCAAAGGTGCTTCCCTAGACATCAGGAGAGTAGACAGATAAAATTCTGTTTCATGTTAGGAGTAGTTAAGCACAGAAGGCAAATTCCTTTGTCTAATTCTTCTTCTCTTTACACATCACAGTGCTTGGTAGGATCTTTTTCTTAAATTTGAACCAAGGTTCAGGCACTTAATGACAACAAACCTGAACACTATATTTCTGGTAAGAATAATAGTTCCATTTTTACAAAATTTTAAAAAATGCAAAATATGGAAGATTTTAAAAAGATTATCCTGTAATAATGAACATGCTGATTCCTACCTTGCAAACAGGACCCTATGGAAGTTACCAATGAACAAATCAGCTATTGTAGATTGCTATGGGTACCTAACAAGCAATCTTCAAATAAACTTCCTTCACCTTTAGTATGTATGTGTTGGGCTCTCTCTACTTACTACATTTTATTCCTCGCTCTTAAAAAGAAAGAAAAAAAAATCAAGAGGATCATATTACCTTAAGTGTTCTGCCATCTACCACCACATTATTGACACACTGTATAGCTCTGAGAGCATCTTCTGACCGGATATAGGTTACATAAGCACTGGCACTTGGACCCTAAAGGAAAAACATCCCAAACCACTGTTATTAGTTTCAAATTGTTTTAAGGATACTTTAAAAAAGAAAAGAAAAAAAGAAAGAATATTCTCTAGCAACCTGCCTAGGGAATGCTAAAGGTGTTTACCACTACTATTGTTAATAATAATGACAAGTACTAATAGTAGTAGTAGCAGTAGTAGTAGTAGTAGTTTTATAAAAATCCTAAACTAGCTCATTTAAAAGCAATCATACCTGAACTTTATCTGATTTTAAGTAGACTATAACAGATGAATAAAATATTTTCGGTTTAGCATTTACTTTCTTAAAACGTCAATTGACAGGCTCGTCAAGGTTACAAAACAGTCTGAAATTCAGATTTAAAAATTAATATTTACAGACACTATGTTATGTTTGAGAGAAATTATGTTCTCTCAAAAATAGATGTAATCTATAAGTGTATTCTTCTACCTGTTAATAGCAATATTAAAAAGATGCTCAATTAAATTGGAATATCTTAAAAAGTATTTGATTGTAAGTCATTACCTAATTATCAGAGTACCTAATAATAAACTCAACTCCCCCTCTTCCCCCTTTACCCCATGACCAAAATTTCTATTTTATTATTTCCCTCTTAATAAGCACTCCAAATCCCCCACCCCACCAACAGAGGTCACTACACTCCTTACATCTTTGACCCTCAAGCTTTCTAATAACAGAAAGTAAATTCTCCTTCTGAACAGCCCAGGTCAAGCCCAGACCATAGGGAGGAAAGGCAAAAATCCCTATAATTAGTTACCTGTGAGCCTGCATATGATGTGCTATTATTGATGACAACTTTATGTATTTTACCAAACTTCCCAAAATATTCTGGTCGTTTTAAAACCTATAAAAGAAGAAGAAATAAGGTATAAACTGTCCCCATTTTCATCAATTTTATCCTTATAATAGGGACATTCACCATACCTTGTCATTAAAAGGAAAAAGGTAATTTTTTTCTAACAAATGTTATTACTCCCTAATTGTTATTTATATAGCTAATCTATAGAAAATCTAAAATGAAGTCTAAAAAGCTACTCTTTTTTTTTTTTTACCAACTGATAGAAACTGAGGCTAACTTTGGTATTATCTATTATTTTTTCTAATATCTGCACTGATGATCTATGGGTTCTTATTGTCATAGTATTCTAAAACACAAAACAGATCAAGTTATCTTAACTGTACTGTCATTAACAGATGATCCTTATAAGAAATTATTCTCAATACAGTGACTGAAATTATGTCTTAAGAGCATAGACAGAAACAAAAGACAGATATAAGACAATCTTTACTCATACATCTATGTATTTTATATTAAGACATTGTTTATAAGTTACAAATTCCAAATACAATAACAGTGTCCCCTCAACGTTCCATGCTTTATGATTTATTGCTGTGTAGTTTTCAATGTCCATCAAGTTTACAATTTTTCAATTGTCTCCCAAATTTTCCCACACTACCCCCCACCCACCCTGTGCTTTTTTCTGGTAAATTACATTGGTGGGGGGGAATTATACATTTTTTTTTTTTTCTCTATTACTTGGTTACTTCTTGGTGGCTACTTCCCTTCATACTTACATCTCCCTTTTTTTTTTTTTTTTTTGTAATTATCATATGCATTCTTTTACCTTCTCTTACAAACTTACTTAACCTTGGCTAATTTGATCAGTATGCGAATTTGACACAAAACACTCTCCCATGATTTATAACTCAACATTAAATTTTGTTGTTCCCTAGAAATTAACTATAGCCCTACTGTTGCTGCACTCTCTCCAAACAACAAGCTCTCTCCCACTGAAAGTTTTCTGCATACACCTGTTCGAGTTGGTGCAGAATACTTCTCTTTCCAGTTGTATTTGATAATATGCTCACACACTTATAATTTAAATATGTTCTATATCTGATAGAATCAAAGCTTTAAGTAAACAGTCTATGGCTGGTGTCATTAATTCTTAACAATCTTCAAGTTAATATAACTAATTAATTTCAACATATTTCATTTTAGGTGCTCATATAAGTAAAATTGTTATGCTTGTTACAGCCAATTCTAATGGATTAAAAGGTCTTCAATATTTTTTCACCCAAATCCTTTTAGGGATAAGATAAAAACAGTAACTAATATAATGACCCTCAGGTTGCTTATAATAAAGTCTCAGGGTTGAGGGGTAGCTCATTGGGAGACATTAATTCAGTGGATGGAAGTCAGGAGTATCTTATAAGGCTTAAGCTAGTCCTGCAAAACAGCCATCCTGCACAATGTGTGAATGTTCTCTAAGACATTAATGAAGTTAATGGGCTGGGTTTGTTGCTCAGTGGTACAGCACTTGCCTAGCATGTACTGGGTTTGAGTCTCAACACTGAATATAAACAAATAAAATAAAGGTTCACTGACAACTAAAAATATATTTTTTAAAAAGCTTATTTATAATGGACTCTAGAAACAAACTCTTAAGTATTTCCCCAGTTTTGACATGTGCTAAATGTACAGATGTTATTAAAGGAAGACTACGCATGTTGTATGTGCAATTTTACTAAGAGTTGCTTCACAAAAATCACATTATTGGTATTTCATGGTACCCAAGTTGCCAATGCATATACCTTTAGCAAGCTGCATTTGTGGTCATCACATTCAGTGAGACTACAAGTAGGAGGCCAAGCATCTTACTACTCTATTTTGTAGTGTAAAAAATAGTACTTCAAGAGCTCAAATACACATACAAGTCATTTGAGGAACTAGTTGAAGTGCATATTCAGATTCAGTAGATCTAATGCAGAGCCTGAGTGTCTTCATAGTAAGCTCCCTGCTAGTGGCCCTGAGACCAAAAAGGTTCTAGAGTAGTGGTGCCCAAGCACTTACATATAGCTATAAATTTCTGATTATTTTCCTTTTATTTCTCCTTTATATACATATTTTTTTTCAAATTACATGGGGAAACATATTATCAAGAAGTCATTTTATTAAAGTAAAGGGCTATAATACATATCAGTTGTTTTTTTTTTTAAGTAGGCGATGAATCTGATAAAGTTAAAAACCACTCATTTATAGAAATAGTTTCTGGCAAACATTTGGGTATAATAACCTTCATAACAACACAAGAATGGTACAATATTACACTGACATGTCCACAATGCAGCCAGAATGCTATTTTCAAAGCACATAGTTAGCCGTGTCACTCTGTTCTTAAAAACATTCAACAGCTTCCTGCTGCCTTTAGGATAAAGTGAAAATTCCTTCCTTAAGCATTGTTAGAAAGCCCTTTATGACACTGCCACTTACCTTGCCTACCCTTTTTCTCACCATTCCTCTCTAGTATTCTGGTCAAACAAATCATACTGTAGATAGAAGTCTCTTTGTATATAGTTCGTGTGCCAGGAGCACTTTACCCCAAAGATAGCAGAGGATGATACACCTCCCCTGTGAGATCAGGTGCTATCCCTTGTGCCTCCATAGCACACAGTACTTCTCATGCCATACTGTTATTTTTGTAAAAAAGCAGGTACTATCTTGTTTATCATATTTTACATAGTGCCTGGCATATTACTTACTGACATGTTTACTGAAAAATTGGTGTTAGCAATGAACAAACAACTATATGGAATACAGCACTGGTGAACCTCCAAGTGACAGCAATATATTAATATGGAATAGGCTGCCCAGGCAAGGGAAATCCCAAGAATTTAAACTTTTTATATTAATTTGAACACTCCATATTCTGCCTAAACAACAAGCAAAATAGTGTTCTATTGAATAAAGAAAGGATATGGGAAGTAGACAGAGCATGCTGTTTAACAGCTCATTATTTAGGTATTCAATATCATACATTTACTTCACAGTGGGTCTCTTTTAGCA
Organism: Marmota flaviventris; assembly: GCF_047511675.1. Taxonomy (NCBI): domain Eukaryota; kingdom Metazoa; phylum Chordata; class Mammalia; order Rodentia; family Sciuridae; genus Marmota; species Marmota flaviventris. Next base: position 19,043,349 of record NC_092498.1, on the reverse strand, counting down.
TTAACACAGAACATACAATATAATTAAAATATAATTATGTGACAAAATTATAAATGCTCAATAGCATGCCTAATGACTAAATTGTCTTGCTATAATGTTCTTTGGAAACATAGTTAAGTGTTCACAGACACTACAGAGAAAAACAAAAATTTCATGGACGGTTGAGTGGATAAATGAATAAATGGATAATAATAGACCAATCATCAGTACAGAATACACTAGAATAGGAGCTCTATGACCACAGGAAAATCACTCAACCTTTCTTTGCTTCAGTTTCTCATTTTTAAGATAAAATGGCTGTGTCTAAACAATCTTTTAATTCCTCAAACACAATGTTCTCTGGGGCTACCACACATGTCTGGGATGCTACTGTCCCTAGTTAAGACTGGCTTATTAGGTCTTTAAGCCTATATAAATCATTCTTTTTTCAAGGAGTTTTTTTGTAAATCTCTATACTAGCTTAGCACCCTGCTGTTACATGTTACATGTTCCCAAAAAGCTGTATACTTCCTTATTTATAAGTGTTCAACACACACATAAGCACTTAAATTCTGTCTCCTCTTTAGACTGCAAGATTGTTAAGGGTAGAATTGGTAGGGCTTGCTATCTAAATTATCCCCAATATCAAAGCTCCCTAGCACATGGTATATATCCAAGAAATTAATGAAGTAAGTCTCTCCAAATCTAAAATTTGTAAACTTAAAATTTTTTCATCATTACCTCTAATCTAATCGTTGACACTAATTACCATGGCTTCAAAGACGTTTTTCTATTGACCACAGAAATAAATAAATGAATACACTTTACAATCTTAGTATAAAGCTTTCTAGTGTACAAAAATTATTTTCAAAATAAGCTTTATTTCTCACTTGTTTTGTTAACCAGAATTTGTTGACATAGCAAATTACTTTAATATAAGTAAGCTACAGGGATCGTCTGTGATTTGAAAGTAACACTGACAATTTGAAATTTCTTTGAGTTTTTTAGTGAAGCCAACTTTAAGTTTTCCAAAAACTTATGATAAAGTTATACAAATAAATTAAAGAGATTTTTAAAAGACACAAAGAATTAGTAGTATTTGATTTTTAAAAAGCACTGTCTCTGGTCTTAAAAACAAATGTTTGTAAGAAAATGAATTAAAAGTTTTAAGAAAATGAATCTCACTATTAGCAATAATGATTTTTAAAAGTGTTAAACTAGTGATTTTTATAGGTATATTTAGATTCCTGATAAAGTGCTATCTCCAAGTAGTTACCACCTAGATTGCTTTCCTTTTGTGTAACAGTTCTTCAGATTAATCTGAAGTTATTTGAAGTAAAAATAAAGAATCTCTGTAAGTAAATAAAATCCTCTTACAAATCACAGACTCAAAAGAGATTGGAAACCTATAATCCAAATATCAGAGTTGAGCTATGACTTAATTTCATCTACCTTTGTGTCTGTTCCATATGTCCCCAGTACTAGAATTGAGTAGACCCAAGACATAGTAACAAAAACAAGTACATTCATATCCAAGAGCTCTCAAATCAAGATAAAAGTTCCATTAATTTACTGGAGTAGCAGTTTCAGAAAATTAGATTCTAATCAGTAAGATCAGGAGTAGAAAATATGAAGTGCCCTCGAGTAGAAAAAGAGGCAGAGTTAAGAGAGAAAAGGTTTGCTGCAAAATTGTAGCCATGTTCAAGGAAATGGTTAAGGGAGAGGTGGGACTTTTGTCTGCCTAAGGAGTAAGCAGAAAATAGAAGCTTAGGAAATCGAAGAATTAGCTGCTGAAAAGTTGAGTCATAGTGCTAAAATAAGCTCTCAACATATATAGTTACTACAGTTGAGTTGTTTACTCACCTCTTTGGCTCTGGAAAGAACCTGGTTTTCTGCATATCATGTAGCCCACTACTGTCAGGATCACTGAACCTAGGGTCTAGTAATTCTTGAGTTGCCTCCATGTTTACTGACCATAAGATTCTCCTTAATAATGTCTCCCTGACTTTCTCCTGTATTGATTCTCAAGTCCTTTATACTCTCAACACATAACAAACTCACTATCAACAAATAACTATTTTAAATTAATTTTTACACACAGATATGAGACTCCTTATAGTTCCTCTTTCTGGGGTGTTTTTGTTTTGTTTCGTGCAGGAGAGGACTGAATCCAGGGCCTATACATGCTAAGTACAAGCTCTTTCACTGAGCTACAATCTATTCCCTTTCTGGGGGCTTCAGCCAAGTTCAAATATTCCTTCTTCCTTAGGCACATTTACTACAATTCTCCTTCTGATTGACACTACAAAGATATTACTTCAACCACTTTCAAGGAGTCCTTTTGGAAGATTCCCAAAATCCAACGCTCTCCTACTGAATACTCTGGCTGTCAGTCAGTTTCTACTTGCCATCCCAACAATCTAGTCAGCTCTTCATAGTATATAAGAAATTAAAAATCTGCACATGCATATTTATGGGCCTCAAAAAAAATATAAACTCAATAATACGTCAATCAGACTGGTGGTAGAAGGAAAGAAAAAGAGGCAGTAAACAAAAAAAGTTAAAATCTATCCTGCCCCAAATGAGTAACAAATAACTTGGTCCTTTATTTCACTTAATCAAATTATCCTCCTTTTCCTAAAATTATATTATAATGAATAAATAAAGGAGAGTGACATAGTACTGTAGCAGTTACAAAAAAACTAAAAATTACTATTTAGGTAGAATTAAAAAAAAAAAAGGTCATTATGATCTCTAGTCGGTTCAAATAACTGCATCTCCATTGTTGGTCCTTAACACAGCTACAGAAAAGAGGAAAGAATCAGAGTATTCATGTCACATGTTACTATTAAGGGCAAAAATAGAACCATTATCGATTTGCAGAGTAAAGGGAACTTCAGAAATCTAGTTCACCTACTTAATTTTACAACCAAAGAAACTGAGGCCAAGAAAGAGATGAAACATTTGCCTAAGATCATAAATGGTCACTGGTTCCTCAGCTATTATTAAAATGTCATTTCTTATGTTCTCCAAGGTTTCATATATTCAGAAGGATCCTACAGGTAAATAGGGTCAACTATCATTTCCAAACCAGCAAACACACAAGAAAAATGTCAAGCTGACAAAGAAAACGGGAAGAGCACTCACCTCTGGGTCAGCTAGGCGCTGGGACAGACCTACAACAAAGACGAGGTTTTTTTGTACAACACGTACACTAGCCAAATGTTTGCGATTTTCTGATATTTTCTGTTTTCTCTCATTTTGTTTCTGTTTTTTCTCATTCTTTATCCTTTGCAGTTCTTCCTGGGAGAGGGGTTTGTAAACTGCTGGATCTTCTGGATATGGCTTTAAGCATAAAACAAACACAGACATTAGCATTAAATAAATAAAAAACTGAATAAATAACAAGTGTCCAATTCTGGATGGCGGGTATAAGGTTGTTCTAATTTCCTTTTTTTTTAATAGATTAAATTGTTTTTATTTAATAAGTTAAATATCAAATAAAATAGTTATTAAAATACTTCATTTTGGAACTTAGCACAGACCACTTTTAGCATTAAAATATCAAAGGTTCTAAGTGACCACCAATACCACCAACACCCAGTCTTGGTATTTGCCACAGTGCACAGCACGCAGTTTATAAGAAGCTTCTAAGGTAATGCATAAGAGGCAAAGAATATACATTCTCTTATCTAAATATGGGATTTACATATTATAATCAACAAATACATAATAAAATCTACCACATGCTGAAAGATTAATAAAGTTTTTTTTTCCCCCCCTAGGCTTTTTTTTTTTTTTAAGATTAATAAAGTTATATGCTTTTTCTTTAATACATCCTCAGTCTGATAGTGAGAGAAATAGCAAATAGTAATATCTAGATACTGGACTCAGGAGTCTGAATTTAGTTTTAACAGCAGTCAGGTAGTAATGGGCAAGTTAGACTCTATGTCTCAGTATCCTCATATGTAAAATGAAAATAATCTTAAAGGTTGATGTAAAGATAAAGTAACACTAAAAGAGCTATTCTTACTGTGCCTGGCACATAATAAATCCCTCAATAAGCTAGGAATTTCACTGTTTTGTGTCTTTATCTTTTGCTTCTCAAAATTATGGCATTATTTTCATTCCTGCTGCTAATGTCAGGGCTACAGGAGTCCAAATAAGAGCTGTGGAGTCTGAGTGCCTAGCTTTGAATCCTAGCTCACCCTGAGATCATGTGACCTCTCTGCCTCAGTCTCCTCATCTGTAAAACAGAAATTACAGTACTTTAGCCAGAGAGTTTTTGTAAGAGTTAGCAGAGAATACACTTATAAAGTGATTAAAATCATGTCCTGCCCATAACCAAAGTCATTTATTATCACTAATAAATATTGCTAATGATAAATGGAAGATGAACATTAAATGCAATAATATTAAAAACTGGTTATGAAGAGATTGCAAGGAATAAGAACCAGAATTGGCTGGAAAACTGTGCCTATCAGAATATGGAAGTGGAGGACAACAAAAATTATGCCAATAAGAAAAAAAGTAGGAACAGAGAATAATGGAGAGACTATCCAGAAACCTAAATCCTTACTAATGCCTTTAATATGAAATTATTTTCATCTCTTCATATGTAAGTAAATAACAAACAAAACCCCTCAAACTTGTGAACATACCCAGAACAGCAATTTACAAAGTGAGATTTCCTTTATGTTCCTCAACTTCTACTAGTTAGTATCTTAAGTTCTCCAACAACCTGATTCTTTCCCTTTTATGCCTACTTTCAAATTTAACCTGCTGCTTTTAAAGAAAATTGTATACTCTTCATAGCTTATCATATCATCAAAAAACTATATACCTAGTCACCTAAAAACGATGTTGGCACCCATGCCATTTGATTAAAACATCACAAAATCTGAACCTCTTAGTTAATTGGTCCTATTTGGCATGTTCCAACTTGTGAGTAGGGGGCAACAAAACATCTGGCTCAGTGACCTGACTTTTGTATGATCCTTAGGATTCCAGGATCAAATATAAAATAACACAGTATGGCTCTTTTTAAAAGTTCAGTATCTGCCAAATAAACACTAAATTACTAACTAAAATTGGAAATTTAGCAGCATTTTCTTTAAAAAGTATGTTTTTCAGATGAAAATTAAATTATTTCTTGCATTTTAATTCCAGGGCCCAAATGGCTAAGATCTATTAAAGAAAGTTCAATTCCTCAATCAATCACATAGTCTTCATTTGAGGTTTTTCTCAACTCTGCCTCTCAAAACTTTCTTGTCTCACTTTTCTGTACATGTATTATCTCCTTCCAATCTTATCTACCTGACTGGATGATTTTAATCTCTTGAAGGTATTTGGAGCTGTGTACACACTAGTATAAAACTTATACAACAAGTACCAAAAAAAGCACAAAGATGAATCACATATCAAATTACTAACTAACCTGGTCTACTGTAATCATTTAATTTCTTCCCCATGTGTTATGTTCTTGCTTTGATTCCAAATGCTGTTTACTTGTGATGTTTACTTTTATCAGACTTTCCAAGAATTTGATTGTTTTGGTCTTTTTAGAGAATCAGCTCTTTTACTGAACTTTTTCTTCCTATTTCACTAAATTCTGCTTACTCCCCTGCCTTCCACCATACCAGAGCTTTTTTTGTTTCTTTTCTGATTTCAAAAGCTTAAAATAAGTTTGCTAATTTTTGTTCTGTTTGCTAATTTTTCTTCTGTTTTCTAATACATTTACATTTTTAACTTTTCCTTTACATACCATTTAGGCCTCACTCTAGATATTATGATAAGTCATTTTACAATTACTGATTCAAAATAATTCATAATTTTCATTTTTTTGAGAGAGAGAGAATTTTTTAATATTTATTTTTCAGGTTTTGGCGGACACAACATCTTTATTTTATTTTTATGTGGCACTGAGGATTGAACCCAGCGCCCCGCGCATACCAGGCGAGCGCGTTACCACTTGAGCCACATCCTCAGCCCTTATAATTTTCATTTTGATCTCTTAAATCAACATTACAGAAGACCATAATTTTTATTTTACAGATGGATAACAAAGATCAGAATCTGAAACAATTCTGATTCTTGGTCTTTCATATGTTTTTCTGCTCTGCAAATTCATAGAACTTCAGTATTCTGATATTTCAAAATAAAAGTTAATGCTAGGTACTTGAAAGGCCTATTCATCAGGAAACATGACTTTTGGTTCTAGGAAATACTCTTCCATTATATATTTGATAATTATTTCTCCCCTGTATCTTTATATTCTCTTTCAGAGTACTTAATTATTGGTATTTGACCTCTTTGATTGCTCCTCAAATACGCTTAATTTTTCTCAAATATTCCATATCTTTTTTTTTAATGCTTTCTCAAAGATCTTCTCCACCTCATCTTCCAACACTTTCATTAAGTTATTTCTGCTACTGTATTTTAATTTTTAATAACTATAGTTATTGGGGCTAGAGTTGTAGCTCAGTGGTAGAGTGCTTGCCTAGCATGTGTGAGGCACTGGGTTCGATTCTCAGCAGGTCATATAAATAAATAAATAAATGTCCATCAACAACTAAAAATATTAAATTAAAAAAAGATTCTACTAAAAACAATAACTATGGTTATTGTTCATTGAATGTTCTTTTTCATACTGTCTTGTTCTTTTTTTGCCATTTTTTTAATTGGTTGTTCAAAACATTACAAAGCTCTTGACATACCATATTTCATACATTTGATTCAAGTGGGTTATGAACTCCCATTTTTACCCCGTATACAGATTGCAGAATCATATCGGTTACACATCCACGTTTTTACATATTGCCATACTAGTGACTGTTGTATTCTGCTATCTTTCCTATCCTCTACTATCCCCTCTCCCCTCCGCTCCCATCTTCTCTCTCTAGCCCATCTACTGTAATTCATTTCTCTCCCTTGATTTTTTTCCCTTTCCCCTCACATCCTCTTATATGTAATTTTGTATAACAATGAGCGTCTCCTTCCATTTCCATGCAATTTCCCTTCTCTCTCCCTTTCCCTCCCACTTCTCATCCCTGTTTAATGTTAATCTTTTTCTCATGCTCTTCCTCCCTGCTCTGTTTTTAGTTGCTCTCCTTATATCAAAGAAGACATTTGGCATTTGTTTTTTTAGGGATTGGCTAGCTTCACTTAGCATAATCTACTCTAATGCCATCCATTTCCCTGCAAATTCCATGATTTTGTCATTTTTTAGTGCTGAGTAATACTCCATTGTGTATAAATGCCACATTTTTTAAATCCATTCATCTATTGAAGGGCATATACTGTCTTGTTCTTGTTTCATGGACACAATATCTTCTATTATTTCTCAGATGAAAGTAGTAACATTTCTGTTGAAGTTCACACTTCCTTGTTTAGTCTCTGGTTTTCATGTGAGTGAATATTACATGATACTATGTCAATGCACCACCTGTGTTCCCCCACATCTCCTGTTTCCCACCAGGTATTTTTCTTAGAAATGCTGCACTAAGTGGACACACAAAGGCAGTTAAGGCTGTGGATATAACTCAGTGGTAGAGTATGTGCTTAGCATGCACAAGAACCTGGGTTTGATCCCCAGCACCATGAGGAAAAAAAAAGAAAAAAAGCCTGGGGGTGGAGGGGGGAGACAAAAGGACATACTAAAAATGACCAAGTTGGGCTGGGGTTGTGGCTCAGTGGTAGAGCACCCGCCTCTCACGTGCAAGACCCTGGATTCGAGCCTCAGCACCACATAAAAATATACGAATAAAATAAAGGTACTGTGTCCAACTATAACTAAAAAATAAAAATATAAATAAATAAATAAATAAAATTGACCAAATAATCTGTTTAGCAACTAGGACAAAGAGCAACACTAAACTTTCTTGGTTTTGTTTTTCAAAGCTCTTAAACCTTCCTGCAGAAGGACACATTTCCTCTTGTGAGCCAAAACCAGAGCTTGCTTCAACCATCTCCCCACTTGCAACTCCAAGTTTACTCACACTATCTTGACAAGCTACCTTACAGAGTGGCCTCTGTAGGCCCTCTTCCTACAGAACTGGATTACAAGTAAACTGCAGGCACTTCCCTGCTCTCTTCAGACATCTAGTAACATTTGTGATAACCCTCTGTGTAAACACAGCCAGTGGGGCTGGTCTCTGACAGGACACATTCAGCTCATGTCCCACTGATGAGCTTCTCCCAATCTATTAAGAAATAATGACTTTGTGAAGTCAATCAAATTCACACTTCTTAGAATCTTGAGTGATCCTAAAAGTCACCTCTTTCAATAAAATAGTTCAATATGACTGTTTTCTTTTGAATGGCTGATTTTAAAAATATGACTAAATACTTAAAATTCATAAAAATGTATATATTTTTTTACTAAAGCAATGCTAAAGTTTTCACTTACCTTTCTATTCACATTTCTATATAAATACATGCTATAGATATATTACATATTATGTTATATGTACAATATATGTAATATACAAATATATGAACTATATTAACACTTAAATAGATTTTTTATTTATGTGACATAAAATATGTGCCCATTTGATTTTTAAAAATAAACAGAAGTGAATTATGCATCAGTTTCTGAAATTTCTTATAAATCCTCAGGTAAAAAGGTTAGAAGTAGTTTATTTTCTAAATTCTAGACATGAAAAACATGTTTTGATTTTTTCAAAATTTGGTAGTAATGAACACAGAAGTTCTTTGAAACAGTTAATTAGAAAATAAATGGGGTAGGCAGAGCAAGCATGGGAGGAATAGACGAACTCTAGATAGGGCAGAGGGGTGAGAGGGGAAGGGAGGGGGCAGGGGGTTAGTAACGATGATGGGTTAGTAAAGTTTGAATTGTATAATATGAAAGTGAAGACAAATTTCATAATAACATAACAGACATCTTAATCCCTAAGGTCACAAATAAAGTCCTTTAAATGGAAATGTAGCAGTCCTACCTACCCTAATAGTTTATTTATTACACTGTAGCTGTGTTGTAGTTGTTTATCAAAATAACAAAATCCACAGAACATCAAAACTCACACATTCTTAGAGTTAGAAGGGGCTTTCAATAACACAGTATTTCAGGAAAAAAAAAAAAAAAAGACTTTATACTCAAAAGTATATCTAAATTCCAAATTTACCACTCAGAAGTTGGTGACTCTGGACAAGTGTAAAACGTGTATGGTAATATCAGCCTAGAATTATAGCAAGGGTTCAACAAACAAGCAGTTATAAACTTCTGAACCATAATTTCTCTGCCATTATTAACTTCTTTCAGTAAAAATCTTAACTTCTCACCTATTTTGTACTAGAAAATTTAAATGAACTCCCCAACAATATACAGAGCATGTTTTTCCAGTTTCATATCATCCTACCCAAATTCATTTCTTTATTCCTAATCTCTTAACAGCAAGCCCCATCGACTGTCCATTTCCTCAACCAGAAAGGTTATTTAACTTCATAAAGGTCACACAGCTAGTTAACAACAAAGCCTTGACTTGAGTCTGACTCCCAGGGCAATGTTCTTTCCACCTCATTTTGCCCTTTATTTTATTTTTTAAATATTTTTTTAGTTGTCAATGGACCTTTATTTATTTGTATGCAATGCCAAGAATAGAACCCATGGCCTTACACATGCTAGGCAAGCACTCTACCACTGAGCCACAACCCCAGCCCTCACTATTTCTTAAAGATATAATGCTACATATAATCTCACCTGAGGTTTACAGACTGTTTATAACCAATTACTCATATTCATGAGGGAAAAGAACTATACAGTTAGAACTGTAAAGTTAAAAATTTTAAAAACTATACAGTTAAATAACTATAAGGTTATTTTGAAGTATTTACCTTTCTACATGCAGGACAAAGTCCATTTTCATCAGTGCGAATTCGATGCCAACAAAATCGACAAATCTGGTAGCCACAGGTGCAAGGGAAAAAGTTGATATCATCTATCTCCAAGGGCTCCATGCAAAGAGGGCATTCCACAGGGTCTTCCTTAGCATCAGGGCTTCGAGACATCTTCACGTTTATTAAACAGCAGCAAAAGTTTATAATAATTTAAGGGAGAAGGAAGTTCAGCACTGAAAGCTAAAATGTAGAACTTTGAAGACCTGCATAAGAAACATAAAAGATAATGTTTACTATTGGAGAAAACAGCATACCCAATAATCAAAAATGATATCATCAAAAAATTTAGAAAAAGCCATGTGTGGCATGTCTGTAATCCCAGCAACCAGAGAAGGAGACAAAGGAGGACAGCAAATTCCAGGCCAGTCTGGGCAACGTAGCAAGACCCTGTTTCAAAATAAAAAATACAAAGGGCCAGAAATGTGGCTCACTTGTGAAGCACCCTTAGGTTCAATTCCTGATACTCCCTAATGGAGGGGGGTGGGGGTGGTGAGTGGGATGGATGAAGGAGAGAATATTCTGCTCTAATCTTAGATTTCTGAAAAATTTTGCATAGCAATACAAAAGGCCTGGCAATAATTTTTTTTATTTCAACAGAAATATAAAAGAACTTCCTTTTTTCTAGATAAAACATTTAATAATAATTTACAGCACTATTTATTTTACTAATTATTTTATGAAAATAAGATAAAGAAACATCTTAAGCTTTAAAAACACTATAAAATATCTTATCTCTGATCTAAAAGCTAGTAAAATTGCCATATTATCTAAAGAAGTATTATAATATGCTAAAAATATGTCACAATTTACATGAAACCAATTGAAAAAGATAAAACTTTAATCATCTAGTATTACACATTAATATCAAGCTCTTGCCACAGAAAAGCTAGGCTAGAGCTAAACATCCTCACAGGAGAATTACAAGTGATTTTGATTATGAGTGATTTTGATTATGAAATAATGATGAAAAGATGATCAACTTATTTATTTAATCAACCAAAAAATAGCTTTTATTTTCCCTATTAGTCTGTCAAAGAAGTTCGTACCTCCACTTCAAAAGTAGAGATTATCACTAATCTAGTCCCTCTTTGATGGAGGAAATGGAATCTATTATCTTGCCTTAAGTTACACAGCTATTAAGTGAGGCTGCTGGATTCCCTTCAGGAAGCCTTTGCTCACAATCCACTCCCTTGTATCAACTAAGAAGATTTCTACATAAACACACACATGCATCAAGCAGTTGCTATGTTCTTTAGCACTGTTCATAATATAGAAAACTACAAACAACACACCATCCATTAACGGGGAAATCATTAAGTAAGTTAAGATAAGCCATAAGGTAAATATGTGTTAACTCAGAAATATGTCTTATTCTAAAGTTAAGCATTTAAAAACAGGAGCATTATATATACATATAAACTAACATTTATATACATTTACTTTTTTTTGAGAGAGAGAGAGAGAGAATAAATCAATCTTTTTTGTAGATGGACACAACACAATTCCTTTATTTTATTTTTGAGAGAGAGAGAGAGAGAATTTTTTAATACTTATTTTTTAGTTTTCGGCGGACACAACATCTTTATTGGTATGTGGCGCTAAGGATCGAACCCATCGCCATGTGCATGCCAGGCGAGCGCGCTACCGCTTGAGCCACATCTCCAGCCCCAACAATGCCTTTATTTTTATGTGGTGCTGAGAATCGAACCCGGATCCTGCCCGTGCTAAGCAAGCACTCTACCACTGAGCTACAATCCCAGCCCTACATTTACTTCTATATAGATTTATTAAGCCATATATAGACAGAAGTATAGATACAGATATTTCCTTCACCAAAAAAAAAAAAAAAGTTTGAACATTGAGATGTTGTCAAATTACAAAACAAACTATAAATGACTAATTTTTTGTTAGAAAAATTGGTATTATCTGAATTGCTGAAAAAAAATATTTTCATACATCAAATGGCCAAATTTTAAAAAGAGAAATTGTTTTCATTTTCCTCTAAAAACTTTTGACTTTTGTTAGTAATTACCCCCCCCCAAAAAAAAAAAAGAAATGGTATCTTTCTGTGACTCTGTAGTTACTTCAAAATTAAAGTGTTTAAAAAAAAGTACACCGAGGGCTGGGTAGCTCAATTGGTATAGTACTTGCCTCACATGCACAAGACCATGGGTTCAATCCTCAGCACAACAACAACAAAGAAAGAAATACACTGAATATGTATTGGTAAACAATATAGCACTCCTGAGCTACAGATCTGGATTTGCCACTATCAGATACCTTCATATATAAAAGTAGCAGTATTCAGTTATTTTCTAATGGATCTTCCAATCTGGCCATTCAAAAACTATACCTCTAGAAAACACAGGCTTAAATACAGGTTCTATCAACAGGAAACCAAACTAAACTAATAAAGGAGTGCAGATTGTACTTTTAATACCTTAGACAATAAGCCAGCTTTTGCTTAACTACAGCTTATTTGCGTTTTAGTGAAAGAATCTATGGATGGGAAGGAAATAATATACTGGTGTTTATGACCTGCAAATCTTTCTAGAAAGTATATTACTATAAATAAAAGATGACACATTGAAGTTTTTGCTTTTTAATATTAATTGGCTTTTTTGTATTTTTTTATTTGTTTTAATTAGTTACACATGACAGTACAATGACCCTGACATACCATACATTTGAATCAGATGGGATATTATTCCTCATTTTTCTGAGTGTACAGGTTGCAGAATCATATTGGTCACGCAGTCACATATATACACACAGTAATAATAATGTCTGTTTCATTAGATTTGCTTTTTAATTTTAAAAAAGTTTACAAGACTATGCATCTTTCCATTTAGATGGAAGAAAAGGGACAAAGAAGTAAGAAGTATACCTAATACAAAAGCAGGTACATCTTCACACTTCTAGCACCATGGAGAGATGCCACACAGCAGGTTAATCAGTCTGATACAGAAGAACACTGAAATTTAAAGAAAAAGACTTCACTTCATATCATCCATTAAGTAGCTATGATCTTGGATAAGATACTCAGAAGTTCTAGAACTTAATTTCTCAAAAATGTGAAGAGACATGAACTTTTAGGAATTTCAAGTATAAAGAAAGTTCCAAATGTAATCTCTCTGAACTAAGTTTTTAAAATAATATTTGAAAAAAACTCTCTCCCCTCCTAATACTCTGGCTCAAATTTTCATAGGGAAGAATAATTTTATTCGTGAGTCTACTAATATTAAAATAAATAAATAAATAAATGTAAAACATAGTAAGTTGAAACAAGATAACAAAGGTATTCATTTAATTTATGAAAAAGGCAAGTAAAGCTAATGACTTCCTGGATTGGTATGGGGGTGCTTAGGACAGATGTGATCAGTTTTTAATTCAGTAATTAATTCTGTAGAAAAAGTATTTATTTTCTTATTATTTAATCCTCACAGTGAGTTGAAAAGAATATGAACCCTTTAGAAAACACATAACTGAGGCTAAAGTTTAGAGTTCAAAAATAAAGACTGCCGGGCTGGGGATGTGGCTCAAGTGGTAGCGCGCTCGCCTGTCATGCGTGCGGCCCGGGTTCGATCCTCAGCACCACATACAAACAAAGATGTTGTGTCTGCCAATAACTAACTAAATAAATAAATATTTTTTAAAAAATAAAATAAAAAAATAAAGACTGCCAATATCAAAATCCATGCCCTTTCCAAGACAGAAGTCACATACTTTGGTGTGAAATGAAAATGCCCCCCCCAAAAAATAAAATGACATTGCTTTCCCCAAAATTAAATTCCACAGCAAAATTTTACCTGAGTTGTTGTTCTCTGTATCATAAGTAACTTATGGTAACAACATAGACAAACTCTGAACTGCATCACCAAAAATCTCAGATACCAAATAGCAACTGCACAAAATTAAAACTGCATACACAAAACTAGGCTTGAAAATTCCTCATCAATTATATAATGCTATATACATGATTTTATGTTTACGACTGTTGAAAAAAAAAGAATGTAAAGTAGTACTGCCACTGTGGAAACTAATTTGGCAGTTAATCAAAAAGTTAAACACAGAACTAGAATATGTTCAGTAATTCAACTTCTAGTTATATACCCAAAGAACTGAAAGCAAGGATCTGAACTGATATTTACACACTGATGTTCACAGCAGTATTCACAATAGCCAAAGGGTGGGAATAATTCAACAAATGGATAAACAAAACAAGGTATACCAATACGATGGATTATTAAGCCATAAAAGGAATCAGATTATGATACATGCTATAAAATGAGTGAATTCTAAAATGTTATACTTAGTAATAATAAGTCAGTCACAAGAAAGACAAGTATTTTATGAATTCACTTGTATGTAGAGTCAAGAAAAGGCAAATTTATAGAGACATTTTGAGTGGGGGTTGGTGGGGAATGGAAAGTTAAACTATTTAATGGGTACAGAATTTCTGCTTAGGATAACTGAAAACAGACAATAGTAATGGTTACACAATGTTGTGAATGTATATAATGCCACTAAGTTGTATACTAAAAGATGGTATTACATATTTTATCATAGTAAAAAACCCACAAAAGTAAATATGCCATGTATTCCCTTAAATAAATAATAAAGAGTACAAATGCAAAAATTGTATTTGATTGTCATATTCAAATTAACTAATCCTTTAATATTCTGCCAATCTAATAGCTAATTTTCTTTTTTTTAAATATATGTATTTTTTAGTTGTTGATGGACCTTTATTTTATTCATTTATTTATATGTGGTGTTGAGAATAGAATCCAGCGCCTCACACATGCCAGGCAACCACTGAGCCACAACCCCAGCCCCTAATAGCTGAATATCTAATAAGATAAATGCATGTGATACAACTTCGCTGATAGTTGCACTGAAATTACACTGCTAACTATATTATATGTACTCTGTAATTACACATAATTAAAAGCTATTTATAAACATAAACACATATATACTGTGATCTAGAACAGACTCATTAAAATTCCCATTAAAATCCCATATACATAGAACTATAAACTGTAAGTTTTTTAAAGATCTATAATACCACATATTTTATATTTTATTTAACTAGCGTTTTTTAACTATAAATTGTTGTTTACTTCAATGTCTATTCTCACTGGAATAGAGCCAAAAAGGTACTAGTGCATCCCATTTATTTTATTTATTTATTTTGAGCTGGAGAGGGGGCGGGTAGTAGGGATTGAACTCAGGGACACTGAGCCACATCCCTAGCCCTATTTTGCAGTTACTTAGAGACGGGGTCTTACTGAGTTGCTTAGTGCCTCGCATTTTGCTGAGGCTGGCTTTGAACTCTCAATCTTCCTGCCTCGGCTCCTGAGCTGAATTATAGGTATATGCCACCAGGCCCAGCCTGTGCATCCTGCTTATCATGGTAAAACATTTCTTTTTTTTTTTTTTTTTTTTTTTACATCCCCAACACTTTTTATTTTGAGATAAAAACTTGTGTATTTTTTAACTTTATTTTTTACTGTAGTAAGCCATAGATAACATAAAATTGATTATTTTTAACTATTTTTAAGGGTATGACTTAGTGCCATTATGTATCTTCCCACTGCTCTGCACCACCACGCATCTGCAGAATATGTTTTAAACTAAAACTTCCCAAACTGTAGTTCTGTAAGTAATAACTCTATTAAGTAATAACTCCTCCTTATTCTTCCCACCCTCCAGCCTCTGGTAATCATCATTTTAATTTTTGTCTCTATAAATTTGACTACTCTTGGCACCTCATGTATTTGGAATCATAGACCAGATGTCATTTTGTGACTGACTTATTTTGCTTAATAGAGCATTTTCAAGGCTGCTAGTAAATATTAAGCACTCACATATTCCATTAATGAGATAAAAAAAGGAATAAATTGTTATGTCAGTTAATAATAACAACATTTTTCAAAAATAAAAACTAGCACTAGGGCTAGGGTTATAGCTCAATGGTAGAGTGCTTGCCTAGCATGTGTGAGGCACTGGGTTCGATTCTCAGCACCACATATAAATAAATAAATTAAAGTCAATCAACAACTAAAAAAAGTATTTTTAAAAAGTATTAAAAAAAAACAGCACTAAGCTGTCCACTGCTTCTGTATTAGACTCACATTTCAGAAAGTATGTTATTATATAAATTATACAAAGACACAAAACAGACTCACAGTAGCTTTAGACAGTTTGATAAATAAAAAAGGAAAGTGACTAAGTATCAGCACCAATACCTATTACCCCTTTTAAATTTGTACTGAAGTCCCAATATATACGTGTGTGTGTGTGTGTGTGTGTGAGTAACAGAACTCAGGATTATCTGTAATATCTTTAGGAGGCCTAGAAATCTTATCTATGTTTTAGAAAAATATCTACCTAAGAACTTAAAATTTGTCTCTCTTGAAAAGTTAAAACTGTGTTAACAGAAAAATCAACCATGTGGGACTGCTTCCTACCTCTCCTCCACTTTGCTATCTGTTGAGTAAAATGTAAATCAAAAGAAGCATATAAGTCATCTTACATAATATAACATGTTCCCAGAGATAAGTCTAGTGTCTTCCTGAAAATACTGACTCCATTTGCAACAGTGTGAAGTTCAGGCCTGAAAGCAATCTCAAACCCAAGAAGATTGAAGTGAAAGGTAATTTAGGAAAAGATCTAAAGTACAGGTTAAACTGCAGGGTTAGGCTAGTTTGTAGATGAGATCCAGGAAATAAAAGAACCACAATGAGATCTCCTAGGGTCTGAACAAATTTCAAGAACTGACCCAAAGATCTGTTTGGTTATGGCAGAGAATTATTTCATGTCCCAGGGTACTGTTAAAAACAACAAAGCAGTCAGCCAAAAACAAATGGATCTTAAAACCTGGGTGTGGCTAGGGAACCCAAATCTGTTTCCCTAAGAAGCAACACTGCAAGAAATAATCTACCTAGCCAGTAAATAAGCAAATAACAATAAACTCTTGAAGGGGATGAAGGGAGTTAGGAGATCAGTACCTAGAGCTGGTACAGTATTATGTAACTACACAGCTTCCAACAACAACAAAATCACAAGCTATGCAAAGAAATAGGAAAGTTTAACCCGTGTACCAGGAAAAAAAATGCAGGCAAAAAATACTGCCTGCAAGAGCTAGTGAATGATAGATTTTAACAGAGAGTGGTATTAAAGGAGTCACAACACAATTTTAAAAACAACTAACAGAGCCAGACACATTTCTATAATCCTAGCTGCTCAAGAAGCTGAAGCAGGAGGACTGCAAGTTCAAAGTCAGTGTCAACAACTTAGCGAAGCCTTAAGCAACTTAGTGAGACCCTGTCTCAAAATAAAAACTAAAAACAGCTGCGGATGTGGCTCAGTGGTTAAGTGCCTCTGGGTTCAACCCCTGGTCCCACCCTCCCCACCCCTGCAAAAAAAACAAAAACAAACAAATAAACAAAAAACTAAATGAAACCATAATTAAATCAGAAAGGTATGATTTCAGTGGCACATCAAAAAAACAAGAAAATCAATAAAGAGACACTACTGAATAGAACTAAACTGGGCACAGTGGTGCACGCCTGCAATTTCAGCTACTCAAGAGGCTGAGGCAGGAGTATCGCTTGAGCCTAGACAACCTGGGCAATATATGAAGACCCCAACTCTTGAAGGAGAAAATAAAAAAAGAATGAAAACTCTATAGAGTTGGAAAGCACATGACTGAAAAAATTCACTAGGAGTTCAAAAGATCATCTGAAATAGAATAACTGGCAAACTTTAAGTCTTCAAAAAAGCAGAAGAAAAAAATACTTTTTAAATACAGAACTCACATCAACAAACTCATTTAATGGGAGTACTAGAAGAACAGGGGAAAGAGAGAAAGGAGAAGGAAAATTATTTGAAGAAATAACAACTATGAAAATGAAAGACTATGCATTACAACAACATAGATGAATCTCACAAACAATATTGAGCAAAAGAAGCAAGGCATATAAAAATATGAATGCTGGTCATATAAATATCAAAAGAGAAAAAAAGACTATTTTCTAGGGATGTACCTTAGGTGATAAAAATCAAGATAGTGATTATCTCTGGAAAAAAAAAAGAGAGAGAGAGAGAGAGAAGGGGTTACAAGTGGCAATGCCTATGGGGCAGGGGATATTCTGCGATACTTCAAATATCCTACTTTACACTCATGAAAAGATTAGCAAGAGGTTTGCTTTATAGTCAAGGTGCATATATTTTACAGTTACATGTCTTTTGTACAATTTTGGATGTATATTTCTTACTTTATCAAAGTACTAAAACAATAAAATAGCAGCTGCAAATTTCCCAGAATTGGTTAAAAATAATCTCAGATCCACTGGGAGATGAACAAACCCAGATCAAGAATATAAAACTGCAGAACACTAAAGGCAATAAATATCTAAAGAGTAGTCATAAAGAAGGGATTCTTTACCCAAAGGAATGAGAATTAGAATATCAGGAGTCTTCGCGACAGCAGCAATTGAAGCCAGGAGGCAGCAAATATATCTATCCTCAAGATATTGAGAAAAAAATGACTGTCAACTTAAAATTAGGCTCCTAGGAAACAATAACCCTAAATCAGAAAATTAAAGCATAAACATCATTTTTTAAATAATAGAGGAGATTTTGACATGGGCTAGGTATTAGATAATATTAAGAAATTACTGCTAATTTGGTCATACTATGACAATATGGTGTTTAATAAACCTCGTCAGTAGGAGATTCATTTGATGTATTTAGACTTCGTGATGATATTCTAGCAGGAAGGGAGGCACAGAAAGGGAAACAGATGAATCTAACAAAATGTTGGTAACTGTAGAAAATTAGGGATTAAAATACTGGATTTTATTACTCATTTAGTCTACTTTCATGTATTTTTAAAACATTTCATGATTAAAAAGCTAAAAGTGACATACCAAGTAAAAACGTTAATTTGTTAGACTTAAGAAGGATAAAATAAAATATTAGAAAATGTCAGTTGGGAGGGAAGTGAAATAAGAAATTATTCAATGGTAAATTTTAAGAATGGTAAAATCATATAATCTTCTATGATCTAATAATTCCACTTCCTTTTATCTTCCTTAGAGAAACAATTGCACATTTGCATGAGGAGCCATGTACAAACAGGTGGAGCACTGTTTCCAACAGCAAAAAAAAAAAAAAAAAAACCCTTGGAACTCTAAATGTTCAATGATGGGAAATGGCTAAGTTATCTTTTAATAATAAAATGAAAGCAACGTAAAAGACTAAGATGGATTGGCACATACCAACAAACTGAATAAAAAGTTAGTTGCAAATACTGTATATCAGTTTTTACATTTTTAAAAAACATATTTTCTCTTTATAATTATATATGCAAAAATCACAGAAAAAAATTACAAGCTGCTCAAAGTGGTTACTGCTAGGAAAACAAGGAAGAGAAGGATTTAGAAACTGAAACCTTACCTATATTCCTTGCAAAGATACTATTTATGTATTTCTTATAAAACAAATTAATTTTCAAAAATAACTTTCTTGGGATACTAACCTTTCAATATTTTGAATATGAAGACTACCTACTTTGTTCAATACTCTACCACAGACTGTATGTATAGTAAATCAAAAGCTCTACAACTGTGTGCATGGGACAATCATAAAACAGTTATCTAAAGGAAATATATAAAAACAGTTTTGGGCATTGAGTAGTAGGGCTAGGGGTAGTTGGCTTTCTTCCTCTTATTTTCCTCTACTTCCTAATGTTTAGAAGTGAACATTACTTTTATGAAGGGAAAAACAGTATTAAATTAGTTAAAAATTAAGTACAACTGACAAAAAGATACAATAAAGCAATGAGATAAAACAAACTTTAATGTATAATTAGAAAATCAGCATTAACATGTTTCCTATTAACTTAATGCTCTGTCAGAAGGAGGCTAGCTAGGAGTTTAAGAAATTAAAGGCCAAGCCTGATGGAAGTGTCATTGGTAAGATAAAATTAAATCTGCACAAAATCAAAGAAGAGACTAATTAGTGTGCTAATTAAATTAGTTCTCTACCATACTTGCAGAGGTTGTCAAGAGAGTTGCCTGTATCAATGCATTTTCAATTCAGGAAGAAATAAAATATAAAAGTTCTATTTGAGGAAAAAAAGTACTTGACAGAAAGGTGTGCCTATTTTAAGGTTTGTGAGAACTCAAAAAAGAAGGAAGAAAAGTCTCAGAACCCTTTTAAATTTGCTTAATGTGACCTTATAAAAACTCACAAGAATTAAAAAAAGGTTTTTGAGGACTGACCCACACACAGATTTGAAACAAGTGCACCCAGGTATCATAAGTACTTCCCTTCTAGTCAGTGTGGACTTACAAATTTGTTTTTAGAGATGTTCTGTATATCAATTTATAAGATCCCAGTAGTAACAGACAAAATACAAAAATTAATTTGAGGAGAAACACTAAACTGGTGTATAAGGTGTATAAGGGCTAATCTGGGCCTTTTTTGTTTTGTTTTGTTTTTTAATGCTTGTTTATTTAGCATGGCTAAGTGCGGACTATCTTTTGCCCAATCCAAACATAACCAAGTCACTTACATTCTACCACCTCCTAAATTCTGATCCCAGGTGGCATGCGACCAAGTGCTCTTCCTTTCACCAAGGTATCACTGCCAATTCATCCTTCTCTCATTTCATTCAGGATCATTCTGCCCCACTTCTGTGGTTCCACCTCATGGTAAACACTAATTCATATGGAAGTCCACCCTTTCAACTATTATGACTGAGTGGGGCA
Source organism: Marmota flaviventris (assembly GCF_047511675.1). Classification (NCBI taxonomy): domain Eukaryota; kingdom Metazoa; phylum Chordata; class Mammalia; order Rodentia; family Sciuridae; genus Marmota; species Marmota flaviventris. The sequence continues at coordinate 19,022,668 of NC_092498.1, read as the reverse complement.
GGAAGGAAGAGTACAGTAAGACAGAACTCATACAGGAGGAAAGAAGAAATATATGGATAAATAGCAGTTTTTTAAATGGGGTAAAAAAAAAAAAAAAGATTTTAAATTTTTTAGGCAAAAATTGGAAGTAAGTGTACACAGAAAATTCCCTGGAAATGTCATTAGATTTCTAGATATGTTGGCATGAGATTTCTGGATATGCAAGCATGCAACCATCTAAGATAAAATTTAAAAATTAATAAAGGTTTTAAGAGTCTTAAAATACAGAAATAATACCTATGAATTCTTTTTGGGGGGATGCTACGGATTGAACTTAGGGGCACTCAACCACTGAGCCACATGCCCAGCCCTATTTTGTATTAGAGACAGGGTCTTATTGAGTTGCTGAGGCCGGCTTTGAACTCAAGATCCTCCTGTCTCAGCCTCTTAAACTGCTAGGATTACAGGCACTCAGTTCCTGAATTCTTTAAAAGGAAAAATTCAGTCTTTTAATTTTCGCTCCTCCTTAATCTCTACATATGCCTCACTTCTGTTGTGACTCAGTAAAATCTGGATTATCAGCAGTTTTTCATTATAAAATTAAAATAGTAGTCAAGAATTCTCTGCTCTTGTACATCCACTTCATTCCTATTTCCAACAGAAAATATTAACCAAACTAATATTCATGTAGAAAGTCCCCAAAGAGAAATGAATATGTCAGATTGTTTTAAAGAATAAAACATTCTATAAACATAAATTGATTCATGACACTAGATTGATTACAATTGTGAAACATAGTCTATCATCTCTGTCCCACCAAAAAACTCCCAAAGAATTATGTGGGGGATAGGAGGAGTTAAATACATAAAACAACGCAAACTTATTCAACCAACTCAAAAGCTATGCTTCCAACATAGAAAGTAACAGTCAATATATGGGTGCTGGCTTTATTATTCTTTAAATTGCCCCTAAATATATGTGCTGTATATACACACTTTAAAAACAAAAGTCCATGATCAACTATGAGCAAAGAGCCATTTAGAAAGAAACATTCATTTTGCAGCCAAAATGGTCTACATAAATAAATATATACCTTAAATGGCTTCAGGAAATTAAGCTTAAGTTTAAAAAAAGGACTAAAACATATATGCATATAAATTCTGATCAAAGATATTCTCTTTATTCAGTTATGAGATGGAAAATAATATTAACTCAACCATACCACTGCCATCTTAGAATGCTAAAGCCCCAGTTAAAAACTGAGCACAGGGACTGGGGTTGTAGCTCAGTGGTATATCACTTGCCTTGAATGCGTGAGGCACTGGGTTCGAATCTCAGCACTACATAAAAATAAAGATATTGTGTCCATCTACAACTAAAAAAATTTTTTAAATTTAAAAAATTTTAAAAAAAAAACTGAGCACATTCAAAGAAAAGAACTTTTTTTATTTTGGTACTGGGGTTAAACCCAGGGGCACTTTACTACCAAGCTATATCCTCAGCCCCCCCTGCCACACACTTTTTTTTTTTTTTCATTTATTTTTTTACACTGAGACAGGGTCACGCTAAATTGTTTAGGCCCTCACTAAATTGCTGGGGCTGGCCTCAAATTTGCAATCCTCCTGCCTCAGCTTCTTAAATTGCTGGGATAATAGGCATCTGCCACCACACCCAGCCAAGAAGAGGCTTTTTTGTGAAAAGCTTAATAAATATACACCCTGTCAGTCCCACATAGACTTTTGCAATTACTTAACTTTGCTCTTTAAATGCAAAGGTAGTCACAGATAATACATGAACGAGTGTGGCTGTGTTCCAAGAAACTTTACGTATAGACATTAAAACCTGAATTTTATTTAATTTTCCCATATCAAAAAATACTATTCTTCTTTTGGTTATTTTTTTCCTAGATCTCAGGCTTCATAAAAACAAGCATTAGAAAGGTCAGTGGGACATAGTTTACCACCCTGCTCTACTCTAAACCAACAAAGAAGCCGCAGGAATGCAAAGTCTTGGACCTTAAACTTCTCACTGAAAAAAAAAAATCTGTTTAGTACTATATTAGGCAAATGGTTTCTCTTCCCTCTAAGGGTTCACTTTTACATGTAGTGATGTAATATGAAATATGTTTGGTCTTCATCTCCAGTGCCTGTCACAAGACTCCTTAAACCCTTAAAAATCTCCTGATAGGGCTGTCTTATTATTCATAATATATATATATATATATATACACCTACCTTTTGATCACACCTGAGTTTATGCTACCAGCATAAACTGATGACTTAGCCTTGGGGCCTCTAGATGTCCTTAGGATGGGGCTGGTCAGAAGAAAAACCAAAGGATTATAGGATTGGCACTTTCAGTCCTACTCGTGAACCTCTGGGAAGGGGAAGAAGAGATAAAACTCTATGAAAACTCTTGAATATTCGATGACTTTCCAGGTTGCTGAAACTCATCATGGAGGTCCTGGGAGTGTGGTGAACCCAGAGAAGGCACAGAAGTGCTGTATATTTCCTTTAATATATAATTCCCTGTTCATCTCTTCATCTGGCTGTTCATCTGTAATCTTTATAATAAACTGGGTAAATGTTAAATAAGATGCTTCTCTGAGTCCCATAAGCCACCACAGCAAATCAATCAGACTCGAGAAGGACGTTGCAGGATCACCAATTTATAGCTGGTAAATCCAAAGTATAGTTGATAACCCACTACTTTTGACTGATATTTTAAATTGGGGGCTGAGTCTTGTGGGACTGAACTCTGAACCTGTGGGATCTGACTTAAGCTCCTGATAGATGGTATCAGAATTGAACTGAACTGAATTATAGGCCTGTGTCTGCTGAACTGCTTGAGGGTGGCAGGGATGGCCTCCTCACATCTAGTCACAAAAGTATTCTGTGCTGAGTGTGAGAATAAAGTGTTTCTTTTTTTTTATCTTTACACATGTCTTGTTAAATGGGCCCTAGCATGTTATGAGAAAGATAGAACTATTTTAAAATACAGAGTTGGGGGCATAGCTCAGTGGTAGAGCATTTGCCTAGCATGCAATGAAGCCAAACTTATCTTAAAATATAAAAAATTCTTTCTGCATGTTCACACTCTTAAAATTCCACAAACCTGAAGTAATTTGATGATACAGGCATATTTTTCCAATTGGACAAAATCAAGAAATACTAGATAAATACTGACATGAAAGACTCAGACTGTCAAACAAAGACTACAATCAAAACAAGGCCACTTGGAATTATACATGACAAAGCATTAAGTACTACTGTCCTCAAAAATGTAATCAACACCTATAGAGAATACCCTATAAATTTATAATTGGGTGAAGATTCATACATCGTGGAAGGAAGAAATTTACTTGGTAGAACAAAAAGGAGTGACAATGAAAAGGAAATATAAATAATGAAGGATCAGCCTGAAGTGGTGGCCCATGCCTATATCCCAGCAATTTGAAGGCTGAGACAGGAGGATCACAAGTTCCAGGCCAGCCTCAGCAACTTGGTGAGTCCCTGCCTCAAAATAAAAGAGGGCTGAGAGTGCAGCGCAGTGGTAGAATATCACTACATTCAATGCTTCGTATGGCAAAAAATAAAAATAAATTAAAATAAAAAGGGCTGTAGATGTGGCAAAGCACCCCTGGCTGGGTTCAATTCCAGTACCAAAAAAAAAAGATCAAAGAAAGTAAAGGCTTAGGGTTGGGGCTGTGGCCCAGAGGTAGAGTGCTTGCTTACCATGCGTGAGGCACTGGGTTCGATCCCCAGCACCACATACAAATAAAGATATTGTGTCCACCTATAACTAAAAAATAAATATTAAAAAAAGAAAGTAAAGGCTTAGAAGTAAGATAAAACATTTATCAAATTCTAGGTTAAATTTTAATAAGAAACAGATAAGATGAACTAATGTGTTTGATAGACAAGGAGAAAGGTGAGTTTAAAGAAAAAATAGTTTATATGAACAACAGTAGTGAGAAATCAAAGGGGAGATCCTGCTAATCTAATCAAACTTTGATTAGATTTTTAAGATTGACTTTTTAAAAAAAAGAGCCTATATAATTTAACAGTAATGAACAATATTTATGAAGTGTTGTATACTTAGTGGGTGCTTAGTAATTATAGAAAAGGGGGCTGGGGATGTGGCTCAAGCAGTAACGCACTCGCCTGGCATGCGCGGGGGGCTGGGTTCGATTCTCAGCACCACATAAAATAAAATAAAGATGTTGTGTCCGTCAAGAACTAAAAAAAAATAAATATTGAAAAATTCTCTCTCTCTCTCTCTCTTTAAAAAAAAAAATTATAGAAAAGGATGAGGGAGAAAGGGAAGCAGAGCAAGAACAGACTAAAGGAAACTAGATAATAAATCTAATAACAAAATCTCAACTTTAAAAATCTGCAGAACAATCTTACAAAAACAGACTTTAAAAAAATCCTAAATATCATAATAGCAAAACCAAATTCAACCTCAGAGTGTTCCCAGAAATGCAAGGACTTCGTAATAATAAATTATTTAGCACCTTAATAATTCAGAAGAATAAATTGCCCCTCTCAAGAGATTCCCAAAAGTCACTTGATAAAAACCAATATTTTGCCCCTATAAAATCTCTTCATAAACTAGGGATAAAATGACAATCCTCTAACATAATTGGTACCTACTCTACTCTTATTCAATCTAATGATAAACCATTAAAGAGATTATTACTAAAATTAGGAATACACCATTATTACTAACATGATTCCAGAAGTTGTAGCCAAAGCTAGATAAAAATTTTTGATTAAGAAATAGCATTTTAAAAAGTATTTTAAAAGAACAAATGGTTACTCATAAAAAATGAAACACAAGGGGCTGAGGTTGTGACTCAGTGGTAGAGCACTCACCTAGCATGCATGAGGCACTGGGTTCAATCCTCAGCACCACATGAAAATAAAATAAAGATATTATGTCCACCGGTAACTAAAAAATAAAGATTTTTTTAAAAAATGAAACAGGCTCCGGCTTAGCGGCAGGTACCTGTAGTCACTGCTACTGAGGAGGCAATAGGAGGAATATCACTAGAGCCAGCCTGGACAACACAGTGAGACCTTGTCTCTCAAAAAGAAAAGAGAGGGGTTGGCTAAGAGATTATTTTAAGATACTACAAATATTAAAAAAACATAAATAAAATAATATTAAAGGAATTGCATCCCAATAAATTTAATATCTAAAGGAAATGTCTAGCTTAAAAAAAAAAAACTTCCCAGAACTGATGGAAGAAACAGAAAATCTAGTTGGCCTCTGATAGTTTAATTTATATTTTAAAACCATCCTACATGGCTTCACAAGCAAATCCTTTAAATATTTAAAATTTAAGTATTACCACACTTAGACAAGGTCTTTTGTAGAAAAGAAGATCATTTAACAAGGCCATATGACCCTATCTTGACAAAATCATTCAAAAAAATTACTGAACAAGGATCTTCATGAACACAGACATAAAATCCTTAATAACTCAGCAAACCAAACTCTAAAATGACTATGAATTTGTTCCTGAAATGCAAAAGTGGCAGAACATTAAAAAAAAAAGTGTGATTCACATTAATAGAATAATGAAGAATCATACAATCATCTCAAAAATACACAGAAAAACGTATCTGACAAATGCTAACATCTATACATAATAAAAACTTTGGGCAAACTAGAAACAAAAGGAAATTTCTTCATTCTTTTAAAAAATAATCGTAAGACTATGTGTTGAACACTTTCCTTAGAGTCAAGAACAAGTCAAGAATGTCTGTTCTCAATTTATCCAACATTTTACTACATGTCTTAGCATGTATAAGACATGGGAAAAAAAAAAACAATAAAGATATAAGACTGGAAAATAAATAAAATTGGTCTTACATAGAAAAATCCTAAACAATGGGAAAACTATTCACTTAGCTACATCACTGGTTTTATATAAAACCAATTTGCAAAATCCATTGCATTCCTAAATAGTAGTAACATACAATGGAAACAAAGTATAACTACCCCACTATTTACAATAGTATCAAAAAAAATCAAATACCTAGGAATAAATTTAAAGTAGATGTGAAACACATCTACATTAAATCCCAAAATAGCACTGAGAGAAATGAAAGAAGACTGGATATTTAGACAACACTGGTATATAGATCTATAAAATGAATATTCCTTCTCAAAAATGTTTGGCACCAGAAGTGTTTCAGAAATTTTTGGACTTCAGAATACACACATAATGAGAGCATTTTGGATTGGGGATATTCTACCTGTATTTCACTTTATGTAAATTATACTTAATATACTGTGGAAAGGAAAAGAAGGGAAAGAAAAAATAAGGAAAGAAAAAGGAAATACAGACATGCAATTTTAAGATTACCTTCATGGTCTGGTTAATCCAAACTTCTTTCAAAAAGTAACATCAAGGTATGCTTTGTAGAGCGTACTTTAGTGTCGCTTCTTATTTTTTTTTAGAAAAAGAAAAAACGAACCATGCTCTTCTGAAATCTGGTTTCTCCTAAGCTCGCTCGCTCTCTCTCTTTTTTTTTTTTTTTAACAAAAACTCCAGGATTTGTATTTTTTAAAATTTATTTTTTAGTTTTATGTGGACACAGTATCTTTATTTTACATTTATGTGGTGCTGAGTATCGAACTCAGTGCCTCAAGCATGCTAGGCGAGTGTTCTACCACTGAGCCAAGACCCCAGCGGCTCTCCTAAGCTCTTAATGCAATTAACATCATTCCTCTGCAGAAATCAAGTGTTATGGCTCTCAATGCATAATAGTCTACTATACATATATCCTGTAATTTAACTAGTCTCCTTTACTAGACGTTTTTTTCCCAAAGGTTTACTGCTGTAAGCAATATTGTAAAAAAAAAAAAAAAAAAAAAAAAATCCATGTATCTTTATTTATGTTAGTTTAACTGTAACTCTGAATGGTTAAAATGGTTCTGTCATGACCACACAGAGCTTTCACTATGCTTTATTTATTTAGGTGCCTGGGATTGAACCGGGAGCGCTTAACCACTGAGCCACATCTCCAGCCCTTTTTTATATTTTTATTTAGAGAAAGGGTCTCCCTGAGTTGCTTAGGGCCTTGCTAAATGGCTGAGGCTGACCTTGAACTCATGATGCTCCTGCTTAGTCTCCTGAACCACTGGGTTTACAAGCATGCACCACCAGGCCCAGCTTCACTAGGATCTTGATCTGGTATCAGCAAATCTTTTCCTTCAAGGGCCACTTCAGGCTTTGCAGGCCACACACAATCTATGTTGCATATTCTTTGTTTGGTTTTTAAAATCTTGTAAAATTGTAAAAAAACATTTTTAGCTCATGTACCTTACAAAAACAGATCATGGACAGAAGGTGGCCTTCACGCCAGTTTGCTGACTTCTTATGTACAAGTTCTACAAAGACCCGTGAAGAAAATAAATCAACCCAAAATTCCAGATGGTGTGTGCCAATCACCATATTTTATTGGATAGTCTAGTGTGATAATTTTTAGTTATATTTATGAAATGCAATTTACTTTTATAATATCTTATTCTAACTCCCATGTGACTAGATAATTATTTTAATTTTATAATTAAAAAGGCTAGTGTACAAAAAAGAAATAAGCAATTTTAAAGGTATTAATCAGAGTAAATGATTTTGCTAATGTTCTTAACCCTTCAACTACTCTTTTCAAATATTTAGAAGATATTTTCTGTAAAGCAGCTGCCAACAAATCAGTATACCCAACTATGGCTGCCTAATGATTCATAGCTACAGAAATAAATACCATCATCAAATTGTTCCCATTTTAGTCTACAGTGCATTTCTTTTTTTTTTTTTTTTAGATACTTTTTTTTTTTTTCAGAGAGAGAGAGAGAGAATTTTTTAATATTTAGTTTTTAGTTTTCAGCAGACACAACATCTTTGTTTGTATGTGGTGCTGAGGATCGAACCTGGGCCACACGCATGCCAGGCAAGTGCGCTACTGCTTGAGCCACATCCCCAGCCCCTCTACAGTGCATTTCTACTTTACCTATAAAACCTTTAGAAATAATAAGCAGAAAAAATATAGTAAAACTAATATTAAAAATTAAACTTTCAATATTTTCTTGACAAGAGAACATTTTCAAAAAAAAAAAAACCACTCTTAACAGCTTCTGCAAATTCTACCCTTTAAACAATAAGGATAAGACCAGTGAATTTCAGAGAATTATTATAAGAATATCTGTCTTATAAGTATATTGCTTTATATTTTATGTTCCTTTGCAAAAAATTACTACGCAAGTGAATCTTGAAGAAAGCTAACGGAAAGGAGAAAAATAGGAAAGTTTAAATGGAAAACATGGAAAGTAGACAATCTGCAGGTACAGGTTGAAGACTAACAGAAGAAGGATTACTTTATAGTATCACCAACTTCAGTGGAGTTGGTGACTTTTGATTTGTAGTGTCATGCTGAAATATCAGAACAAATGGGAATTTACAAAATATAATCAGCCTACTCCAGTTTGCCCTTATGTTCTTCAGTCTAATCTATTTTGATCTATTATATAGAATCACCTTTACAAACTTTCCATCTGCACTTTGAAGAAGAGGAAGAGGGCACAGAGAAAAAACAGAATGAAAAGAAGTGAAACCTTACAAGATTGGAGCAGGCATGATGGTACATAACTATAATCCCAGCAACTGACAAACTGAGGCAGGAGGATCCCAAGTTTACAGCTATCTTGGGCAACATGGAACTGGACACTGTCTCAAAAAAATCACAACCAGGCTACTTTCAGGGAGTCAAAATATTCTAACAAGTTGTTAAACTAAATGCAAAATGAAATCTATTAAAAGAAAATAGTATTCATATAAATTAAATCATTAAAAAAAAATGGAAGGGGTTGTGGCTCAGTGGTAGAGTGCTCACCTAGCATGGGTGAGGCCCTGGGTTCGATCCTCAGCACCACATAAAAATAAATAAAATAAAGGTATTGTAACCATCTACAACTAAAAAATAAATATTAAAAAAAGAAAAAGTAGAGGATGTAGTTCAAAAGCCAATGAATGCAGAGCTCTTGCATTCAATCCCAGGACAAAAAAAAAAAAAAAGAACGTGAAGAGAGAACCTACAGAATGAGAGAAAATCTTTGCCAGCTACTCCCCTAACAAATGATTAATATTCAAAATATTCAAAGAATTAAAAAAAAAAAAACTAACTTGGGCTGGGGATGTGGCTCAAGCGGTAGCGCGCTCGCCTGGCATGCGTGCGGCCCGGGTTCGATCCTCAGCACCACATACAGACAAAGATGTTGTGTCCGCCAAATACTAAAAATAAATAAATAAATAAATAAATAACAAAAAACCTGTAAATAACCCAACCAACAAGTTGGCAAATGAACTAAATAGACATTTCTCAAAAAACAAAAACACCCAGCATGGTATTGGCACGAAAACAGACATGTAGACCAATGGTACAGAATAAAAGACACAGAGACAAACCCACATAAATAACAGTTATCTCATATCAGACAAAGGCACCAAAAGCATACACTGGAGAAAAGATAGCCTTTTCAACAAATGGTGCTGGGAAAACTGGAAAGCCATATGCAGGAAAATGAAGTTAAACCCCTATCTCTCATGATACACAAAACTCAAAAGTGGATCAAGGACCTAGGAATTAAACTAGAGACCCTGCACCTAGAAGAAAAAGTAGGCCCAAATCTTCATCATGTCAGATTAGGACAGGAATTCCTTAATAAGACACTGAAAGCACAAGAAATAAAAGCAAGAATCAATGAATGGGATGGAATCAAACTAAAAAGCTTCTTAGCAAAGCAAACAATAATGTGAAGAGAGTGCCTACAGAGTGGGGAAAAAAAACCTATTCCACATGCACATCAGATAGAGCACTAATCTTCAGGATATATAAAGAACTGAAAAAACTTAACATCAAAAACAAAATATCCCAATCAATAAATGGGCTAAGGAACTAAACAGACATTTCTCAGAATAAAATATACAATCGATCAAGAAATATATGAAAAAATGCTCAACATCTGTAGTAATTAGAAAATGCAAATCAAAATGACTCTTAAGATTTCTTCTCACTCCAGTCTGAACGGTCATTATCAAGAATACAAGTAACAATAACTGTTGGCAAGAATGTAGGGAGAAAGGTATACCGATAGACTGCTGGTGGGACTGCAAATTGATGCAACCACTCTGGAAAGCAGTTTAGAGATTCCTTAGAAAATTTGTAATGGAATCACCATTTGATCTAGCTGTCCCACTCCTTGGTCTACACCCAAAGGACTTAAAATCAGCATGTGGCTCAAGCGGTAAAGCGTTCGCCTGACATTCACGGGGCGCTAGGTTCGATCCTCAGCACCACATAAAAAAATAAAGATGTTGTGTCCACCGAAAACTGTAAAATAAATAAAAATAAATAAATTTTTAAAAATCAGCATACTACAGTGGTGCAGCCACATCAAAGTTTATAGCCGCTCAATTCACAATAGCTAAACTGTAGAACCAACCTAGATGGCCTTCAACAGAAGAATGGATAAAGAAACTGTGGTATATATACACAATAGAATATTACCCAGCATTAAAAGAGAATAAAATTATGGCATTTGCAGGTAAATGGATGGAGTTGGGGAATATAATGCTAAATGAAATAAGCTAATCCCAAAAAACCAAAGGCCATAGAGTTGTTCATGGTTTATTTGAGAGTGAGAGAAAAAATGTATTACTCCTTTGCTTCTAGTGTCTGAAAATTAAGCATCAAGTAATCTGGAATATATTTTATTTTCTTCAGGTAACAAATTTCTTTAAAATTGTGAAGAAAATGAAAAAGAAAAGTTTGCCGCATAATTCAGTTAAACCACCAATACTTCTATTTTTTTTTCTGTCCTTATCTCCATTCTTACCAATCCCACCTTGTATTTTCTAGAAATTTTACATGTTTACATCATAGCCTATTGACTAAAGAAGTTTGATTCTTAGTGGTGATGGGAAACTAGTTGCAGCATGGAGTAGACAGGTTTGCACAGTAGTTTGCACAACTATGTTTAGAACCAAGATGCTATATTTTAAAATCTGGAAAATCCTGAAATTTCTCTATGTTCATAGAGTGAAGGTCACTGAGCATATAGTAAACTTATTAGTCATTAATATTTCCCCCAAACAACGACGTCTTTGTCATCGTTGTCATCATCATTATAAATGCTTACTAATTTGATGTGTAATAGGCATCTAATTAGATTTACTCTTTAAAAAGTGATGAACTTCAGTTTTGTGGACAATTTACAGATAGGAAAAAATTAATGAAAATGTCCTTAAGGTAGAAGTAAAAGTTTGCCCTGAGATGGATGTGGTAGTGTACTCCTATAATCCTAGCTATTTGGGAGGTTGAGGAAGGAGGATCATAAGTTTGAGGTCAGCCTGGGGAACTCAGAAAAATGAAAAAAAGAAGTATGTATATAGATATATATGGACTAGGAGTGTAGTTTAGTGGTAGAGTGCTTGACTAGCATATGAGAGACCCTCATATGGTCCCTCATATGCTACACCTCCAGCAAAAGTCTTGCTAAGTTACCCAGGCTGGCCCTGAACTTAAGATCCTCCTCACTGAAAGCTCCAGAGTCACTAAGATTACAGGTGTTGCCACTGTGCCTAGCTGACATATTCAGCATATTAAAGCTCTGAGGATGAATGATACTACATAGTCTTAATCATTCATGAGGCCTCCCTAAATTCTTTTTGTTCAAGTTAGTTTGGATAATGTTTTCCGTCATCTGCAAGAGTACCGACAAGTCCTTTTCACTGGATCCTCACTCTTCAAAAGCAGTCAGAAAACAAACTCCACTAGTACATTCTATAATGCGCTAGTTTAAAAAAAAAAAAAAAAGCAGTCAAAGTAAAAATATAAATTTGATGGTTTTATTCTATCTTAAAACTTTCCTTGTCTTTATTTTGTATTAGGGATAAAATGATCTAACTGGTTATTTATGGTACATAGCCATCCCACCTTTTTTTGGTACCACAAATTGAACACAGGGGTGCTTTACGACTGAGCCACATACCCAGCCTTTTTTATATTTTATTTTAAGACAGGGTCTTGTTGCTTAGGACCTCACTAAATTGCTGAGGTTGGGCTTGAACTTGCAATCCTCCTGCCAGTCTTCCCAGTTTCTGGGATCACAGGCATGCTGCACTGTGCCCAGTGGTACATAGCCATTTGACTCATCTCTAACCCCCATCTCTTTCTACTACTGTACTTCAATACTGACCTTGAGAAAATATTTTTTAAAAATACACTGAACATACACCCTGCAATTAACCCAAGAAAAATGAAAACGTAGTTCATAAAAGGGCTTATATATACATAAATGTTCGTATTCAGTTTTGTTCACAATAGCAAAAACTGAAACACACCAAATGTCCACCAATATGCAAATGAATAAACAAACTAAAATATTCATTCAGTAGAACACTATAATACTACCTAGCGAAAAAAAGGGAACTGCTGGGGCTGGGGTTGTGGCTCAGAGGTAGAGTACTTGCCTACCATGTGTGGGGCACTGGGTTCGATCCTCAGCACCACATAAAAATACAATAAAGATGTTGTGTCCACCTATAACTAAAAAATAAATCATTTTTTTTTAAAAAAGGGAACTGTTCATAGATGCAACACAAACAAATCTAAAAGCATCCTGCTAAGTAAAAGAAGCCAGTCACAAAACTATTCCATTTATACAAAATTCTATAACAGCCAAAACTAAGCTCTGGAGACAATGAGAACAAATACTCTGGAAGACAGATATTGAGTAGGAACAAGTATGAGGGAAGTTCCTAGGATGACAAAATTGTTCCAAATCATGATAGAGCTGTAGGTTACACAGGTTTATGTATTTAACTCAGTTAAAATTTATGTTCCATTGTATGTAAATTAGACCTCAAATGTTTGGTTTTTTTTTGTTTTGTTTTGTTTTTTTAATTTAAGCTACGCAGAAAATCTCTACATATGTCCATGGCTGCAGAACCTCTGCAGTTGAGCCCGGTCCACAGATTCTGTCTGCACTATTCAGGTGGTGATGAAGACTCAGAGGATAGGTAAAGTCTTTAAGAGAAGGAGGACAGTCTTCTGGACATGTCCTGCAACTCTACACACTGAAATACTCAAGACAAGTATCTTCAATTCATAGTAAACCTTAGTGAGTAGACTAGAAGAAGTGTGGAAATACCAAAAAGGGATTCCAATTGGCTCACATAATGACTTTTTCTTTTTTTGGCCAAACTATTCAGAGAGCATCCAAACAATAGGGAAAAAATAATGCATGACTGTAATCAAGAGATGCAGGAGGATCACTAATTCAGAGCCAGCCTCAGCAATTTAGTGAGGCAATAAGCAACTTAAGCAAAACCCTGTCTTGAAATTTAAAAACAGAATAAAAAGGGTTGGGATGTAGCTCAGTGGTAAGGTGCTTCTGGTTTCAATACCTAGTGGGCTGGAGGGGGATGGGGAAGTGATACTTTTAAGAAACTAAGACACTTCATTATCTTAGAAAGTCTGAAAGTCCTCAAAAACCTATCAAACTAAAACACATGACAATTATTAATTACTATGAGAGTTCTAAAACATGCCTAGAAGCGGCATTTTCACAAATGGAAGCTAAACATTAATCCTTAAAGAATTTGATAAAATGATGTGGTTTTCTGTTTTCTTTCATTTTTCTTGGTGCTGGGAATTGAATCTGGGGCTTCACATACGTTGAGTACCTGCTCTACCACTGAACTACACTCCTAGTCCCAGATAAAATGATGTTTTGAGAAACAAAATTATCAAGAGATAAAGCTGAAAATAAGAACAGTAGCCTTGAAAATGAATTATTGGCCAATATATACTTACCCTTCTCTAAACTCTATACTCAGCACCTGATTACACAATGAACTACATTTCATAACTGTCCTGTTATATGTTAATCTTCATTTCACTAACCTGTACACTAATGCCTTGAAGGCAGTGTCCCTACACTAAGCAGAGAGTTGGAATACATCCTTACCAGCCTAAAGGAATCTTCCTAGACAAAATGTTAAGCCCTCCTCACTACATGCTGGTCATGTCAGAAAGCATCTCATTGCACTTAACCCTTTTAAGCTAAATCTAAAGAAAATGGCTGGTTCCAAAAGAAGAGAGAGAGAAAAAGAAACCAAAGTATGCAATTCACAAATTATAAAAAATTCTAAGCAAATCTCTTAAAAATGAAAATACAATTGATTGATTGTCTTACACTAAAAAAACAAGAATGATTAACCTGCTGTAAAAATCTACTCACAATAAAGTTTTTGGCCTGAATATTTGATAAAATCCTCAAAAGTGTCATAATGGGAAAGTAAATAAAAATATTCACTCAACCTCCCATTTAAGTATTTCTTGTTTTCTGATAAATGAACTAGTGACATTCTTTATTTAAAAAAGATCAAAAAGGGCTGCAAGGCTGCAGTTGTGGCTCAGTGGTGAAGCTCTTACATAGAATGTGTGAGGCACTGGGTTCAATCCTCAGCACCACATTAAAAAAAATGAATAAAATAAAATAAGGTCATTGTGTCCATCTACAACTAAAAAAAAATTAAAAAATAAAAAAAGATTAAAAGTGTGCACTGTGGTAACACACATGTAATCTCAGCTACTTGGGAAGGATCACAAATTCAAGTCCAGCCTGGGCAACGCAGCAAGACCCCATATCAAAATTATATATATATATATATATATACATACACACACACACACACACACACCACATTCAAAAACAAGGGTGGGAAGAGGCGGTACATGCCTATAATCCCAGTGATTAAGGAGTCTGAGGAAGGATTGCAAATCTGAGGCCGATCTCACCAAATTAGTGAGACCCTGTCCCAAAATTTAAAAAAATAAAAAGGACTAGAGATACAACTCAGTGGTACAGTGCCCCTGGGTTCAATCCCGGGTACCAAAATTAAATAAATAAATAAATAAAAATAAACAATAAGGAAAAAGTGGAGCTATTCTAATAACTTCTAGCTAAATTAAAAAAAAAAGAATATCCCAAGTAGGGACCATCTGTGCATGTTAATAAACTTGGATAGGGGATATGAAAAACTAAAAAAAAATATTTTTATTTACTTCCCTGCAAAAAATATCACCAAAATCACAAAAAATAATTACCAATTTGCCAAAGAATTAAAAAGTATCTTTTTAAACTATCTCAAGCAGAGACAGATTTAATAAGCAGTGTCTGTCAAACTGCAGGATAAAAGTAGCATATTATTCTTTTCTGATTCTAAAGGGACATAAGACAAAAGAACAAACTCCCTTGTTCTAAGATATTCTATGGTTTTCTTTCCAAGGATGTTTTCATCATGCTAATGATCAATCTTAATTTTTAAACTGGTTCTGATTCAACACATTAATGCAGAACACAGAAGGTTGCATAACCAAATGTTCTGTAACATGCCTCTAACCTGCTTCTAACTTCTTGCTCCTTTTAAATTTCTATACAAAGTAACTGAAAATGCAAATGAAAGCAACTTTCAAACTTTCACTTCCAAACAAGACTGCTGTACTCCTAATTCGGTAAAACATTTCAAAATAATAAAACCTACTTCTATATCAAATTTATTAAAACTGAAGTGCTTATACACTGCTGTTGGCATTATAAACTGGTCCAATCTTTTTGAAAATCAACACAATGCAAAATCTACAACAATGATAATATCCTCTGATCAAATAATTTCATGCCTGGAAATTTAGCCTAAGTGCACAATTTAACTACAAGAAATGCCAGCTATTTCAACTCTGTATAGCAGTTTAGAGTGCAGTTACTACAACTTAGCAGTCAATTTAAAGGAGATGAAATCTGGCTTAAGTCAGTATAATATTTGTATTTGGACAAAGTATCCAAATTGCCTTGCGGCACTTCCCAGGTGTTATCTGTGTGATTAAAAACAAAACAAAAAACCTATAGAATAAAATGTTATCAAAGCCAAAGAAAAGTCACAAGCAAGCAGAATTCCACATTTTATATCTCATCATTGGAACAAAATAAAATAAGATGCCCATATCATGAGCAATACTTTCAGAGTGAAAAGGCAATTGAAATACAAAAGGATATAAAGAATTTTGATACTTAATAAGACTTAGAATCCATAATATCAAAGAGAAGTTGCTTACAATTTTCTCATAGATTAGTTTAGAAATAAAAGATGTCTTTTATCCAATTCATAAAGACTATAAATGGCAGAGTTACATAATAAAATTAAGTAGACCAAGACAAACTACACAGAGTAAGACATATCGCCGTCTTGACAAAATCTCAGTGCACAATATTTGATGTAGGAAAACTGAATTTGGCAGAATTTCAAAACAACATTCAAATGCTGAATGTGGTAGAGCACACCTGTGGTCCCAGCTGGTAGAGAGTCCAAAGCAGGAGGACTACTTAAGCCCATAAGTTCAGGGCCAGCATGAGCAACACAGCCAGATCCCCAAGAAAAAAAGAAAAGGGAAGGGAAGGAAAAAGGAAGAGAAAAGGACAAAAGAAAGAGCAATCTATAATCTTCAAAATGAATTTAGAACAAAAATTGAGTCAATAAATTAAATGTTCATTATAAACTATAAAAGAAAAATAAATGACCCCAGCAAAATTAATCTGAATGAAATAAGGGTAAAAGTCTGAAAAAGTTTAATGTTGCTATGTAGAAAACTGACCAATAAATTAGTTTAACATAGTTTTACATGAAAAATAATCTGATGAAAGTTCATCAATTTTGGTACAACTGATCAAAATACATGTATTCACAATATCCTTGGAAGACCAATATGTTCAGTGTGTAAAAATGATACTCAATTAAAAAGATACATTAGCATAATATGTGTAATATCCAAAAAAAAAAAAAAAAAAGAAAAGAAAGAAAGAAAGAAAAAAATCTGAACAACCACTGGGGGGAAAAAGTTTTCTTACCCAGTAGGCTGTTGTCTTCTAAGTATATGATTGTGGTACTTTGGAAGAGATAGATACATAACCATGAGTAAGAGAGAATCCACCACACAATGCATGAAATCAGCCATCAGTCCAGGCAATAAATGTGGTAATACAAATCATCACATTGTCTTCCCCTCACAATTATAATGGGATATTTATTAAGCCACCGCTAAAAATGATGCTTTGTTTATTTTTATGTCCCCATCCTATTTCTGACAGTATGGTAGAGTACATGACAACTGGAGAACACTAATGCTATGGTAAGGACAACAAGCTAATATTTAAAAAGTACAAGCTAAATACAAAATAGAAAGACTGAAAGCTAACACAATAAACTTTTAACAGTTATCTATACAAGGCTTTCCTTCTATTTTGTCATTTTTCACATGTACTATAATAAATATAATGCTATAAACATTTAATTCCAAGCATCACAAAAAAGTAATTTTACTTTTATTAACTGGGTGATCAAAATTAACAGAAAATAAAAGGGTACCTATGAACATCATTCCATTTTTTAGGATCCTAATGATAATCACTGTAAACAATTTTTGTGTATTATTCTAGATATATTCAATGTATAAATATACACTCATGAATTTCTCTTGCTATACCCTCTTTCCGAATTGAAAAGGGAAAACATGTATACATTATTATGACTTTCCATTTTTACTTAATATACACTAGAAGTTCCTTTATCTTGAGATGTACCTCTACTATGTTCTTTCTCATGATTACAGCATATTCTATCATATCATGCACACATAATTTAACAAACTCCCTACAGACCCCTGTTTTCGGTCTTTTGGTATTATAATATTACAGTGCACACCCTTCAACATATATGTTCCTGTATAATCTCCAAAATATAATAATAGATTCACTGAAATTATAAAATTTACACATGTATCTGAACAAATCAGATACATGAACCAGGTATATTATTAATATATTATTTTGATGTATTTATGTATATTTATAATTACTTATATGTATAAATATATTTTATAATACATTAAAAGATCTATTTAAAATATTTGTGTTTAACAAACAGATGTTATATATTTATATTTATTTACAAACTTCAAATTTATTAATAAGAGACATATTTGCTAATTCTACATATTTGCTAATTTTTACTTCTAGTCATTGTTTTTTTTATCTTTCCTGATGAGCATTAGAACACTTTTTGAGTGTTTTCACATCTTTCTTGAATGAAATATTTTATTATTCCAATAGTTAGTAATTTCATTATTCCCAATGTCTCAAATACAATACCATTCTTAATTTTTACAATTAAGAATGTAAAAAAAAAGTTACTAGAATTAACTTGGTATTAAGAATATGTAGGGTTTTTTTTTTTATCTTTGACAAATATTGAAAATTATCACATAAAAGTTATACTGGGGCTAGAGTTGTAGCTCAGTGGTAGAACACTTGCCTAGCAAGTGTGAGGCACTGGTTTTAAACCTCAGCACCACATAAAAATAAAAAATAGATAGATACATAGACAGACAGATAGAATGAAGGTGCTGAGTCCATCTACCACTAAAAATATTTTTTTAAAAAGTTGTACCAATTTACTTTCTTAGAAAAGCTTATCAGAGGGCTGGGGATGTGGCTCAAGTGGTAGCGCGCTCGCCTGGCATGCGTGCGGCCCGGGTTCAATCCTCAGCACCACATACAAACAAAGATGTTGTGTCCGCCGAGAACTAAAAAATAAATATTAAAAAAATTCTCTCTCTCTCTCTCTCTCTCTCTCTCTCTCTCTCTTTAAAAAAAAAGAAAAAGAAAAGAAAAGCTTATCAGAACCAGAACTAATCCTTACCAATCTAAAATGTAAATACTTGAATCATTCTTATTTTTAATTTACATATTTAATATCTGCATGAAGGTATATGTATTTGATAGTGGCAAAAGTTCCTTTACAAACTAATTAAGGGCTGGGGATGTGATTCAGTGGTTAGTGTTCCTGGGTTACATCCCCAGTACCAAAAACAAACCAAAAAAACCTAATTAAATTATGAAGAAACAAAAATATTTATATGATAAATGTTAAAAGTATATAAATTAATTTTATACTACTAAATCTAAAATCAAGTTCACATATTTATAAGGAATCAAGATAACATGCAAAAATGATGAACCACTGTTTATTTTAGGATTTTGGAACTAAAAGGAACTCTTTCCCATCTTTTTCAAGATTTTATCCAGTGTTTGTTATTACGCTGATTTTCTGTAATAATTAGTTCTAGAAGCCTGGGAGTAAAGAATAATCACAGCTTTTTATGCCACCCTGGCTTGATTTCCTATTAATGGCCTACCCAGTTTTCAGTTGCTCAGTGCCAAAACTTGATCATAATCTTTGATCTAGCACTGTCCTCCATCCTTTAAATCCTGGTCATTAAATTCTATTTTGTTTCTCTAAAACATCTCTCTTATATGTCTTTTGGTCATCATTCCAAATTTATTACTAATATAGGATCTACTCTTTATCATAGGCTCTTTGTCTGGAATTCATATATAACAGCTGTTTGGTCAATTCCCTTAAACCAGAGTTTTCAAACTTGATCATGCATACAAACTACTTGAACATGCTGTCAAAAATTCAAGATTCTAATTCACTAGGTCTGTGGTAGACTTTGAAATTATGCAAGTCTAACAAGCTACCAGGTGATCCCACTGCTTTAAACCATGGTCTTGAAATCAAACGTCAGATTAAGAACCTTTAAATTGGCTACTGCCTTGTGTTCCAATTTAAATTCCTTCTTGGTGCCTAAGAAACTCTCTAGTTTACCTTCCTAGCTGCAGAGCCCTACCACATCATTTCATGGCTGACCATGCTCATTTTGGCTCGTATAGTGTTCCTTGGGTTCATTTCAACTTCCTTTTCCACTTTATCTACCATTTGTTCAAGTATTATCTTTTCAAAAACTACATAAATTACTGCTATCCACATTCTTTGATGACTCCTTTACTGATTTTCTATAGTACTTCCCCACTATATCTCTGGTGTCTGTTGTTCTACACTATTAGAATGACTGCAGAGCATTCATCTTGTACCCCATGAAATGCCTTGGGAAAGCAGACTTTCCTTTCATTTAATTGCCAGCAATATGTTTAACACACAATTCCCAATTCAGAGTTAGGGGCAAAACTCAGTCACAGAGCACTTGCCTAGCACATATGAGGTAGGTCTGGGTTCAGTCACCAACACACACACACACAACTAATTCAGTCCAAGTTTATCCAGAGAATCATACTTTGTGAATGATTTTCAGAAGAATAACAAAAAACATACTCCATATTTCAACATGGAGTAGTAGCATTTCAAATCTATTTGCCACTAGTATAAACAGACTGTCAACATAAAAAGGTGTTACTATTTAAAATAAAGAATACTAACTCTTGTTTAGAAATGTCAAATGAGACATGGTTCAAGAATTCTTAAGGGGAGAAAATAATAAAAATAAATTACCAGTGATGCTGTACAAACCAATAATAAAGAAAATAAACCAAACAGAACAGAAGAGGCAGGGGGTCAAGAGAGTTGCATAGGGAAGTAGGTTGTACTACAGTAAGACTAAAGAGTAAAAAGTAAGTAGAACACATGTTCTTTTCAAGTATCCATGCAACATTCATGTGGATAGAGGATATTCTGGGCCATAAAACATTCCAAAGAACTGAAACCATACAGATAACCATAATGGGATCCAAGTAGAAATCAAGAACAGAAAGACAAGAGGTAAATCTCCACACAATCAGAAAATTTAACAACATACTGCTGAATAATTCATGGGCCAAACGAAAAAGTCTCAAAAAATTTATTAAAAAATACATAAAGCCTAGTGAAAATGAAAATATCAAAATTTGTGAAATGCAGTTAAAGTGGTGTTTTAAGGAACATTTATAGCACTAAATGCTTATATTAGGAAAAAAAGGTCTTAGATCAATAATCTCAGCTTACTTTAAGAAACTATAAATAGAAGCAGAAAATAAACCTAAAGCAAGGAGAAAAGAGCAATTAATAAAGGACAGAGAGCAATACAATTGAAAACAGAAAACAGTATCTCCCTACCCCCCAAAAAAAATCAATGAAACAAAAAGCTGATTCTTTGTAAAAGAAAAATCAGTGAAATTGTGCTGATGATATAGCTCAGTTGGTAGAGTACTTGCCTCACATGCACAAGGCCCTGGGTTCAATCCCCAGCACCACACACAAAACAAACAAAAACAGTGAAATTGATAAACTTCTAGCAAGACTAAGAATGAGGAAAAAAATCACCAATACAACAATAAAATAGGGCATTAACACTACAGATCCTACATCATTAAAAAGACGATAAAGAAATTAAATAAATTATACTCCTAAATTCAACAAATTAGAAAAAATGGACCATTTCTTTAAAAGACAAACTACCAAAACTCAATCAAGATGAAGCAGATAATCCGATTACTTTTATAACCACTAAAGAAACTGAAGCTCCCCCAAAAGGCATCCCCTGGCCATAACAACTTTATTGGAGAATTTTACTGAAAATGTAAAAAATTAATTCTAATTTTATGCAATCTCTTCCAGAAAAAAGGAGAAAACACTTAACTTATTTTATAAGCCCAAGATTACCCTGCTATCAAAACCAGATACAGATATTGCCAAAATAAAACAAAAAAACTTAGACCAATATCCCTTACGAATTTAGATACGAAAATCCTGAACAAGCCAGGAGTGATGGCACATGTCTGTAATCCCAGCAACTCAAGAGACTGAGACAAGGGGATCAGCTCCAGCCTGAGCAACTCAGTGCGATGCTGTCTCAAAACAAAAAGGTTTGGGGAAGTAGCTCAGTACTACAAGGGCCTCTGTACCTTAAAAAAAGAAAAATCCTAAACAAAATGTTAGCAGATAAAATCCAGCAATCTATAAAATATTTATAAACCCTGACCAAAGGAGATTTTATTCCAGGTAATGTCAAAGCTGGATCAGCATTTGAAAATCAATATACTCTACAGTATCGAAAGGCTAAAGAAGAAAAATTACATGACCATACCATTGACAGAAAAGCATTTGACAAAATTCATGATAAAAATTCTGAACAGGGCTAGAGGTATAGCTCAGTGGTAGAGCACATGAGGCCCTGGGTTTGATCCCCAGCACCACAAAACAAATTCACTGAAGAACAACAACAACAAAAAGCTGGGGTGGGGGAATGGGGGTAAGGGAGGCACAGTAGTACAAGCCTGTAAACCCTGGCTAGTTCAGAGGCTAAGGCAAGAGGATCTCACATTCAAGGCAACGTGCGTAGCAAGACCCTGTCTCAAAATAAAATATAAAGACCCAGGGATGTGTTCAGTGCTTGACTAGCATGTTGGCAATCCTGCGTCCAATCTCCCATACCATAAAAAGCAACAGAAACAAACTCTGAACCAATCAGGAATAGAGGGGAACTCCCTCAATTTGGCAAAGTACAGCAATTAAAAAACAACAACAAAACTTCACTAACATCAGACTTATGGTGCTTAATGATAAAAACAGTATCTTTCCTCCTAAACTCAGGTACAAAGCAAGAAATGGCTTTCTAACAATCTTATTCAACACTGTTATAGAAATTCTAGCTAGCACAATAAAGAAAAGGCATTAAAAAACAAAGCAGAATGGTACAGAAGAAGAAAATAATTGACTTTTTGCAAATGGCACAACAATCTACCTAGGATGTCTCTAGAAATCTACCCTAAAATTCCCTCAGAGTAAGCAAGTTCAGGGAGGTCCCAAGATGCAAGAACAATATATTAAAAAATCAATCACATTTCTATATACTAGCAATAAACATTCATGATAAAAATTCACGTAAAAAATAAAATTAAAAATATAATGCTACTTACAATCACTCCTAAGAAAATGAAATACTCAAATGTAAGTCCAAAAAATGTGTGCAGTTCTGTATACTAAAAACTACAAAATGCTAATGAAAGATTTAAATAAGTGAAGAGGCTATGCTTACTGACTGGAAGATAGCACAGTAGGATATCAATACTTCACAAACTGACCTATAAGAATAAAGCAATTCCTAGCAAGATCCCAGAAAGATTTTTACAAATATAGATCAGCTTATTCTCAAATTTATATGAAACTGGGCACAGTGGCACACCCTGTAATCCTAGCTACCTGGGAGGTTAAAGTAGAAGACAGCAAATTTGAGTACAGCCTGGCCAACTCGGCAAGACCTTGTTTAAAAATAAAATTTTAAAAGGGCTTGGGGATGTCGCTCAGTGGTAGAGCACCCCTGAATTCAATCTCTAGTACTATTAAAAATACACACACACACACACACAAAAAAAAAAATTTATATGAACAGGAAAAAGTCATAAAATAAAGCCATTTTGTTAAAAAAAAAAGGGGGGGGGGGGGCAATGAGAAAAACTTCTTTTCCCCAATGATAAGGCCCAGACCCTGAGCCTCCAAATTTAAGAATTTTCCCAGCTAGATCTGAAGAAATACAGCATTTGCCTTGCAAGCATAAGGCTTTGGGTTCAATCCCCAGCACCACATTTTTTAAAAAAAAACAAAACTTTTGGTCTGTGAGTAATACTCCAAAGACGATAAAAATAAACACTAGATCCTGGAAGAAAATATCTGCAAACCACATATTTAACAAAGAACTTATATCTGGAATATATAGAGAACTCTAAAAAACTCTACAGTAAAAAGAAAATTCAATTAGAAAAAGGGGCAAAAGATATATGGACATTTCACTGAAGAAGATAAACAAAAAAGCCAATAAGAACATAACAAAGATGTTCAACATACTTCACCATTAGGGACTGCAAATTAAAACCACAGTAAAATATTACCACATATCTACCAAAACGGCTACAATAAAAAATACAGGGCTCGGGTTGAACCCTTGCCTCGTATATGTGAGGAAATGGGTTCAATCCTCAGCACCACATAAAAACATATGAACAAAATAAAGATATTTTTTAAAATGTGTTGTATGATTTTATATTTAAAAAATGATACCACAAAGGAAACAACAATGTAAAAAGAATCTATAGAATGAAAAAATATTTGTAAACTGCATCTGACACAATATCTATTGAGTATATAAAGAACTCAAGCAAACCAACAGCAAAAAACAAAACTTCCAATTTAAAAAATGGGAAAAGATACAAATAGATATTTCTCAAGAAATACAACTGGCCAACAGATATATGAAAAAAAATGCTCAATATTACTTAATCATTGGGGAAATACAAATCAAAACCAAAATAAGGTATTGCCTTCTCCCAGTTAAGATGGCTATTATCAAAAAGCCCAAAATAACAAATATTGGCATGGGTCTGGAGAAATGAAAATCCTTATACACCATTGGTGGGAATACAAATTACTACAGCTATTATAGAAAATAGTATGGAGATTACTCAAAAAACAATAATAATAATAATAGTGGAGCTACTATATAATCCATTAATCTCACTGGATACTTACCAAGGAATTGAAATTAGTATTCTAATTATCTAGAGATAACTGCAGCCAGGTGTGGTGGCCCACATCTATAATCCCAGCTACTCAGGAGGCTAAGGCAGGAGGATATCAAGTTTAAGGCCAGCCTGAGCTTAGTAAGACCCTGTCTCAATATAAAATTAAAAGGGCTGGGGATATAATTCAATGGTAAAGCACTTACCTAGCAGGCACAAGCATGTGCATGCGTGTATTCTCCCCCCCTACACTCCTCTCCCTCTCTCACATGCTTCTTCCTCTCTCACACACACAAAGATAAAAAAGAGATTATCTGCACTTCCATGTTTATTGCAAAACAGTTCACAAAAGCTAAGATACAAAAACAGCCTAATGTTCATAAGCAGATAAATGAATAGAGAAAATGTGGTATAAATACACAAAGGAGGGCTGGGGTTGTGGCTCAGTAGTAGAGTGCTCACCTAGCATGTACAAGGCACTGGGTTCAATCCTCAGCACCACATAAATGTAAAATAAACATATTGGGTCCACCTAAAACTTAAGAATAAATATTTTTTTAAAACATACACAAAGGAAAATTATTTGGTCAGGAAAAAGCAGAAATCCTGCCATTTGTATGTAGCAACACAAATGAACCTGAAGGACATTATATCAAATGAAATAAACCAAACACAGAAAAACATATACCACATAATCTTACTCATTTATGGAATCTAAATAAAGTGACCTCAGAAACATGGAGTAAAGCTATGATTACCAAAGCAGGAAAGGGTAGGGGGAAGAGGAGAATATAGAGACATTAATCATTAAGTAGTTAGAATAAATCTGTTCTGATGTTCTGTAGAAGGGTGACTGACTACAGTAAACAATATTGTACATTTCAAAATAACTAGAAGAGAGACTTTTGAATGTTCTATCTACAAAATGATATAATGTTTTAGGTGATGAATATGCTAAATATCCTAATTTGATAATCACAAAACACATAATATACATACATACATCTTTTCATATTCTGTATGAAAAGAAACATCAAACTGTACCCCATAAATACTATAATCCTTATGTGTCAGTTAAAAACAAAATAATTTTAAAGAAAAAAATGGAAATTCATTTTTCCAGTGGTAGCAGAATAGATATAGTGGTATAGTCTTACAACAAAATAATATTTTATTGCTATAAAATACTATACTATGAATCTCATAAATATAATGCTGAATTAAAGAAGCTACACAAATCTAAACATCTAATTCAGTTGTAACAAAAAGAAACTTGGCCGATCACTCATACAATGTTTACGAGAATAAGAAACTACACAGCCACGCTGGAAAATAGGATAGCAGTTTCTTTTAAAACCCAATGTGTATTTATCAAACGACTGAGCAATTTTATTCTCGGGCATTTGTCTTAAAGAAATGAAAACTTGGGGGTAGGGCTGTGGTTCAGTGGTAAAGAGCTCACCTAGCACTTGTGAGGCACTGGGTTCAATCCTCAGCACCACATATAAATAAATAAAATAAAGATATTGTGTCCATCTATAACAAAAAAAAAATAAAGAAAAACTTATGTTCATGCAAAAACCTATATATGGATGTTCACAACAATTCTTTTAGTAAGAACTGAAAACAATCCAAATATCCTTTACAAGCTAAACTGTGATATGGTTAAACTGTGGTACATCTATACATAGGATACTACTCAACAATAAAAAGGAAAAACAGAGTTGAAATATGCAATATAGATTCAGAAATTTTTGTATGGATCAATCCAAATCTAGGTCTTCACATCCAACAGAAAGAAGACCTAGCCTCAAAGCTTAAGAGGAACCAAAAAGATAAATACCAACAAGCAGCAAAATCTGTTTCAGTCTATAAAGGAATATCCTTCCTTTGAGAATCCAACAATATGGACTTTTATGACCTCGCGTATCTTCCTTCCCCAAATTCCCATTGTCTATAGTCCGTTTTTTTCTTCTAGATATCTTCTTTTTCCTAAATGTCTCTATTTATAATAGCTATTTTTCCTCCTCAATTCTAATCCCCTTTTTAAAAATTAATTTTGTTGGCCGAAACTTTTTTTTTAACTTCATATACCCTCTTCTTAACATGCTTTTATAGATTTTCCATTTCTAAGTGTGTACTGTCAACTCTGAATGGATAGAATAGTAAAAATAATAGTTCTTTTGAAATACTTTTTGGAGCTCACAAATCAACATCTCTTTAAAAACTACAGACAGCCAGGCACAGTGAAAAACCCTATAATCTCGGCAACCTGAGAAGCTGAGGCAGGAGGATCACAAGTTTAAGGCCAGCCTCAGCAACTTAGTGAGACCCTGTCTCAAAATAAAAAATAATAAATAAAAGTAAATAAAAAATAACTCAGTGATAAAGCACCCATGCATTCAATCCTCAGTACCAAAAAAAAAAAAAAAAAAAAAAAAATCAAACACCTACAAGGTACCCAATAATCTGTTGTCCACATAAAAAAATAAACAGATTTAAGCTATATGCCACTTGATTTTAAACAGAATTCAAGGCTTAACCCTTAGAAAGCATTCATTGAAGCACATATGAATCTTTTTTTTTTCCTAAAAAGGTTAATATTTTTTTAAAAACTCATAAACTTAAATCTTGGAAATATCAATCATAATATGGAGTTTAGTAAAACAAAGCACATATGACAGTAGACTGAATCTGTGGGTTTTTTTGTTTGTTTGTTTATGTACTTGCTGGGTTTTATGTTCAAGCAGATATAATCTCTTTCTTCATATGCAAAATAATTGGTTCACTTTCTTTTTTTATCCATAAATTTGCTTTTTCTTTATATTTTAAAATTGTATGCTAATAATGGAAGGACTGTAAAATGTACTATTCATAACCATAATTCTCAGAAGGAAAGGAAATAAAAATTATTTCTGATACTTTTACTTTTAAATTTCCTCTTCAAAACTCTTCCAGGCAATGTAGAGAAAGAGTAAGTTATGTGTAAGTAGTACCATGGATACACTATAGTAAAAGTCGAACAATTTAAAGAATACTCAAGGCTCGAGAAAGTGAATACTTTAGAAAGGATATAAACAGTAAAGTAGTTCACTTCAAGAAAATTATTTGATAATACACACTTCTGAAAACATTTTTAGCGAATATATAACAGATCAACTGAAATAAAGTAACTCCAAATATGTTAGGGTAAAAGACAAAGATAAGCTTAAGATAACACTAATAGAGAAATATAATGCAAACTACACATAATTTTAAATTTTCTGCTAGCCACAGTAAGATAAGGTAAGAATAAATAGAGAAATTAATTTTATTTAACCCAATATATTGAAAGTATGATGAGTCCAATATGCAATCAATACTTCAAAATTACTAAGGAAGTATTTTATATTCTTTTGTTTGTTTTTTGGTGCTGATTCTAACTCCCGTGTGTGTATTTTACATTTAGCACATCTTAATTCAGACTAGACACATCTCGATCCCTAGGTAGACAAAGTTCCATGATGTAAAACACAGGTCTAAGAAGTAACTTGGGGAATTGAGTGAGTATTTCAGACCAACAAATTTAAGTATTCAATTATTATGAGATTGGTGATCCCAATAAGAAGTGCTCTGAAAGGAATCAAGGAAAAACTAGAAATTTGCCTTCAGAGCAAAGACTGTAAAGAGATAAAAGAAATCAACCATGAAGTTCTTTTTTGCCAATCTCCCAAGATTCTTTATATGTAGTGTGGTGTAACCGCTCTAGACATCATTGGCAGTATTAGCTTATGACAAGTACATTCAGAGTACCTCATAAAAATCTTTCATTTCCCCAATTTCACACATGATTTCTTCTTCACCTATTTGTATCAATTTCCCTTTTACTATTGTTCAATATCACTGTGTTGGAAACTAACAAAAATAAAACCAACACATAGGAGCTATATGAATGGATTTCTAACTATCTGAAAAGGATGTTTAGAGTATAAAATACTAATTCAAATACAGCAAGAAAAAGGTCCTAATAAATAAAACATTCTATCTGGGAATGAGGAAAAAACAGAGAGGACACTAAAAGTGGCAGGGGATGGGGGAAAGTAAGAATGTAGCTAACGGTTATAGGTATAATGAAATAACAGAGCTCTACTGAAAAACAGTTGTCCATTCTTCTGTTCAAAGCAACTTTCCCAAATAGCAACCAATGCAGCCCTTTCTTTCCAATTTCATCAGGAATCTTTCTGTGTACAGGATGGGAGAGAAAGGGCTAGTGGGAAGAAAA
Source organism: Marmota flaviventris (assembly GCF_047511675.1). Lineage (NCBI taxonomy): Eukaryota > Metazoa > Chordata > Mammalia > Rodentia > Sciuridae > Marmota > Marmota flaviventris. The sequence goes on along the minus strand of NC_092498.1, from coordinate 18,993,954 downwards.
AAAAGAGAGGCCACGAATCATACCTGACAACTCTTTCCTCACCCATACAAACTCACATACTCAAAGACTACATTAAATGTGCTCCTACGGCCAATATGAATTAGTTTAATAATAATAATAAAAAAAAGACTAGAACCACCTCTAATCTTATTAACTCGTGAAATTCCTTAAATGTAGTGCAAAATCTCTTGCCACCTGACTATGTATTTGAAGGATCATTCTGACTGCTATGTTTATTGATTTATTTTGTGGTACTAGGAACTAAACACAAGGCCTCATATGCTAGGCAAGTACTCTACCACTGAGCTATATTGCCCTCCCCAGCCCCTGACTGCTATATTAATAACAGATACAGAGAGTAAGAGTAGAAGCAGGGAAACGTGTTAGAAGGCCACTGTGGTTAACCCAGCAAGAGATGATGATGGCTACAGAAACCATGAAAATTGATTGAATTCTGGATGTTGTGAAGGAAGAGTCGACAACCTCCTGGTGAAATGAATGTGGGATATGAGAGCGAGAGTCAAGAATTACTCCAGCATTTCTACACACAGCAACTAGACACTGCCAACAACTGAAATGATGAAGGCTAAGTGGGCAGAGAGGCATGAGAGGGAAAGTTTAAGAGGGAAAAGCAAAAATTCCGTTTTGGACATGTTGAGTTTGAGATGTTTAATAGTCATGCAAGAAGAAAGATTACATATATAACTGGATGGGCAAATTTAAGCCTGGAAGAGAGTCATCATTTAGAAGATATTCAAAACTATCAAACTAGCAAAAATCCAGAAGAGAATGAGTGTAGCTGAAGAACTGACTATGAGATTTAACCATGTCATTATTGGGAGACCTGGGGCAGGGGGAACAATCTTAGTACAGTGGTAGGGACCAAAGCCTGATTGAAATGGCTTAAGAAAGAACATGAGAAGGAATTCAGAACAAGTGCATTTTGACAATGCTTTAAGAGGTTCTACAGCAATGAAAACAGAGAAAAGAAACAGTAATCAAGGAAAGATATTTTTATGATGAAAAAAGGTAAGAAAAATGTTTATATGTTAATCTAGGAGAGAACTGATGATATAGAGAGAAGAGGAAGGGTAATGTCCAGAGTAAATGAAAGGGGATGATATCTAATGCACCAATCAGAAGAAATAGAATTAGATAAACACAGTCCATCAAAAGTAGGAAGGAAAGGTCTATGAGTATATATGCAGTTGGAACACAGATTGGTGGCAGGGTCTCATCAGTACTCTCCTGGCTGCTTCTCTTTTCTCAATAAAGTAGACACAGAGTCTATCAACTGAGAGTAAATGTGAGGAAGCAGGTTGGAATTTGAAAAAAGAGGTATAAATAATGTGATTTAGGAGAGGAAACTGAATGGACTAAGCATATAGAAGAGATTTGCCAGACAATATTAGAATCACCTGAGGTTTCTTACAATGAACTTTAAAGTGAAAGGAGTCATCACAGTTCTATTTTTCTTCAGCTACTTTCAGCTGCACTGATGTAGGCATGTAGTGCTCAAAAGGCTAATTTAACTAATTTAAAACTTAGGTTTAGTCACTAAATATAAAAAAGCAAGAAAGGCTAAGCAAGAGAGTCGAGGGCACCTGAAAGGGAACAAATGTAACTACCTATGGAGTGTCTTCTAGACAAGGAGAGAAGAAAGAAAATCAAGGAGGCAAAGGACAGTGAAAAAGAAATAGAATCAGAGGACGGGAGGTCTCAGTAACAGTAAAGGATTGTTGAGTTGGAATACCAGGTAGAGCTGAAAAACCAGATGACAGTCAAGAGAGGGGATGGCATGAAAATCATGGAGAGGTTTAAGTTCCATAAAATAACAACTATAGAGTGGTTGAGAAACACTGGAGAGCAAGATTATTAAAGGATGTTTAGAACTTAACAGGACACAGTATTTGAAGGACCACTGATGACATACTAAAATTGCCCAGAATTAAAGATATATATGTTAGCAAGAATGACAGTTGAGCTAGGAGATAAATTAAGTCAAGAAAAGAGAAGGAATAATCCATGATACAGATGCCAGCAAACATAAGGTTTATGAACAATATAACTTATTAACAGAAATTTTAGGAAGAAGGGAATGGTAGACATCTGTCCTACTTTAGGCTCAGCAGAACCAGGCTCTCCTTTGATTTTTGTTAATGGAGGAGGCCAGAGTGGGGAAATGTAGCTTTAAGCCTTAGTTCATAGGATGCCCACGGATAACTACTAATTTTTTATGAAAGAATGCTCCAAGGGACGTAGCATCCTCAGGAAAGTAGAAAAGAGAAGAAATATTGAAAATGAAAACACAAGGATATAGGATTTTGCTGATGACAGACTGAATTCTACTAGGTTGCATGGTGTAAGATTCCAAGAGTTGGAAGGGAACAAAAAAGATAAGAAATGTGCAGAACTTTGTGGAAATTAAAGTGCGAAACATGAAATGTTACCCAGGAGACTGGTAGTAGCTAACATAAAAAGAAATAAAAGACATAATAGAATTAGTCCTAGTGAACTTCAGGCAGATAGTGGTGTTAAGGCTATAAATGTTAAAGGGAGAAATGGGATATCTGGAAATCCTGTCAATGGAGGATAGCAATATGGGGAAGCATACTCTTAATCTCAGTGCAAAGATCCCTGATGGTGGCTGCAAGAAACCTAATGTTCCTGGAAAGTTGTTTGTTACAGAATTTGTTTAAACTAATTAAGAGTGTTAAAACAATGCCTAAGGGCTAGGGTTGTGGCTCTAGAGGCTTGCTCCTACATGTGAGGCACTGGGTTCAATCCTCAGCACCACATAAAAATAAATAAACAAAATAAAGATATTGTGTCCATGTTTAACTTAAAAAATTTTTTTTAAATGTCTAGTATCAAACATTCAAAAGTAAACTTGTTATCAGCTAATAACTATAGCAAAATAAAAAAGATTAATTTTTACATTTTCCCTTCCTTAGCTAAATGGGCTTCCCAAGTGAAAATCAGTATAAAATAAACTTAAGAAAACTCATTTGAAGTAAAAAGGAATTGTTTGAGAAAGGTAACTTCTATGTTGTAATATCAATCTTGGAAAACTGGCTCTTCGCAAAAAAAAATACTACAAGCATTTTAATTTATGTCTCAACCATCCCACTTCAATGCAGAATAATTAATTTATTCATTCAAAAAGAATATATTAGCCAGGTGTGGTAGTGCATGCCTATAATCCCAGCTACTAGGGAGGCTGAGGCCCTGAGAAACTTAAGAGAGTCCTGTTTCAAAAAAAAAAAAAAAAAGGCTGGGGATGTGGCCCAGTGGTTAAGCACCCTTGGGTTCAATCCCCAGTACAAAAAAAAAGTTATAAAAAGAATACTATATTTACCATCTATTACGTGACAAGTACTATTCCTAAATTCTCAAGTACATCAGCATATCAGGGAACAAAACAAACATTCTTGTCCTACTGGATTCTTTGAACAAAGATCCCAACAAAGATCCCAAGGAGATAGTTACATAGATATTTTTAAATGTGTTATTCAGTCAGAGGGAACAGCTAAAGAAAAGACCCTAAGGCATTTTCATTTAGTTCTTGTACTACTTGGCAATAATTTTATTAATTTCTTTCTTTCCTATTTTTTTTCTTCAAGCCTTCAATCTCATTCTATCTTATTTCAGCAGTATATGATAATAACAGCCAGCATTTACCTAATATTTTACCACATGTCAAGCAGTGTTTTGTTTTTAAAAGATTCAACAATTTAATCCTTACAACAGATCTATGAAATTTATATTTTCCCAAAATTATATAATTAGCAAGGGGCAGAGTTGTGGAACGGTATGTATAATAATACATCTTCTGTATTAAGAACATTCAGCACAACCTGCCTTAAGTTTTCTCATCTCTAATAAATAGAATCTCTTGCCAGGCATGATGGTGCACACCTGTAATCCCAGCTACTCTGGAGGCTAAGGCAGTAGTTTGATCACACTTCCAGGGCAGCCTGAGCAATGTAGCAAGATCCTGTCTCAAAATAAAATGGCTGGAGATGTAGCTTAGTTGCAGAGTGCCCCTGGGTTCAAGCCCCAAAACAAAAAACAAAACAAAACTCATGAAGTACACATACAGTAACTATGAACACTGCTACTATAATTTGTTTTCTTGCCATTTTTACAGTCATTTTTTCGACTGAACGGTTTTTAGCACAGTCTCCAGTTGTACCCTCTTTAACCTCTCCAATCTGATTTTATACTTTCTTTCCTGGTCCAATGGTTATCCCACCAAGTCAATCCTAAACTATCTTTATTCCTCTTAAATGTTATGACAGCCCCTTTCCTTCATGAAACTTCCTTGGCTACCTACAAGCAACACAATCCAGGTCTTCCTATTCCTCCTCTTCCCCCCTTCTCTCTCTGACTTTTCTCATGGAAATATCTCCTACTTTGCTTTTCAAGACTTAAACTTTTTCATTTTCCTTCTACCTCTCTAATTGTTCCTTTAATAATACCTTTTTCACTTCCTACCTCTGAAAGGTAGGGACCCTGAAAGTTTAGTTTGGGTCCTATGTAATCAATTAAATCTAAAGGGCAGAGGGAGGGGAAGGAAGGAAAGGAGGAGGGGAGTGCTAAGGAGTGACACTTTTTCTGTTATCTCAGTCTCTTTTCAGGTTTGTGTACCAAAGGAACATTTATTGAGTGCCTACTATCTATCAGGGTCACTTTTGACAGATCGGTGAATAGAACAAACCAAAATAAAATTAAAAAAAAAAAAAAAGGAATCCTTTGTTCTTGTAAAGTCAAAAAATTCTATGCTAACAAGGATACTCAAAACCATTGTCCAGGGCTGAGCGTATACATTAGTGATAGAGCACTTGCCTTAGCACATATCAGACAAAAAATTATCTTCCACTAAATAACACTTTAAAAACCTTGAATTAAAGCAAACAAACAAAAAACTCGCAATGATTCCCTTTTATCAACAACTACATTTCTCTGCCTTAGTTCAAAACACTCCGGCCAAGCATGGTGGCACATGCCTGTAATCGCAGCAGCTCAGGAGGCTGAGACAGGAGCCTCAGCAACAGTGAGGCACTAAACAACTCATTGAGTAAAATGCAAAGCAGGGCTGAGGATATGGCTCAGTGGTTGTGTGCCCCTGAGTTCAATCCCCAGTACAAAGAAGAAGAAGAAGAAAAAAAAAACCATTTGTATCATATCTATCCAGTTCATTTTCTATCACTCCTTGATTCTAAAGGATTCCAGGCAGGCCAGTCTTTTGATTACCCCTCAAACACAGTGCATATATTTCCATTTGGTCAAATAACTAATGAAACATGTCTGTCCAGCTCCTATTCATGAAAAAAAAAAAGTGTATAAAATAAAAAATTGAATACTTCTTGACTTTAAATGCGTGATAACAGTAAATACATATACTTCTACAGGGCTATACACCAAACACTATTCTAAGCAGTTACATATATTAACTCTCTCTTTTTTTTTTTTTTAAAGAGAGAGAGAGAATGAAACTTTTAATATTTATTTTTTTTAGTTCTCGGCAGACACAACATCTTTGTTCCTATGTGGTGCTGAGGATCGAATCCGGGCCACACGCATGCCAGGCAAGCGTGCTACCGCTTGAGCCACATCCCCAGCCCCTTAACTCTTTATTCAACACAAGATAGGTCTTTTTACAAAAAAAAAATACAGGCCCAGAAAGTGAGGTGACTTGTCATAGGTCTGAAAGTCAGTAAGTGACAGAGCCAAGATTCACACTCAGGGAATTTGGTTCCACCCATACTCCCAGCTGACATAATAAATAAAAACAAGAAGAGTTCAAAGGGTTTACACTAAAAACTACAGACTATTGAAAACTATATTCAACTACAAAAAGAAATTATTTCAATTAGTCCTTTACTCCAAATGGTGAACATTTCTTTTAAAATCATGCCAAGTTTTTGAAATCATAGAATTTAATAGTATATAGTAGAAAGCAATCTAGGGTTAGAGATATAGCCCAGTTTACAAAAAAAACAAAACAAAACTATAAACACGAATATATCACATATCAAATCTGCTGAAAATATTTACTAGGCATAAATAAATAAATTAAAATGCATTGTGACACAGGACTAACAAATGTTTTCTGTTAGCATGCCTATACTATTTTATTCTTATCCTTGCTTTCATCAGGGATTGAAAGATTTGAATACAATGCAGAGAAGATTATTACTTTAAAAAGATTACCAACTTTAACTTTTGGAAGCAAAATTTATATCTAGGACTAGGTCCAAAATAACAAAAAATAAAATTTTAGTACAAGCAAGAAATTTCCAAAAAGTACCAATAAATAACTCACACCCATAATCTCAGCAACTCAGGAGGCTGAGGCAGAAGGATTGCAAGGCCCGCCTGGGCAACTTAGTGAGACCCTGTCTTAAAATAAAAAAAAATAGAAAGGGCTAGGATGTAGCTCAGTGGTAGAACAACACTGGTTCAATCCCCAGTACTGCCAAAAAGAGAAGAAAAAAGTTTCTAAGGACTCACTGAGAATTCATTAGGTTACTTTTTTAAATTGGTGCATCATAGTCGTACATAATAATGGATTTGTTGTTACATATTTGTACATGCACACAATATAACAATATAATTTGGCCAATATCACTCCTCAGCACTTCCCTCCTCCTTTCCTTCTTTCCCTTCCCTCTGCCTATTAGATTATTTTAATTGATTACATAAAAATTAAAATGAAAGGCAGAAGTTCTTCCATAAAACAATACTAACACTGTAGACTGGGAGCACCATACTATCATTTTCTTTCCAATCTTCCCATTCTTTCCAGGACATAAATTCGTCAGGTTTTAAGATAGAAAGATTAAGCCAGTGAGGTGACACATGCCTGTAATCCCAGTGCCTCAGGAGGCTGAGGAAGGAAGATCAAAGCCAGCCTCAGCAACTTGGAGAGGCACTTAGCAATTCGGCAAGATCCTGTCTCTAAATAAAACATTTTAAATAGTGGCGGGCGGAGGGGGCCTTCTGGAGTTGTGGCTCAGCTTTCGGTTTGATCCTCAGCACCACACAAAAATAAATAAATAAAATAAAGGTATTGTGTCTAACTATACCTAAAAAATAAATATTAAAAAAAAGTGGCTGGGGATGTGGGTCCGTGATTGAGCAATCCTGGGTTCAATCCCCAGTAACAAAAAAAGGGGGAAAAATAGATTAAAATGCACAGGCCAGGAAAAGGACTCTAGTTTGATTTGGAAAAGACTAAAGATTGTGGCTTTCTACAAATAATTATAACAGGTGAACTTAGAAAAGAAAACCTACAGCAGAGATAGGAACCTCACATGTCTTTCTCATACATACATTTACACACTTTCTGCTTGTCTAAGGACGGACACATTTACTTCTTATGAGACTGTGTGTGTGTGTGTGTGTGTGTGCGTGCGCGCGCGCGCGCATGCGCGCGCACATGCACGCACCCATGTTTTGCTGGGTATGGAACCGAGGGCCTTGTGCATGCTAGGCCAGAGCTATAACACCATCTTTCTTATGAGACTATTTATCTTTAATAAAGGACTAAAGTAAATCAGAAAAAGGGACAAAAAAAAAAAAAAAGAAAAGAAAACCTAAGTATATGACAAAGGCAGCAAAGGAAAACAGTATTATTGATGACTTACACAAAAGTACACAGGAATAATTAATAAAATTTGAAGTATTTATTTGCTGCCTCTCCTCTTTTCCTGGGTATATAAGCATCTACCCTCTTGGCTAACAAGGCATCCCTAAGGACAGTCTACAAAACCAGCTTCATCCCAACCACTGTGTGAATGAAAAGTATATAAACCTTTAATAATCTGAGATGAATTCAAATTAGTCTCCAGTTCCCAAACTACCTGGAAGAGATTTTAAATCATAAAGCAATTTTCTCCTTCTTTCACCCACTGCCACCCATTGTGATGCTTTTATAAGTGGCTCCACACTTTCAACGGTGTATTAATCAGTTTTATGTCACTAAAACAATCTACCTGCAATAATTATAAAGAGAAGAGAATGGGCTGGAGCTCGGTAGTAGAGACTTGCCTACCATGTGTGAGGCACTGGGTTTGATTCTCAGCACCGTACATAAATAAAATAAAGGTCCATTGACAACTAAACAATATTTTTTTAAAAAAAGAGAAGAGGTTTATTTGGACTCATAGTTTTAGAGGTCCCAGTCCATGACTGGGCAGATCCATTGCTTTTAGGCCTCTAGTGATACTGGATGGCAACAGGAGGAGAAAGCATATGGAGGAGTAAAATCAGTCACCTTGTGGTCAAGAAGCAAAAGGGGAAGAGTCCAGGGTACCACAATCCCCTTCAAGGGCATGTCCCCAATGACCTAAGGACCTTCTATAAGACCATACCTCTTAAAGGTTCCACCATCTTCCAGTAGCATCATTCTGAAGACTAAACCTTTAACACATGGGTCTTTAGGGGACATTCAACATCCAAACTGTAACAAAGGAATTAAATAAAAATATTTGGGGTTGGAGGAGACTACATTGGGCAGCTACCACTGAAGATATTCTCAAATACTAACGCTCTTCTATACAGCACAGTTGATATTTACTTCCCTCCAATATACCGTGGGGGCAGAATAATCCTTCTCAAGATTCTCCTGCACAAAGGATATCTTAACTCAGATCCTACATCCAAAATTAATACATTAAAGCCCCTATTAAAACAAACCCCAAGGAGAAGGCAATATATTTATATTTTACTTATTTGATAGGACACATGAACAGCTAAGTAGTAAAAGAATTTTGTCAAAAATTCAGTGGCTCGGAAGACCAAGACAGGAGGATCCCAAGTACAAACCCAGCCTCAGCAAAATAACTCAATGAGACCCTGTATCTAAATAAAATTCAAAATAGGGCTGGGATGTGGCTCAGTGGTTGAGTGCTCCTGAGTCAATCCCTGGTACCAAAAAAAAAAAAGCTCTGTCATCCTGGGAGCAGTGGTGCACACCTGTAATCCCAGCAACTAAGAAGGCAGGAGGATCACAAACTTGAGACCAGCCTCAGCTACTTAGACCCTGCCTCAAAATTTAACAAAATTTTTAGAAAGGCTGGCTTTGTAGTTCAGTGGTAGAATGCCCTGGCCTCTATCTCCAGTACCACACAAAACAAAACAATAATAAACCTGTCACATTACAGAGATTAAGGAGCTCTAAAGATGAAGATAGAGGGAATGTCACTGAAAAACAGAATACAGGCTGAGTATCTCTTATCTGAAATGAAAGTATTTCAAGTTTTTTTTTTTGGATTCTGGAATATCTGTATGAGACATCTTGACAACAGGACCCTAGTTTGAACACAAATTCATTTAAATTTGTATATGTTTCATATATACCTTAAACACATATACTAAAGGTAATCTTACACAATAAAATTTTAATTTTAGTGTGCCTGCCTTTTGACAGCATCCTGTCACATGAGGTCAGGTGTGGAATTTTCCATTCATGATTGTCATGTCAGTGCTCAAGTTTCAAATTCTGAAGCATTTAAGATTCTTGGGAAAAGAAGGTCCAACCTGTATTTCTCAATAATGCACAAAACTAAATAATGGTTTTTATGATTACTAATATTTCCCAAGTAAGAATAGGCCTGTGGCATTTTGATAGATCCTAACTTTTATAACATAGGAAAGAAAATAATTGGTAAAATTAAGTTTAACCTTAAAATTGTAAACATCCAGGGCTTGAGAGATTTTCAGCCTCAATTTTAAGAATCTTCGAGGTCCACATGCTAAATATAGTAGAGGAGGAATCCTGAGATACTGAATGAAGCAGGAAGAAAATAAATGGCAATATAGTACTATTCATCCACCATTTACAAAGCCATAAACAAGAATCTTTATCCCCCAGTCTTAAAATAAATGTGAAATATATATATATATAAAATCATGTTATCCAGAAATACCCAAAAGATGAAGAAAGTTAGCTTCCTGAAGGGTCAACAAACCAAAACAAAGAATAACTCTGAGTCTCAGAACTTTAAAAACAAAAAAATCCAACTCAAACAAAATATGGCCAATGTTTAATCAGATTTTTAAAAGGTATTACTTCTGCAAAACAAAGTGTATTAAAGTAAATCAAATAAATCCTCATATCACAATGTCCCTTCATTCTTTGGCAAGCATACTGACTTAAGCTTAACCATTGTTAAGGGAGCTTGGAGCTAACAATATTTAATGCCCTACTTTATCAGAATTTTCTATCATTCTTTCTGTTCAAAGCAGGCCATTATTAAACTCTAAAGATATCTAATAACATTTACTGGTTAAAATTATGCAAATAAGAAGTCTCCTAACATCCCTTCTGTACCAATAAAACACAAGGAAAAAGATGAGGCATCAATTTCTCTTTCACAAATGAGGTCTGTCTTATCTCTTACTATATCACATAATAAAGATAATCGTTATTTTCCAAGTAGTTGTTCCCCAATAAATGAATACTTGAAAGACTGATACCTATTCTCTATTAAAATTTTTTTGAGTAATCATGGATCATTGAGTAAAATATATTTGAGTAATCATGGATCATTTCCTTTCCAAAAACTGGGCTTTATGTGGGGCACAGTGATGCATGCCTGTAGTCTCAACCTACTTTTGAGCCTAAGGCTAAAGGACTGCTTGAGACAGGAGTTCAGAGCCAGCCTGGGCAATATAAGAAGAACTTGTCTCAAAACAAGGAGGTAAAAATTTGCTGTTTACCCTCAAAGATAAATGAACACATTTTCTCAATTGTCTACTCTTAAAACTTTAGTGTCACTTTTGAATATAGCTGAAGAAAAGATGGAATCAATTAGCTGTCTAATCCTGTAGAAGAACCACCCTTATTTCTCTCAGAATGGCTCCTTACTTTGTTGGCCTGGTCTTCAATTTTTCAAACAAAACTCAATTGTCAACCCCCAATTATGCTGCACACTACTGAAAGAGCAATCTTTCAATTAAAAAAACACCTTGAGCATGTTACCTTTCACACTACCAGTCTCTTCTAGCTCCTTATTGTTTAGCAGATCAAATTCTAACTGACTCTGAATACACATTTCATAATCTAACTCTATCCTCCTTTACAAACTACTCTGCCACCATTCCCAAAAATTAACACTTTATTCTCCGAGATTAGACTTCTTACATCCCTCAAACAGCATGCTGGTCCCCACCACCAAGTGTTTGCTCGTGTTTTCATCCCCCACGTGCAATGTATGGAATGTTCTTCTGGAGATGCACTGCCATACAAATAGTCCATATTCTTTATTCAAGTCCCACATTCCCCAGGAAGCCTCACTCCTAAAACTTAGAGACTGAAGAAAACCTGACACAAGGACTCAAACTACAAGTATCACAATTGTGTGTATACTGCTTGAAGAGTGCTAGTTATATTATTATGAAAAGTGACATCGTTTTCCAATAAGCACTCAGACTACTTGAAAAACTGATTGAACAATACTAATTTAAAAAGTCAAGATATTTTAACAAAAGAGTTCTAGTACAAATAAAACAATGTGATGACCAGAACTTGCTTCAAAATACTGCAGACCAGGGGCTGGGGATGTGGCTCAAGCGGTAGCGCGCTCGCCTGGCATGCGTGCGGCCCGGGTTTGATCCTCAGCACCACATACCAAAAAAAAAAAAAAAAAAACACGAAGATGTTGTGTCCGCCAAGAACTAAAAAACAAAAAATGTTAAAATTCTCTCCCCCTCTCTCTCTCTCCCTCCCTCTCTCTTTAAAAAAAAAAAAAAAAAATACTGCAGACCAGGGCTGCGGGTGTACTTGCCTAGCATGCACAAGGCCCTAGGTTCAATTCCCAATGCCACAAACAGAAAGGAGAGAGAGGAAAAATAAAAACAAGACCAAAGAGTAGGGGGAAGAGGGATAAAGTAAGTGAGGTACTGATGAAACCAATTGGCTATGAGTTGATAATCTTTGAAGCGGACAACTAATGCCAGTTCATAGCTACGTTTTTCAAAAATATTTTCAGTTGTAGATGGACACAATACTTTTATTTTGTTTGTTTAGCTTTTTTATGTGGTGCTGGGGATCGAATCCAGCATCTCATACATGCTAGGCAAGCGGTCTACCATTGGAGACACAGCCCCAGCCCTCAAAGCTACTTTTGTACTTGCTTAAATTTTACACACAAAAAAAGGCTTCTTAAAAATAAATAAATAAATAAGTAACTGTCATTTTAACAACAAAACCAAAATACATTATAATGATTTCCTTACTCAACAAATACCTAGATTTCCATTGAGAGTTTCTGGAAAGATTTAATTCGGCAGGAAACATGGAGCATCTAACAATAAGTTGGAGGAAAAAATACAATCAAAATGGAGAGAATCTCCATCAAAATATGCTTATTACCAAAGCAATACTGTCTACATTACAAATTTTCATTCAATTTCAGCATCCACAAAATAGTCCTCCCAAATAATAACTGTATTTTTTGCAGTTCTGGGGATTGAACCCAAGGCACTTGACCCCTGAGATACATCCCCAGCTTCTTTTATTTTTTTTGAGACAGGGTCTCAATAAATTGCTGAGGCTGGTCTCCAACTTTCAATCCTCCTTGTCATCAACCCAAGTTGCTAGGATTGCAGATGGGCACCACAGTGCCTGGCAGGAAATTTATTTTAAGTTTTAAAAAGGAGAAAAAAATTGTTCAATAACCCAAATCAGCCAATGTTATTTCAGGAGATTCACAATCTGAAGACACCTGATGCCCTAACAGGGAATTAATAGGTTCTTAAATTATCTGAAAATAACTTTCTTGGTATTCCAAGGACTGAAAAACATGCTTAAGAAATTCCAGATATTTGTTTTAATGACAATGTATCTGTTTGTTGCTGGTAAGGAATGCTCCACCCCATATGATACTGCAGTCTACTATTCAAAATGCAATCAATATCGGCCGATGCAGTGGCTAATGCCAGTAATCCCAGGGACTGGGAGGCTGAGGCAGGAGGATCCCAAATTCAAGGCCAGCCTCAGCAATTCAGCAAGACCCTGTCTCAAAACAAACAAACAAAAAAAGACTGGGCTCAGTAGTAGAGTGCCCCAGGGTTCAATCCCTAATACTACAAAACAAACAAACTTCATATAAGTAAAATAAAGTCATACTCATACTGCCTTATATTTGTACTACCTTTAAGTCAGGTTTTCCTCTGCTGATAAAAAAGCAAAACATGTTACTAAAATTTAAGAGGGACTCAGAATGTAGCAAAGGTAAGAGCTCACAAGTAACCTCCACACCAAGCTCTATAAGCAAGCACAAGGTCCTGGGTTTGATTTCCAGCAGCAAATAAAATAAAATACACATGGCCAAAAGAGTGTTGAACTTTCCATAATCAACTTTCTGATTAAATAATAAAGAATCATATCATAATCATGTGTGGGAAAAAACCCACTAGATTATATTACATTTGAAATTTTTGAATTTTATCAATCTTTTCCAGTAAAGAAGTCCAAAAAACAAGATAAAAAATAATTTTGATGAATACTTTTTGAATAATACTATATCTGATTAAAAAGTCCCACCTATCTCCTTTTCTTGCATTACAAAAATAACTGAGTAAATTATGCTATCTTTATCATTTGTGTACTCTGAACTTTTGAGGGGAAAAAAATATGAAACCTTGAAATTATCAGGGATATTGCTACTTTCTGTTCAAGAATTGATATATGTAGATTTTTCCTAATAACTGAGATAACATGAAATTTGTAAAATGTCAGAATGTGTTAACAAGTTTTATCAAATACCTGCTATTCCAGTGGGATGAAAACCATTTACAAGTTCCATTTAGATTAAGAAATCCTTTGAGAAAAGTATGTAGTACATTCTAGTTATATTGTTTCTAGAACAGCAAAATCCTCTATAACCTAGTTCCCTACAGTTTTCTTCAGAACCAAATGAGCTGAATGTAACTTCTTTCACTAGAAGTCAACACAGAATTATAGATACTGACAAAGAACCAACTGAATTTTCAGCAGAGGTTGAAGTTTTCCATTTAAAACTTTCTCTCCCAATTATATAGTCTATAAAAACAAAAAGACTGAGTATAAATAGATTAATCAAGAATTCTCTGCAATCACATAAAATAATTCATTAAAATGAAGATTACAGCTTCATTTTAAAATTGGGAGTAAGGAGGAGTAGAAAGGGAAGACTCTTAAAATCAAACTGCTTAAACGGAGAAGTTAGTTTTCATTCTTTTAAGACATATAAAGTCATTTTAAAAATAATACTCCCCTGAGAGCACTTGCCTAGTATGTGCAAGGCCCCGGCCTCCATCCCCAGCATCACAAAAATAAATTAATGAAATAAAACGCTCTTAATGCTAGTAGTTCATCATTAGGTGACTCCTTCTTTCTTTTACAAAGTAATGAATTATGAACTATTGCTAGTACTCCAATTTAAACTGAAGATGAAGAGCATTACAAAATCATTTTATTTTCTTGTATTTTGCCATTTAACTGTCTCATCCTAGTAGAATTAAAGATCTGTTTATATAATTTCAAAAAACAAATTTTATAGAAAGCCAACCTTAAGCAATTCATGTTTAAAACCTTTACAAGTAATCTATTCATTTGAAGAATTCAACAACTTTACTGACATAAAGTATTCCATATTATCAAAAGAAATCACAAAAGTATGAAGCTACAATGTTGATGTTACAACTAAAATCTTAAACCATACAAAAATATTTAGAAGCTTCAGCTTCTTACTTCCTCTCAAAGTGTCACTTTATATATCTTCTTTAGACATATTAAAGATCCCTAATAAATTCATTTTGACTTCAGAGGGCTGAAACTAAAAATTTGATGTCTGTAGGCAAAAAGTATGGAAAAGGGAAAATTACTTAAGAAAATATTTAGTGAGTCAAGTACCTTTACAAAAGAAAACATGTATTAAAATCATTCATCCCCTTCTGTCAGACAAACAGTCCTCTCCTTAGAACACATTGCTTAGGATTCAGCCAAGTATAACTGCCAAGGGTTTCTAGATCTATGTTAGAACTGTTCAAAGTGGCAAGCATTTCCAACAACGTATATTTTTTACTTGGAGTCGAAGAGTAGTTATTAAATTTGCTGCTCCTGATGAATTAAATGGAAGCAACACTTTTTTCAAAACTTCAAGTTATAACTTAGGACAGGGATTGCTATATAAATTGCTTCCAATTCTCAGAAAGTAAGGATTTATTTAGTTCCTTCAAACAGGGACTTAAGTGGCTGAAAGGAAATAAGTTTTATAAACAGTTTTTCTTTTTTGGTATGAGGACTGCCTAGCCATTTTTATTTTGAGACAGGGTCTTGCTAAGTTAGCTAGGGTCTGACTAAATTGCTGAGGCTCGCTTTGAACTTGTGATCCTGCTGCCTCAGCCTCCCAAGTATCTAGGATTATAGGTGTGCTCCACTGCACCCAGCTATAAGCTTTTCTAACCTTAGTTTACACTGGTTAAAAAAAGACTATTTTTCACACTCAAGGACTATAACTTCAAATGTAAGATGATACTCAAGTTTCACATGCAAAATACATGATTATAATAATCTAGTAATGTGCAGAAGTGATTAAAGTGTATTTGAATTTACACTTAAGATATCATTTTTGCCAATGAGAGATTACTGCATAATATTGTTATTATAACTTTAAAGATTTTTACAAATATATTAAAAACACAATGTCTTGTTGATGTTCAAACTTGATGTGTGCGTATCTGATCTAGATAATCTTGTTTGCTTTTCTAGTAATTCTTTATTTCAAAGTGCTCTATTATAGCAAAGGCTCTTTCTTCCCATTATGCCGTTAGTCACATTTCAATTTTACTTTTACTAAAACATGCATATCATAAGCCACTTCTTGCTTCTGTTTCTGCTTTTTACTGTAAATAACAATGACAGTACCACTAAATATACATGTATGCACAGCTTTGTGATATCTTTTCCCAGCCCCCTTCTTTTCTATAAAAAAAAAATAAGGGATTTAAGTTTTCCAAAACAAAATGTTTTTCTTTTGCCTACATACCTAAAGTTTTTGCAAGACAATTTATTCAGATAGCTACCACCCTAAAATATCAAAGAAGAAAACTTCCTAAATCCAAAAATACTAAGTAAATCTGATGTTAGCCGGAGGAAATTTCCATTTAAACCATAAACAAAATGTCATCAATTCAGCTGAACATCAATATAATAACTCAGTCAATAATTGAGTCTTAAGATAAAAGAGATCTGTAACACACATTATTAAAATATCATTTATATTTGCTTGTGGAATTTACAGATATAATGTGAGTGTATATTTTGAAATGCTTAGACTAATATTTATAATCAGGAGACCCATTAAGTGTCCTGAGGGGAGGCAAGTCAGAAGAACACTTGGTAAGGCGAGAAGGCCCAAAATGAAAAAAGGGAAAGGGAGCAGCCAAGTCCCAACAGAGCGAATAATCGACAAATAGATCACTGAAAGCAAAACGAGGCTCCTGAGTGGCGTGAATAAAAATCTTTACTCATAACGTTTAATAGTATCCTACCTCACTTCATTCACCTACCAACTTCCTTTACTTTTCAAGGACCAACTCGGGGCATCCCTTTTTCTGGAAATGTGTGTTGAAATAATCTGCATAGGAAAGAGGGGAGGAACGGACAATTCTCAAGAAGACTGAGAAACAGGTGGGTTAGGAGGAGCAGCAGCATAATCTAGATACTTAGGGGAAGCTTTAAGATGACAGATGTGGCTAAAGGAAAAGACTGCAAATAGGAAGAGGCTCCAGCCTGGCAAGGAGACTGGGGGCTGACTGCAAGCATCAGAGGGGGGCAAAGGCTAACTCCAGAGCGGTAGCAGTGGAGCAAAAAACAAGAAGCAGGACGAGTGGGCAATGAGCAGTGGGTTTAACGAGCAGCAGCAACACGGGTCAGCGTGGAAGTGATGGCTTTGGTCTTGGGAGACCGGGGCCAGCAGGAAAGGACGTCAGAGAGGGGAAAGGGAGCTGGGGAAACAAGGAGGACTGAGACCTAAGAATCCTGCTCCTAGAAAAATGTGGGGGAAAGCTGAAGACCAAAAGCCGCCTCGGCTCCCCAATAGAAGAAATTCTCGAAAGAGAGTCGGCGCTGGCCGCCGCGCTGCCTCCTGCCCCGCTCCCTTTTCCTGGTGGTAACTGCTGTGGCGTAGAGGGGAGAGGGAGGAAGAGAAGGAGGAGGAAGGTCGAGGAGGAGGAGGGTGAAGATGAGGAGGGGGGTGGGGAGAAAGGGGGGTGCGGCCTGCACAGTCCCAGCGAAGCCTCCGCTCTCTCGTAGCCGGTCAACCCCGGGTTTCCCCTAAGCCCAACCCCGCATAGACTCACCCGCCTGCCTTGCCTCGCTTTTCCCTTAGCCGACTCCACGCGCTGCCGCGTCCTCACAAGAGACCACTGAACGAGTGTCGGGGGAAAAACTCTTCAGAACCGGGCCTGATTGCTTCAGCGAGTCCGACCTTTACGGCTGAGAGAGAGACTCTCAGCTTTCGGTGGGTTCCACAGCCAGACAGGCCACCATCTTACATTAGGGTAAGACTCCTCTGGCCTCTGGTGCGCAGGCGCACGCCGATCCGACCGGGAGGGGCGGGGGAGGGGCGGGACCAGCGGCCGGCGGCCGAGTGGGAGGTTGCGGCGGCCGCGCCCGCAGCACCCTGGGAGTTGTAGTCCTGGGATAATAACCGCCCAGGGGCAAGCCGGGAGTTGAAGTCCTCACTTGAGAGGGCAGCTGGAATCGCCCACCTCACGTGGCTGCGGGACCAGCGCCTTTCTTCGTGTTTTGCTTTCTTCCCTCCCGCGTGTGCGGCTTCAGTGACATTTGGTTGGTGGTTTTCGGTAGTATTTTTGTTTCCTCAGTGTTTGCTGAAATGTGAGAAACCAAAACTCGGGGCAGACATAACCAATTCGGGGGAGCCGAGAACGTCTCTTCTCTGCCCCGCCCACCACAGATAGGTATCTAAACGCGGCGGGGTGGAGATGGAGGCAGTTTGGGGGTAAGAAGAGCGCGGGATTTGATCTAGAGCGAGAGTCTGATTCTGGCTTGGCGTCTTACTGAGAAAAGTGAGCGTTAATTCGTTTCTCGATTAACCAGTTTGCGCTTTCTGGAACCATCAACCTTGATCCCATTCTTAACCGTAAAACCTCCCGTGAAAAAATACCCTGAATTGTCAGACCCATGCACTTAAAGTAACATGAGTTTCTGGTTATGTGAATTTGATAACAGTCGCAGGCTCCGATGCAAATTATTATTAATTCGGAGTCCTGCCTGCACAGCTGTGTGTGTCAGATTCATAAACTCCTCACGCTTCAACACATCCCAAAGAGCACAAGAATGCAGTACCCAGGAATCCTCAATCACAAAAATCAGTCAATTTATTGGTCCCTTTCGGTTGCCTCCTAGAATTCTGGTGAAAGTGGCGCTCGAAGCAGTCGGTTTTACTTATTGCGTGTGTTCACCCATACTCATTTACCTCCTCCTGGGTGCCCAGCACTACGTTGCCAGTACAGCGGTGAGCAAAACACAAAATTCCCTGTCCATATTCTAGTGTGTGTTGTGGTTAGGGAGAGAGGAGAGGAGGCAATCGATTTTTAAAATTACATGATTAAAATTGCATATTCTAAGGAGAAAATTTTAAACCGGGAAGAGAGGAGTATGGAGAGGTTGCAATTTTGAATCCATGAATCTAATCTCATAATAAGAAGCCCTCATTTTGTTCTTTAAAAAAAAGTAAATAAATAAGTTTTCTGTGTTTCAGCTTCTTCATCAAATCTAGAGATATCTGGCGAAAATATATGAAATAATATGCATTTTACCATAATTTTGAAATTATAGAGCCATGAAATGATCATCTGGCAAGGAAACTTGGGAAATCATTTGGATTCACCTTTAGGTAACTAAATGCCTAAATGTTCAGTACAGGTGACCTGTATTTTTTGATGTGCTTATATATACATACATATGTATATACATATAACTAGTTTATAGTGGCTAAACAAAGTAGTAAAAAGAAAAAAAAAAGAATATTTCCATTATTAAAGGTTCAACCAGTAAGAATTGTTAACATAAGAACTGGAAGGGATCTTAAGCATCGCCTAATCTGCTGACAACTGATACCTCTATTTTATTTTACTATTATTTAATAAATTAGTATCAGAGATTGAATCTAGGGGCTCTTTATCTCTGAGCTACATCAGCCCCCCCCCCCTTTTTAAGACAAGGTCTTACTAAGTTGCTGAGGCTGGCCTTGAATATGTGATCCTCCTGCCTTATGTTCCCAAGTCTCTGGAATTACAGGTGTGCCCCACCATGCCTGACTAATACCTCTTTTTTTTTTTTTTTTTTTTTAAAGAGAGAGAGAGAGACAGACAGAATTTTTTAATATTTATTTTTTAGTTTTTAGTTTTCGGCGGACACAACATCTTTGTTTGTATGTGGTGCTGAGGATCGAACCCAGGCCACACGCATGCCAGGCAAGCACGCTACCACTTGAGCTACATCCCCAGCCCCTAATACCTCTTTTTTTAAGTAAATATTTTCATAATGTCCCCTTGATGAGCCTGAAGTGAAATTCATAGGTAATATAAACTACTTACATTTATGATTTTGTTTTAAATCAAAATTGTACTCTTTGAAGTACAAAGAAAAGAATTTATACTAAAGTTATGTTTTAACATAAGTGTCAAGTGTGACTATTCTAGAAAATATAATCAATTTATCATGTGCTAGCATTTATTAATAAAATCCCCATGAATGTGAAAGCTATACTAACTTGACACAGTATGATGTTTTGGCTGCCTTTGGTGGGATAACACTGATCTGTCCTCACTGTACTATAGTTGCATTCCTAAAATATTTTCTGTTAAAGTTAAAAACAAAAACAATTTTGTGTTCATATGTAAATTAAGTTATATATTTTAGGTACAGATAATTACAAACTATTTTTCACCTATGGTGGAACATTTAATAGTCATGTGAGACACAAAATAGTTTTCCTTCCTGAGGAGCAGGCCCAAATTTTGCAAGAAGCCTAGCTACTTGGTTTCTGTACTCTAAAGGTCAACAATACCTCCCAGAGTATCCAACACTAGGGGGCATTGCCATTCCTATCTTGAAAATCATTCATTGTTGGAGACTGACATTAGAGAAGTGACAGGTCTTAGGTCACCAACTAATCAGTAAGAGTTACTACCCTCTCAGACCAGTGCCTCAATTTCTTACATATTTTATATTTTAATGTGTATGTGCATAATTTCATATAAACTTATCCATATAACAATTCTCAAAACCACATGAATACATTTCTATATAATAACAGAGAAAATAGTGGAAGGATTCATACACATCAAATATTTAATGTGTTGTCAGTTACTAGGAGGATTATAATTAAAAAGAGGTAGAGGGATTATAATTAAAAAGAGGTAGAGGGGTAGAGGGAATTTATGTGTATAAATCCATTTTATCCTTTAAAAAAAAAAAAAAAAAAAAAGACAGATCACTCTGCTGTGTGGAGAATGGATCAGAGAATGGCAAGAATGAAAATGGAAAAACTAAGCCGAGCAAGGTAGCACACGCCTATAATGGAATCCTACTGTATCAGCAACTTGGGAGACTGAGTCAAGAGGCTCACAAGTTCAAGGCCAGCTTCAGTAACTTAGTGAGACCTCTCTCGAAATCTAAAATAAAAAGGGCTAGGAAATAGCTCAGTGGTAAAAGGCCCTGTATTCAACCCAAAGTTCTAAAAAGAAAATGGAATAACAAATTGAAAGAATATTGCAGTCAACCATATGGTAGCTTTTATTGTGGTGACAGTGAAGGTAGAAAAAAGGTGATGGATTCATGACATATGTCTGAGACCAAAATAATAGGACTTGGTGATAAACTGGTTATGAATGACTCAGATTTTCTGGCTTAAATGCCCTAATAGACGGTGACTTCTTTGGTAAAAGGAGAATGGTGAGTGTTGCAGTAGCATCTAGAGAAGGTAAGAGAACAACTTCTGCAGAAAAACAGCAGGCGTTTAGGGAAATAATGATTTCCCACTTGAGACTGGTAAATTTAAAAATCCTGGTAAGTGGTTGGAAGTATAGCTCAGTGGTAGAGTGTGTGTTTGGCATGTACTAGGCCCTAAGTCACCAAAAATAAAGAAATAAAAATTATGACAGTAGTATTTTGCCCAACTTGTTGATTTTTGTTTTCCCCAGTGATAATGCTTACCTTCTTGGATTCTGCCATAGAAAGGACATATGGGATAACCTAGGTTGGAAACAGAAAATGAGAACGAGGGAGGTTTACAAGGCAATTATTGTTGTGGGTGGTTTCCCATTTTTTTTTAACCTTTTTAAATTATTAATATATATTTTAAATAACATTTTTAAGTTATATTCTTGTGATATTGGACAAAAGAAATGATCACTTTTATGTCCCTTGTTATTGTCAGACTGTTTAATATTAATAAACACTAATGCCACTTTATTTGTGGGTCTTTTTCCCCAAAGGCCTATTAATTTTAGGTTTTATTATGTTCATCATTTTTTAGTTTTAATCATTTAGTGAATATTGAAGTCTTGAATACTGGGTATATGATAGTATGCAAAGCCTTAGGCTCTCTCAAAGATTTAGGGTTTGAAAACACAGACAACAAACAAAATAATAAGCAAAATACTTATATGTTGTCAAAATATTAAAAGGGAAAAGAAATATCTGGAGGGGACTACTTTATATTGGAAAGCCTCTCAGAGAGATAACTGAATCTCAGATTGAAAGGATTAGAAGAGATTAAACATTTAAAAAATGACCTGTACCAAGACCCCAATGTGGGAATATGTTTACCATGTTCCAGGAATGGAAAGTTAACCAATAAAGTTAGTGCAAGGCAGAGTGGTAGGAATGGGATTAAGGAAAAAGATGAGATTCATATTATGCAGGACTTTATGGGAAACCTGGATTTTATTCCAAGTAGAATGAGAGACAATTGAACAGTAAAGCAAAGGAGTGACATGACTTTACCTTTTTTTTCCAAAGATCACTGTGGCTGCCACGTGGACAGTGGATCTGAGATGGTTAGCAGAGGTAGAAGTGGACAAACTAGTTAGGAAACTACTGCAGAAGTACAGCTTGGAGATAAGGTATGACTTGGACCAGGGCAAGACAACAAGTAGGGTGAGGCAAGTGATGCATTTACTATGGACATAAAATATAAGGAAGCATCAAAAAACTCAGTAATCACAGAAAACAATATTGTGGTAAACATTTTAAAAAAACAAAATTTATGCAAAATTCGAAATGAACAAAACAGTAATACATGAAGACAACCATGGTGATGCAGGCCTGTAATCCTAGTAACTCAGGAGGCTGAGGCAGAAGGATTGCAAATTTGAGGCCAGCCTAGGCAATGTAGTAAAATTTTAAAAATTTAAAAATCAAAAGGACTCTGAGATTGTAGCTTTGTTTAATCTGAGTTTAATCTCCAGTACTTAAAAAAAAAAAATCTAGCCCTGAATTTACACTTTCCTTCCTAATCCAGACCTGGTTCTAATAAAATCTTAACCAAAACAGATAGCTGGCTTTCAGGCCACAGTTTGATGGCTTGATTTTTTTTTTTTTTTTTTTTTTTGGTACCAGGGAACTCAACCACTGAGCCACATCCACAGCCCTATTTTGTATTTTATTTAGAGACAGGGTCTCACTGAGTTGCTTAGCGCCTCACTGTTGCTGAGGCTAGCTTTGAATTCACAAGCCTCCTGTCTCAGCCTCCTGTGCTGCTTCATATAACATCAGGCATGTTCATATAACCTCAGGCATGGTGGCACAGATACAATCTCAACATGCAAAAATTAGTAGGACCCAATCAATAAATGGGCCAAGGACCTGAACAAACACTTCTCAGAAGAGGATATACAATCAATCAACAAATATATGAAAAAATGTTCATCATTGCTAGCAATTAGAGAAATGCAAATCAAAACCACTCTAAGATTTCATCTCACTCCAGTCAGAATGGCAGCTATTATGAAGACAAACAACAATAAGTGTTGGCAAGGATGTGGGGAGAAAGGTACACTCATACACTGCTGATGGGACTGCAAATTGGTGCAGCCAATATGGAAAGCTATATGGAGATTTCTTGGAAAATTGGAAATGGAACCACCATTTGACCAGCTGTCCCTCTCCTCAGTCTATACCCAAAGGACTTAAACATAGATACTACAGGGACACAGCCACATGAATGTTTATAGCAGCACAATTCACAATAGCTAAACTGTGGAACCAACCTAAACGCTCTTCAATAGATGAATGGATAAAAAAAATGTGGCATATATACGCAATGGAATATTACTCAGCAATAAAAGAGAATTGCAGGTAAATGGGTAGAGTTAGAGAAGATAATGCTAAGTGAAGTTAGCCAATCCCAAATAACCAAATGCCACATGTTTTCTTTGATATAAGGAGGCTGATTTATAATGGGATAGGGAGTAGGAGCATGGGAGGAATAGATGAACTCTAGATAGGACAGAGGGGTTAGAGGGAAAGGGTGGGGTTATTAATGATGATGGAATGTGATGATCATTATTATCCAAAGTACATGTATAAAGACACAAATTGGTGTCAATATACTTTGTATACAACCAGAGATTTGAAAAATTATGCTCTATGTATGTAATAAGAATTATAATGCATTCCACTGTCTATATAAATAAAAATAAAATAAAAATTAGTAGGATTCCCACATATCAGTGATGATACAAAACAGTATAAAAAATTGCAATGTTGGGAAGGGTGGGTACAGGACAGTGGCAGAATACTTGCCTAGCATGTACAAGGCCTTGGTTGGGTTCAATCTCCAACCCCACAAACAGAAAAATTTGTTAAGTTTTGTTTATAGGTTTTTAATAGTCATTGAGATTTCTGGCCTCCAGTAATAGCATAGAAGATGAATCTGACCAGACTTTCTTATTGTGCAAGGGACTCAGAGGCATACACCACTGGTTCTGCATAGTGTAAATGTAAAGATTTAGTGGAGAAAAATAAATTGCTGGCAGAAATGTAAAAAGATACTATTCTTTATTATCTAATAGATAACACATGCTTAAGCCTGACATAAGTAAACCAGGTGTGTCCCCATTCCCAGAGGGAGAATGCCAGTTTATAAGTCTATTCTTCGTGATTCTTTTTCAGTATTGCTGGAGATTGAACCCAGGGCCTAGTGCATGCTAGGAAGGTGCTTTACCACTGAGTTATGTCCCCAAAGCCATCCTTCACTGTTTTAACTACATATAGAGACTGGAAATAGGGAGCATCTAGGCAATTATATAAAAATAAGAACTTCCTGACTGGAAAAAATGACCTTGTTAGAAAGGAGAAGCTTCTGGAGCTCAGGTTCTGTTGAAAGCCCTTTTTTCTGTTGAGGGAGTATCTTGTTAGGCTACTTGTATAAATAACAAAAGTGCTTCCAAGATAACTGCCTGGCCTGGTGGTGCACGCCTGTAATCCTGGCAACTTCAGAGACTGAGGCAGAAGAATCACGAGTTCAAGATGAACTTGGGCAACTTCAAGTCTCTCTCAAAGTAAAAGGGGCTCGGGAATGTACCTTGGTAGTAAAGCACCTCAGGGTTCCATCCCTCCTATGAAAGGAAGATTAATGGAAGGGAGGAAGGAAGGGAAAGGACGTAGTGGCTTATAACGACAGTCATTTGTTCTTTCTCATGCAACCTCTGGGCAACTGGGGGTCAGTGGATGTGAACCAGGCTCATCTGGGTGGCTCTGCTGCAAACTGCAAATCTAGCTGGATTGGCTTCTCTTGGTGTGTTAGGTTCAGGATTGCTTTCATGTGTGTTCAGGGGTGGTCACTTCCTGAGCAAAGCTGTTCACATGGCTTAGATACAGGAGGGCAAGCCCTGATATGCAAGCACATGTCAAACTACTCCTTGCACCACATTTGGTAGCACTTCAATAGTCAAAGCAGGAAAAGAGCTGGAAAATTTGAGGAAAGTAGTGAATATTTGCTGAATGATTATCACAATAACAAAAGAGGGAAAGGATTGGGTATCTAGGACCATCCAGATTTGTCTTTTTCATTCCACTTTCTGGTTCTTGGAGGCTCATTAAATATAAGTCCCTTTGACCTTTCACTGAAGACAACTATAAAGAAGTTGAATGAATACTAGAAGCATTTACTGAAAAGCATCAAATACATGAAAATATAATAGGCTTTGAACTGGAAAAGAGTTGGAACTTAAAGAGGTAAATTGAAGTAATTTTTGTCCACAGGGCATTTAATCTCTCAAAAAAGGCATCTGAGCCATATGGCTACCTTGGGCCAGTGGCTAAAGGTAAAGGGTTCTGCTGGCCAAAAGCAGAGATTCTCCATCTTTTTTAATTAATTTATTTATTTTTGGTACCGGGGATTGAAATCAGGGGCACTTTGTCACTGAGCCACATCCCCAACTTTTTTTTTTCCACAATACCTTTATTCTATTTTACTTATTTAGTTTTTTTTTTTAGTTGTAGTTGAACACAATACCTTTATTTTTATTTATTTATTTTTATGTGGTGCATCTCCATACTGCTTTCCATATCCCAAGTCCCATTTTGTATTTTATTTAGAGCCAGGGTCTCACTGAGTTGCTTAGTGCCTCGCCATTGCTGAGGCTGGCTTTGAACTCGTGATCCTCCTGCCTCAGCCTTCTGAGCTGCTGGGATTACAGGCGTGCACCACCTCACCCAGCTTCCATCCTTATATATATGCTGAAGGACTACTTCTTTTAACGAGAGGTCATTTGCTAATCTGAAGGAAGTGCTAAAGAATGGAGTAGCTTCTTGGACACCTGAGTCTAAAAGAACAGACATTATCTCCAGTGGTGGAGACTTTCTGCCCTTTGTTGGTACCCTGAAATGCCCTACTTAAGAAAATAAGGTTAAGGTCCCAATTCCCATGGATCAACTAGGTGATCTAGCCTTTCTCTGGACTAATAGCACCATCAATTACTTGGTAGAAGGAAATAAAAAAAATTATGGAGGAAGCCTATGTTATCCTAGCTTTTAAACTGTACCTAAAAGTAATTGTTAAAATAAAATGGCCTGCCAGGTGTGGTGGTGCAAACCTATAATCCCAGAGGCTTGGAAGGCTGAGAAAGGAGGATCTTGAGTTCAAGGCCAGCCTCAGAAATTTAGCAAGGCTCTAACCAACTCAGAGAGACCCTGTTTCTAAATAAAATATAAAAAAGGCTGGGGATGGGCTGGGGCTATAGTTCAGCAGTAGAGTGCTTGCCTAGCACATGTGAGGCCCTGGGTTCAATCCTTAGCACCACATAAAAATAAATAAATAAAAATAAAGGTATTGTGTCCAACCAACTACAACTAATAAATAAATAAATAGAATAAAGATATTGTGAAAAAAAAAAAGGCTGGGGATGTGGCTCAGTGGTTAAGCCCCTCTGGGTTCACTCCCTGGTACCAATAAAATAAAGTCAAGTAAAAAAAAAAAAAAAAAAAAGAGAGCCGCTGCCCGCGCGACTCGGCGACTGTCGGCTGCCTGCACGCGGCCCCCGCGACAGGGCGGATAGCCTCCAAGGCGCAGCGCAGCAGGAGCAGTGCAGGGACTCTAGGAAGAGGTCTCTCGCCAAGCCTTCATGAAATAGCGAACCGGGAGCTGAAACCAACCAGAGACAGACCAGTCCCACCCATCCCTTCGGACACTCCGGCAAGGAGCCTGGGGCCCGCCATAGCAGAGAGGTGACATCACCAGAGTTCCGCTGACAGAATTCCTTCCCAGCGGAATCCACGTTAGCAGGATTGAGAGACTCCCAGGAGCCACCTTACAGGGATTTCTGTCAGCACATAGAGGGCAGAAGCTCGGCTCAGAGGGCACAGCTCCGCCTATTGGAAGAGAAGAAAATGGGATTCAGCCATAGAACAGGGAATGCCAGCAT
Organism: Marmota flaviventris; assembly: GCF_047511675.1. NCBI lineage: Eukaryota > Metazoa > Chordata > Mammalia > Rodentia > Sciuridae > Marmota > Marmota flaviventris. The sequence continues at coordinate 18,967,002 of NC_092498.1, read as the reverse complement.
GGCAGAGATCTGATGTCATCAGAGAGCGGCCGAGGAGAGAACTTCATCGGTGCCAGCGGCGACGGAAACAGTTGGTCTCCTGGTAGGGAGGGTGAGTCACAGATACCCGAGTCTCTCTCGCTTTGTCCTCGAGCCAGAGGGGAGGAGCGGGGCCGCCGCCCGCACCCGCAAGGTAGGCAGACCTGCGACCAACCTGCAGATCAGGCCCAGCGGTCTGCGGGCGTGGTAGGAGGGGCAGGGCAGAGCCGCCGCCCGCGCCAGCAAGATAAGCAGACCTGTGACAGACCGGCGGATCAGGCCCAGCGGCCTGCCAGCGTGGTACACACTTCACCCCAACTGGAGTAGGGACAGAGCAGAGCCTTCGCCTGCGCCCAGATCAGGCCCAGCGGCCCGCCTGTGTGGTGGTCAAGTGACCCCAATTGGAGTGGGGGCGGAGCGGAACTGCCACCCGTGCCCGCAAGGTGGGCAGGCCGGCGACCAACCTGCAGATCAGGCCTAGCGGTCCCCGGGTGTGGTAGGAGGGGCAGGGCAGAGCCCTCGCCCCCACCTGCAAGGTAGGCAGACCTGCGAAAAAATGGCGGATCAGGCCCAGGGGTCCGCGGGCGTGGTAGACACCTCACACCAATTGGAGGAGGGGCAGAGCAGAGCCCCCGCCCGCACCTGCAAGGTAGACTTTTCAACTATACAAGAGCAATATAAATATATAGGGGGGGAAAAAATTTCAAAAACACAACAGTTTCACCAAGAAGAAAGAAACGCAAGCAGTATGAAAAGACAAGGAAAGAAAGGACTACAAGCAATGCAGGTCAACTCAACTTTAGAAGAGGTAACAGCTGCAGCAGATGGAATGTCAGATAAAGAATTCAGGATATATATGCTTCAGATGATCTGGAGTATCAAGGAAGACATTAGACAGCAAAATCAGACAATGAAAGATCACTTCGACAAGGAATTACACAAACAAATCCAGGAAGCAAAGGATCAACTATACAGGGAGATAGAGGTTATAAAAAACAAACAAACAGAAATCCTAGAAATGCAGGAAGCAATAAACCAACTTAAAAACTCAATTGAGAATACTACCAGCAGAGTAGAACACTTAGAATATAGAACATCAGACAATGAAGACAAAGTATTTCAACTTGAAAAGAACATAGACAGCTCAGCAAGACTGTTAAGAAACCATGAGCAGAACATACAAGAAATATGAGATAACATTAAGAGACCAAACTTAAGAGTCATTGGGATACAGGAAGGTATAGAACTCCATACCAAAGGAATGAGCAATTTATTCAATGAAATAATACAAGAAAACTTCCCAGACTTGAAGAATGAGACAGAATCCCAAATTCTAGAAGTCTACAGGACGCCGAATGTGCAAAATTATAAGAGATCCACACCTAGACACATTATAATGAAGATGCCCAACATACAGAATAAGGAGAGAATTTTAAAAGCTACAAGAGAAAGGAAGCAGATTACATTTAGGGGTAAGCCAATCAGGATAACAGCTGATCTTTCAACAGACTCTGAAAGCTAGAAGATCCTGGAATAACATATTTCAAACACTGAAAGAAAATGGGTTCCAACCAAGAATTGTGTATCCAGCGAAATTAAGCTTCAGGATGGAAGATGAAATTAAAACCTTCCACGACAAACAAAAGTTAAAAGAATATGCAGCTAGAAAACCATCTCTTCAAAACATCCTCAGCAAAACATTACAGGAAGAGGAAATGGAAAATAACAATGAAAACCAACAGTGGGAGGTAGGACAGTAAAGGGGGGGGCAATAATCAAAGAGGAAAACAAACCATGTTTAGTAACATAAATAAACAAATATGGCTGGAACAACAACCCATATCTCAATAATAACCCTAAATGTTAATGGCTTAAACTCACCAATTAAGAGACACAGGCTAGTAGAATGGATCACAAAACAAGACCCAACAATATGCTGCCTACAGGAGACGCATTTGATAGGAAAAGACATACATAGGCTGAAGGTGAAAGGTTGGGAAAAATCATATCACTCATATGGACTTCGGAAACAAGCAGGAGTGTCCGTACTCATATCAAATAAAATAGATTTCAAGCCAAAGTTAATCAAAAGGGATAAAGAGGGACACTACATACTGCTTAAGGGAACCATACACCAACAAGACATAACAATCATAAATATATATGCCCCAAACAATGGTGCAGCTATGTTCATCAAACAAACTCTTCTCAAGTTCAAGAGTCTAATAGACCATCATACAATAATCATGGGAGACTTCAACACACCTCTCTCGCCACTGGACAGATCTTCCAAACAAAAGTTGAATAAGGAAACTATAGAACTCAATAACACAATTAATAACCTAGACTTAATTGACATATATAGAATATACCACCCAACATCAAGCAGTTACACTTTTTTCTCAGCAGCACATGGATCCTTCTCAAAAATAGATCATATATTATGTCACAGGGCAACTCTTAGACAATATAAAGGAGTAGAGATAATACCATGCATCCTTTCTGATCATAATGGAATGAAACTGAAAATCAACGATAAAAGAAGGAAGGAAAAAGCATACATCACTTGGAGAATGAACAATAGGTTACTGAATGATCAATGGGTTATAGAAGACATCAAGGAGGAAATTAAAAAATTCTTAGAGATTAATGAAAACACAGACACAACATATCGGAATCTATGGGACACATTGAAAGCAGTTCTAAGAGGAAAATTCATTGCTTGGAGTTCATTCCTTAAAAAAAGAAAAAACCAACAAATAAATGATCTCATACTTCATCTCAAAATCCTAGAAAAAGAAGAGCAAAACAACAGCAAAAGAAGTAGAAGGCAAGAAATAATTAAAATCAGAGCTGAAATTAATGAAATCGAAACAAAAGAAACAATTGAAAAAATTGACAAAACTAAAAGTTGGTTCTTTGAAAAAATAAACAAAATCAACAGACCCTTAGCCATGCTAGCGAAGAGAAGAAGAGAGAGAACTCAAATTACTAGCATACGGGATGAAAAAGGCAATATCACAACAGACACTTCAGAAATACAGAAGATAATCAAAAATTATTTTGAATCCTTATACTCCAATAAATTAGAAGATAGTGAAGGCATAGATAAATTTCTTAAGTCATATGATCTGCCCAGATTGAGTCAGGAGGATATAGACAACCTAAACAGACCAATATCAATCCAGGAAATAGAAGAAACCATCAAAAGACTACCAACTAAGAAAAGCCCAGGACCGGATGGGTATACAGCAGAATTTTACAAAACCTTTAAAGAGGAACTAATACCAATACTTTTCAAGCTACTTCAGGAAATAGAAAAAGAGGGAGAACTTCCAAATTCATTCTACGAGGCCAACATCACCCTGATACCTAAACCAGACAAAGACACTTCAAAGAAAGAAAACTTCAGACCAATATCTCTAATGAACCTAGATGCAAAAATCCTCAATAAAATTCTGGCGAATCGGATACAAAAACATATCAAAAAAATTGTGCACCATGATCAAGTAGGATTCATCCCTGGGATGCAAGGCTGGTTCAATATACGGAAATCAATAAATGTTATTCACCACATCAATAGACTTAAAAATAAGAACCATATGATCATCTCGATAGATGCGGAAAAAGCATTCGACAAAGTACAGCATCCCTTTATGTTCAAAACTCTAGAAAAACTAGGGATAACAGGAACATACCTCAATATTGTAAAAGCAATCTATGCTATGCCTCAGGCTAGCATCATTCTGAATGGAGAAAAATTGAAGGCATTCCCTCTAAAATCTGGAACAAGACAGGGATGCCCTCTTTCACCACTTCTGTTCAACATAGTTCTCGAAACGCTGGCCAGAGCAATTAGACAGACGAAAGAAATTAAAGGCATCAAAATAGGAAAAGAAGAACTTAAATTATCACTATTTGCAGATGATATGATTCTATACCTAGCAGACCCAAAAGGCTCTACAAAGAAACTATTAGAGCTAATAAATGAATTCAGCAAAGTGGCAGGATATAAAATCAACACGCATAAATCAAAGGCATTCCTGTATATCAGCGACAAATCCTCTGAAATGGAAATGAGGACAACCACTCCATTCACAATATCTTCAAAAAAAATAAAATACTTGGGAATCAACCTAACAAAAGAGGTGAAAGACGTATACAATGAAAACTACAGAACCCTAAAGAGAGAAATAGAAGAAGATCTTAGAAGATGGAAAAATATACCCTGTTCATGGATAGGCAGAACTAACATCATCAAAATGGCGATATTACCAAAAGTTCTCTATAGGTTTAATGCAATGCCATTCAAAATCCCAACGGCATTTCTTGTAGAAATAGAGAAAGCAATCATGAAATTCATATGGAAAAATAAAAGACCCAGAATAGCAAAAACAATGCTAAGCAGGAAGTGTGAATCAGGCGGTATAGCGATACCAGACTTCAAACTATACTACAGAGCAATAGTAACAAAAACAGCATGGTACTGGTACCAAAACAGGCGGGTGGACCAATGGTACAGAATAGAGGACACAGAAACCAACCCACAAAACTACAACTATCTTATATTTGATAAAGGGGCTAAAAGCATGCAATGGAGGAAGGATAGCATCTTCAACAAATGGTGCTGGGAAAACTGGAAATCCATATGCAACAAAATGAAACTGAATCCCTTTCTCTCGCCATGCATAAAAGTTAATTCAAAATGGATCAAGGAGCTTGATACCAAATCAGAGACACGCCGTCTGATAGAAGAAAAAGTTGGCTACGATCTACATACTGTGGGGTCGGGCTCCAAATTCCTCAATAGAACACCCATAGCACAAAAGTTAATAACTAGAATCAACAAATGGGACTTACTCAAACTAAAAAGTTTTTTCTCAGCTAAAGAAACAATAAGAGAGGTAAATAGAGAGCCTACATCCTGGGAACAAATCTTTACTCCTCACACTTCAGATAGAGTCCTAATATCCAGAGTATACAAAGAACTCCAAAAATTAGACAATAAGATAACAAACAACCCAATCAACAAATGGGCCAAGGACCTGAACAGACACTTCTCAGAGGAGGACATACAATCAATCAACAAGTACATGAAAAAATGCTCACCATCTCTAGCAGTCAGAGAAATGCAAATCAAAACCACCCTAAGATACCATCTCACTCCAGTAAGATTGGCAGCCATTATGAAGTCAAACAACAAGTGCTGGCGAGGATGTGGGGAAAAGGGTACACTTGTACATTGCTGGTGGGACTGCAAATTGGTGCAGCCAATTTGGAAAGCAGTATGGAGATTTCTTGGAAAGCTGGGAATGGAGCCACCATTTGACCCAGCTATTCCCCTTCTTGGTCTATTCCCTAAAGACCTAAAAAGAGCATGCTACAGGGACACTGCTACATCGATGTTCATAGCAGCTCAATTCACAATAGCAAGACTGTGGAACCAACCCAGATGCCCTTCAATAGACGAACGGATTAAAAAAATGTGGCATTTATACACAATGGAGTATTACTCTGCATTAAAAAATGACAAAATCATAGAATTTGCAGGGAAATGGATGGCACTAGAGCAGATTATGCTAAGTGAAGCTAGCCAGTCCCTAAAAAACAAATGCCAAATGTCTTCTTTGATATAAGGAGAGTAACTAAGAACAGAGTAGGGACGAAGAGCATGAGAAGAAGATTAACATTAAACAGAGATGAGAGGTGGGAGGGAAAAGGAGAGAAAAGGGAAATTGCATGGAAATGGAAGGAGACCCTCAGGGTTATACAAAAGAACATACAAGAGGAAATGAGGGGAAAGGGAAAAATAATACAAGGGGGAGAAATGAAGGTCAGTAGAGGGGGTAGAGAGAGAAGAGGGGAGGGGAGGGGAGGGGAGGGGGGATAGTAGAGGATAGGAAAGGTAGCAGAACACGACAGTCACTAGTATGGCAATATGTAAATCAATGGATGTGTAATTGATGTGATTCTGCAATCTGTATATGGGCTAAAAATGGGAGTTCATAACCCACTTGAAGCAAAGTGTGAAAGATGATATATCAAGAACTATGTAATGTTTTGAACAACCAACAATAAAAAAAAAGAAAAGAAAAAAATATCCTTGGGTCTGGGGTTGTGGCTCAGTGGTACAGAATTTGCCTAGCACGTGTGAGGCACTGGGTTCTCAGCACTGCATATAAATAATAAAATAAAGGTCCATCAACAACTAAAAAAATTAGCCGGGCTCAGTGGCACATGCATGTAATTCCAGAGGTTCCAGAGGCTGAGACAGGAGGATTGCAAGTTCAAAGCCAGCCTCAGCAAAAAGCAAGGCGCAAAACAATTCAGTGAGACCCTGTCACTGTGCCAAGGCACTGTGCCAAAGACTGTAATCCTAGCTACTCAGGAGACTAAAGCAGAAGGATCGCAAGTTCAAGGCCAGCCTGGACAACTTAGCAAGAGCATGTCTCAAAAAAAAAAAGTGGGGGGAGCTGAGAATATAATTCATTGGTAAAGCCCCTCCTGCAATCCATTCCCATTACCACAAAAATTAGTTAAGTGCAATTAAATATGCAATACACATGAAATTAAGACAATGCAAATGAGAACCAAAAAAACAAAAACAGACAACAGAAAACAAAATTCAGAGACATTTAAAATGATCAGAAGAGGTTACAAAACAATTACATTTCCTCTTTTTGAGTAGAAAAAAATTTTGTACAAGGAACTAGAAACTATTCAAAGTGACATTGCAGACTTGGAAAAGATCCAACTAGAAATTTAAAAACTGATAATCACCAAAATAAAGAATTCCGTATGTGGGTTTCACAGAAGATTAGGTATTGTTGAAAAGAAAAGTGAACTCTGTGATGAAAGATTCATCCACAGTAAAACTCAGAGACATGCTGAAGGTGTCTCTATTGAAGGAAAATATGAATCAGAGAGCAACAGATATATAGAATGCTATGAGATGACTCCATGTAATTAACATCCCCAAAGGAGAAGAGATAAACTGCAATTGAGGAAGTATTTGGAGATAACAGTTGGAAGTTTCCCAGAAGTGATAAAATACCTTGGTTCATTGATTTAAGATGACTAGTGATTCCCCAAAAAGTTAGAAGAAAAAGAAAGTCATGTGTGTTCGTTCTGGGGCTCCTACTAGATAGCATATGTTGAGTCTTGCTTTTCAATTCAGTCTGATGATCACCACCTTTTAATTGGGCTGTTAAAACTGTTTATTTATTTATTTTGGTACCAGGGATTGAACCCAGGAGTGCTCAACCACTGAACCACATCTCCAGCCCTTTTTTATATTTTATTTAGAGACAGGATCTTGCTGATTTGCTTAGGGCCTTGCTAAGTTGCTGAGGCTTTCTTTGAACTCAGGAATCTCCTGTTTCTGAAGCCACTAGGATTATAGGTGTGCACCACCCCACCCTGATATAACTATTGATGTGGCTGGATTTTTTTTTAAATTTTTTTTTAAAGAGAGAGAGAGAGAATTTTTTTTGTTTATTTTTTAGTTTTTGGCGGACACAACATCTTTGTTTGTATGTGGTGCTGAAGATCGAACCCCGGCCGCACACATGCCAGGCGAGCGCACTACTGCTTGAGCCACATCCCCAGCCCCATATGTGGTTGCATTTTCATCTATTGTATTGCTAGTTTTCTGTTTGTTCTATCTTTATTTTTTTTTGCCCTTTTTTGCTGCTTTCTTTTGTATTAGATATACTTTATTCCATTTCATTTCCACTATTGGTTTATTAGTTCTTTTTTTTTTTTAGTGCTGGGGCTCAAAATTAAGTCTTGCACATCTGTTAGGTAATTAGGTAAGCACTCTATCACTGAGCTCAGCCTTAACCTTAGGTTTTATATCTTTACTACATCTTTAATATATCTACCTTTAAAAAAAATAAAATATTGTGTGTATTTACATATATGTAACAACTCCCATCAGTATATACAATTATAATGTACCAATACAAAAATGTTTGAAAAACTTTTTTAAAATCTACCTTTTAGCCAGGTGCAGTGGCACATGCCTGTAATCACAGCAGTTTGGGAGGCTGAGACAGGAGGATTATGAGTTCAAAGCCAACTTCAGCAACTAAGCAAGGCCCTAAGCAACTCAGTGAGATCCTGTGTCTAAATTAAAAAAAAAAAAAAAAAATACAGGGGCTGGGGATATAGCTAAGTTGGTAGAGTGCTTGCCTTGCAAGCACAAGGCCCTGGGTTCGATCCCCAGCACCAAAAAAAAAAAAAAAAAAAAAGGGCTGTAGGGCATAGTTTTGTAGCACTCCACAGACAGCAAAAGCATCTTGCGTTAGAGGTATAGCTCAGTGAAAGAACACCTGCTGACTTTGCCCAGGGCCCTGGATTCAATCTCTAGCATTTTACAAGCACCAAAAAAAAACTTATAACAACATATTTCAAATTCCTCTTTGCCATTCTTTGTCATATATTTTGTTTTACATAAGTTATGAATCCCCAATATATTACTACTCTGAGATTATAAGAATAACAGACTTAGTTTCTCCTATACTCTCACAACACAAAATATTTCTGTAACTTCCAATGTGTGCAGGTTTCACACACCAAATAGTCCTTCATCAGGGGACATCAGCTGGATATCCTCTAATTCAGTTCCTAAAACATGCACATAATATCAGATTCAAGTTTTAAGGCTCAGTCCCACAAGACTGCCCCCCATATCAGATGTAAATCTTTTTTTTAACTTCTATTTTTTTAATATTTATTTTTTAGTTGTAGTTGGACACATATCTTTATTTATTTTCATGTGGTGCTGAGGATTGACAGATGTAAATCTTAAGCCCCAGTTTGTCTTACCTGTGCTTCTCACTAACCCAGTATGAATCAGGATTCCCACAAACCTCTCCTTGGGTTCCATTAATGCTAGAGTGACTCACAAAACTCAGAGAAACATTTATTGACATTCACCAGTTTATTATAAAAGATATTACAAAGAGTACTGATGAAGAGATACATAGAGTAAGGTATGGCAGGAGGGGTGCAGAGCTTCCATGGCCTCTACTGGTATACCATCCTCCAGGAACTTAGTGTGTTTCCCTACTTGGAAGGCCCCTGAACCCTGTCCTGTTTGGTTTATATGGATATTTCTTTAGTTAGGCATGGTTGATTAAATCATTGGACTTCTGTGATCAGGTTAACCTTCAGCTCCTCTCCCTTCCCTGGAGGCTGGTGGGTGAGACTGAAAACCCCAGCCTTCTAATCCTGCCATTGGTCTTTCTGTGAGCAGCTCCCATTCTAAAGTTAATTAGAGGCAACCAGTCATCAGTCAATTGATTAGTACACAAAAAAGCATTTTCACTTTGAAGATTCTCAAGATTTCAGGAGTTATATACCAAGAAACTGGACAAAGACCAAAAAAACATATTTCACAATATCATTTACTATTTTTGCTTCAGACATCAATTATCTCTTTAAAAAATTACTTTCTTGGGCTGGGGATGTGGTTGAAGCGGTAGCGCTCGCCTGGCGTGCGTGTGGCCCGGGTTCCATCCTCAGCACCACATACAAACAAAAATGTTGTGTCCGCCGAAAACTAAAAAAAATAAATAATAAAAAATTCTCTCTCTCTTAAAAAAAATTACTTTCATGTTACCATTTGTTGAGCTCGTTTGTTCATACAGATTTGATCTCTATCATACTTCCACTTGAAAAACTTCCTTTAAACATTTATTGTAATATACAATTGTTCTCTGTAATTCCCTCAGCTTTTGTTAGATTGAAAAAATATATACATATCTTTTTGATACCAAGAATGTAACCCAGGGGCACTTAATCACTGAACTACATCCCCGGCTCCTTTTTATTTTTTTATTTTGAGACAGGGTCTCACTAAGTTGCTCACTAAGTCTCCCTAAATTGCTGAGGCTGGCTTTGAACTTGCAATCCTCCTGCCTCAGCCTTCCGGATTCCTCAGCCTTCTGGGATTACAGGCATGCTCCACTATGCCCAGCTACATTGACATATTTTTTGAAAGATGTTTTTTGAGTCAAAAGATATCTTTGCTTTTCAGTAGTTTGGATAATGTGTCAGCCATAGGGGAGCGTCACTCATATGTCCTCTGAAAAGAACCTGCTGCAGAGAGCATAGCTGCCTCATAATCGTACCTATCATGCCTTTTAAAAATCTACCACTCCCTTCAGAATCAGTCAACTGCAGAAAGCACCAAAGGCACATCTTAAGCATCAGGTTGGAGAAAATACACTATGTTTAGGATGTTGTCCTTCTAGATGCAGTACATACATTACACTAGAGTCCATGTGACACAGTGTCACCAAGAGAAAGAGAAAATGGGTTTAAAAATTAAGGGTGAAGCAGAAGTGGCCTCATTTGCCACCACTTCCACTGGGGATTTTATGCTCCCATGTTGAAGGCTGGGCTCTGCAGTGTTAATGGTTCTGGTACCCACAAAGGCCATTTGCTTGCTGGAGGATGTAAGCTTACCAGGGCTCAATGGAACTGTAAGGTACTGCTGCCACCAGTGCTCTTTGAACTCCTTATGATCAGGAACCAAAAGTGAGAAGAATCCCCATCTTCATGACCTAATAATCAGTTCCATCAACATCTAAAAAAAAAAAAAAATCTTAAAAAAAAAAAAAAAAAAAACAGTGTGCAAGGTGATGAGCAGGAGTGGCCAGGATGGTAGCTGATATTAAAGAGAAGGGGGAGAGGATAACAGCCAATTTCCACAACAGGGGTGTACTGGAATGCACATGGGACACTTGAATGCATCCTAATACTCCCTTACCCCATTTTAATTGCAACAGGACATATGCAGCAGTCATGGCCTGAGAAGGCTACAATTGCAAAGAGCTCAGGAGGTTTTAATTAAACTTTCAGGAGAACCTCCAAGAACAGCCAAGATGAGGATGAGAAGCTTAACTTGGGTAATGGGAAAGGGAAAGAATGAAAACCAGTTGTAGCCTCCAGACCAATTTTTTGCAGTAATGTAGGCTGTACTTCTTCCCATTAAACAACTCTTCCTGCTGGGCCCAGTGGTGCATACCTGTAATCCCAGTAGCTTGGGAGGCTGAGACAGGAAGATCACGAGTTCAAAGCCAGCCTCAGCAGAAGCAAGGTGCTAAGCAACTCAGTGAGACCCTATCTGTAAATAAAATATAAAATTGGGCTGGGGATGTGGCTCAGTGGTCAAGTGCCCCTGAGTTCAATCCCCGGTACCAGAAAAAAAGAAAAAAAGAAAAAAAAAATTTTCCAAGTTTACTTTCAGGAAGACAGGCCAACAGGGAATGAGGAGGAGTCGTTTCCTGAACATGTATGAAAAAGTGGATCTGTGCAGTGCAAGTGGACTGTGTGACAGGAAGTTTCTTTGCACAGTGTCCTTTCAGAAAGCTACTCTGGGGACCACAGTAAACTGACACACCACAAGGATCTGTGACTTTGGGAGGGGTAGCTTAGGTGGAATCAAGAAAATGGTCATTGAGGTGAGAAGGTCAAGGAACTGAAAAGTCATGCGACAGGAATTGGATTGAATCAAAAAAACAGTATGCAAAGGACTGGGGTTGTGGCTCAGTGGTAGAGCACTTGCCTAACGTGTGAGGCACTGGGCTTAATTCTCAGCACTGCATATAAATAAAAAAGTTCCATCAACATCTAAAAAAAAAAATCTTAAAAAAAAAAAAAAACAGTGTGCAAGGTGATGAGCAGGAGTGGCCAGGATGGTAGCTGATATTAAAGAGTAGGGGGAGAGGATAACAGCCAAATTACATGAATTCTGAAGTTGATAAAAGGAAAGAACAATAGAAATCTGTTCCCTGAAATATGCAGGATATAAAAATAAGCCCCTTCTATTTCCCGTATTGTGGTATGTTTAGGGTACATTTATAGTTTAGTTAAGAGTAGTAAATAAAGAAAATGATCTGGCAAGATATTGAGGATACTTGTTGACCACAGAGTAGAAATCCTAAGTCTCAGTGGAAGAGTTGGAGAGGAAGGAGAGAGGTGAGAACTGAGTCAGAAGACACAACTAACCACCATGAATGAGAGTAAGGGAAATAATGGATGATGTGTTTTTTAGCTTGTGAGTATAGCATCTTGCTACTTTAGGTGTATCATTGGCACCACCTAGGAGCTTGTTAACATACAAAATCTCAAGCCCCATTGCATTAGAATCTATATATTTTTTAAATATTTAGTTTTTAGTTTTAGGTGGATACAATATCTTTATTTTATTTTTATATGGTGCTGAGGATCGAACCCAGTGCCTCACAGGTGCTAAGCGAGCACTCTACCACTTGAGCCACAACCCCAGCTCCAAGAATCTATATTTTTTAACAAGATTCCAACTTACATAATATGCATATTAAAACTTAAATTATACTAGTATAATAGACATAGTTTTTGTTTGCCCAGCATTCATTCTGATCTTTTCTGGAAAGATACTCTGATAATTTCTCAGGGAAACATAATTTCCCCTTTTGATATTCCTGAGTTGCAGGTGATGGAATCACTAGAGGTGGGACACATGGCTATGGCCCTTTAAAGAATCAAAGCTCCTGAGCCACCCTGATAGTATGATGGTTCAGGGTTGGTCTAAGACTAAGTCTCTTCAATTCACATCCTTCCGTCCCTTTGACTCTTTGGTATAGAGATAAGTAATCCAAGTTAGTCCAATCAGAGCAACCCCAGGGACTTATGTAAGAGTGGTGAAAAAGAGATGCTGCATCTGGTGTCTATAGACCCAAGAGATTTCACATGTTTGTTTTTTTTGTTTGTTTGTTTGTTTTTTCTACCACACAGAACTTGTCAGGGAGCTCACACAGAGGAGATCAGAACTAACAGATGGAGAGACCTGATGACATTGTTGAGACCCTAGTTCTGTCCTTGGGCTTTTTGATCCTCTGATTGTATGAGCTAAGGCCTGTTGGAGTCAAACAAGGAACCATTGATGGTAAAAGATGGCTTAGAGTAGGAGACTGTTTGAAAGATTATTATGAATCCTTTGGCCCAGAAAAGGTGCCTGTTCCCACCTTTTCTTACTGGAACTTAATTAATGAAATTCTTAAAAGTTCATCCTTTGACAATGGTACCTTAAAACTTGTCAGGATTGGGGAAGAGGCTATGCAAAAGACCTCTTGTCCCTCTCGTCCCCCCTCGGCATGCCCTTCAGTTAGTATAGACATAGATCCTTCTCAGTCTCCCCAGGACCCTGGGAATCTTCCTGGTCCCCCTCAAAATCCCACCCTAATGAATAAGGCTCCAAAGGTTGCCAACCACCTTTATCCAGTTTTAAATCCTGGAGACACATTGACCTCCGGGGAGGAGGGCACACTGTTCATTATACCCCTGTTCTCTTCGACTGGGGAGGAGAAGGCCAATGCACCCCATTGCGGCTGGCTGGATGCCAAGGCACTGTTGGTAAACCCTCCTGCTGGCCCATTAAGGCCCCTATGGGGGTCCCTGATGGTGGAGGACCCACTGATGCTGTCAAGCATCTTCAGATAATCAAACTTTTGAAATCCCAGATCCCTGAGCTCACATATCATCCCTTAATGCTGCCTAAATCCCAACTCCCAGATTTAGATACCAATACATTAGATATTTTGGAAACTACCTTCTCCTTGCTTAATAATTCTAACCCCACCCTTGCTGGTGATTGCTGGCTTTGCATGACAACAGGGGCAATCATGCCTATGGCAGTTCCTATTAATTCTAGCATAAACAAAGATGATACATGCCAACCCGGACTTCCTTTTAAAGTATAGCCTATGGGCACTTTTACATCATGTCTTTTAGGCGTGATACAGAATAATACCTATGATATTGATGTTGGAGTTACTTCCTTTGGAAATTGCTCAACAGTACAAAATTATTCCTCACCCACCCCATCTCTTTGTCCCCCCAATGGCACAGTTTTTATGTGTGGAGGAAACTCGGCCTTCCCCAGGCTTCCAGCGAATTGGACTGGTGGCTGTGTTCTTGCCTTATTACTCCCTGATATAACTGTTGTCCCAGGAGACGAACCTCTACCCATTCCTAGCCTAGACACCTTAGTCAAAAGACACAGGCGGGCAATACAGGCCTTACCACTCCTTGCCAGCCTTGGAATAGCAACTGCTGTGGGCACAGGTACAGCTGGCTTAGGCACGGCTATACACTCTTACCGTCGCCTGTCTCAACAACTTATAGATGATGTACAAACTCTATCGGGAACCATTAAAGATTTACAGGACCAAATAGACTCCCTGGCAGAAGTGGTCCTTCAAAACAGACGAGACTTAGATTTGCTGACAGCTAACCAGGGAGGTATTTGCTTGGCCCTAGGGGAAGCTTGAAGCTTATCTGATAACAGTGTGTTATAGATGGCTCTGATGCTCTGCCCCATCTCCCGTCAGCCCACTGGAGTTCACTTCAGCTGCTACTGACTTGGACACTTCTCAGCTTCCATATATCATTGTTTGGATCTTAATGTATCCCAAAAGCCGATGTGCTGAAGCCTTGGTCACCAGCCTATGGCCCTATTGGGAAGTGGTAGAACCTTTAGATGGTGGGGGTGTACTAGAAGTTAGGTTTTTGGGTGCATGCTCTTGAAGGGCATTGGGACTCTAGCCCCTCTTCTCTTTTGTTTCCTAGCAACTTTGCTCCACCACACAATCCCCATGCTGATGTTCTGCTTCACCCCAGAGCCAAAGTGACAGGGCCAAATGGCCTGAAACTTCTGATACCATGAGTCAAAAAAAAAAAAAAGAAAGAAAATTCCTTCTTATAAGTTGGTTATCTCAGGTATTTTGTCATAGCAATGGAAAGCTGACTAACATACTATGTCAGAGTCTTCACTATGTCTGCTTGGCTGCAGGCTGCAGTAACCTGGAAGCATGATTTTAATGTCACCAGGGATGACCTTCAGACAAGAGGGCTTGAAGATTGGTTAAAAAAAATACCCCCTGTCTTCTAGTCTTCTTGGTGGGCAATTCTGAGACCTATTGCACATAGTATCTCAGAGGGTCCTCAGCAGGACTGGGCACCAGTTACCCACCTCTGAACTGATCATAAACGTACTCTTTTTGTCTTATGTTCCATACTTCCTCGCTCATGCTTGGGATCATCTCCCACAATAACTACTTCCACCAAAGTTCTTACTTCCCAGTCTGATCTTGAAGGACTTTAAGCTGTCATGTGTCATCAGGTGTACAATCACATAAGCCTCACGACAGACAAGATATAGAATGATTCCTTCACCCTGAAAAGCTTCCTTGTGTGTGTTTGCAGTGTTCCTCTCTCCCCACTGTCCGCCTCCAGCAGCCACTGACCTTTCTTTATCACTTTCTCTATCACTGTCATTCTGCTTTATATATTTTTTCATATAAAATGGAAACTTAATTTAACATTCTTTATCTTGTTGATTTTTTTTATGAGAGTTAGAAAGAATTTGTTATAAATGCTCAAAGCTACTGTGCCCAAGAAGGACCCCAGGGAGAATCTCATTTGTGCCCACTTCTGGGATTCTTACAAATCTGAATATCTCTAGGAGAAGGAGGGATAGCTACCAGAAATCTGCCTGTGGAAGATCCTAAAAAATCTCCTGAGAGAGATTACTCTCTAGAGAGGACTGACATACAAGACTGTAACAAAGCCTTAGTCACTGGAAAAAGCAGGGGATGATACTGAATCAACTTGTTACTCATATTTGTGTTCAAAATCGCAGCCCCCTCCAGAAACTCAAGTCTGAGTAACATGGGCACCCAAGTGCTGCAGGGGTATGTAGTGGAGAAAAGAGGAAACATGAGCTATGACTCAATACTGAGAGAGTGATCTCCCTAAATCTGTGTGACATTGGTGTGCTAGCATCATGTCTTTTATATTCACACATAAAGCGTGACATCCAAAGCATTTCTCAGAATTTAGAGGAGATTTGGCACCTTGAAAATTCCAACATATCTACCATGATGATACCCAGAAAGGAAGGCAGTGATGATTGAGGCAAGTGGGGCAGCTTGAAAATCAATAGCACCTGTGCTGAGCTCTTTTGCTCTTTGGCAGGCAGCATAATCCTGAGCAATTTCTGTTGCTGTGTCTAGGAAAGAGACAACATAGCTCAATTGATTAAGAATATGAAATTGGGAGTCAAGATAGGTCTTGGATTCAAAACTCAAGTGTCCCTGCATCCGATTTTCATGGGAACCCTTGATGGCATGCACCAATTAATAGTTGGTGTCCAATGTATAATGATTTTTTCATTCATTCAACACTTATTGAAGACCTACAGTGTATCAGAGCCACTGAGACATGACAGTGAGCAAAGCAAATGAATTCCTTTTGGATTCAAATGCAACGGCTCAAATCCTTCTCTGCTAGTCACTTCTTAGCCTGCTCATGTTATTTTGACATTTCCAAGTTAGAGTTTCTTTACCACCTCTTCACCAAACTTGCTTTGGACAATTGGATTTGAACTTGGTAGCTTTGCCTGAATACTTTCATTTCCTCTTGACCAGCTGTCCTACCCCATTCTTATGCCCAACCATTTTCTATTTGCTTGAGAAGAGAGAATTTAGACATTTATCCTCTGACAGCTCTGATAACCATATCAGAAGGAAAGAGCATTATCTAATTCCCAGAGACCAAAGCATCCCTTTTTTACCTCTGTTTTGATTTTTTACTTTCCTGCTCTTTCATGAGGGGATCAACTCTATACCCGATGTTAAAAGTTATCTCACTTAAGACCCCAGTTCCAGGGATCTCTGTGCTATGTTTACTTCTCTCAGAGACTTGCTTGCCTTCCTGTTCACTGTATTAGTCAAGGGTTCCTGAATATGAAAAACAACAATAAGTCCTGGTTATTATAAGTAGAATGTAAATTTGTTAGAAGGATATTGGATAACTCACATAATTTGGCTGAAAAATGGAAAATCAGGCTTGGAAAACAGGCAGGAACCAGGAGACTGCAAACTGGGGAGACCTGGTTGCCAGCGGGGCAAATGTCGCCAGCATCATGTTCTTAATCATTGTTCCGCATGGCAAAGATGACACTGTTGTATCTAGAGTTACATGCAATCACAAATCAAATATGACTAGCTCCTCCTCCTGAATCACTTACTCCTGGAAAGTCCTAGAAAGAGTATCTACTTGCAGAGCTTAGGTCATACTTCTACATGAGCCATCCAGAAATTTGATAACATTGATTGATTACCCTCTTTCTGTTTTAGTAAGACAGAATCTAGCTGTGTTTCCCAGATTGGTCTTGAACTCATGAATTCAAGTGATCTTTCCTCTTTAGCTTCCTGAGTAGCTGACACTACAGGCATGTGCCACTGTGTCAACCTGATTATTGCTCCCAACTTCTCTGGGCTGATACAGCCCCAAATTTTCTGGCTGAGGAAATGGAAGGATCAGGATTGACCACAGATTGAGATGCAAGAACATATTTGCAAAAAGATTTACATGAGGGGCTGGGAATGTGGCTCAAGCGGTAGCGCGCTTGCCTGGCATGCATGCAACCCGGGTTCAATCCTCAGCACCACATACAAACAAAGATGTTGTGTCCGCCGAAAACTAAAAAATAAATATTAAAAAAAAAAAGATTTACATGAGTTTCATACATAACCTATTTGGGCCCATTATTGTGTGGAAGTTTTCTGGAATACTACTACTATTATTTTTTTTCTCTGTGAGTTGCCTTTGGTTCCTTTGTTTCTCCCTTGCCATTGTTCTCCACCTTTTGCTTTGCTATGTTTCACCACAACCCTATTTGAACCTGCGTTTTCATTACTGAGACCCTTCTCCCAACCTCAGTCATCTCAAACTTTCAGGTCTGTATTCTCTTTCCAGGTTTTGGGTTGCTTTGACTCTGGAAAAAAATCTGTACATGTAGCTAATGTTATTTCTCTTCAACCATCTCATTCTGTTATCCAAATACTTCACTTAATTCTTAAACCATCCTACTCCTAAAGAAAGTAATTCATTCCCCAGAATCTAGTATTCTTTTGCATGGTACAAACCTCTAATTTCTATTTTATTGTTTTCCTAATTTACCATGTATTTTTTTTTAATTTGGAAATAAGTACCCCAAGTAAGATTTTAAAGAGCCTTCTTTTTCAGTGTTTATAGAATGTTATTTTCCCACTAAAATATTTATGGTCTGTATGCTTAGGTATATTTTTCTTCAGCATTAGTTATAATAGTAAAACATAAGATTATAACAGTAAAAATATTGGGCTGGGGATGTGGTTCAAGCGGTAACGCGCTCGCCTGGCATGCGTGGGGCGCTGGGTTCGATCCTCGCACCACATACAAATAAAATAAAAATGTTGTGTCCACCGAAAACTAAAAAATAAATATTAAAATAATAATAATAATAATAGTAAAATATTGGTTAAATAGTAAACATAATGTCTGTTGATAGTAG